>NC_052155.1:163056534-163682367 GCF_902713615.1 Scyliorhinus canicula | reverse complement strand
AACCGCCTCACGGCGCTGAGGTCCCAGGTTCGATCCCGGCTCTGGGTCACTGTCCGTGTGGAGTTTGCACATTCTCCCCGTGTCTGCGTGGGTTTCGCCCCCACAACCCAAAAATGTGCAGAGTAGGTGGATTGGCCACACTAAATTGCCCCTTAATTGGAAAAAATAATTGGGTAATCTAAATTTAAAAAAAAAAAAAAATAAAATAAAACTCGCCGAAGCAATATCATGCCTGCGAGGCACGAGCATTTAGTAAGTGGGGACCATGTAGTTGGGGAATTGGCTAATCATATTCAGATTTATTAAAATTCATTACAATGAGGGTCTCGTCCTTTATGGGCATGAACCTCATGAGGTCACCAGTGGGGGGATTGGAAAACGCAATCTCTCTCACTCTCTCTCTCTTAAGAGAGAGAGAGTTGCACTTCCCGATTCTCATCTGATTTTTTGTCGGTGAACACGAACTGAAAATCACCCCGCCATTTCCTATTTCTACAGGGATGAGGGCGCGCATAAAATTAGTGGTCTTGGCAGCGGCAACATGCCCATCACCTAGCCATTGTTGCCAGGGTTTTATCCGTGGAGGGGTAGACATTGGGCAGCCTATTCACCTGTGGGTCAGTTGAGTTTCAAAAGTGACCAATTAATCATCACTCAAGTGCCTATTTTCATGTGTCCATTTAAAGGCTCTCACATAAAAGCTATTTGTATAATCGGCCAGTGCTACGTTTTGTCAAATGGACTTTTTTTCAGTGTGGTTCTGCAACATACCACAGAAGACACAACTTATTTATGTCCCCGCAATGGAATCATTGGCTGGAACTTTATATTGTCTCCCTACCCACCCCGAAGGTAGGTTGGTAGTCAGGGCTGAGGTTGTGCATAAAATTAGCTGTCTTCGCAGTGGCAACATGTCAATCTCCTTCCCATTGCTGCTGGGGTTTACCTGTGGTGGGATAGACTTTGGGCAGCCCACTCACCTGTGGATCAATTGAATCCTAAAGTAACCACTTAATCGTCACTTATGGCCCTCCTCCATCCACTGCTGTGATTTTACCCATGGAGCAGGTGCCAGGGCCAGACATCCGCATCACAAGGTAAAACAAAGTGGCCTTGCTATGGGATGTGGGTTACTGTTTTGATCCTCGGAGAGACCAATAACTTTTAAAAAGGGATCTGAATACTCAGTGACTGACTCATAGGCGGGGATTTCCTGGGTCCTCCCCACAGTGTGTTTTCAGGTGGCAGAGATGGCTCGCCATTGGCTGCCTGCAGGGTTTATCGGTCTTGCTGAAGGACACGCCATTTTGCACGCCTCGTCCACCCCGCTGCCAGGTAATTCCTCAGCGTTGTGATAACATCCATGTGAAGCTATTTCTCTCAATCATTTACAAATCTACACACCAACTTCTAGCAGCAAGGACCACATCTTCTCCCACATAAGCAGGGTCAATCTCCAGTTGCAGTAACTTGACCACAAAAAGGTAGCCGAAACGCGTTATGAAATTAATCAATTAAGTTAATCTGTAAAAATAAGTTTAAAATACAGGGCGGGATTCTCCGTCCTGCTGCACCAAATTTCTGGTGCGGTGCACCCCCGGGATTCTCCGTCTCGCCAGCCGGCCAAAGGGGTTTCCCATTGTGGGCAGCCCCACACAGTTGGGAAGTTCCCGGGCTGCAGATGCAACGGAGAACCCCGACAGCGGAGAATCCAGCCCACAGTATGGGCTTAAAAACGGGAGCAGCTAACTAAACATCCAAATAAGAGTAACAGAACAGAATTAGAACCACAAGTAAACACAGGTAACAACAACAATTAATGGTGCCATAGCACTTACTGATGACATCAGCAATGGATTTAAATAAGACGATGCATGATGATAATAATTATAATCTATGGCACTTCCTCCATTCCCCCCCCCCTCCCCCCCTAAACTGAAATCCTCTTTAAACTCAGAAATACAGTTTATACATTATACATTATACATTAGTCTTTCAGGAGATTTGCGATTATGCTGTGTTCTTTGCAGTACCACTGGTGACTCCGTCAACTCTGTTGATGCTTGACTTATTTCAACTGAACTCCTGGGTACAGGAGTGGGTTGAGTATCTGTGAGTGAGTGTCCCTCTCCTGAAGTGAAGTCCACTGGAACCCCTGGTACAACAGGAATCACTTCTTGTTGAATTCCCACTGCAGCATTTCCTTCCACTGTGTTATAGGGAACTTTTACTGTCTCCAACTCATGGTATATACAAATACTGTATGATCTTGGTGCCTGCGAATAACTCTTCCATTGTTCAATTTCATTACCACATATACTGGACCACTTTGGTTAAGAGTAACTCCAGATAGCCAGGCTGGTTACTGCCAACATTTCTGTTATATACACAATCATTCAGGTTAAAACATCTCTCCTTCGCCTGATAATCATGTCTCCCCTGCTTTTCTTGTCTCCTTCCCACTTTTGCTATGACATATGGATGGAGCAGATCGAGAGGCTTTGGTCTTCTAACCATCAATAACTCAGCTGGGTGAGAGTCGCGTAGTTGTTTGCGGGGATATAGAGATAAGAACCTCGAGAGTTTGGTCCCGAAAATATCACCTGCCACCCTCTTTAAACCTTCCTTTAATGTCTGAACAGCTCGCTCTGCCAGACCATTTCATGAAAAGGTGGTGAGCACATGGCGTGTTCCATTCCTTTGCACAAACTCTTGGAACAAGTCGTTCGTAAATGTACCATTATCAGAAATGAGGGAACCCATGAGTTGCAAAGACTTGGCTTCTCTCTGGTACTGGGAGCAGTTATGTTGCTCATGATGTATACTTCGAACCACTTAGAATGTACATCCATGATGACTAAAATCATGTGACCCATGAAAGGACCTGCAAAATCCACATGAATCCCCAACAAAGGATGCTCAAGCCACACCCAAGGATGTAATGGTGCCGGTGGCACCATATTCTGGTTAGATTGCCATGCAGAACAGGTTTTCACTTTATTCTCCAAATCCTGATCCATTTTAGACCACCAAACATAAGACCAGGCTTGCAAATGATCAGAGGGTGGAACAATCACTCTTAACTCCCACAGTATGCAATCATCCTGCACAGTTAACCCGTCTTTGAGTCTTACATAAGGCTTGAACCCACCCTCTTCCAGGATAGTTGGCCATCCTTGCATTGGAAATCCTTTAACTTGTGACAGAATAGGACCTCTGTCCACCCACTGCTTAATTTGTTTCGCACTCACTAGAGACTGGGCAAGTCTTTCAAGTAACACAATCATCTCGGGAGGACAAAATATCTGAGTTTGCAAATCCGGTAAAGGGAAACGACTTAACACATTTGCATTGTCCTTCCCTGCCCTGTACACGATGCTGTACCGAGACGCTGACAATATAAGCACCCACTGCTGTATCCTTGCTGAGGGTGTGGGAGGAATTTTGACTCACTGAAAAGGCTCATCAATACCTTGAGTTCGGTACATGTAGCAAAAGAATGACCAGAGAGGTATGGATGGAATATTTTTACTGCAAAAACAATAGGTAGACCTTTGTCCAGCTGTGACTACCCCTTTTCAGCCTTTGTCAGCATTCTAGGTGGAAAGCAAAAGGATCAGTCCCTCCATGCCATGAGAAATTACTGCCCCCATACCATAGAGCGAGGCATCACACAACAGAATTAGTTCCCTGGCTGGATCAAAATGAACTAGCAGATTTTTAGATTGCAACAGTGCTTTCGCAGCTTTGAAAGCCTTCTTCTGTGCAGACTCCCACTTCCACTTGGCTTCTTTGTGCAGTAAGTAGAGAGGAGCCAACGCTGAAAACAGGTCTGGCAAATAACTTTCCAGAATAGTTTATCAAACCTACAAATGACCTGACCTTGGCAACAGCCCTGGGCTCTGGAGCTTCCTTAATCGCTCAAACTTTCCCTTCCAAAGGAGATAAGCCTTGTGCAGTGATTCTGTGGCCTAGATATTCCATGCTTGGAGCCTGAAAAATGTACCTGCTCCACTTTAGACACAGTCCCGCCTCTGAAGACCTTTTTAAAACTCGATCCAGTTGTTGAGGTGCTCCTCCTTCGTCTTACACCAAATTAAAATGTCATCGAGGTAGATCGCAACATGAGGAATGCCTTGTAAAAGCTTGTCCATCATCCTTTGGATACTTTGGAAGATCGCCGATTATACTTAAACAGTCCTTTATGCGTGTTGATGGTCGCATAATGCTTCCAACCTTCCTGTAGCAAGAGTTGTTGATAGCTCTGGCGCATGTCCAGTTTAGAAAATGTCTTGCCTTCTGCAAGGGTTGAAAACAGATCTTCTAACTTCGGCAACGGGTAATCATCCATCTTAGAAATCTGATGAATGGTAAGTTTCTAATTCTCACATTTGCTCACAGAGCCATCACATTAAAAACAGGGACAATTGGTGCTGTAAAAGTGAAAACTGAATGGGTTCAATAATTCCTAGCTTTTGCAGCCACTCCAAGCCCTCCTCCACTTTGCCTTTCATGGCATAGGTCTCTGTCCTCGAATTGAAAAAGCGAGGAATAGCCCGAGAATTTATGAACCATTTAACTGCAGTGGCCCGCAATGTATGCAGTTCATCTTTGAAAACCTCAGGATATTTCTGAATGATGTCCTCTGTCACTTTGTGTGTTTTATCTAACCCCAGTTCAACTAAATTTTCCTGAACCTGTCACATCCTAGTGGACTAGACCCATGTCCTTTCGCTACCAGGGACCGTGTTCTTGCTTTAGCTGTTATATGGAATGTCTACCTCTGAAGCTCCAAGAAATGGTATAGGCTTGCTCTTGTAAGTCTGAAGGTTGAGTCCTGCTTAGAGCCCCAAATCTTCCTGAAGGTCTCCTCCCTGATTACCGATGCAGAGGCCCCTTCTTGTTGCACTGGTGACAAACAGTATCCATTAACTTGCAACGATTGGCATAGTGTGACCCTCCACACCTAAAACAATCCACTGTCTTCACCTTTTTATGTGCAGCTTCTTTCTTTACATCATGCAATGCACCTGCCTGTGTGAATATCCCTTGCAATATTGACAGCCATTTCCATGTCTTGGGAAATTTCTACTTTCTGAAAAGTAAGTGTGGATTCTCCCAGTAAAACACGCTGAATGCCATTCTTGTTAATACCACAAACTAGTCTGTCCCTAAGCATGTCTTCCAAATCTGCCCCAAACTCACAATGATCAGAGAGCTGGCACAGGTTTAAGAAGGGAGGGAGGCGGAAAACGGGAAATTATAGACTGGTTAGCTTGACTTCGGTCATTGGTAAGATTTTGGAGTCCATTATTAAAGAAGAGTCAACACGGCTTCATCAAAGGGAGGTCATGTCTGACAAATCGGTTAGAGCTCTTTGAGGAAGTAACAAGGAAGTTAGACAAAGGAGAACCAGTGGACGTGATTTATTTAGATTTCCAGAAGGCCTTTGACAAGGTGCAGCATAGGAGACTGTTAAATAAGTTAAGAGCCCATGGTGTTAAGGGTAAGATCCTGGCATGGATAGAGGATCAGCTGACTGGTAGAAGGCAGAGAGTGGGGATAAAGGGGTCTTTTTCAGGATGGCAGCCGGTGACTCGTGGTGTGTCTCAGGGGTCAGTGCTGGGACCACAACTTTTCACAATATAAATTAATGATCTGGAAGAAGGAACTGAAGGCACTGTTGCTAAGTTTGCAGATGATACAAAGATCTGTAGAGGGGCAGGTAGTATTGAGGAAGCAGGGGGGCTGCAGAAGAATTTGGACAGTCTAGGAGAGTGGGCAAAGAAGTGGCAGATAAATAAAATAAATAGATGGAATACAATGTAGAAAAGTGTGAGGTTATGCACTTTGGAGGACGAATGGAGACAAAGACTATTTTCTAAATGGGGAAATGTTTCGGAAATCAGAAGCACAAAGGGACTTGGGAGTACTTGTTCATGATTCTCTTAAGGTTAACGTGCAGGTTCAGTCGGCAGTTAGGAAGGGAAATATAATGTTAGCAGTCATGTCCAGAAGGTTAGAATACAAGACCAGGGATGTACTTCTGAGGCTGTATAAGGCTGTGGTAAGACCCCATTTGGAGTATCTAAGGAAGGATGTGCTGGCCTTGGAAAGGGTCCAAAGGAGGTTCACAAGAATGATGCCTGGAATGAAGAGCTTGTCATTTGAGGAACAGTTGGGGACTCTGGATCTGTACTATGAGAAAAGTATCAGCCATGATTGAATGACGCAGCATACTTGATGGGCCGAGTGGCCTAAATTCTGCTCCTATGTCTTATGGTCTTAATTGAGAAACAAAGTTAATGACAGGCTGTCACTTTTGAAAATGACAATGAAATTTGAAATGTACAATTATTGAGGGCTTAGGATTGTAGTGATTCTGAATAAGTGGAACTAAATCCGCAAATTAATTGTCCCCTGGTTTCTGTGGTGTAGCTAGATTTCCCACTAGCATGTAAGTCTTCGCCTCACACACTCTGAGGAGAAGTAAGTGCCTTCTAGCCTTGTCTGTGATCCCATTTGCCAAGAAAAAGTGTTCCAACCTTTCCACATATTCAGTCCAGTTCTCGTTCCCTTTCACAAACTCACTGATCAACCCAAACATAGTAAGAGGTCTTACAACACCAGGTTAAAGTCCAACAGGTTTGTTTCAAATCACGAGCTTTCAGAGCACTGCTCCTTCCTCAGGTGAATGAAGAGGTAGGTTCCAGAAACATATATTGAGACAAAGTCAAAGATTCACCGAAGGAAGGAGCAGTGCTCTGAAAGCTAGTGATTTGAAACAAACCTGTTGGACTTTAACCTGGTGTTGTAAGACTTCTTACTATGCTCACCTCTGTCCAACGCCGGCATCTTCACATCATGGCAACCCAAACATAGCCATCAATAAACTTACCAAAACTTCATTTTGAGTGTGCTGAAACTCAAATTTATTTATTCTCGTCGCCAAAAAGATCTGTTGACTTAACCACAAAACGGTAGGCGGAACGCGTTGTTAATAAAGTTAAGAAATAAAGTTAATCCTCTTTAATATATAAAAAATAACAAAGTTTAAAGTACAGCATGGATTCAAAAATGGGAGCTGCTAGCTAAACACCAAAATAACAGTAACAGAATAGAATTTGAACTAACTGCAGTTAATTATGAAAATGGAGAGATAGCACCAACAATTAATGACTTCACAGCACTTACTGATGACATCAGCAATGGATTTAAATAAAAAGATGCAGAATAATATCACCAGTGTTCTTAAATTTCCATCAGTTCCATCTTTTTGGCCAGAAAATATGCTTTTAGCTGCTGGTTAACAGAGAACAGGCTTTTCAGTAAGGCCTTATAGAATTGCCCTTGAATCAGAGATAGCCTCCATATTGTCACCTTTTTGCACTCTGGTGAGTATCTGTCTTTTTATTTCAGCTTTCTTCCTCACTTTCTCCAGCATACTGCACATTATGGGAGGGATTACTCGATCTCGGCTGTGGCAGGGTGCGTTGCGAGCGAGAATGGAAAATTTGGCGTTTCAGACAAAACTCCGTTTACTTTCAGTGGCACCGTAAAAATCCAGCCGTGGACAGGGAAGGAACATTCCAGCTGATCAGACTTATTGGGGGGAATTTTCTGCCCCTCTCTTTGGAGGACGAGCACAATGGAAGAGTGGGGAATCACAGAATCATAGACTTTACAGTGCAGAAGGAGGCTATTTGGCCAATCGCGTCTGCACCGGCCCTTGGAAAGAGCACCCCCACCCAAGCCCCACACCTCCATCCCATCCGCTTTATCCCTGTAACCCAGTAACCCCACCTAACCTTTTTGAACACTGAGGACAATTGAGAATGACCAATCCACCTAACCTGCACATCTTTGGACTGTGTGAGGAAACCAGATCACCTGGAGGAAACCCACGCACACACAGGGAGAACGTGCAGACTCCACACAGACAGTGACCCAAGCCGGGAATCGAACCTGGGACCCTGGCGCTGTGAAGCAACTCTGCTAACCACAGTGCTACCGTGCTGCCCTGAATCTCTCAACGGAGTCAGGATTTCCCGATCTGATTGCCCCTGCCCCTGCTCACCCCCCCCCCCCCCCCCCCCCACCGCCTCATCAATGCCATAATTAGGTCCCCATCATGAAAGGTCAGGAACTCCACTACCATACATTTGAATATTATTAGTTGGTTTCCCTGTTCTATTCTCCCCCCCATGCCACCATATTTGGATTCAACCCCCCTTCCCTCTACCATCTGGTGAAAGGGTTTAGAAAAGCTTTGATGAACGGGGACCTGGCGAAGGGAACCTGCTGGGGATACACAGTTAGGTACAGCCCCTATTTAGGAGCGCGGCATGCCTGGGCAATACAATGCCACTGCCCGACATCATGGGGCCCGCCTCCAGGATTTGTTTTGACCAGGTGTCAAAAAATATTGTGGATTAAGCCAGCACTGGAGCCGACAGGCTACACTCTGCTTTTCCCACCTGAGTTGACACTTAGTCAAAAATATAGAAAATTCCACCCCTTATCTCTCTGGGGGTTCTGTTTGGGTTTGAAAACAAAGGTTTACTCAAATCATTGGGAGACAATTTATACTCATCAACCATCACAGCAGCTGCCCTTGTCTTCGAAACATTATGGTCTTCAGGTGGGAACTTATTCCTAAATGGACACTATTATTATATTCTTCCATTTGCTCTTTCACTCGAACATTTTCAAAATCGCATTCAATTTTCATAGCTCTAAGCCACCTACCAA
The DNA here is from genome assembly GCF_902713615.1 of Scyliorhinus canicula. Classification (NCBI taxonomy): domain Eukaryota; kingdom Metazoa; phylum Chordata; class Chondrichthyes; order Carcharhiniformes; family Scyliorhinidae; genus Scyliorhinus; species Scyliorhinus canicula. Next base: position 163,673,616 of record NC_052155.1, on the reverse strand, counting down.
TATCATTTTCTTTTCTCTAAGAAATTCCCAAAAAAATCCGATTCTCTTTCTTCCTTAAATGTCTACATTTCTGTCTATAAGCCTCTGGAACCGTCTCAAAAGTATTGATCAAATTGCTCAAAAGCAGTTTTCAATGTATCGTAACTGTGTATTGAATCCCTACAGTGCAGGAGGCCATTTGACCCATCAAGCCTGTACTGACCTCACTGAAAGTGCACTCTACCTAGGTGTACTCCCTCTCCCTATCCCTGTAACCCCACATATTGATCCAATCTACCTAAACTGCACATCTTTGGACTGTGGGAGGAAACCGGAAACCCATGCAGGCACAGGGAGAATATACAAACTCCACATGGTCACCTGAGGCCGGAATTGAACCTGGGACCTGGCGCTGTGAGACAGCAGTGTTAACCACTGTGCCACCGTGCCGTCCATGTGGAAGAAATGAACATGCTTGTGACACATCTCCATGAACACGCTTTGCAATAAAACTGCCCAACTTTCTGCAGGTTTTTCCCCCCAAAATAGCAAAGTGTCAGGTTCTGACTGAAAACTGGCATGCTCCTCCCCGGAGAAACTGTCAGATTTTTCCTCCAGATCTTCTGACATTTTGTCAAAAAGAAAAGAAGGGGGGTGTGTTTTTCTGGCATGGCGAGGCCTAAAGACACCAGCAAGCTCAGCCGTACAGAGATCAGAAGGGCTCCCCAATTTCAAAGAAAAAGTGAAACCCCCCTTACCACAATCGCCGACATTGGTCTTTCATTCTCCCCACCCCGCCTCCACCACTCTCGCATGCAAAGAACCGCAGGTTGTACCTACCCGCTGCGTCAAAATGTTTTCCCTCATGGTCCCTTTGGTCCTTTTGCCAACCACCTAACTCTGTGCTCTTTGATTCTCGACCCACCCGCCAATGGAAATAGTTTCTGTCAACTCTGTCTAGGTTTCCTTGTAATTCTGGGCACCTCCATCAAATCTCCTCCCAACGTTCTATTCTCTCAGGAGAACAACACCAGCTTCACCAATTTATCGATGCAACTGAAGTTTCTCGTCCCAGGAACTAGTCTTGTAAATCTTTTCCATAACTTCTCCAAGGATTTAATTACCTTCCGAAAGTGTCATGCACCAAATTGAACACATTATTCCGGCTGACGCTGAACTAATGTTTCATTACTTTTCATCACCATTTCGTTGTTTCTGCACTCCCTGCCTCTATTTATGGTGCCTACTTTCTTAGCCAGCCCTGCAACCTTCTGAGCTTTGAATCATGGAATCATAGAATTCCTACAGTGCAGAAGAAGGCCACTTGACCCATCGAGTCTGCACCAATCCTTGGAAAGAGCACCCTACCTATACTCATACCCTCAGACCCTCACCCTATCCCTGTCACCCAGTAAACCCACGTAATCTTTTGGACATTAAGCGGCAATTTAGAATGGTCAATCAACCTAACCAGCACATTTTTGGGCTGCGGGAGGAAACCGGAGCACCCGGAGGAAACCCACACAGACATAGGAGAAAGTGTAAATTCCACACAGACAGTGTGGTGTCATATCCTTACAGGGCCCTTTGTTCCTGCAGCAGCTTTAGAATTGTACATTTTATTTAAATTACCTCTCCCCATCATTCCAAACAAAATGTATCACTCTGCATTAACTTTCATCTGCCATCTTCCTGACCATTCCATTTACCTACCAGTATCCTCTTGATGTCTATCACCATCGGCCTCACAGTTCACTCCACTTTCAAGGGGCGAGATTCTCCGACCCCCCGCAGGGTCGGAGAATCGCCCGGGGCCGGCGTAAATCCCACCCCCGCCGTGGCTGGTATTCTCCACCACCCGGGAATTGGCGGAGGCGGAAATCGCACCGTGCCGGTCGGCAGGCCCACCGCGGTGATTCTCTGGCCCGCGATGGGCTGAAGTCCCACTGCTGAGAGGCCAATCCCGCTGACGTGGTTTCAACCACCTCTGGTGGTGGCGGGATTGGTGGTGCGAGCGAGCCCCCGGGGTCCTGGGGGGGGGGCGCCGGGCGATCGGACCCCGGGGGGGGGGGGGGCCCACGGCGGCCAGGTTCGCGAGCGGGGCCCACCGATCGGCGGGCGGGCCAGTGCCATGGGGGCACTCTTTTTCTTCCGCCTCCGCCACGGCCTCAACCATAGCGGAGGTGGAAGAGAACCCCCCTACCGCGCATGCACCGGTGGTGATGTCAGCAGCCGCTGATGCACCGGCGCATGCGCGAACCGGCGAAGGCCTTTCGGCCAGCCCCGGCACCGGGCGGCAGGCGTCAAAGGCCATTGGCGCCGGTTTTGGCGCCAGTCGGCGTGGCGCCAACCACTCCGGCGCGGGCCTAGCCCCCAAAGGTGCGGAGAATTCCGCACCTTTGGGGAGGCCCGACGCCGGAGTGGTTGGCGCCACTCCGCTACGCCCCGCCTTGCCGGGTAGGGGAGAATCCCGGCCAAGGTTTGTGGTACATGTTAATTATGAAATTGTGCCTGTATACCATACCATTGTCCAAATCATTCACATATATCAAGAAAAATGGTGGCTTTGGTACCAACACTTTGGGAATCCCACCCTGTACCTTCCCCAAGTGCAATAGACTGAGTGTACCCCCTTCTAGCAATCGCTGACGGATGTAATTCGATTTAATGCCTGCAACATCGGCGTCCCTGATCAACAGCTCCGTACGTTGGGGAGCCTGGCAACCCAACTGCCTGGCAAGCACAATTCCAGTTCGGGATCAGAGGCCAGGAGGCTTTCTGTTTAGCTTATTAAAGCCTCAGTTACGTTCACGACTCGTCTTTTGTTCATTGATGGCACATCAATTTAATAAGCTAAACTTTTAAGATGAATTCATCGCTCAAGGCTGATCGCCTGGAGCTGGACCCACAGGCAGCCGGCGCCACTGCAACATTCGAGCACTGGCTAAGCTGCTTCAAAGCTTACCTCGGATTCTCCACCGAAGACGTCACCGACCTCCAAAAGCAGCAAATACTCAACCCCCAAGTTTTCCTTCTTATCAGAGACGCCCCGTTGTATGCGGAGGTGATAATGCTGCTGTAGGGACAATATGTAAAGTCTGTAAATGAGGTGTATGCTAAGCACCTTCTTGCCACGAGGCGACAACGCACCGGAGAAACACAAGCCGAATTCTTGTGTGCCTTGCGGGTACTTGGCTGGAACTGTGCTTGCCAGGCAGTATTGGCTACCCAACGTACAGAGCAGTTGATCAGGGACGCCGATGTTGCTGGCATTAAATCGAATTACATCCGTCAGTGATTGCTAGAAGGGGGTACACTCAGCCTCCCAGAGACAGTGCAGCTCTCAAACTCGCTGGAGGTGGCTTTCCAGAACATGGACGCCTACAACTCCGACCACACGGCACCCTTTTGGACCTCGTGGGCGCCGCCATCATCTGACTCGAGTGCGGCCAAGCTTGTGCTGCGCAGCAGCCCTTCAATGCCGGAAGCCCGAAGTGCTACTTTTGCGGCCAGGGTAAGCATCCCAGACAACGCTGCCCTGCACGGAATGTGATTTGCAATGGGTGTGGGAGGATGGGCCACCTTGCTAAAGCCTGCCAGGCCCGATCTGTCCCTAAACTTCCTAGGCTCAACAACGCTGCCTGCTGCCTGTCGGGGCTGCCCTCAGCTGCCGCGCCACCCGCCATGAGCGACCCGTGGGGGCCACCACCTTCGCTGGCATCGGGGCTGCCCTCAGCTGCCACGCCACCCGCTACGCACGTCCCATGGGGGCCGCCGTCTTTGACGTCATCTCCGATGCCACCCGCCACGCGCGACCCATGGGGGCCGCCATCCTGGGACCACTGCGCAGCCTCCCGGGACCCCTGCTCACCCGGTCGTACGCTGGCCGCCGCTACCTCTGACCAGCCCACCCATCACCTTCTGACGCTCGCCTCCATCACACTCGACCAGTCTCGACCTCATCACCTCACAAAATCCACGATGATGGTCCGGATCAACGGGCACGAGACGGCCTGCCTTTTCGACTCCAGGAGCACAGACAGCTTTATCAACCCAGGTACGGTAAGACGCTGCTCCCTCCCAATTTTACCCGCGACCCAGAAAATCTCCCTGGCTTCCGGATCACATTCAGTAGAAATCCGGGGGTACTGTGTCGCGACCTTTACTGTACAAGGCGTAGAGTACACTAACTTTAAGCTCTACGTCCTTCCCCATCTCTACGCTGCCCTATTACTGGGGCTCGACTTCCAGTGCCACCTCCAAAGCCTTACCTTAAAGTTCGGTGGACCCCTGCCCCTCTCACTGTCTGTAGCCTCGCGACCATTAAGGTCGCCCCACCCCGGACTGTAAGCCTGTCGCTACGAGGAGCAGACAATACAGTGCCCGGGACAGGGCCTTTATCAGGTCGGAGGTCGAGCGACTCCTACGAGAGAGGATCGTTGAGGCTAGTACCAGCCCCTGGAGAGCCCAAGTGGTGGTCGTCAAGACTGGGGAGAAGCACCAGATGGTCATTGACTACAGTCAGACCATCAACCGGTACACGGAGCTCTCCCCTACATATCTGACATGGTTAACCAGATTGCGCAGTATCGAGTCTTCTCCACAGCTCCCTATTTGCCTGGAGGACCGCCAATACACTGCCTTTGAGGCAGAGGCCACCTCTACCACTTCCCCAGGGTTCCCTTCGGCGTCACCAATCGGTCTTCCAGCGAGAAATGGGCTGAATGGTTGACCAATACGGGCTGCGGGGCACGTTCCCATACCTAGATAATGTCACCATCTGCAGCCATGACCAGCAGGACCATGACGAAAACCTCCGGCATTTCCTCCACACCGCTAAACTCCTTAACCTCACCTACAATAAGGAGAAATGCGTTTTCCACACAACCCGCCTTGCCATCCTTGGCTACATTGTGGAACACGGAGTCCTAGGGCCTGACCCCGATCGCATGCGCTCCCTCCTGGAACTCCCCCACTGTCCCAAGGCCCTGAAGAGATGCCTGGGGTTCTTCTCTTAGTATGCCCAGTGGGTCCCCAATTATGCAGACAAGACTCGCCCATTCATTAAATCCACCATTTTTCCCCTGACGGCTGAAGCCCGCCTGGCCTTCAACCGCATCAAGGCAGATATTGCTAAAGCCGCGATGCACGCTGTGGACGAGTCCATTCCGTTCCAGGTGGAGAGCGATGCGCCGGACTTTTCCCTGGTCGTTACCTTCAACCAGGTGGGCAGGTCCGGGGCTTTTTTCTCCCGTACCCTCCATGCCTCTGAAATTCGATACTCCTCCGTCGAAAAGGAAGCCCAAGCCATTGTGGAAGCTGTGCAACATTGGAGGCATTACCTGGCTGGCAGGCGATTCACTCTCCTCACTGACCAACGGTCGGTTGCCTTCATGTTTAACAATACACAGCGAGGCAAAATCAAGAACGACAAGATTCTGAGGTGGAGGATCCACCTACAACTACAAGATCTTGTACCGACCGGGGAAGCTCAATGAGCCCCCAGATGCCCTATCCCGCGGTACATGTGCTAATCACAAGTAGACCAACTTCGGGCCCTTCACAATGACCTCTGCCACCCGGTGGGTCGCCAGTTTTTTTCATTTTATCAAGACTCGCAACCAGCCTTACTCCATTGAGGAGGTCAGGACCGTGACCAGGGACTGCCAGGTCTGCGCGGAGTGCAAGCCGCACTTCTATCGGCCAGACAGAGCGCACCTGATAAAGGCCTCTTACCCCTTTGAGTGCCTCAGCATTGACTCTTTAAGGGCCCCTCCCCTCCACTGACCGTAATGTGTACTTCCTCAACGTTGTTGATGAATGCTCAAGATTGCCCTTTGCCATCCCATGCCCTGACATGATCTCTGCCACCGTCATCAAGGCCCCTGCACAATCTCTTCACCTACATCCATAGCAATCAGGGTTACACCTTCATGAGCGACAAGTTGCGCCAGTTCCTGCTTAGCAAGGGCGTCGCCTCAAGCAGGACGACCAGCTACAACTCCCGGGGCAACGGACAGGTGGAGAGGGAGAACGCGATGGTCTGGAAGGCCGTCCTTCTGGCCCTATGGTCTAGAAGTCTCCCGCTGGCAGGAGGTCCTCCCCGATGCACTCCACTTCATCCGGTCGCTCCTGTACACTGCTACCAATGAGACCCGTCATGGAAGTATATTTGCCTTCCCTAGGAAGTCCACCTCCGGGGTCTCGCTCCCATCCTGGCTGACAGTCCCAGGGCCCGTCCTCCTCCGGAAGCATGCGAGGAGTCATAAATCGGATCCCCTCGTTGAGAAGGTCCTGCTCCTCCATGCCAATCCACAATATGCCTACGTGGCACATCAAGACGGGCGGCAGGACACAGTCTCCCTCTGGGATTTGGCACCTGCCGGTTCCCCGGCGATCATCACCATCACCCCCGACCCTACACTGTCTCCCTCCACCACTACCCGGCTACTTCAAGATTTGGCACAGGCAGGCCATCACCACCACCCCTGCCCCTACACCGCTCTCCCTCCACCGACTCAACTACTGGGTGAAGAAGAGGACAACACGCTCCCGGATGCACAGGTCTCGATATCAACATATCCACCAGAGCCGGGAGTGAGGCGATCACGGTGGAAGGTCAAGGCCCCCGACAAACTTGACCTTTAAATCCATTTCACCCCCGCTGGACTCTTTTTTTACCAGGGTGTGAATGTGGTAAACCACTGTTAGTCATTATATGTATTGTGGTAACCTGCTACTCTATTACATGTAATGTGGTAAACCACCGCCTGATGGCTCCGCCTCCCCTCGGGCTCGGTATAAAGGTGGCCGACCTCCGGCCCTGTCCCAGTTCGGGATCAGAGGCCAGGAAGCTTTCTGTTTAGCTTATTAAAGCCTCAGTTACGTTCACTACTCGTCTTGTGTTCATTGATGGCATCATTAATTAACCCATACATGTTCAAATGACTGTTAACTTTATCCCAGGTTAATCCATTTCAGGGATTATGTCCCCTCGCCGTTGTGTAAACTGTGGTCATTTACGCCCGAACGACTGGCGTCAAAAGGCCACAGATTCACAGCCGTGCAGGGGACTAGCAGGCAGCTGTCGTGGAGCTCACAGCTCCAGATGCCAATACGGCCCCCCGCGCTTCCGGGCCAGAGGCCGCGCATGTGCACGCCTCCGGCCTCCAGCGGCCATGGCGTGCTCCATGGCGGACTCAGACTGTGGACCTGGACCGCGGAAATAGTGCCCCTGATCGGCCGCGCGCCCGACTCGGACTGCCCGCACAAAAACAAACCCAGTCCCGAATGAGCCCCCCCCCCCGCCCTCCGATCGGCCCTCCCCTGACTGTGGCGGTCCTGGACTGAGCCCGCAGCTGCCACGCAGGTATCACGGACGGTGGCACCGTGAGTGGTCCACGCCGTCAGAAATTCGGCCAGTCGGGGGCTGAGAATAGCCGAGCAGGTCTCAGGCAATGGCCTCTGGTGGTGGATAATCAGTGCAGCGTACTCCTCGAGTATGCTGCTTTTCTGGGGGAGGGCGAACAACCGCTGAACCGGCGCCGCTCTCAATTTCATGCGGGCAACTGGATTCTTTGCCCTGTCGCCGTACCCGATTTCGGCATCGGGGTGCGGAGAATCCAACCCCTTGTTTTTAGTGAAAGAAGATGCAAAGTAGTCACTTAGTACTTAATCTATGTGCTCTGCCTCAATGCATATTTCTCCTTTTAGGTCCCGAATCAGTCCCACCTACTAACATCCCACTCACGAACATATGAAAATACAAATTGGAAGCAATAGGCCACCTTCTAGCTAGCTCTGCCATTCAATAAGATCATGGCTGATCTGATTGTAACCTCAATCCCACATCGCCGCCTACCCCCAATAACCTTTCACCCCCTTGCATATCAAGAATGTATTTACCTCCGCCTTAAAAATATTCAAAGACTCTGCTTCCACTGCCTTTTGAGGAAGAAAGTTCCAAAGAGTCATGACCCCCTGAGAGAAAACCTTCTCGTCACCCTCGTCCTCAATGGGCGATCCCTAGTCTTTAAAGAGTGGCTCAAACTAGGTCCTCCCACAAGAGGAAACATCCTCCCCATGTCGATTCTGTCAAGACCCCTCAGGATCTGATGCATTTTAATCAAGTCACCTCGTATCTTCTAAACTCTCCACTTCCTACCTGTAACCATTTATATGCTGGGAAGATGTCAGGATTCCCATGAGAGAGAAGGGCAGACGGGAGGGGGAATGATGGTGAGAGAACACCATGGGCGCGATTCTCCGCTCCCCACGCGCGTGGGAGAATTGTGGGAGGGCCCACGACAATATTCATGGCCCCCTCGCGCCCCCCGCGATTCCCCCCCCCCCCCCCCACCCCCCGGCTCGGACGAATCGCCACTCGCTGTTTTTCACGGCGAATTCTCCGACCCGGATGGACTGAGCGCCTGCCCTCGCGTCCGTTTCACGACGGCGGCAAACACACCTGGTTGCTGCCATCGTGAAACGGGAGTGAGAAGCCCGTTTGGGGCTTGTAGGTGGCCTAGAAAGGAAAGAGCACCACGACTGTGCTCGGGAGGGGACAGGCCCGCGATCGGTGCCCACCGATCGTCGGGCCAGCGTCCAAATCGGACGCACCATTTCCCCTCTGCCGCCCCGCAACATCAAGCCGCCACGTCTTGCGAGGCGGCTGAGGAGAAAGACGGCCACCGCGCATGCGCGGGTTCATGCCGTCATCGTCATGACGTCAGCCGCACATGCGTGGGTTGGAGCCGGTCAACCTGCGCATGCACGGTTGACGTCACATAGGCACCGCCGTCGCGTCACTCTCGGCAAGCTGCCCGCCGGCCGAGAGTTACGGAGCACCATTCCTAGCCCCACCGGGAGGGGAGAATACGGGGCGAGGAGCGGCCTCCGAGGCCATCGTGAAACTCGGCCGAGTTCACAACGGCCCTCCCGATTTTTCCTGGGAGCGGAGAAGTTCAGAGTGAAAAGTACTTAGAGTTCCTTTATCTTATTGTTCTTGTGTTAATTTAAGAGTAGAATTTGGATATATTCTCTTAACAATCAATATTTGACAATAATAACATTAGTAACCAGTTTGAAACTTTTTTTCACCAGATCGAGCTGAGGTTCTGTGAACATCAGCTGAGAACTGGTGATTACTCTTACAGTCTATTGTGATAATTTAATTGTTGTTGCAATAAAATAATACACTAACTCGAATTTAGGAATATAAATAGTACAGGAATATTAAAATTTAGTGTCGATGAAAAATGGATTCAAATTTGAAAATCTTAATCGATTTAATTCTTTTTTGAAAACCTTGGACCACACAACAGATTCAAAATCAAGAACATTGTGACTATGGTGCTGATGTGACCATCAATTCACGCGAGACACGAGAGGAAGTAAACTGTGGCTTTGATAGACTTAAAACTGAGCCTGCCTGCGACGAACTGAGGGCAGAATCACAAGACCGCAGCACTTTATACTTCCGGTAGTGGGAGGGGCCATGGGCGGAGCCATGGGCGGAGCCAAGGGTGGAGCCCTGTACAAGCTCCTCATCTCCCCCTGTGGGCAGAGCCGTGCAACGGTTCACAGACGGAGCCCACAGGGACACAGTGATACACAGTGTGAATTATGCATTATACATTCACCACAGTTGCCAGGATGGTCACTCGGGAAAAGACCTTCAAAGAAATGAATGAGGGAATTTCAAAACCTGTGGAGCATTTAAGTTGATTAAACCATTTGTTTTGGATGACGTGTGCTTCCAAAATAGTAAATCCACCTGGGAAGCGCTGATAGTCTATCACGGAAGATCCATGGAAACCCAGGAGAAGGGGTATGAATGAAATTTAATCCTTGCAGCATTTCAATGGATCTTATGCCAAAGTTACAGCGGATGACTGGAGGTACATGGCTGAAAATTCAATCACTGATAATTGAAGACCATAAGATTGAGAAAACTCCAGTCAACACAACCCATCAAGCAGTCATGTATGGTTCCACTCAACTTATTTTCATCTTCCCATTCTCTCTATATCTAGCCATTATAATCTTCCACTTCTAATGAAGCAAAAATCTATTTTTTATGTGAGTGTTTCAAGTAAATCTACCAGCACTGTATTAAACAGAAGTCTGTTTCATAACTCAAACTGTAATGGTTACTTCTTTCAGGAGACGTTAAGTTTGAGTCAGAGCATCTGAACATTATTCAAGGCATTGCCCCGATTGTTCACACTGCTTCTTATTTTTAATTTAAAAAACTGCACTCAGTATTTCTTTTCCGATTGATATTCCTGCAAGAATAAAAATGGCAAACGCGAGTATCCGCTGGGTTCTTCATATCACACCTCAGTTGGGGGCATCTTTGGATATTGGGATTTACTAACTGTTGTTGAACATGTTTGTGAGCATTTTGTTGTTTGAAGTCTCCCCCCCGCCCCCCCCCACCCCCCCCCCCCCCCACAACTATCCTGCCCAGTCAAACAGCCTTTTCTCCTTTCGCCAATACTTAAATAAATAGGTTTTCAAAGGAAAAGAAAAGAGAACATTATTTTTAACGCTCCTGTGACATCCTTCCTGGGTTGCAGAGTTCGGGAGATTATTCTTTAACACTTGGACACACCAGGTAGGTTGACAACACCATGTGTATGCTGGCAGGCAGCAGAGGGGCAGGTGGCAGCCACCCAGGTTGGAGAGCTGGCTGCCCAACAGGCCGAGGAGGAGGAGGAGGTGCCAATGAGGTGCCATATGAGGGCTCATGTGAATCGGCACCACCTATCATTCTAGGACCTGCCGGACTGGGCAGTGTGTGCGACCAAGCAGACACCCGCTACAACAAAGCCCATGTAGCAACCAGGAGCGTGGTCGAGCAGTGCTTCGGCCTCTTGAAGTTGAGCTTCAGATACCTGGACCACTCTGGAGGGGCCCTCCAGAATAATGCTGAGAGGGTCATCCGCATTGTGGCGGCCTGCTGCGTCCTCTGTAACATCGCATAGCAAAGGGGTGATGTGTTGGAGGAGGAATGGCAGACCTCGTTCGACGAGGAGCATGCGGGGATGGGGTGAGGGTGGGCAGGACATGGAGCACAGGCAGGCATGGAAGGCTGCACGACGTGTGCGCCAAGGCCAATGTGCACAGGTCGCTCTGATCTGGGGGGGGTAAGGGGTGGTGGGGGGGGCGGTGGAGGGGGCAGGGGGACTGGCCAGGGGCACGGACACCGCATCCCAACCCCACACTGCCTCACTTCCACTCCACTCCCACCCCCCAGTCACGGCCCAGCCTGCAACTCCCTCTGTGATACATACCTGTCGCACTGTGGAGTGGGGTCCCTGGGCTGGCAGTAACATAGGGTCTGATCCATGGGATGGAGGATGATGACAACCCACTTGATGATGAGCTCTGGTGCTCCGCATCGTAAGATGATGTCTGACTCTTGCCCATGGTAGCACTGCCCAGCGTCCACCTGGGTGACCCCTGCTTGGGAGCTGGTCATTCCATCACACTGTTCCATCAGATCACTGGGGTGGCAGTGGTAAGGACGGTCGGGGGGCGGGGGGAGTCCGGGCCACCCATAGGATCCACTCATTCAACCCCCCCCCCCAACATCCACCCTTCCCCCCTCATTCCCCCCCCCCCCAACGTCAACCTTACCCATCCCCATTCACCCCCCCAACGTCCACCCTTCCCCCCTCATTCACTCCCCCCCCCCACGTCAACCCTACCCATCCTCATTAACCCCCCCCAATATCTACCCTTTCTCCCCCCCCACCAGCCAGCCCACCCCTCACACCCATCAGATAGTGCACCGAGTCAAGTTATAACGCGGCGGCAAAAGGTGTTTAATGTGAACCAACATATACAGATTTGTGCCCTAGCCCCTATAACTAAACTATGCCCTGCACCTTTGCCAACTTAACTCGTGTCTAACTTCCTGGCCTTACGGGCCCTAATGCTACGTCTAGGTGGATCCCCAGATTGTACAGCAGGAGTGAAGGTGACCTGCTGTGATTCCCGCCCTGGGACCTGGGTCCCTGTTGGTAGGGGGTCTTCTGGGGTGACCAGGCCCGGATGTGACTGGCTGCTGCTCAAGTGTCCCGGGTGGCATGGTGCCGCCCGGTTCTGCCCACTGCCCACCAGATGCACCAAGGACAGGAGGGGGGTGGGGGAGGGGGTGGAGTCCGAGATGCTGAGGTGTTCTGGCAACCCCCCCCCCCTCCCCCTTGCAGGAGTCACCAGCACAGGTCCCTTCACCTCCTCCTCCCTCGGGATGCCTGATGGCTCCCGAGCAACTCCATGGGACAAGGTTGCGAGGGGAGCTATCCCCTGAGGCTCCCCCATCACCTGGTATTGCCAGTCCTGCACACCTGCTCTGATTTCGACCAGGGGCCGAATGCTCGCGGCCATGGAGCAATGGGAGTGGACCATCTCCATCTGGGACTGCGCCACATCACGCTGCGACTGCGCAACCATCTTCAGGGTGTGTGTCACTCTGGGACTGGGCCACCTCCCTGTGCATCTGTGCCACATTGGCCAGCGCCTGGGCAATGCCGCCGACGTTCTGAGCTATGTCTGGTGGAGGGTGTTGGAGATAGCTGTGACGGGGAACCAGTGTCTTCCCCGGACTCGAGCTCTGGGATCTCCGGAGTCTCAAGTGGAGGGCTGGTCTCCAACCTGCTCTCGGAGCCACTGCTTGGCTGTGGCACTAGCTGGGAGCGGGGGACACCAAATGGACCTGCCACATCACCAACAGGCCCAGCAAGACACAACACAAGACGGATAATTAGACCGCAGGCCGGGAGGGATTAGGAGTGGGCACGTAGGTGGGCATGGTGGTGTTGGCGTGATAGTGGTGTGGGGGATATGGGGTCAGGGTGGTCATGGGGGGGTTTGACATACATGTCACAAGGAACTCAACTAGACGGGCTTTCACTTCCCCGCCCGCAAATGAGCTCCACCTCGGCAACCTCCCGTTCCTCCGGGCCGCCAAGCACATCCACGGCCCTCTGCTCAGCCACGGTGAGGGACCACCGTTCCAGCAGTCCCCTCCCCCCCCCCTTGTTACCGCTTCCAGCAGTAGTTCTGCACGCCCTTCTCCTGATGGGACGGGGGAGGGTGCGGGAACAGAAAACGGCAGTATTACACAGTCCGATGCATACAGACCAGGGGGCGGGTAGTTGTTGGACTCAGTGGTCAGGGCACCCGGCCCTGCCGGTCTTTATGGGTACCAGCATATGGTGCAGGGGTCGTTTCAGCCACCCTCTGTGGGGGGGGGGGGGGGGGGGGCGGTTAGGGTTATGGGTGTGTGGGACACGGGTTACTGCCAGGGGCACAGTGCTTCCTATTCACCCTGGCTGCCTGAGGAGTTTGTGCAGTTTTTTATGCCACTGCTGGCCCGTCCAGACAGTGTTGCCCATGGCTCTCACGGCCTTTTCAACCTGTGCCCAAGCACCAGCGCCGGCCCTAGGGTTGCTAGCGCCCCGGGCAAGCTGAACTTCAGCGCCCTATGGGGGGGGGGGGGGGGGGCGAGGGGGGGGAGGGGTGGCGGGGCCGAGGCGGGGGGCAGGGCTGAGGGTGGGGGCCGGACGGGGGGGGCGGCCGGGGGGGGGGGGGGGGGGCGGCCGGAGGGGAGTGGGGGGCGGAGGGGGCCGCCCTGGTCGAGGGCGGCCGCCGCGCATGCGCTGGTTGGCACCGGCCGAACTGCGCATGCGCGGGACCCGAGTCTCTGGTGCCCCCTAGCACATGACGCCCCGGGCGACTGCCCGAGTTGCCGGTACCTTGGGCCGGCCCTGCCAAGCACAAAGAACGGCGGCAGCTGGCAGCCTCCTTCCCGGGCCAGGGTACAAGGTCATCCGCCGTTCCTCCACCGCAAAGAGGGTCACCAGCTCGGCATCGGTAAGCCGCGGGGCTGCTCTCCTCGCTGCCATCTTGTTGGCTGGGATAGTGTGTGTGGTGAGTGAAGTCTGTACATGCAGCTGCAGCTTGTCAGCCTTTGAGTGTCAATCGCAAATCCGGCGAGTATGGCACCATTTCGCATTATAATTGTGTTCTACTTGGTGCCCGTGCTAGCCCCTTAGCAGTCGCGGAATCGGTCCAGATGTGGCACCAGTTTTCCTGTTGCGGAAGTTCACAAATTCTGCGTTGGAATCAATACTTAGTTTCAGAAATGGAGAATCCCACCCACCTCTTTGGCCAATTGCACCAGGGCGGAAATAGTTGGGCCAGGACGCAATGGAAATTGTGGACGGCTGAGGGGGGTGCGGGAGTTTTATCTGCATTCATGGCAACCAAATTACATAGAAACATAGAAAATAGGAGCAGGAGGAGGCCATTCAGCCCTCTGAGCCTGCTCTGCTATTCATTCTGATCATGGTTGATCATCCCACTCTCCCCCACCACACCTCCATATCTTTTGATTCCTTTATCCCCAAGAGCTAAATCAAACAATTTCGCACAAACACACGGGCATTCTCCATCCCGCCAGGCCCGTTTTCAGATACGGTGGGCCCCCGCTGGCAGTGGGATTCTCTGTCCTGGCAGCTGGCCAATGGAGTTTCCCATTGTGGCCACACACATGGCATCAGGAAATGCGCGGGCGTGAGTGCGCTGCCGGCGAAGCGGGGGATCCTGCCGACGATGATTGCCGCCCACAATGTTATCACCTCAACCGATTGCAGTGGCAGAGAATCCCACAGGCTCACTCCTCTCCTTGGGCAAGATTCTCCAATCCAAGTTCAACCACCACCGCTGCCAGTGAGGATGGAGAATTTGCCGTTCAGCCACAACCCCATTGACTGCAGTGGGTCCGGAAAATCCCGCCGGTATGAACCGACAGAGAATTCCAGTGCTCCTATAAGTTCTAAATGGTCCACACCGTATCCTCAGTGTAACAACACCCTGGGAGAGCGCACGGTCTGTTCCAGCCCCACAACCCAGGGGGCCGAACATAAGTGAATTACTCAATAATTTGTGTGTTTTCTTAAGTTCTTTAACCCTTGACTGCTCCAATGAGTTACAGGCACCAGATTTATAAGTAAAACTTTGACAAACTGTTTATTTATAACAAGAGTAAAAGATGAACGGAAAGTTGAAATAATGGAACGATGGACCACTAGTCAATCTATTCCCAAAACCTCATCCTACCCTCCACCCAGACACACAAAAGACAGATACGGTAAGGGGATAGGGGGAGAATTTAAATCATTGGAATTGAAGATAAAGGTTTGAGATCAATCTTCACTGCTACGGTTGTGACCTCTGGAGGGGCCGGTCTTCTCAGAATGCGACATCTGGGGAAAGGATTTGCACGAGAGATTCAGGTCAGTTCAATCTGTCCTTCGACCCCCAGTTAGAGGGCGCAATTCTCCGACCCCCACGCCGGGTGGGAGAATCGTGGGAGTGCCGGGCAATTCCTGCCACGCCGCCCTGGCACTCGCACGCGATTCTCCCACCCCGCGCCCCCCCCCCCCCCAAAACAGCGTGCCGCGTTTCACGACAGGCCGCTTGGAGAATCACTGCTCGCCGTTTGTAGCCGGCGATTCTCCAGCCTGGATGGGCCGTGTGGCCTGCCCAATCCGACGGGTTCATGCCGGCGCCAACCAAACTTGGTCACTGCCGGCGTGAACAGCGCGTGAACGCTGCGTGTGCGACCTGTTTGGGGGGGGAGGAAGGATCGAGCACCAAGGGGGCGCTCAGTAGGGGTCTGGCCCGCGATCGGTGCCCACCGATCAGCAGGCCGGCATCTCTAAAGAACGCACTCTTTTCATCCGCCGCCCTGCAAGATCAATCCTCCATGTCTTGCGGGGCGCCCGAGGGGAGGATGGCATCCGCGCATGCGCGGGTTGGCGGCAGCGGGTTGGCGTGCGGGTGACGTCACTTACGCGACGCCGGTCACATAATTTACGCGGCGCTGCTTTCACGTGTAATTGACGCAGCGCTGCTCCTAGCCCCCTGGGGGTGGGAGAAAAGGGGGCGAGGAGCGGCCTCCGACACTGGAGTGAGACACTCTGGTTTTCACTCCGCCGTCGGCACACAGGGCGGAATTCTCCGCTCCCGCGCGGCTTCGGGAAGGCCATCGTGAACTCGGCCGAGTTTCACGACGGCCTCGGAGGCCGCTCCTCGCACCCTATTCACCCCCCCTCCCCGGGGGCTAGGAGCGGCGCTCCATAAATCTCGGCCGCCGGGCCTTGACGCAATGGCGGCGCCTAAGTGACGTCAGCCGCACATGCGCAGGTTGGCTGGCCCCAACCCGCGCATGTGCGGCTGAAGTCACGACGGCTGCCTGCTCCAACCCACGCATGTGCAGTTGCCGTCTTCCCCTCCGCTGCCCCGCAAGACGTGGTGGCTTGGTCTTGCAGGGCGGTGGAGGGGAAAGAGTGTGTCGCTTGGAGACGCCAGCCCGATGATCGGTGGGCACCGATCGCGGGCCAGTTCCCTCCCGAGTACGGCCGTGGTGCTCACTCCCCTCTCCGCCCCCCACAAGCCACAAACAAAGATTTGGCGCCATGTTCATGACGTCAGCGACCAGGTGTGGTTGCCGCCGGCGTGGACAGGTCGGGAACGGCAGGCCGCTCGGCCCATCCGGGCCGGAGAATCGCCGGTCGCCGTGAAAAACGGCGAGCAGCGATTCTGCGAGCGGGGGGGGGGGGGGGGGTGGGAGAATCGCGTGGGGTGCCAGGGCGGCATGTCATGAGTCGCCCGGCCCTCCTGCGATTCTCCCACCCGGCGTGTGGAGTGGAGAATTCCGCCCTTAGTCTCCCGATCGGAGAATTTCGTCCAGAGTCTAACACAGGAGATTCCGGTGAGTGAAATTCTCTCCTTCGACCACTAGATGGAGCCTCTGTCTCCTTGAGATATTACTGGAGCTTTATACCTGAGAATTTACAGAATTTGCCGTTCATTTGATCTCTGTGCAGAAACAGTGGCTGTATTATGAAGAGTATTGTCAGATTGGGCTTTCCCCAGCCATTCAAATAGAGAATTAAAGTATTACAGACCTGCAGAGAAACTGCTTGAAGCCTTTCACTCCAGAAGTTCCCTTCACAGATCTGACTGCTGCCTGCAATCTTCCAAATAAGATTGCCTTCACGGGTTTGGATAGGAGCCTTTTAAATCACCTGGCAGAGAGCAGAGTGTGCTTTCCAGCTGTTTCCTGCCTGCCCCTTCTCACAAAACTGAGGGCAAAATGGAACTCTTCACATGACCCGCCTTCCTTCTGGAAGATTCTGAATGGCGACACCAATCGCAAGCAACAACAGGAGATGGCTCAGAATTCCTGATTCACCGATTGGCTGCTTGCCAGGTCTATCAAACTGACATCACGGACTCTGCCACAGAACCTAAAGGGAAAGTCCTGGGCTAGTTCATTAGACTAGGGATGTTTTGATTTGCCTGAAGCCTGTATCTTAAGCAAAAATCCCAATGTTACCCTCACAACACAGTCATTCTTCAAATCTCACGTGAGTAAACATTGTCACATCATTCACTCCCCATGATGCACTCATGCCATCTCCCTTTCCTTGCAGGGTAATCAGTCGACCAGCCTGGAACATCCTCGTGCCCTGTGGACATCATGGCACGAGCAGCTCCGAGGGACCTTTCTTGGATGCCACCATTGAAGAGGCGTCACATCTGTCACCCGCACCTTCCACCAGCGCAGATACTCACACCTCGGTGGGATTAGGTAGTAGGCAGGCGTCTGGGTCACTTACTGATGAGAACCTCACAATCGAATTTCCACAGCAGACGGAGGCAAGGACATCCCAGGGGACCAGCACTCAGAGGGATGCCAGAGCCCAGAACACTGCCAAGCCCCTGGCCAATGACATGTCTCTGGGACTTGTAGTCCCAGAGCTGCTGCAACTACAAAGGCAAAATTGCAAGTATCAGGGAGGGACGACAGCATCTTTCCTCGGATTGCAAGGTCGAGTGGAGGAGTCCTATCGGCCTTCTATCAAAGGAGATGGTGCCGTTACTCCTACACAATGAGGCCAACCCTGTGAGGATGGCATCTGCTGCGGAGATCTTGGTGCAGGAAGTTCACTCCATGGCGGGGGATGTCCGCTCCATGGTTCAGCTCATGACCTCCATGGCTGTGGGCATGGTCTCCATGGTGCAGGTATTCAGCTGAATGCTGCAGTCACTGGTGGGAATCCTCGAGGTTCTGTGACAGAGGATGGTGGGGTTTGTGGCTCTTACTCCAGCTGCCCCTCCATACCATGGATGAGCACAGGGGCACGGAGCACATAAACAGAAGAGAATCAGCAGGGGCACAGCCTGGGGCCTGCTACCCAGGGGACCCTGGGAGTGTACAGCCCATCAGACACCCCTAACTGTGAGCGACGCACCTCCAGCCCAGCAAACTGGGGAGAGCAGCACTGCAAAAGCCGTGCTGCTCGAAAGTAGGCCTGGACCCTCAAGGTGTAGGCTCCTCAAGGGAAATCCGCCAATGTCATCTCAGGCAACAGGGCTCAGAAGGCAGCAGACCGCCTCAACCTCAGCTATGTACCCTGGGGATACACCTAGACATAGCGGGAAGGTGAAGAAGAGTAAGAAACTGTCGGCACCGTGTGGGCGTGGGTGAACCTAGACGCCAGTTGAGATAGGTCACCATCGTAATATAGCTCTCTTATTAAACAGCAGATCCTCCACTCTGTCATTTCACGGCATCATGGTCGGCAAACCTCTGCACACACTCGCCGCTTCATCCCTGTGCAGTATGAGAATGGCAGTGCCATGTCTCTCCCACTTCACACACTATGAAGTCAGTTAGGACAAGCTGCTGCTGGCATGGGCCACCACGGACAACCCCTACCCCCTGGCCTCCTCCAAACCGTCCCCACACCCCCCCCCCCCCCCCCCACCCCTCCCACACTCCTCTCTTCTACCAGCATCAATGGACAGGCTTTTCATTTCTGCCACTCTTCTCCAGTGATGAGGAGGCCATGGGCTGACAAAGTGTAGAGAGACTGGCTGACTCCGGCTGTTGGTTGGAGGAAAATACCAGGACCGCTGACCTCAGAGGGCACTGCAGCAGGTGAGAGGTCATCCAGTGTCTCTGAAACCCATGATAAGCCCACTCATTGGCAGGATGTGTTCATCTCTCTGTCAGGCAATGTTCAGACATATCGCTGTGGATGAGGAGAGCATCGCTCTGTCCTCAATCATTATCATTTCACCCGCAGAGCCTTCGCGCCTGCCCATGAAACTGGGCACCACGAGAACCTACCGATGGCATCACAGTACTAGTGAGGTGTCAGTCTCCACTGTGGGAAAGTGCTTCACTCCCTGGTCCTGGATGTCCCCAAACCAAGAGGCTGTGAGTGCATCCCTCGCCCTACGCCCCACACGGGCCTGGCCAGGGCTCAAAGTCCTTCCTCCTCCTCCTCCACGGGTTTCCCCCTGCTCGACCTCCGCCTCATCTGATGAAATGCGTTACTCCCCCATCTCTTCCTGGTCCAACTGGACTCCGCTCTGCTGCGCCATTTTGCGGAGAGCGCAGCAGACCACAATGATGCAGGACACCCTCTGGGGACTGTATTGGAGAGCTCCCCACACCCGGTCCAGGCACCGGAACAGCTTTTTAAGCAGTCTAATTACTTGCTCGACCAGCACTTGTGTAAATGCGTGAGCCACACTGTAGCGAATCTCCACATGTGTTTATGGCCTCTGCACTGGAGTCATCAGCTACTTCTTGAGTGAGTACCCTCCAACCCCTGCTCTCCCTCAAAAACATCAGGGATCTGTGAATGCCCCAAGATGTAACTGTGCTCCATGGGAAAAGGGCACATAATTGAATTATGCACATCATGTAGTCAAAAACCAGTTGGACATTGAGTGGAATCCCTTGTGTTCAGGAATGATGTCGCATGACTCCATGGAGACACCGGGTCACATGGGTGCAGTTGATCACACCATGCACTTGGGGCATGCCTGCTAAGTGGGTGAACCTTGGTGTCCTGGCTCGCCTGGTCCCGTCCAAGTTTATATACATGGGTCCGTTGACTCGTGGACCGAGGCAGTCTTCTCCAGCACTGAAGCTCAGATATTTGCAAGTCGATGACTATTTGCCGGTAATGTTTCCTAAGGGGCTCCACCATCTGTGGTGCTGCTCCCGGAACAGCTATGGGCCCAGCCTCCCCAGTCCTCTGCAGGATGCTGGTCCTGGCCACATGCAGCGACACGTCAATGTCTGTGCTGCTGCACGATCGCTATGATTAGAATAGCCAACTAAGGACAGCACGGTGGCGCAGTGGGTTAGCCCTCTGGGTCACTGTCCGTGTGCAGTTTGCACATGCTCCCCTTGTTTGCGTGGGTTTCACCCCCACAACCCAAAGTTATGCAGGATGGGTGGATTAGCCACACTAAATTGCCCATTAATTGGAAAAAAAAATGAATTGGGTGCTCTAAATTTATTTTTAAAAACATTAAAAATAAAAAAAGAATAGCCAACCCAACTGGCTCCATGATTCTCCAGAATAACACATCGAAAAGATAAGAACACCAAAATGGGTGTTGAGGATTCCTGACAGAACCCTAGCCCTCAGCACTCCACTCCTCTGGAACATCCACCCCTGC
The DNA here is from genome assembly GCF_902713615.1 of Scyliorhinus canicula. Classification (NCBI taxonomy): domain Eukaryota; kingdom Metazoa; phylum Chordata; class Chondrichthyes; order Carcharhiniformes; family Scyliorhinidae; genus Scyliorhinus; species Scyliorhinus canicula. Next base: position 163,653,072 of record NC_052155.1, on the reverse strand, counting down.
GCTTCTCCCCTACCAAGTGACTCTCCACTAAGTCCCATACCCTTCCCTCTATCACTATAGCCACTTCCCCACAATTGTCCCTCTCAGCTCCACTTGGATGAGGCATGTGGACCCTTGAGAGTCTCAGTGGCACCTTAACCCCGACAATGCTCCAACTAGCCCCCCTCAACCCTGACATTAGGTGAAAGGTCAGTTGAGTGGATGCATGGAACCAGTATCTGCAGCCTCATGGGGTACCTCAAAGATGTCCGTCATGACCTTACACAGAGTGAATGATAATAGAAATCAGCATCACACCTTGCATAGGAGTACACATCAGTATAATTCTAATGCTTGTACGAGCATTAGAGTTCAATCCTTGGGGTCAACACTTTAAAAGGATGAAGAACTTGGCTCCAATCAATCGCACTGATGTTTAGCTCAGCAGATTTCACTGGCACAATCGACAAGTCAAGGAAGGGTGAGGTAGCATTTCAGAAACTGGCTGCCTCTTGTGGCAGACAAGGCACAGCTGATTCGAGTGAAGCCTGCAATTGGCAATGACAAGCAAGGGCAGCATGGTGGCGCAGTGGTTAGCACTGCTTTCTCACGGCACCGAGGGCCTGGGTTTGATCCTGTCCCCGGGTCACTGTCTGTGTGGCGTTTGCACATTCTCCCCATGTCTGCGTGTGTCTGAGCCCCACAACCCCAAAAAGATGTGCAGGGTAGGTGAATTGGCCAAGCTAAATTGGCCCGTATTTGGAAAGAAAATTGCGTACTCTAAATTGATTTAAAAAAAAGCAATGACAAGCACATCCCTAGAGGGCACCCTCTTCTACCAGGTCACAAGTGATGCAGAGTTGACAAGCCTTCCATCAGCCATAGCCCTCCACCTAAATACTAATTCCTGACAGTCAAACTTTCCTGACAGGTGGATTTGAACTTCCATGCAGCTTAATCTCTTTGTCCTCACAGTGCTGCCTGAGTGTGGTGTTAAACTTACACTGCAGTCATTCTCCCCCCAGTGAGAGGGTTTTCATGCCTCATGAGGCAGGGATGCAACCCATTCCTGAGTCCCCACTCTGTCGTTACAGCCTAGTCTCTCATGAAGCCCGACCCAAAAATCTCAAACTCACCCCCAGTGCTGACCCTCTGTATTCACCTCCTCCCACCCACTTTCCAGCTCCCACTAAGAATGGGAACCCCCTCAGTGGTGATCTGATTACAAACCCAGCAAGAACACAGGACGCGATGCCGGCAGGTCTACCTGCAGACCCCCTTAAAGCCCAACATGAAGGGAAGGTAAGGACTATGAGCTGTCCCTCCCCCCCCGAGATTGAGTGACTGAACATCATCCTCGGCCCTCAGCTGAACTCATCTTGCCCCCAACATCCTCCCAGGGGCATCCTGAGAATTTAACACCCTAGAGGGTGATGGCTGACTGGGAGCTCATCAGTTCCTTGGAGGTGAGGCCACCAGGTTTACGTTTATATAAATTTGTTGCAAATCAGGGAAATCTCGGACTGAGTGCTCATTAATGACATGCTAATGTGTTAAAATGAGCTTCCTGGGCTCCCATGGCAGATTTTGCATTACTCCATCTCTGAGGGGATTTGAAAATCGGAAGTCCCAATTTCCCCCTCTGATTCTCGCCACATTTTTTGCCCGTTTTGCCGTTCTCACTGACAGCTAACATGGGTTCAAAATTGCCCCCAATGTTCCGGGTGCGGTCTCACTAAGGCCCTGTATGACTGCAGAAAGACACCCCTGCTCCTGTAAGTGAATCCTCTTGCTATGAAGGGCGGCATACTATTTGCGTTCTTTACAGCCTACTGCACCGACATGCTGACTTTCAGTGACTGGTGTACGAGGACATCCAGGTCTCATTGCACATTCCCCATTCTCAATCTATAGCCATTCAGATAATAGTCTGCCCCCTGGTTTTTGCTACCAACATTTATCTATATTATACTGCACCAGCCCTTCATTTTTCCACTCACTTAACTTGTTCAAATCACACTGAAGCATCTCTGCATCGTCCTAACAGTTCACCCTTCCACCCAACTTTCTATTATCTGCAAATTTGGAGATATTACATTTAGTTCTCTCATCGAAATCATTATTATACATTGTGAATAGTTGGGGTCCTAGCACTGACCCCTGCGGTACCCCACTAGTCACTTTCCTTCTCGTTGTTTACTGTCTGCCAACCAGTTTTTTATCCATCTCCGTATACTACCCCAATCCTGTGTACTTTAATTTTACACATAAATCTCTTCTGTGGGACCTCGTTAAAAGCCTTCTGAAAATCCAAATATATCACATCCAGTGGCACTCCTTCATCAATTCTGCTGGATTTCAGTAGATTTGGAAAGCATGATTTCCGTTTCATTCATCTCTGCTGACTCAGTCTGATCCTGCCATTGTTTTGGAAGTGTATCGCAAGTTAATCTTTTATAATGGAATCAAGGATTTTCCTCACTACCGACGCCAGGCTAACTGGTCTACAATTCCCTGTTTTCTCTCTACCTCCCTTTTTAAATATTTGGGTTACATTAGCTACCCTCCAATCCATAGGAACTGTTCCAGTGTCTATAGAATCTTAGAAGATGACCACCAATGGATCCACTTCCTTCAGCATTCTGGGATGTAGATTATCAGGCCTTGCGGATTTATCAACCTTCAATCCGATTAATTTCTCCAACACCATTTCCCTACTAATACTTATTTCCTTCAGTTCCTCCTTCTCACTAAACCCTGTATTCCGCAACATTTCTGGTGTCTTATTTGTGTCCTTCTTTATGAAAGCAGAACCAAAGTATGTACTATGTTGGCCAGCCATTTCTCTGCCATAAATTCCCTTGATTCTTACTGCAAGGGACCAACATTTGTTTTCACCAATCTTTTTCTCTTCACATGCCTAAAGAAGCTTGACAGACAGTTTTTAAGTTTCCTGCAAGTTTATTATTGTACTCTATTTCCCCCTTCCTAATCAACCCCTTTGTCGTAATTTGCTGAATGTTAAATTGCTCCCTATCATTAGGTCTGCTATTTTGTCTGACCAATTTTTATGTTTCTCCCTTGGATCTTGTGCTATCACTCATTTCCCTTGTATACCATTGTTTGGCCACCTTTGCTGTTTTATTTTTGCACCAGACTGGAATGTATTCCACACATGCTCCTTGACTGTTTCCCATTGCCTATCCACCATCATCACTTTAAGTAATATTCCCCAATGCATCATAGCCAGTTCATGCCTCATACCATCGACGTTTCCTTTATTTAGATTCAGGGCTCTGGACTCAGATTTAACTACATCACTCTCCATCTTAATGAAGAATTACAATCGAAAGAGGCAGCCAATGGAGGCTGGAAATATCCCCACGGGTCTTGGACAATGGGGTTGTAGTGGGACCCCATAAGGGACAGGAGATATAAAGGTGTGTACTTAACTTCTTTTGATGTACTCTCAGAGCTGTCAATCACAGTTGTACGTTTATAAACATTGTGGTTAGTTACACAGCTAGGTACTTGAGAGCTATTCAAGCATTAAGTGAAATGAAACAAAACAATCCAGACAATTGGCTGTGTGCAAGCTGTCAATCACAGCCTAGTAAAACCAATTCCGCATTGATATGAATGAAAGCCTTGCAGATCAAAGATCTTAGGGTGTTTAAACCCAGCTGGTGTGGTTTTCCCTTTCTAGGAATTTACAGGCGCTGCTTCCTCTGCCTAAGCCAGCAGGTGTATTGCACAGGTGAGTTATGAAGCAGTGTTTTTTTTTCACTGCCTCTGCCTGGACTGCTCTCGAGCTTCCAGGCAGAGGTCACTGTAATAGGGGGGTTGGGTCTGTTAAGGCAAACCTCTGGTGGGGTCTTTCTCAAGGGGGTCGGACAAAAACAGAGTACCGTTTTGGGTGCGTTTAGTGCCATGTTTCTCGGCACCGCGCCAATGCCGAGCTGACCTAATTTCCTGCACTGATGACTCTTGGATTGGGGTGCCATTTATAAATGGCTCTTCAGCCATGCCACCGCAGTCTCCGGACCCTCCCGCTGTACCCAATATACCACTTAGATAGTATTGAAGCCCTACTTCACCACACCTGATAAGGGCAAGGCACCCCCGGGCCTGATTCCTGGCATGGGCAAGCTGGCACCTAGGCACCTTACACTGGAGTTCTCCTACTGGCCTGGCAGTGCCACCCAGGCACCCTATCAGTGCCAGGGTGACACTGCCAGTCTGCCCTGGTGGCAGTGCTAAAGTTCCATGCTGGCAGTGCTAAGGTGCCAGCAGGAGTGCCAGGGTACCACCCTCCCCAGAGCCAGACCACTCAGGGGTCTCTATTGGCCTGGGAGACCCCCCACATCCCTCCCCCAGATGCCATTACACCTCATCCATGTTTGTGGAAACCAGTGCTCAGCGAGTTCTCCCAGGTGAGGCCGTTAGTTCCCAGGCCCCAGGTGAATATAGCACAGACATATTTAAATGAGCCTAATGGATCATTTAAATATGTTCATCTGGATCTTGCCCATGAGACCTCGCTAAATCTTGTGATGCGTTACAATGTCGCGAATCTCATGAGTGATCTCTCGTGAGATTCAATGGTCTTGTCACGTCATCAAGTCGGGAGCGACGAGGCCGCTAAATCGTGACCAGAGAATTTTGCCCAGTAGCTGTTAATTAAAACGAAGTGGTGAGTAGAAAAGTTTAATGTGAGTCACTGTTCTCCCATCTGGCTGTTAAATTTGACAGTGGGCGAAACGTTTTGTATGAGTAACCATTAGAGACCCTGTGGTTACAAAACTCCTTCTCCATATGCACAGGTTTAATAGCATCAAAACATAAAAGGTTGACAGCATATCAATAAAGTAATAGTGATTTGGAGCCACGTGAGGATCAGAGTCAGAGAACCTCAATCAGTGTTCTTCACAATGGATACTTATAAATTAGAGTCAGTATTCAGCCAGTCACATGGATGACTCTAGTATGCAGGTTCCACTTTAAATAAGAAAGGAAGTATCGCACTTTTAATCGCCTCATGATGTCCCAAATTGCTTTGCAGATGGATACGTTATTTTTATAGTGTGGGTAAGGTTACAGCTAATTTGCATAGCAGGACCTACAAACAGCCGCGAGATACATGGCAGATGATACCCAGGGATAAATATTGGCAAGGGTATTGTGAGAACTCCCCTGCATTTGCTCAAAAATTGCCATGGGATCTTTTTATATCAGGCAATTGGCCAGATGGGGCTAACATCTCATCTGAAAGACAGCACCTCCTCTGCACGTCACTGAAGTGTCAGCATAGATTGTATGATCAAGTCTCCAAAGTGTGCTTTGATTCATCGACCTTTTGAGTTAGAGGCTAGAGTGCCACTTTATTTCCCCATCATTGATGTAAAATTGTTTTGACACCTTTTTTCCCCACCAACTACTAATAATTTCTCAAGAACATTGATAGATCCCAACAGAACACCACATTACGGTTGATTCCCCAGTTCAGTATCTGAGCCTGTGTCCCACAGCACAATAGCCTAAAATGTGGGATGTGGAGCTCCGACTAGAGTTTATTAAAACAAGCTTATTGGACAAATCCCCAGTCAGTTTGTCTCTGCATTTTTACTTATGCGTTAACACTATCGCTCTACTACATCACCTCCTCCCCACCATAAAGAAATAAGATGCACGATAAAATGGACATTGATTTTAACAATTTCAAAGTTCATCAGTCATATGCCTGTATTCACCCAAGTACACAATACTTTGTGCAAAGTTTTTAGACAAAAGTAGATATTCATATAAATGCATGCAAAAGAGAAGTTTCCAGGATCTGTCACATACATCATTTCATACTGTAGAAACATATTGTATAGTTATTTGCCCTGATTAATAAAAATACAACTTTATGCATCTGTCAAAAGAAATGGCTGTAATTACAATGCTCAGTATACAGCACAGTGTAATTTGTACCTGTAGATGGAAACATTTTTGACACATGTCTGACAGTTATATATCCTATACAATAAACAATTTGCAATAACTTTTGTCAGAAATCAACTGCTTTTATCTTGGTTTTCACTCTTCAATTCACTGATTTTCGCCAAAGTTACATTACTGACATACAAAGTCTTATTGTGAATATTCCTTAGCGGTTTTGAAGTAGGTTTCAACCTCCCTCATCAATTCCGACGTAATCCATTCAAAAAACAGTATGAAAATGGAAGGCTAAAGCACAGATAGGGATGCAGTTAGAAAAATACATTTTTAAGTCGTCTATTACTCCATTATTTTCAATCATCCCTGAAAATATATCAAGATCCCCTCGCAATTAACTGGGATCTCCTGTAAGAATTGTCTTAGAATCTCAGGTGTAACAAAATGAGTATAAAGTAAAATAATCTCGGCTATGGTGAGCGCTAGTAAGGAATTCACGTTAATGAGTCAGGGAGCATTTTAATCTCCAAAGCTACAAAGAAAACAATTATTGCATATTGTGTATTGAACACCTAAAGAATAATTTAGTAACACGGTACAGAGAAAATAGAATTATATTTATGATTATCATTCCCAGGCATAACAGATTTGGGAATTCCTGCAACTACAGGTAACCTTATTGAAATAAAACTCTCCAAATTGAGATAATACTTTAAAAGCAAACATTTAAAGGAAGCTTACTAGATATAACTCATATTTTAAGTATTGATAATTGCAATGAAAGAGAAAATGTAAAATGCCTGGCTTCTACAGTGCTCCAATCTGAACATATTATAGTTCTATTTATTTTGCATTTGACGAGTTACTCCCCAGTGCTGAGTAACATTCTTCTGAATCCTTGTCTTACACCGATGAGCTTGATCTTCAGCCTGTATTTGTCTTAAACACATACATAGATATCTGCGCCATCCTGGGTCCGACTGCAGCTGACACAAAAGGCTACACCAATACTGGTCTTTTCATCATTATTGCACAGCTACATTTGGTTCAGGAAACAGCCGGTAGGTAAATTGATGTCCAAGAGACTCAAGCTGGCGTATGTCCAAGGTCCACAATTTCAAAATTCTTGGATGCATGTTCAAAATCATCCAGCAGCACATTATTCTCAAGCAGTCTATATAACGGAAACAATGTAGATGTGATACAATAGTTAAAACCACATTGCTGCTAACACATTATGGGAATGGTATTGACTAAAATCGTACTGTGCATCTAGTCAAGCATATACATGTTTTTGCAGCCAGGAGCAAATCTCGTATCCGTTACAGAACCACCCTGATTTTTTTAATTCAACAAACAAAAAATCAGGCAGGTTTTATAGCTGGTGGGCGATTTGTTCTATCTTATTATTGGTGAAAACAAAACATTGCCCCAATGAGTCAATTAAATAAGTGAGATGCCAAGTAAAACAAAAATAATTGCTTAAGAAACCCAAGTAATTTCATTTCAAGAGATCAATATTCATAGTTCTCACAATCAGTACAGAATATATATACTTATACTTCATATAATGTCGATTATACAACACATGTTAGAGAGTCAAGTTGCAGGGCTGAAGAACTGGATGGTGACCATAGAATTATTAATATGTTTAAATAGGAATTTGCTGTTTAAAATTTCCAGAAAATATGTCTTAACTCATTATCTACCGCACAACATCCTTCACTTCATTTCAGTGACAGTCTTGACAATGTAACTATAAAATTTGTTCATCTATCACTTGACTCTTGGCCAGACTTAAGCTTAGTAGCTATATACCATCATAGTTCCCCTGTAGTTTGGCAGATTAACAGCAACACTGCTTTATTATTAATTTTAGAAACAAATAATTAGTTTTTATGTGGAAAAACATTGGTGATGATGAAATAAATTTTCATAATAACAATATCAGTCAAAGTTTAGTGGTCCTTTACCCATAAACGTCTGGTCATTTACATTAGACTTTTTAGGAGCAGATCAGGTTTATGACTCCCTTTGTTTCTTGATGCAGCAGTTCAATTTGCTATTTTGCAAAGCCAAATACTGGTGATTTGTATACAATGTAAGAGCAATGGTTCAAAAGACTAATTACTTCGCGTCTTTAGAACATGCGCCTATTGCTGGATTCCTCAGTAGCTTCTCCTTGCAACTCAAACTAATGCATTATTGATGCTGAGGGAAGATCTCCTCTCCGTGCTATGTATGTAAAAACGCATAAACCGAGTAATTAAGAACACATTGACATTTTTGTCACACACAGTAGACGGAGGATGTCTTCCCTGTGATGCTAACATAAACTGTCCTGGTGCCTTTGCCCTGAGTTAACAGCGCTACTAAAATAATGAGCAGAAGCGTCTCAGACAAACACATTTAAGCATTCATACTTTCGTGTCCGACAGCATAATTTCAGGGCGAAAGGGATGTTTGGGTTGCAGGCAAAAGACTGCACTCAAGTTAGATATGCATTTCTGTTTGATTCTGAACAAACTCAGTTTACGACTGTGATAATACAGAGGAAAATCAAATTGTTTAATGTGTAGAGGCATAGGTCTGCAAAGGAGATTGAATAAGAGCCAATACCTCTGGAAAAAGTGCACTATATAATGGAGTCAGAAATGAACTAGGTCATTGCCTTCCATAGAGAGACATTGTGCCACCGACTGGCATTTATGCAACATCATTGATTTAGAGACCCCACTTGCACAGGCAGTCTGAATCTAATACAATTGGCCTCTTTGTATGCTCAAGGGACAGTGAAGTTGCTTATATTTATCATCAATGAATTTCCAAATACAAGGATTTTTTTCTACTTCATTCTAATTTTGCTCTATTTCAAAGTTGAAACATTTTGTGATTTTTTTAAAGCAAATATTTCTGTTTCAAGTAGCCAATGCAACACATGGTTCACAGATTATACATGAGAGGTAAACCCGTCCTTCACACAGATTTGTGCAAGTCTTTATCTCTATATATGCAGGTGTTTATTTATGATTTAGCTATATACATATTATATGTAGTTATATATTACATATAACAAGATATAGGTATTCATCTATGATAATCTTGATTTTGTCCTGTATATATGCATGTACACACACGCATAAAGATATATCCATGTTGTAACTTGAACCAATTCTGAAAAGACAACACCCAATTTACAATGGCTAAAAGATCCAAACATCAGGGGAAGATACAACCCAGTTGGTAGAAGGAAAGCAACTTGCACTTGCTGCTGAAAAGCGTATATATACATCAAAGCTGATTATTGCTTTACTCTAGCTGTTGGAGGAATTGTGGAAATAATAGAAAATGCACAGAAGAAGGTTCTTGATAACCAAGGCCCGTTGATGTAAAACAAAAAGCAATTTACTTTTATCAAACAGATATGCTAGCACACTTGAATATCTAAGGTGCAGTACACAATAAAAATAGTTTCTCTTTTATTAGACTTGATTAAAACATTGGTTCATGCCACATTTTTCCGCTTGTGCTGCAGGAAGATTACACTGGCCGACAGTGATTGTTAGAGTGACAGCCACGGCTTGGTTGGTAGCACTCTTGCCTGAGTCAGAAGGCTGTGCCTTCAAATAACCCTCCAAAGAATTGAGCATAAAATCTAGGCTGACACTCCAATGTTGTACTGAGGGAGTGTAACACTGTTGGGGGTGCTGTCTTTCATGAAACATGAAACCAAGGGCCTGCCAAAATAGTCTGTGGCCCTACTTTGATGCCCCTGCTATCCTGGTCAACATTTATCCTTCAATGAGTACTTCTCAAACAAGTATCCAGTCATTTTCACATTGCTATTTGTGGGGACTTGATGTGTGCAAATTGGCTGCCACATTTCTTAGAATAATAACATTGACACTATCAAAAGATTTCATTGACTGTAAAGTGCTTTGGGACATCTGGAGCTGTGGCATGTGCTATATCAATGTAAGTTTTCCTTTCTTGATTAAACATATCATCCATATGTAATATATATGAATATATATTGCCATACTTATTTCACGACTGTTTGAGTGGCTTATATATCGACAAGATGAGCAAAGGTATGGCTGATGATATCACCACTGTTAATTTGAAAAACATTTATTATCATTGGTCTTGTAGAAAATAAAACAAATTTAAAACGTAGCTTTGTTTCTTTCTCCCTCAAAATTATGCCAACTATTTTATCCCTTAGCTCCTTCATGCAACTTATGAGATAGAAACATTATTTGGTCGTACAAACGGCGCGGTCAAAAAGCAATGTAGCGGTTTCCCATCTCATTGGCATATATATGACATGCACTCCATCTAGTTGGAATGAAAACATACACTACAACAATTTCTTTGGTTTTCGCCATCTCAACATTATGGAATATTTTTTGTTGCACAGTGGAACCCTACAAAGCTCACTCTTTTTGGTGCTGGAACATAGAACTGTTTGATTATTTATTTCAAGAGGCTTTTCTGCCTCCTCCTCTCCTTAAAGGTACTGACTCTTCTTGGCATGTGTGTCTCTTAACTCTCTCAGGGAGGGAGTGCCGGCAGGGAGTGCCGGCAGGTTATTCAAATGCAATAATAGGGGGAGTGGGGGGACCTATTACTGCTGAGTTGAATCTTTTCCATGTCCTACATCTGCAGTTGCGAGCTTCCTAAAAGGAGCCAATGGAGACAACTGGCCAATTATTGTTCCCCTCCGTATCTTCAATGTCTCGGGGGTCAGTTACTGTGGTGGCTATCTGAGGTTAGCTGTCAGAAACCGGATTGGAATGGATCTATACCACATTTTAAAAAAAAATTTAAGTACCCAATTCATTTGTTTTCCAATTAAGGGGCAATTTAGCATGGCCAATCCACCTACCCTGCACATCTTTGGGTTGTGGGAGTGAGACCCACAGGGAGACACAGGGAAAATGTGCAAACTCCAAACAGACAGTGGCCCGGGGCCGGGAATGAACCTGGGTCCTTGATCCCGTGAGGCAGCAGTGCTGACCACTACGCCACCCTGCCGCCCCTTGGATCTATACCACATCGAGGAGTTTAGATAGCCCCTAAACCATTCGGAAATGCCAATTGAGTTTGATACTTATTAGAAGGCTTTTTTTCCCCCCTTATTTTCTGTTTGTTACAACTGCTGACAAAGCATCTCAAGGTTCCACAGAGCATGCATGATATGTGAGCCAGAAATGAAAGGAGTAATTGAAAACAGAGACTGTTTGACCCTATGGTAAATATGGACAGTGCACTTCTTGTTTAAGATTAGTCTTTATCAAAAATCAATTGATACTGACCGCTGGACGGACTTATCATTTCTCGATAGCCTGTGACTCGTCGTCGGGACTTCTTCAATTTCGTCGATATCACATCCATCCCCTGTGTCCTGTGAGTAGCTGTGCTTCATGACTAGGATACTCCGCCTGCTTAAGGACTGGACGCTGGGCTTCACTGGCTGTGGCTGTATTTCTGAGAGAATGGTGGCATCACGGGTGCTGAGGTTACTACGGCTACCTTTAATGCTCGATATCTGGGAACCACAGTGATGGTCGTGAATGCATTTAGAAGATGACCGCCTTAGTTTATGGTAATTCTCAAAGTCATCTACAATGTCCCCTAGATCAGCTGCAGCCCCTTTTCCTTTGAGTGAACAGAGTTCATACTGCGTAGGCTCAAAAACCTCCTGAAAAACTGTTTGGTCAAAGTCTGGTTTTCTTTGGATGACTTTTTTGCGTGGCTGCTTGATCTGAACTATAACAGAGATAACAATGAGAATAATCACAATGAAAGATGTGATCCCGATTATAGTCCCACTAGTGTTGGTAAGCTGGTCCAGCAGGTTAGCCTTTCTTTTCTCTGTATGAGAGAAAGAAGATTGAAATTAATACAATTTTTTAAATTCAGAACTTAATCACAAAAACTTGTCTTAAAATTGCAGCATCCCTTTCTAAACTCAGCAAAACAAAATGCATCGACTATTATGATCTACTTAAGATCAAACGTCCAGGCTCACTTCACTTCAAAAAGATGAATTGCCATTCAATAGTCAGTAGCAATAATATACCATGATAATTCAAACGGTGTAGTTTGGTCAGATTTTCTCAACTTGCGTTACAGTCCCTGAATAATTAAAATGGTGGTACATCATATTTTTAGCACAAGGAAATGACTTGTGCAGGAATTTGGAAGGTTCCTGGATGTTTTCTTCCACATGTTGTAAATCATGGAAGGACTTCTGGCGGCGATATGCAGGTGCAGGTCGCATGTTGGGTGGCTCCTGCTGGAGCTTTCACTCCTTTTCACCAAGTTTTGGGGGGGAACTTTACTTAAACGGTCTCCAGTAAAGTCGTGGAAATTGGAGGATGATGAAAGCCCAACGGAAGAATATGGGACAGAAAGGGACGAGCGCTAGTCTGCGTGAGAGCTCAGGTGCGGTGTGGAGTGCTGTGGGAGGAAAGATGGCGGGTAATGCTCGCCGACTGGGGCTGCGGCCATTATGCTCGACACCCTGGCCGAGGTGATGGCGGTGGCGTTTGAGCGGCAGTTTGCCAAGCAGTTTGAGTGGCATGGAATGGAGATAATGGGAACGCTCAAACAGTTGGTGGACGGTATGGTGGGCCCAATAAAGGAGGTTCTTTGAAAGAGGGCGATGGCGGTGAGGGAGCAGGGAGAGCTGTTGAAGTGGGTGGAGGAGGCATTGTCTCGGCACAGTGACCAGCTTGTCTCATTGGGAGAGGAGCTGCGGGAGGTGGGGGAGAGTAATAAAGAGTTCAGAGCCAAACTGGAGGACCTGGAGAACAGTGGCAGAATCTTCGTATTGTGGGACTATCTTAGGTGTTGGAGGCTGCCAGAATACTTTTCGGAGATGTTCGCCAAGTTGTTGCTGGGGGGGGGGGGGGGGGGGGGGGGGGAGAATAAAGTACATTGATCCACCAAGAGCTCTGATATCCTGTTTTCACAGCTATCGATGAAGGAGAAGGTCTTGTGATGGGCCAAGCAGAATCGAAAGGTGAAATGTGAAGGCAGTGCGATTCGTATATCCCAGGGTGTGACAGTGGAGCTGGCAAGATAATAGGAGGCCTTTAACAGGGCTAAGGTGGCACTCTATAAGAGTAATGTGCGGTCGGGTTGGTCAACCCGGCCTAGTTGAGAGTCACTCATAATTCCAGGGACTATTATTAAGATGGCAGAGGAGGCGGAGGCGTTCATGTGGGCTGAAGGATTTGGACTGAACTGAGTTTGGACTTTGTTTTCTTATGTTGCAGTTTGGAGGGGATGGTTCAGGGATGGTGGGATAATGTGTTGGGGGAGGGTTTCTTTCCCATTTTGTTTGGGGTTGATCATGTTTGGCTCGTTAGAAGGGCTGGATGTGGGGGGGTTTTTCTGTTGGTTTTTATACTGGGTATGTCGGGGGAAGGGTTCTGGCGCGGACCACCTCACTCGCAAACTTAAGTTGGCCAGTGAACGGGAGCGAGGTGGGGGGAGGGGGCCACGGCAGACTGAGCCTGTGTGAACAGGTTTCGATGGGCCTGGGAGGTGTGAATGGAAGGGGTATCGGGAGTATACAGAGAGGAGCCATTTTGAGAGGAGGTGGTTGGGGGATTTCTGGGAAGGGGGAGGGGTAGCTGGCTGATGGTGGCTAAGGGTAGGAATTGGTCCCAATTGTGGGGCGGGGCCAGTGACTGGGGTCATGGCTGATGGGGGGGGAAGGGTGAGAGACCCCAAGTCCCAATGGTAACATGGAACATGCGGGAGCTGGTGGACCGGTGAACTGGGCAAGAGTCTTCTCGCATTTGAAGAACTTGAGAGCTGATGTGGTGTTGTTGTCGGAGACCCATTTGAGGATGAAGGACCAGTTTAGACTTTGGAAGGGGTGGGTGAGTCAGGTGTTCCACTCAGGCTTTGATAGCAGGGCCCGGCGACAGACGATATTGGTCGGTAAGAGAGATAGGTTTCAGATGGAGAAGGGGGTATAGATCAAGGCTGTCGATATGTTATACTAACGGGTGCTTTGGAGGGGAGGTTGGTAATGTTGTTTAGGGTATGTGATGATGTACGGTTCATGCAGAGGATGTTGCCAGCCATACCAAGTCTGGATACTCAGCAGTTAATTTTAGGTGGGGATTTAAGTACACTGCTGCATCCGAAGATGGATCGATCTAAACCACACTCATTGACCCCTTCGGTTGGGGGCGAGTAGGACCATGTTGGCAGCGTTTATGAAGGAGATGGGGGGAGTGGACCCGTGGCGGTTCTTACAAGCAGGAGGCAGAGAGTATTCCTTTTGTGCACCAGTGCATAATGTATACTTGGGGATTGATTTATTTATTATGGGGAGGTTGCCGTTGCCGGGGATGAGGAAAGCAGGATATTCGGCGATGTAATTTTGGATCAGCTCCTCATTTTGTGGATGTGGTCCTCGAGAGGAGGAAAAGGCAGGGTAGGAGGAGCCAGTTGAGGAGGTTCGGACACAATAGGGAAGATACAATTGGCTAAAGTGCCTGAGCCAGATGGGTTCCCAGTGGAATTCTATAAGATGTTTTTGGATAGAGTGGCTCCGCTGTTGGTGGAGATGTTTGAGGAGGCGGTGCCTAAGGGGGAGCTCCTGGAGATGATGGGACATGTATTTATTTCACTGTTGTTAAAAAGAATAAGGACCCAGTGGAATGTGGGTCATATCAGCCAATCACCAGAGGATTCGGAGGTTGGTGCTTCAGAGAGGGGGGCATGGTAGCATAGCGGTTAGCACAGTTGCTTCACAGCTCCAGGGTCCCAGGTTCGATTCCCGGCTTGGGTCACTGTCTGTGCAGAGTTTGCACTTTCGCCCCGTGTCTGCGTGGGTTTCCTCCGGGTGCTCCTGTTTCTTCCCACAGTGCAAACATGTGCAGGTTAGGTGGATTGACCATGCTAAATTACCCTTAGTGTCCAAAAAGGTTGGGTTGGGTTACTGGGATAGGGTGGTGGGTGTGGGCTTAGATAAGGTGCTCTTTCCAAGGGCCGGCGCTGACTCATTGGGCTAAATATCCTCCTTCTGCACTGTAGATTCTATGTAAAAGAAGGCGACAGTCGGGAGGTTAGTCTCTTCCGTATCTATTGAACGGCGAACGCCAAGAAGGGCTGGCGAGGGAACCAGAAGAAATGTGGGTCAGGATGGTGGTAGGATTGCGGGCGCTGGCAATGGTGCCACTCGCATTTGTCCCAGGGAAATACTCGGGTAGTCTGGTTGGGTAGCCACGCTGAAGATCTGGAAGCACTTTTGGCAGCAATTTAAGTTAGGGGGGCGGGGGGTCAATGCTGATGCCTGTTTGAGCCAGCGAGAGTGAAGGGAGATTTCAGTGGTGGGAGGAGCAGGGAGTGGTGGAAATGAAGGACGTATTTTTCAAAGGGCGGTATGCGAGTTTGGAGGAGTTTCCGAAGGGGGGTGCATTTAGGTATACGCAGGTGCATGTGGGACTTTGCAAGGAAGGTTTCCCCGACTTTTCCAGTGACACCGCCCTCCGCACTGTTGGAGGGGGTGTTGTCGGTGATGAGGCTGGAGGGGATGTCATCTCGTCAATTTATAGGAGGATTTTGGAGGAGGATATGGCGTCGCTGACGGTGGTTAAGGCCAAGTGGCAGGAAGAGCTGGGGGTGGCAGTGGAGGAGGGGCTGCGGTGTGTGATGCTGCGGAGGGTGAATGCCTCAACCTTGTCTTCGGGGCTGGTGTTAATACATTTAAAGTTGGTGCACAGGGCACACCTGATGAGTTTGAGGCTGAGCCGGTTGTTTGAGGGGGTGGAGGACACTTCCGAGAGTTGTGGGAGAGGTCTGAATCACCATGAACAAATGTTCTGGTCCTGCTCGAAGTTGGAGAAAATTTGCGGGTCATTTTTCAGCACCATGTCGACAATCCTGCACTTGGATTTGGAGCCCAGTTGCCTGGAGATTGTGCTTAGGGTGTCGGACTGGCCGAAGGTGCAGACGGGAGGAGTGGCAGGTGTTTTAGCCTTCACCTCGCTTGTTTGTGACTTTCTGGGGCAGGCAAAATGCACAAGATGCTTCTTCAGTGGCAAGGGTGCTTGCTGACCTCAAATACAGTTACATCCCAGTGGCCCTCAATTACAGTTCATCTTAGAAACTGTAATTTATCCCAAACGCTTTTCTCTGAAATTATTCTTGCTTTAGAATGGCCGTCGCAAACTTCAGGCTGACATGGGTAGACTGGTGAAATGGGAAGACGTATGGCAAATTGAATTTAAGGTAGAGAAGCATGAGGGAATGCATTTTGAAAGGAAAAATAATGCGAGGCAATAGAAATCACAGAATTCAATTATTTAAAGAGGGTCCGAGATAAAGGGACGTGGGGGCTTAACGTAGAATATTACCATGGATTACTTATAGTGCAGGACGAGACCATTCGGCCCATAGAGTCTGCACTGGCCCTCTGAAAAAGCACCCTAACTAGGCCGACTTCCACACCCTATTCCCATTGCCCTATAACCCCACCTAACCTACACATTTTTGGACTGTGGGGGGAAATTGGAGCACCCAAAGGAAACCCACGCAGACACGGGAAGAAAGTGCAAACTCCACACAGATAGTCACCCAAGGACAGAATCGAACCCAGGTTCCTGGCACTGTGAGGCAGCAGTGCTAACCACTGTGTCACCCAAAATACACAAATCCTAAAGTTGATAATGCTGTTAAAAAGCAACAAGGATCCATGGTATTATAAATAGAGGTATAGAGTACAAGAACAAAAACGTTACGCTGAAGCTTTATAAAGCGTTGGTTAAGTCTTAGCTAGAATACTGGGCTGGATTTTGCAATCAGAACAACAATAAAGGTCACTGTTATAATGGAGTTTTAAAAAAAGAAAGAAACTTCAGGTGTCTCCACATGCACAGTTAAAATTGAAAAGCAGATATACTATTAGAGATAATCCACTACTCCATAAGGTAAACTGTTATAGCCTTTGCCAATAAAATTGGCGTTGAAATCAATACAATGGTGCAAAGTTGAGGTACTCGCTCACTATTTCTGGACTAAAGTTGGCTGAGAAAATTATGGCTTGTGCGTTAAGGGGAAAGTGACATTTAAACAGTCTGTTTAACATGTTGGATATTGAAACAATGGCTGCCACAGATATACCCACCCCCCCCTACAAGCCTCTTGGAAGTACACAATGGGTGAAGTATAATAAGCCAGACTGGCATTTACTGCAGAGAGCTTGCAAGTGACACAGAGAGTGTCAAGCATATTTTCCACTGCGGAAACGGGCTGAAAAACCTGCACTCTCTCTTTCGGAAAAGGTGTATGTTACAGTTCGAGGAGTCATCTTTCAGAAACTTATCGGTGAACTGAGATCACCTAACAATTGCAATATTTTCTACACCTGACTGCATTGAAGAAACCAGCCAACCTCAATAGGCTGCAATATTTAAAATCTATGCCTCAAGGGAAATCAGATGATACATAACCATATATTTGTTAAATTGTTTTTACTTTCTAACTTTCCTAATTTCTGATATGTGTGTGTGTGTGTGTGCGCGTGTATGTCTTTGCATTTTATTATTTTTCTCGGGTTGAATGATGAATAAGTTTGTTCTTTCTTTAACACGAACACCATGTTTTGTTGTCTCCTTATTGCTAACTGTGTAAAGAGTCAATTAATTCTGATTTGGAAAAGGCGTAAAACCGTTTTCGTGACCAACCGAGGAGGCTGTACAGCGTGGAGCCAGTTCACCCCTTCTCACCTGGTCCTAACAGTCACTCCTTACTTCCTCTCTTCATCCCAACTCAATTTCCCATGTCATTACTCTGCTTTCTGCTCGCGATTTGTATTGAAAGTTCATTTCCTGCCTTGGACTTCCTGTTTCGATGCAGCTTGCTTCAGTGAGAATTCTTCAATCTGATTGGTTGAAGAGCCCTCACCGTTCCTTCCTCTTCTCACAGACACCTGTAGAGTGTCCCACAATGGACCAAACCCCAAAGTAGTGAAAACCTGTGCTCTGAAACCGGCAAAACCTTTATGGGTAGCATTAATGAGGTGAACAATGAGAATTCTCCTTAACCTCTGATGTAAAATCTGCACTGTCCTGTCTAATTCTAGACACTATGCTTTAGAATCGATCTCAACGTCTTGGAGAGACTGCAGGGGAGATTTGCCAGAATCGTACCAGGCAAGAGTGACCAGTTATGCTGAAAGACAAGTGCATAAAAGATTGCAGGGAGATTTAATTCATGACTTCAAAATTGTGAGAATTTTGGATAAGTGGATAGGGATATGGCAGCACAGTAGCACAGTGGCTTCACAGCGCCAGGGTCCCAGGTTTGACTCCCGGCTTCGGTCACTGTCTGTGCGGAGTCTGCACGTTCTCCTCGTGTCTGCGTGGGCTTCCTCCGGGTGCTCCGGTTTCCTCCCCCAAGTCTCGAAAGGCGTGCTTGTTAGGTGAACTGAACGTTCTGAATTCACCCTTGGTGTACCCGAACAGGCACTGGAATGTGGCGACTAGGGGATTTTCACAGTAACGTCATTGCAGTGTTAATGTAAGCCTACTTGTGACACTAATAAAGATTATTATCATTATTAGAAATTGCTTCTACTGGCAAGAGGAACAAAGATTTACGGTAATCAGCAAAATAAGGAAAACGAAGAGGGGAGACCAGGTGAAATTATTTTACACAGTGAGTTATTATGATTTGGAATATGTTGTCTGGAAAGATGGTGGAAGAAGATTCAATAGGAACTGTCAAAAGGGGACTGAATATATTTGAAATGGAGAAATTTGCAGCACAATGAGGAAAGAGCGGAGAAGTAGGATTACTTGGATAGCACTTCAAATACTGGGCATAGGCATGATGGGCTGAACGGTCTTTGTCTT
The DNA here is from genome assembly GCF_902713615.1 of Scyliorhinus canicula. Taxonomy (NCBI): domain Eukaryota; kingdom Metazoa; phylum Chordata; class Chondrichthyes; order Carcharhiniformes; family Scyliorhinidae; genus Scyliorhinus; species Scyliorhinus canicula. The sequence goes on along the minus strand of NC_052155.1, from coordinate 163,634,272 downwards.
TGCAATATGACGCTATGATTTGATAACTTACTTCATCCTTCATTGACTCATTCCTCATATTATGAAATTATTGATCAGTTTTTAAAAAATAAATTTAGAGGACCCAATTATTTTTTGTTTTCAATTAAGGGGCAATTTAGGGTGGCCAGTCCATCTAACCAGCACATCTTTGAGTTGTGGGGGTGAAACCAACGCAAACATGGGGAGAATGTACTGTCATAATATACACCAGTATATCATGGTGCAGACTCACACAGGGACCAATCAACATGTACAAACACCGCAGCCAATCACCAGTTAGAATACACACACTATAAAGGCAGAGGGCACCATGGTTCCCGCTCATTCTGGGTGCTGCCTCTGAGTGTAACAAGAACTCATCCAGCCCAGCACAGACTTACAACACGTGCTGAGAGAATCAACTGGTTCGGACAAGGCTTACGTCTCTAGTTTAAGTTAGCATCATTTAGACCCACGGTCATCGGGTGTTAGTTAGTTAGAAGTTGTTAATAAAATTGAGTTGAACCTTCATCAGTGTTGGGAGTGTCTGTTCATCTCTCACGTCCACACTAGTCAACACTTCATGATGCCAGGAGTTGAGGGATGCTGCACTTCTGAGACCTACCTTTCAGTGATCTGCCTTCCACCAGTCTCGCGCCATCCTACCGAATGGACTCCGTTCGCCCGCTGCCGCCTCTCCGCATTGCAGGGAATCTGGGCTCGAACTGCAAACTTTTCAAACAGCGCTTCCAGCTGTACCTCGAAGCCAGGGACCTGGAAGCTGCCTTGGACGCATGGAAGTTTGCTCTCTTCCTCTTCACAGCCGGTGACCACGCTCTGCACATTTACAACTCACCAACCTTCGATGAGGGGGAGGACAAATCGAAGTTCAAGACCATAATTCTGAAGTTCGACAGCCACTGCGCGGTCAAGGTCAACGAGAGCTTCGAGAGATGCATGTTTCAGCAGCGAATTCAGGGTAAGGACGTGCCTTTCCAGTCCTTTATTACCCACCTCCGCGTCCTTGCGCAGTCCTGCAACTACGGGTCCACTTCTGACTCCATGCTCCATGACCAGATTGTTTTTGGTGTTCAATCTGAGCCCCTGCGCCAGCAGCTGCTAAACGTAAAGCAGCTCACTCTCTCCACGGCCATTGAGACCTGTGTACTTCATGAACATGCCTCCACGCACTACTCCTGCATCCAGGCTGCTGAAACGGCGCGGCAAGCCCCTTACGAGGCAGAACGGGTCCAAATTATTAAATCTTTTCAAGCTCTGGATCTGAACGATGGAGTCCCGCGCTTACACGCAGCGAGCGTGCTGACGGCACGTACCGCTTCGCGCAGGTGCACGCTACGCTGGATCACCCCGCGCATGCGCGGTGGCGCGGCGAACGTCTCGACGCTCTGGCGTTCGGCAACTGCAGCTCCGCCCACTTAAAGCGGCAATATCCCGCGAAGTCCCGACGCTGCCTGCAGTGTGGCAAACGAGGCCACTACGCTGCAATGTGCAGATCTTCCATGCCTGCTGTTTCTCAAAGGTCCACCCAGCCCCACAGAGACGTCAGGGCTATCCAGCCTGCCATCAATGAACCTACTCTAGACCTTGATTCCGACTGTGCCTGCAATGACTCACAGGTCCCGTTCCAAATCGGCGTCGTTACTACGAACAGGAAGTTCCCTAAGCATGGCATTGAACCCGTCCACGTCCACAGCGTCAGCCAGGATGATGAGTGGTGTGCCACCCTTACGGTCAACTGGTCCCCTGTCAGGTTCCGCCTGGACACTGGCGCTTCTGCCAATCTCATCGCGTCGTCTGATTTTTGCAAGCTCTGCACACAGCCTGCTGTCCTGCCATCTGCTTGTAAATTGCTGGACCACAATGGCAATGCCATCGCCGCCAGCGGCTCCTGCCGCCTTGAGGTGACACACCGTGCTCACACAGTTATTCTCCCATTCGGGTTTGTTGCTGCCTCAAAAGCCTCCTTGCTTGGTACCCAGGCATGCAAGCTGCTCCACTTAGTGCAGAGAGTACATTCTCTCTCTTCAAGCGATGTGTCTGCATCCTCTGACACAGACTTCCGGGCGCAACTCGACTCCATCATCCAGCAATACCATGATTTTTTCGAAGGCATGGGCATGCTCCCCTACACGTACAAAATCTTACTCAAGCCCAACGCCACGCCTGTCGTTCACGCACCTCGCAGGGTTGCAGCGCCCCTCAAGGACCGCCTTAAGCAACAGCTCCAGGACCTCTAGGACCAAGGAGTCATTTCCAGGGTCACGGAACCCACAGACTGGGTAAGCTCCATGGTCTGCGTCAAGAAGCCGTCCGGCGAGCTTGGGATCTGTATTGATCCTTCAGATCTGAATCAGAATAGCATGCGGGAGCACTACCCGATTCCGAAACGTGAGGAGCTCACGTCCGAGATGGCCCACGCCAAACTATTCTCAAAACTGGATGCCTCAAAGGGTTTCTGGCAGATCCAACTAGATGAGTCAAGCAGGAAGCTGTGTACGTTCAACATGCCCTTTGGCAGGTTCTGCTACAACCGGATGCCATTCGGCATCATCTCTGCGTCCAACGTTTTCCACTGCATCATGGAGCAGATGGTGGAGGGGATCGACGGCGTTCTGGTATATGTCGATGACATTATTATCTGGTCAACCACCCCGCAGGAACACATTGCCCGCCTTCAGCGTGTTTTCAAGGCGCATCCACGAACACGGCCTCTGCCTCAATAGGGCCAAATGCTCCTTCGGCCAGTCGAGTATCAAATTTCTGGGGGATCACATCTCCCACCAGGGGGTGCGTCCGGACGAGGACAAGATTGCAGCAATCACGTCCATGAAGACGCCCGACGACAAGAAAGCGGTCCTCCGGTTCCTGGGTATGGTGAATTTCCTCGGGAAGTTCATCCCGAATCTCGCCTCACACACCACGGCCCTCAGAGACCTGATTCGCAAAACCACAGATTTTCGATGGCTCCCTGCTCACGAGCGTGAATGGCAGGAGTGTGGTAGTATGACTAGGGGCATTATTGGCTGAGAGATAGGTAGCTCCGCCTATGCGGCGGGGTATAAGAGCCCGTGTTCCCCGGCAGTCTGCCATTATTCTGTACATCTGCTGCCGGGTACACTTGTGTATTAATGCCTATCGTTCTGACTTTATCTATGTTTCGTGTCCATTGATTGTGCATCAATTTAATACACAAGATTTTAAAGGATGGAGCTTCACATCAAGCCGGAGTGTCTTCGATTCAGCCTGCACGCAGCAAATGCGACTGCAGCATTTAAACACTGGCTGGTTTGCTTCAATAGCTCCTTGAGTACAGCCGAAAATGTCCCGACGAGGGAACAGAAATTGCACATCCTCCACTCATGCGTCGGCACCGCCATGTACACGCTCATAGAGGACACGACAGACTATGACGCGGCCATGGACTTGCTTAAAGGATATTTCATACGGCCGGTGAACCAGGTCTACGCTCGGCACTTACTGGCCACGAGGCAGCAACTTTCTGGTGAGTCTCTAGACGAATTTTACCGGGCCCTCCTCGTTCTGGGGAGAAAATGTGGCCTCCCAGAAGTTTCTGCTGCTGAGCACACCGAACTTTTGATCAGAGACGCTTTCGTTGAGGGTATGCAATCTTCGCAGATCCGCCAAAGACTTTTAGATAGAGAGACCTTAAGCCTCACGGAGGCATGGCCCCACGCCTTCTCCCTAGACGTTGCGAACCGTAACACCCTCGCGTACGACCCCGACTGCGCGCGGACCCTGGGCAGCGTGGAACGTGACCCCCCTCACCTCCGCGGACTCGGACTCCCCACAGGCCTGCGCCGCAGGGTACCCCGATAAACCCACGGGGCCCCGCTGCTATTTCTGCGGCTAGGCAAAGCACCCCCGCCAGCGCTGCCCGGCCCGCTCCACAAACTGTAAAGGCTGCGGCAAGAAGGGCCACTTTGCGGCCGTCTGTCAATCAAAAGCGGTCGCTGCGGTCTCGAGCAGCGACCGCGGGTCCTCCCCCCGCGGCCCCCGGACCTCGCTGCCCCAACCCCCCACCGCCACGTGTGATCCCTAGGGCGCCGCAATTTTGGGCCCCCGACGCCACGTGCGATCCTCGGGCGCCGCCATTTTGTCCACCCCCCACCATGTGCGGCCGACGGCGCCGCCTTCTTGGATCCGCACCGACGACCCTGCAGGCGACTACTCTCTGTCAGATGACGACCCGGAGTTCCTGCCATGACTCGCCTCAGTCACATTGGACCAATCGCGGCCTCACACACTGTCCACGGCAACCACGAAGATCCTTCTCAACGGCCACGGGACGAGCTGCCTGCTGGATTCTGGGAGCACAGAGAGTTTCGTCCACCCCGCCACGGTAAGACGCTGCGCTCTTCCTGTTTACCCAGTCAAACAAAAAATCGCTCTGGCCTCCGGTTCGCACTCGGTCCAGATCACAGGGTGCTGCATAGCGGACCTCACGGTCCAGGGGAGGGAGTTTAAAAATTACAAGCTCTTCGTCCTTCCCCACCTCTGCGCGGCAGGACTCCTGGCTTAGATTTCCAGTGCAACCTCCAGAGCTTAACGCTCAAATTTGGCAGCCCTATGCCCCCCCTTACTGTCTGCAGCCTTGCGTCCCTCAAGGTCGATCCCCCGTCCTTGTTTGCAAACCTCACCCCGGATTGCAAACCCGTCGCCACCAGGAGCAGACAGTACAGTGCCCAGGACCGGGCCTTCATCAGGTCCGCGGTCCAACGGCTTCTGAAGGAAGCGGTCATTGAGGCTAGCAACAGCCCCTGGCGAGCACAAGTGCTGATGGTAAAGACCGGGGAGAAAAATAGGGTGGTCATAGACTACAATCAGACCATCAACAGGTTTACACAGCTGGACGCATACCCTCTCCCACATATCTCCGACCTGGTCAACAGGATCGCGCAGTACAAGGTCTTCTCCACATTGGACCTCAAGTCCGCCTACCATCAGATCCCTGTCCGCGCGAGTGACCAAAAGTACACTGCGTTCAAAGCGGTTGGGCGACTCTATCGCTTCGTAAGGGTTCCCTTCGGTGTCACAAACGGGGTCTCGGTCTTCTAGCGGGAGATGGACCGAATGGTTGACCAATACGGTTTACGGGCAACCTTCCCGTATCTCGATAATGTCACCATCTGCGGCCACGACAAGCAGGACCACGACACCAACCTCCGAAAATTCCTCAGAACCGCAAAACTCCTTAATCTGACCGATAACAAGGATAAATGCGTGTTTAGCACCGACCGTCTAGCCATCCTCGGCTACGTAGTGCATAGCGAAGTGATAGGCCCCGACCCTGAACGCATGCGCCCCCTGATGGAGCTTCCCCTCCCCCACTCCCTCAAAGCCCTCAAGCATTGTTTGGGCTTTTTTTCCTACTACGCCCAGTGGGTCCCCAATTACGCCGACAAAGCCCGTCCACTCATCCAATCAATCACCTTTCCCCTGTCGATGGAGGTCCGCCAGGCCTTTAGCCGCATCAAAGCAGATATTGCAAAGGCCACGGTGCGCGCTATCGACGAGTCCCTCCCCTTCTAAGTCGAGAGCGACGCATCCGATGTAGCTCTGGCGGCCACCCTCAACCACGCGGGCAGACCCGTGGTCTTCTTCTCCCGTACCCTCCACGCTTCCGAAATCCGCCACTGCTCGGTCGAAAAGGAAGCACAGGCCATAGTAGAAGCTGTGCGACATTAGAGGCACTATCTGGCTGGCAGGAGGTTCACCGTCCTCACAGACCAACGGCCAGTGGCCTTCATGTTCGACAATGCACAGAAGGGCAAGATAAAGAACGACAAGATCTTGCGGTGGAGGATAGCACTCCCACCTACAACTACGGCATCTTGTATCGTCCAGGGAAGCTAAACGAGCCCCCCGATGCCCTGTCGCACCTGTGCCAACGCACAAGTGGACCACCTCCGAACCTTCAATGCGGACCTCTGCCACCCGGGGGTCACCTGCTTTTTCCATTTTATAAAGACCCGCAACCTGCCCTACTCCATCGACGAGGTGAGGACAGTGACCAGGGAATGCCACATCTGCGCGGAGTGCAAGCCGCACTTCTACCGCCCCGAACAAGCCCATCTTATAAAGGCTTCCCGCCCCTTTGAACGTCTCAGCATGGATTTCAAAGGTCCCCTCCCCTCCAACAACCGCAACACGTACTTCCTCAACGTGATTGACGAGTACTCCCGCTTCCCCTTCGCCATCCCCTGCCCTGACATGACCACAGCAACTATCATTAAAGCCCTACAAACCATTTTCTCCCTATTCGGATTCCCCGCTTACATTCACAGCGATAGGGGGTCCTCCTTTATGAGTGACGAGCTGTGTCAGTTCCTGCTCAGCAGGGGCATCGCCTCCAGCAGGGCGACCAGTTACAACCCCCGGGGTAACGGGCAGGTCAAGAGGGAGAACGGTACGGTCTGGAAGACCGTCCTGCTGGCCCTACGGTCCAGACATCACCCAGTCTCCCATTGGCAAGAGGTCCTCCCAGACGCAGGGCCGGCTCAAGGTACCGGCAACTCGGGCAGTCGCCCGGGGCGCCATGTGCTAGGGGCGCCGTGTAAAAGTCTCGGGTCCCGCACATGCGCAGCTGGGCTGGTGGCAACCAGCGCATGCGCGGTGGCCGCCCTCCCTCAGGCTGCCCCGCACAAACATGGCGGATGCCGCCCCCCCCCGGCCCCGCCCTCCACCCCCCGGCCCCGCCCCCCCCCCCGGCCCTCGCCCCCCCCGGCCCCCCTCCCCCCGGCCCCGCCCCCCCGCCCCCCCCCCCCCACCCCCCGAAGGGCGCCGAAGTTCAGCTTGCCTGGGGCGCCAGCAACCCTAGGGCCGGCGCTGCCCAGACGTCCTCCATTCTATCCGGTCACTCCTCTGTACCTCCACTAACCAAACGCCTCACAAACGCCTTCTTGTTTTTCCCAGGAAGTCTTCCTCAGGGACCCCGCTCCCGACCTGGCTGGCTGCCCCTGGGCCCATTCTGCTCCGGAAACATGTGCGGGTGCACAAGTCGGACCCGTTGGTAGAAAGAGTCCAGCTACTCCACGCAAATCCGCAATGCGTGTATGTGGAGTATCCCGACGGCCGGCAGGACACGGTCTCCCTTCGGGACCTGCCACCCGCCGGATCCCGGCCACACCCCCCGGCGCCAGCCCCCCCCAAACCTCACTGCCCCCCAGCAAGCGCCCCCTCCCCGGCCCCACCGACACCGACCCACCCACGGCCCAGCGGACAGGACGACCCTCCCCCAGCCTGGCCCCCGCTAGCTCCGACTAGGGGTACGTACGCAAGAATAGGATCATCGCTCCTGGAGGCACGGACCACCACCGCTCCAACGTCGCCGGCACAGCTACGCAGGTCAAACAGGACATCCAAGGCACCTGATCGGCTGATCGAAACCATGTGAACTGCTGATGGACTCTTGTTTTCCTTGTCTGTTCTCCATTTTTTTCACCCCCAGTTTTTTACACACTGTACATAGTTTTGTTGTATTTTGCACGTAATTGCGGGCCAGTGGGCAGCCATCAATGGCACGACCTAACATCTCTAGTCATACTACCAGTCTCTCACGTACTCACTGGACACGCACCCCCCCCCCCCCCCGTGTCTGCGTTTCCCGTATAACCCCCCCCCCCAGGTTCCTTTCTTAACAGGGGGTAAATGTGGTAGTATGACTAGGGGTGTTACCGTACCTAGAAGTGTGAGCTGCCATTGGTGCAGAGGATTCACTGCCCATTGGCCCAGGTATGTCATGTGCCTCTCAGCCGATTGGCTGAGAGGTAGGTAGCTCCGCCTACAAGGTGGGGTATAAGAACCCGTGTACCCCGGCAGACTGCCATTCTTCTGTACGTCTGCTGCCGGGTAAACTTCTTGTGTATTGAAGCCTATCGTTCGGACTTTATCTACATTTCATGTCCATTGATTGTGCATCAAGGAGCTGAAGGCCAAGCTTTCCACGGCCCCAGTGTTGGCCTTTTTCGACCCGACCAATGAGACCAAAATCTCTACTGATGCCAGTCAGTCGGGGATTGGTGCCGTAATCCTGCAACGAGACGAGGCCTCGTCATGGGCCCCCGTTGCATACGCATCTCGGGCGATGACTCCCACAGATCAGCGCTATGCGCAAATTGAGAAAGAGTGTCTCGGCCTTCTCACTGGAGTCGTGATGTTCCACGACTACGTCTATGGACTTCCGCAGTTCATGGTTGAAACCGATCACTGCCCCCTTGTAAATATTATCAAAAAGGACTTGAATGACATGACACCTCGCCTCCAGCGTATCCTACTCAAGCTGCGCAGGTACGACTTTCAACTGATCTATACCCCTGGCAAGGACCTTGCCGTTGCCGATGCCCTCTCAAGGTCGATCACAACTTTGTGTGATCATGAGGGCTTCATTTGCCAAATAGACGCTCACGTTCAGTTTGAAGCCTCCCATTTTCCAGCTACGGATGCACGACTGATGCAAATTCGCCGCGAGACAGCGGCTGATCCACTTCTGCAGCGGGTGATGCGCCTAATGTCAGACGGGTGGCTCAAGGGCCAATACCCACAATTTTACAACGTCCGTGATGACCTGCCAGTTGTCGACGGGGTGCTCCTGAAATTGGATCGCATCGTCGTCCCACAAAGCATGCGCCAGCTAGTGTTGGAGCAACTCCATGAAGGACACGTAGGAATCGAGAAGTGCCGCCGCAGGGCTAGAGAAGCTGTCTACTGGCCGGGCATCAATGATGACATCGCCAATGTGGTGCTCAACTGCTCTACATTTCCAGCCTGCCCAACCACGGGAGACCCTGATGCCCCATGAGCTCGTCACATCGCCTTGGACCAAAGTGGGCATCGACTTGTTCCATGCATTGGGCAGGGACTACGTCATCATCATCGACTATTTCTCCAGTTACCCGGAGGTCATCAGGCTGCACGATCTCACATCCGCGGCTGTGATCAGGGCTTGTAAGGAGACATTTGCCCGACATGGCATTCCGCTGACGGTCATGTAAGACAATGGCGCGAGTCAGGAATGGGCCGGCTTTGCCCAACACTACAATTTCGAGCACGTTACGTCCAGTCCCCTATACCCCCAATCCAATGGGAAGGAGGAAAAGGGGGTCCACATCGTTAAGCGGCTCCTCAGCCAGGCTGCCGACGCCGGCTCAGATTTCCATCTTGCTCTGCTGGCCTATCGCTCTGCTTCGCTCTCCACCGGCCTGTCGCCTGCTCAGCTGCTAGTGAACCGCACCCTCAGAACGACGGTGCCATCAATTCTTGCTCCCAACCTCGATTATGTCCCCCTGCTCCACCGCATGCACATGTCTCAACTGCAGCAGAAAACTTCCTACGACTCACGGGCTGCTGACCTTCCCAACATCCATCCACGCGACAAGGTTCGCATCCATCTCCCGGATGGTGGCTGGTCTGCGCCTGCTGTCGTTCTAAGGCAGGTCCCCCCCCGCTCCTTCCTGGTCCGCTTACCGGATGGATCCATTCGGCGCAGCAACAGGCGTGCTCTTTGTCTGGTTCCAGAGTCGTCACGGGATCCTCCGACCAGCTCTTCTACTGATCCCACCTTGGACTGTGTGGTGCTTCCGGTCACTCTGCCTGCCCCTGACAGTGCTGCAGCACTCCCGGCTCCTGAGGCGCCAGCCATTGCCCCACCCTTGAGACGGTCAACCAGAGTTCATCGCCCACCTCAGAGACTGAACTTATGAACTCTGTGCACATGTGGACTTTCTGAAATGTTTTTTTTTTCCTATATCCTTTATTGTTGCATTCGTTATCCAGTGATTTGTAAATAGATTCGTTGGTTGTTCTAGTTTATGGTAGTCATCTGCACCAGGCACCTTCCTCTGTAAATAGCCTTGTTCCCTGTATATAGCTTTGTACATATGTCTTCGCATCTCACACGTAGCTAGGTACATTCTCCACACACCCACACTATTTATTATCACATGCCTATATCAACATTTCTTTTATGAAAGGGGGAATGTCATAATGTACACCAGTATATCATGGTGCAGACACACACCGATGGACACACACAGGGACCAATCAACATGTACAAACACCGCAGCCAATCACCAGTTAGAATACACACACTATAAAGGCAGAGGGCCCCACGGTTCCCGCTCATTCTTGGTGCTGCCTCTGAGTGAAACAGGAACTTATTCAGCCCAGCACGGACTCAAAACACGTGCTGAGAGAATCAACTGGTTCGGACAAGGCTTACGTCTCTAGTTTAAGTTAGCATCATTTAGACCCACAGTGTTGGAAGTGTCTGTTCATCTCTCACGTCCACACTAGCCAACACTTCACGTACAAACTCCACACGGACAGGGCCAGGGCCAGGATTCAAGCCCGGGTCCTCAGCGGGTGCTAACCACTGCGCCACCGTGCTGCCCTATTAGCATTCTGAAGGGGGAGGGTGAACAGCCAGTTGTTGTGGTGCATATAGGCACCAATGATATAGGTAAAAATCGGGATGAGGTTCCACAAGCAGAATTTAGGGAGGTAGGAGCCGTTAAAAAGTCGGCCCTCAGAGGTAGTAATCTCAGGATTGCTACCAGTGTTACGTGGTAGTAAGAGTAGAAATGAAAGAATAGGCAGGATGAATGAGTGGCTTGAAAGGAAGGTGTTCAGATTTTTGGGACATTGGGATCGGTTCTGGGGGAGGTGGGACTACTACAAATTGGACGGTCTACACCTGGGCCGGACTGGAATCAATGTCCTTGGGGGTGCTTTTGCTAAAGCTGTTGGGGATGGTTTAAACTAATGTGGCAGGGGGATGGGAACCAAATGAGGAGTTAGTGGACAGTAAGGAGGTAGTAACTAAAGCCTGTAAGGAACTAAATCATGAAGTCAGGGTGACTAAGGGGAAGAGTAAGCAGGGAGCAGATGATGAACGCAAAGGTACTGGTGGTCTGAGTGCATTTATTTTAATGCAAGAAGTGTATTAGGTAAGGCAGATGAATTTAGGGCTTGGATTAGTTCCTGGGAGTATGATGTTATTGCTATTACTGAGACTTGGTTGAGGGAAGGGCATGATTGGCAACTAAATATCCCAGGATATCAATGCTTCATGCAGGATAGAGAGGGAGGTAAAAGGGGTGGAGGAGTTGCATTACTGGTCAGAGAGGATATCACACCTGTGCTGAAGGAGGGCACAATGGAGGACTCGAGCAGTGAGGCGATATGGTCAGAGCTCAGAAATAGGAAGGGTGCGGTAACAATGTTGGGGCTGTACTGCAGCCCTCCCAACAGCGAGCGTGAGATAGGTACAAATATATAAACAGATTATGGAAAGATGTAGGAGCAACAGGGTGGTGGTGATAGGAGATTTTAATTTTTCCAACACTGACTACGATACACTTAGTGTCAGAGGTCTAGATGGAGCAGAATTTGTAAGGAGCATCCAGGAGGGTTTTCTGGAGCAGTGTGTAAATAGTCCAACTCAAGAAGGGGCCATACTGGACCTGGTGTTGGGGAATGAGCCCGGCCAGGTGGTTGAAGTTTCAGTCGGGGATTACTTTGGGAATAGTGATCACAATTCCGTAAGTTTTAGAATACTCATGGACAAAGACGAGAGTGGTCCTAAAGGAAGAGTGCTAAATTGGGGGAAGGCCAACTATACCAAAAATCGGCAGAGGCTGGGGAATGTGGATTGGGAGCAGCTGTTTGAAGTTAAATCCACATTTGATATGTGGGAGGCTTTTAAAGAGAAGTTAATTAGAGTGCAGGACATACATGTCCCTGTGAAAATGAGAGATAGAAATAGCAAGATTAGGGAACCACGGATGACAGGTGAAATTGTGAGACTAGCTAAGAGGAAAAAGGAAGCATGCATAAGGTCTAGGCGACTGAAGACAGACGAAGCTTTGGAAGAATATCGGGAATGTAGGACCAATCTGAAACGAGGAATCAAGAGGGCTAAAAGGGGTCATGAAATATCTTTAGCAAACAGGGTTAAAGTAAATCTCAAACCTTTTGTTCATATATAAGGAGCAAGAGGGTAACTAGAGAAAGGGTTGGCCCACTCAAGGACAAAGGAGGAAAGAGAAAATAGGTGAAATTCTTAACAAGTACTTTGCATCGGTATTCACCGAGGAGAGGGACATGACTGATGTTGAGGTTAGGGATAGATGTTTGATTACTCTAGGTCAAGTCAGCATAAGGAGGGAGGATGTGTTGGGTATTCTAAAAGGCATTAAGGTGGACAAGTCCCCAGGTCCGGATGGAATATATCCCTGGTTACTGAGGGAAGCGAGAGAGGAAATAGTTGGGGCCTTAACAGATATCTTTGCAGCATCCTTGAACATGGGTGAGGTACCGCAGGACTAGAGAATTGCTAATGTTGTCCCCTTGTTTAAGAAGGGTAGGAGGGATAATCCAGGGAATTATAGACCGGTCAGACTGACATCAGTGGTAGGGAAGCTGCTGGAGAAGATACTGAGGGATAGGATCTATTCCCATTTGGAAGAAAATGGGCTTATCGGTGATAGGCAACATGGTTTTGTGCAGGGAAGGTCATGTCTTACCAACTTAATAGAATTCTTTGAGGAATTTTTTGAGAAAGGGGCAGCAGGGTAGCATGGTGGTTAGCATAAATGCTTCACAGCTCCAGGGTCCCAGGTTCGATTCCCGGCTGGGTCACTGTCTGTGTGGAGCCTGCACGTCCTCCCCCTGTGTGCGTGGGTTTTCTCCGGGTGCTCCGGTTTCCTCCCACAGTCCAAAGATGAGCGGGTTAGGTGGATTGACCATGCTAAATTGCCCGTAGTGTCCTAATAAAAAAAGTAAGGTTAAGGGGGGGGTTGTTGGGTTACGGGTATAGGGTGGATACGTGGGTTTGAGTAGGGTGATCATGGCTCGGCACAACATTGAGGGCCGAAGGGCCTGTTCTGTGCTGTACTGTTCTATGTTCTATGTTCTAAGTGACAAAGTTGATTGATGAGGGAAGGGCTGTCGATGTCATATACATGGACTTCAGTAAGGCATTTGATAAGGTTCCCCATGGTAGGCTGATGGAGAAAGTGAAGTCTCATGGGGTCCAGGGTGTACTAGCTAGATGGATAAAGAACTGGCTTGGTAAGAGGAGACAGAGAGTAGTAGTGGAAGGGAGTTTCTCAAAATAGAGAACTGTGACCAGTGGTGTTCCACAGAGATCCGTGCTGGGACCACTGTTGTTTGTGATATACATAAATGATCTGGAGGAAGGTATATGTGCTCTGATTAGCAAGTTTGCAGATGACACTAAAATTGGTGGAGTAGCAGATAGTGAAGGGGACTGTCAGAGAATACAGCAGAATATAGACAGATTGGAGAGCTGGGCGGAGAAAAGGCTGATGGAGTTCAATCCGGGCAAAGGCGAGGTGATGAATTTTGGAAGATCCAATTCAAGAGCAAACTATACAGTAAATGAAAAAGCCCTGAGGAAAATTGATGTACAGAGAGATCTGGGTGTTCAGGTCCATTGTACCCTGAAGGTGGCTGTGCAGGTCGATAGAGTGGCCAAGAAGGCATACGGCATGCTTTCCTTCATCGGAAGGGGTATTGAGTACAAGAGTTGGCAGGTCATGTTACAGTTGTATAAGACTTTGGTCCGGCCACATTTGGAAAAATGCGTACAGTTCTGGTCGCCACATTACCAAAAGGACGTGGATACTTTGGAGAAGGTGCAGAGGAGGTTCACCAGGATGTTGCCTGGTATGGAGGGTGCTAGCTATGAAGAGAGGTTGAGTAGATTAGGATTATTTTCACTCGAAAGACGGAGATTGAGGGGGGACCTCATTGAGGTCTACAAAATCATGAGAGGTATAGACAGGGTGGATAGCAAGAAGCATTTTCCAGGCGGCACGGTGGCACAGTGGTTAGCATTGCTGCCTACGGCGCTGAGGACCCGGGTTCGAATCCCGGCCCTGGGTCACTGTCCGTGAGGAGTTTGCACATTCTCCCTGTGCCTGCGTGGGTTTCACCCCCACAACCCAAAGATGTGCAGGATAGGTGGATTGGCTACGCTAAATTGCCCCTTAATTGGAAAAAATAATTGGGTACTCTAAATTTAAAAAAAAAAGAAGCATTTTCCCAGAGTGTGGGATTCAATTACTAGGGGTCACGAGCTTAAGGTGAGAGGGGAAAAGTTTAAGGGAGATATGCGTGGAAAGTTCTTTATGCAGAGGGTGGCGGGTGCCTGGAATGTATTGCCGACGGAGGTAGAGGTGGGCACGATAGCGTAATTTAAGATGTATTTAGACAGATACATGAATGGGCAGGGAGCAGAGGGACACAGATCCTTAGAAAATAGGTGACAGTTTTAGATAAGGGTCTGAATCGGCGCAGGCTTGGAGGGCCGAAGGGCCTGTTCCTGTGCTGTAATTTTTCTTTGTTCTTTGTTCTTTGGTCAGTTCTTAAATTCTTCTTTGTGATTGTCAAAAAGGACTGCTATACTAAGCAAACCCGTTGTGAGTTAAGGAATAACAAATAGGAGAAAGTGAGATATACAATAATAAAAAGCAGATGAAATTTTGATCTGCACTTTTATATAGATGTTCTAATATTTCAAACTCCCAAACACAAATTTAATGTACAATATATACTGGCATAACAACCATTCCAATTCTCTTCCAGCACTTAGTAGTGCTCTAAGACAGACTTATTTACGTTGCCATAGCTATTAATTCCTGAACTGGATCACTCGTCTATCGCAGGAACTTATAGCTTGAGGGGTGCCATTCCGCATTAAGAGTGGCTGACCACCCATATCTCCCACGGTTACCGACATCCACTGGCATGTCCGGAAGGATTTGCAGATTGACACATTCAACCTGTCCGACCACGTTATGAATGTACCTTCCTTGGCCATCGAGTCCTGAGGTGGGACTTGAACCCGGAGCTTCTGGCTTAGAGGCGGGGCGCTATTATTATTACGACCCATCGCGCCACTAGACCTCCTGGTACAGTATACAAACTCGAATATCAATAAATTAAAATTCCTGAAAGAGACAATCTTTGGTGACTTGGAACTATATTTTTCTCTGTTCAGCTTAAAATAGGATTTGAAGCTTCAATTTTCTTCATTCAATCCCCTAATTAAATTGTGGGATATGTGTGTTTGCGGAAATCTGATCCATTAACAGGACTATAGAACCTGTTGCCAAGCTCAATGCACCTATTACAAATTACACTCTAACTCTTCCAGACAGCATTAATGTTGGAAGGTTCATTGAACCAGCTGTGGAGTGCTAAATGGTTGAACAAAATTGACACAAATACTAAATTACACAAGCAGCACGGCTTATCCAAGCACGCATTCACTGTTTTACGAGTGTTTCCTTAAAAATCAACCATACAAACCTCATCTCCACAAAGCAATCACTGCACACAGTATCTCTTCTGGGTTTAATTCAAGAGCACAGAACTTGAAGGTTTATATTTTCGCAAAGCTAACTGAGGCTTTCTTATCAGATTCAGATCTCAACCAGAAAATGTGGGCAGGAATCCAGAACATAGTCTCCCTACCTACTTCATGCATTGTGCATATGGCTGGGGAGTGGAAAAAGCAGAAGCAGCCAAGAAACACTCAGAGGAAACAACTGGGAACTGCAGTGAAGTATTTAAACGTCTCAGTGAATGACCTTGACGCAACTTGACAATGATCATACCAAGGTAATTTGCAGGACTGTTTAAGCACTTTGAAATTGGACATCAAGAATTGCTATGGGGAAATCGTGTGTGTTTTTAAGCACATCAAAGGAAATTGATTCAGCACTTTTACAGTCATTTCTGGATTTCCTTTTTGCTGCCACTTACTTTCAGAGAAACCTTCCAGCCAATTGAAATGTTGCTTTCTTCACCACAACACTCTACCTCCCGCCAGCTCCAATATTGGCACAAATGGATTTCCAAACAGGAATCACTTAACTGAGGTGCTCGGAGCACAGGAAGGACGTCAAGCTGTTCAAGCAGCATAGCAGTGATCCAGAGTACCACATACACCATAACTTTAGTTGCAGGACCCAGGAGCAGCTGAGCAAATATTGGGCCGTAATATTCGGAGGGGCAATCAACGGTGAAATGCCACTCTGTATTCTGCTAAAATTCTAAATCACACATCTTGCCCGACCTTCCTGAATCAGGCCAGGGACGATTCAGGCAGTGTAGCAGGTTGAAGTGTAAAAGAAGTGGAGTGAAGCAGAACATGGGCGGCAAGGGGTAATGGGTGACATCAAGCGTGGAGGTCAGATTTTTGGGGGATCAGGAATCAGGGATTTGGGCATTGGGAGAGTTGGATATCTGGGGGGATCGGATATCCCTGGGGGGGTCAGACATCGGTATGTTCGGATATTGGGGGGTGATTTTTGACATCGGAAGGATCAGGTATCGGGGGTGGAGGTCTGACATTGGGGGTCGGACATCAGGAGGGTTGGACCTTGGGGGTATCGGTAGGACACTGGTGGGGGAGATTGGACATCGGGGGGATCGGACATTGGGAAGGTCGGACATCAAGGGGATTGGACATCAGGGGTATAGAATATTGAGAGGATCAGAAATCGGAGTGTCGGACATCGGGAGGGCAGATATCAAAGGGATCAGGCATCGGGGGAAGCGGACATCAGAAATGTCGTACATCGGGGGAGGGGGGTTGGGCAGTTCAAGGACCTAGAGAACAGTTCGAGGAGACAGGACCTCAGGATCATGGGGTTGCTGAAGGGGATGGAGGGCCTGAGGTCTCATTTCCCACATGTTTGCCAAGATGTTGGCGAGGGGAAGAACAGATGTCCTCTCCTGAGCTGGAAAGGGCCCACCGAACATGCTGGCAAAGGCCTCGGGTGGATGAAACCCCATGGGCATTGATAGTTCGTTGATCTGTCTGGACTGTACGCAGAACAACACTTTTCACTTTACCCTGTACACGTGACAATAAAACAAATCCAAATCCACAGCTTCCAGAAGAAGTCCTGAAATGGGCCGGAACGTGAGGTGGGAAGGAAGCAGCATCCGAATTTATCAAGCTGTCGGGGCAGAGCTCACAAAGAGGTGTGCGACCTTTAATAGGTGAAATCGGTGCTATATAAAAGTGGAGTGCATTTTAGAGTGGTGTACCCGCAATGTTGAGAATTACGTATAACTCAAAAGATTGTCGAAGGAAGTGGAGGCTTTTGTCAAGGAACAAGGACTTGGACTTAATTGAAAGGGTTTGAATGGGACTTTACTGGGTGTTGATGGGACAGGATTGTTTGGGATGTTTCAATATTCTGTATATATTTTTGGTTATTTGGAGTTTATTGTTCTGTATTGGAAGGTAAATATTGTTGGGAAAGGGACAAGGGGGCCAATGAAATTGGGGGTCATGGTTAAGGCAGGATATGGAGAGTATATGGCCCAAGGTGGGATGTTGAGAATTATAATGTCTGTGGTGTTGGTTATTCTTTTGCAACTTGGGCGGGCGGGTGGGAGAGCTTCTCTTTTGTCTTTGTTCTTTAGTGTGGCCCAGGTGGGGTGGTGGGGGGGGGGGGGGGGCAACCTCACCAGCAGTTAAGTCTTAATTAGTGATCAGGAGTGAGATGGGGGGAGGGGCTACAGCCTGTTGGATCTGTTTAGACAGATGTGCCTAACTTGTTTGTTTGGTGGGGGACCTCCTGTGGTGGGGACGAGCTGACCTGTCACAGGAAAGGTGGGTTTCCCCATGGAAATTTCAAACTCAGTACGTTTGACCCGTAAATTGGCCTCTTCGCCAACCAAACACCCCCCCAACCGACCCTCCCCCAAAACCACCCCATAGCCATGTTTGTTTAGTGGGGGGAGGAGGATGGAAAGGAGGGAGCATTGTTCGATGGGAGGGGGGGGAGGGGGTAGAATGCTGACTGAGACCAGGGGCGGAATACTCCGACCCCCCGCAGGGTCGGGGAATCACCCGCGGCCGGCGTAAATCCCGCCCCGCACTGGCCGGAATTCTCCGCCACCCGGGAATCGGCGTGAGCAGGAATCACGGCCCGCCAAATGGCGGGCCCTCGCGGCGATTGTCCGGCCCGTGATTGGCTGAAGACCCACCGCTGACAGGCCTCTCCTGCCAGCGGGAATTGGAGTACATCTGGTGCCGGTGGGATCGGCAACGCGAGCGGGCCCCCAGGGTCCTGGGGGGGGGGCGCAGGGCGATCGGACCCCGGGGGGTGCCCCCACGGTGGCCTGGCCTGCGATCGGGACCCACCGATCGGCCGGCGGGCCAGTGCCGTGGGGGCACTCTATTTCTTCCGCCGCCGCCACGGCCTCCACCATGGTGGAGGCGGAAGAGACACCCCGACCGTGCATGCGCCAGTGGTGGCATCAGTGGCCGCTGACGCACCGGCACACGCGCGGACCAGCGAAGGCCTTTCGGCCAGCCCCGACACCGGGCGGCATAGCGCCAAAGGCCGTTGGTGTTGGTTTTGGTGCCAGTCGGCCTGGCGGAAACCACTCCAGCGCGGGCCTAGCCCCGAAAGGTGCGGAGAATTCTGGACCTTTGGGGAGGCCCGACGCCGGAGTGGTTGGTGCCACTCCGCTACGCCGGGACCCCTCGCCCAACCAGGTAGGGGAGAATCCCGGCCCAGGTTTCTTCGGGATGGGGTTAGCGGCCATCTTGGATGGGCCTCAGTTCTCGGAACCTGGATAATTCCCCATAGTGGAAATGACAGATTTTTTTTTCCTATAAATTTAGAGTACCCAATTCATTTTTTCCAATTAAGGGGCAATTTAGCGTGGCCAATCCACCTACCCTGCACATCTTTAGGTTGTGGGGGTGAAACCTACGCAAACACGGGGAGAATATGCAAACGCCACATAGTCAGTAACCCAGAGCCGGGATGAAACATGGGACCTCGGCGCCATGAAGCAGCACTGCTAACCACTGCGCCGCCGTGCTGCCCTGAAAGAGCAGATTTGAAAGGGGGATAGTGGCGAGAGATCCCTGATCAGACTAGCCACTTGGAATGTTAAACAAGGGAGACTACAATGGGATGAGGAAGGAATTGGCTGGGGTAGATTGGGAGAAAAGACTTTGTGGTGGAACAATTGAGGAAAGTGTAGGACTTTCAAAGAGATTTTTCACAGTGCAGAATAGGTACATACCAGTAAAAAGGAAGGACTGTAGGAAAAAGGATAAATCAGGATATCTAAGGAAATAAAGGAGGGTATCAAATTGAAAGTAAAGGCATACAAAGTGGCAAAGATTAGTGGGAAACTAGAGGATTGGGAAATCTGTAAAGGTCAACAGAAAATCACGAGAAAAGCTAGAAAGAAAAGTAAGGTAGATTATGAGAGTAAACTACTGAAAATATAAAAACAGTTGGCAAATGTTCTATACATATATATAACGAAAAGGAGTAGCTCAGGTAAACGTTGGTCCTTTAGAGGATGAGAAGGAAGATTTAATAATGGGAAATGAGGAAATGTGTATGTGTGGTTCAGAATGACATCAACAAGTGCAGGTTCGATTCCCATCCCGGCAGAAGTAGACTTTGGACCTGCTCCTCTCGCTGCCCTAGGAAGCAGAATGCAATGGCATACCACCACTTAAAGAAAAAGTACCACGGAAACGGTTCAAGCTAGAGCGAGCAGTTAAATTGAGCCAAGGCCTTGCCTTCAGGCTGAGCACATATACCATGCCCTACTTCATTCTTCTGTTCTACCTCCTCTGGTGAAATAGGAAGGATGTTATAATGGGTTGTCGAGGAACCTGTCACTTCAGTACAAGGAGTGCAGAAGATTTTCATGATACAGTTTGAATTAAACAGGATGAGAAGGAAGAGAAGCAGATGTCAACACAATGTGAAGCAGCCCTTAATCGGCCACTTAAGTGGTTCAATTGGCATCCTAGTGGGCATTCTGCCTGACTTCAAATCGGAGCATTTCCACAGATTAATCTGTGACCCTGAGAATTCTGAGCCCTGCTACAAGTCTCACAGGCCTGATGGATGCTCTTGGAGGAAGAGACTTGCTGTTGCGCAGTAAAACAATTCTAGCTGGCATTGTCATGTGCCAATATCTTGTCAAATTTTGTTCAGTTGCCAAATTGGGTCAGGATGGTGAGAATAGCTTGCCACCTGGAAATGAAACTATTTGGCAGAGTGTAATTGTATAGCTCATGGTAATCATGTGAGAAAGCTTCCAACCAATGAGAGCAGTGAGAAAACAGAATAATTTAAAATAAGGGCTACCAAAGATGCCGATAAATATGGCATTAAGTGGTTGTACCTGAATCTGTGAGCTGGTGAATAACCTGATTACTTTTCCTGAATTACACCAGTACTGGTTCGCATTTCCTTGCCATTTTCTCTGTCCATAGAACCCCTACAGTGCAGAAGGAGTCCATTCGGCCCATCGAGTCTGCACCGACCCTCTGAAAGAGCACTCTTTCAAGTCTACTCCCCCACCCTATCCCCATATGTAGCCACCTGGGGTGGCCACGTCCCGTTTACAAAATGGACACTTGCAGAGAATGAAGGGAAAATTGGACAATGCTAAGAAAAGGTTTGTCTGTGGATTGAAGTTTGCAGCTCCCAGACAACACCGATACTGCCAGCCATTAGCATACTAATGAGCTATATCCAGGGACAAAAGAGAAACATTTAAGCAAACGATACCAGAGCAGACTCCCCGGCACCAGTGGAGACTAAAACAAAGGCAGGCCAACGGTCACCTAGGGCCCGCCCAGCGATCAGGCAGCCACCCCTTTATTGGAGAAAATCAATACAGATGATTAGGATATGGTCCAATTAATTGGGGCCAAGTTCAAGGCCCGCGCAAAAGAGCGCGAAGCCCCTTTGGGGTATAAAGAGGAGCCCCCAAGATAGATCGGGCTCGTCTTCTTCATCTTGGCCTTGGCTCTCAGCGACGAGAGACCCGCCAAGCACCAGACAAGTAAGTCTAAAGTCAACGCACGCTACGAGATAGGCGCTCCTAGCTACTATTCTATACAAGATCGATGCCAGCAGCCTCAGAACCGGACAACGGCCATTGTTCCTCTGACTGAGTGGGCACCCAAAGCTAAGTATAGGCTTTTAGTAGTAGTGGTAGTTTAGTGAGTAGAGTTTGTGCATGAGTATAATTGACTGAGTGTGTAAATAAATGTGGATTGATTTCAAACTTACTAACTGGTGTATTGAATCTTTGATCAGTATTCGGTTTTGACTCTTGTGGTGGTATCGAAAGGATACCTGGCGACTCTTGAGCTAGTATTATTAAAACAGAGCAAATTAAGGAGAGAGCATAACGAGCAACATTTACTGGCGACATCTGATGGGACTCGACTTAGAAGTGGCCCCACCACTCCGAGAGAACCCAAAATTTGAATTAAAAATCCAATTAGAAACAGAAAAACCACAAGTGTTTGATCAATACTGATCAAGCCTCCAGAATTCGGAAGTGTGTTAATGCATGCGTACTAACAGGGATATAAGATAAACCTGAGAGATTTTGTTGCGTAAAACTGTCGGGAGTTTCGTAGACCAGATATTAGCGTACGCCGTACCCGTGTTTACATCACCGCTTTAACACCCCCTGTTCCAAATTTAGGAGAGAACCCAGAGATAAGGAAAGATGACAATGAAGGCAAGGGAACGCCTTATGAATCCCCAGGAATTCGAGGTTGCAGCGACCAGTAGAGTAGGACAGTGTCCCATTTGGGAAGAGGAAATTAGGAAATACCTCAAAGGGAAAGGATGGCCCCTTTGGAGTGAATTCTGCGCTAATGAGGAAACAGGTCCCGGAAGTATAGGACATACTTGGTCGGAGAACCTGACAGAGAGCCACAAGAAGAGCTTGGGGAAAAGCTCGCAAGCCGATGGCAATCGTGTCCTGTCTGGCACAATTGCGAGGCACAGAGGAGGTCGTTCGGACGCTCCGTAGAGAGATAGAGGAGAGAGATAGAACCAGGAAGGAAGACGTGAGTGAGATTGAGGAGGAGAACAGAGATTTGAGAAAGAAGTTAGCAGTAAAGGACAGAGAGATGGATGATGCCAAGAGGGCACACCACTCTTATCTTGCGCACTTAAGTAGCTTCCAGGCACAGTATGATAAGGCCTACCAGGACACACAATGTGCGGTCTTGGTAAGACAGGAAACCGAGCAGCAGGTAGAAACATTGCAGAAACAGTTGAATGATTTAAAAGCAGCCCTACGAGCACTCCATGCTTCCACAACGGAACAAAGGCAGAGCTCCGTAGACCACGCAAAGTGCCAGAAGCAAATTGCAGAATTGCAATCCCTGCTTTCAGTTCAAAATGGCTTTCAGAGTACAGTCGGACCCTATTTGGACCAGGAAAACGGCCCCGATTGGCAGTAATTAAATGAAACGGCCCATAGATACGTACATGGAGCATGTACGCTGGAGACACCCCAGAAAAGGAGAGCACCCCAACCCCCCACTGAACAGGCAGAACACACCCCCATGAACCCGGTAACCACACACCGCAGAGCCGCAGCAGAAGGAGAAGCAGATTTTCTCTGCACAACTCCCTTAACCGTGACCCAATTACAGGACGTGTGTGGAAAAATTACACCGTTCCTCCCCACTTCAGACCCCCACCAGTTTTTCGCTAACGTAAAACAGCAGGCCACCATGTACAGCCTGGACGAGAGAGAGCGGGTAAAGCTCACAGTTTTAAGCCTCGACACTTCAATCGTGGCAGCCCTTCCCGACCCACAGAATGTAGCAGGAGGCACACTCCAAGAGATGCACACAGCGATCCTTGATGCGATTGGCGACAACAGAGGAGACCCAGTAGAAGGCCAAAACAGATGTAGGCAAAAGAAAACAGAGCACCCCACAGTGTTTGCAGGAGGCTTGTGGATACACTTCACAGCAGTTTTTGGAGAATTAACCCGCGCCCATTTGTCCGCAGATAACATGGCCAAGTGGACTTGAATCCTGGTCTCCCATGCAACAGAGGCAGGACAGAGAGCTTGCGCGAATTACGACCCCTCAGATGAGGCCCACAATGGGAAGTGGGTTTTGAAAAGGTTGTCCCGCGCTTGGGAGCACATTTAACAAACATTTAACAAACCCAAGGAGGAGCAGGCAGATGCAGGCATGCATACAGTTAAAGCGCACCAGAACCCCGTATGGGTAAATGAGAGTAGGTACAGCCCACCCCAGCCCAAATCACAGGAGTATTATAACTGTGGACAGTTAGGACACTTTGCACGAGAGTGCAACACGCCACAGAAACAACAGAGAATCCAACAGGCAAGCACCCTAAATAGGAATAGGGCAAAGCCTATCCTTAGTGTTAGCGCCCATTCAGACATTGGAGACATGAACGGCACAGACTGACGGTGTTCGGGCTCCCCAACTTGGGACTGCGACACCCTTTGGGATAGGTCCGGGCGACCGGTCGTAGCAGGCAAAGTCCCGGGTCAGCCCATAGAATTTATTTGGGACACAGGAGGGTCCCGCACCACACTCAATTCCTCCACGATGTTCCAGAGGGACACGTGGCCCACAACAGACACCATTACACTCAGCGGCTTTACAGGTCACTTACAACAGGGACACATCACAGCCCCCATCGCGATACAAATCGGTAACATAACAACCAAGCACCCCATAGTGTTAGTTGATCAGCCCCACACAGCACAAAATATTTTAGAGATCGATTTTATGAGCTGTCACACCTTTCCTTTGATCCAGTCAATAAGTGTGTATGGAAAATGGCAAAGACATCACGAGCCCCCGCCATGCTCACAGTAGGAGAGTATGAGAATAGGATCAGCTCCGTAGGAGACTTCTGGTTCGACCCGCGAACCATTAGTACAGACAGACAGAATAGGGCAGTCCTGCAAGAACACAAAGCAGCATTTGCACAGCACAAGCACGACTGTGGCAGATTGGCTGGCTCTGTGCAGATCACAGATCCTGACCCCAGACCCCAGAAGCAGTACGGATTTTCCCAGGAAGCAGAGAGAGAAATCTCAAAAGTGATAGACAGCTTATTAGACCAGGGCGTACTGAGATCAGTAGCCTCCACGAACAATGCCCCGATTTGGCCCGTCAGGAAACCGGATCGATCATGGCGACTGACCATTGATTACTGAGAACTGAACAAAGTAATCCCAGCAGCAGCCCCCACCACAGCCACGAGTCCCGAGACCATGCTCAACAGGGACTCCAGTCAAAATTATTTTCAGTTTTGGACATTAGTAACGGCTTTTGGTCCATTCCATTGGCTAAAGCGTGCCAGTAGAAATTCGCATTCACATTTAAAGGACAGCAGTACACGTGGACGTGCCTTCCACAAGGCTTCCACAACTCCCCCTCGATTTTCCACCGACAGCTGGCAAATGGATTGGAAAATTTTCCCGTCCCGAATGTCTGGTCCAGTATGTAGATGACCTGCTACTACAGACAGAAACAAAAGCAGAGCACATTTCGCTTCTTGCAGAACTCCTAGGAATCCTGAAAGAAATTGGCTGTAAGATAAATCTCAAAAAGGCCCAGATTTTGGAAGAAAAGGTGATATACTTGGGAACAGTTATCACGCATGGTAAACGCGAGATCGAGCAAAAGAGGATTGACTCGATCGTCAAATTGCCCCTTCCCCACAATGTCTCAGCCCTCCGGTCATTTTAGGACTGGTTGGCTACTGCTGAAACCATATTGATGGTTTTGCCATGAAGGCAGCGCCCCTATCTGACCTTCTCAAGAAGCAGGCACCTTGGAAATGGCTTCCACAGCATACAGATGCCGTGGATGCCTTAAAAAGAGCACTCTGCACAGCCCCCGCACTACAGGTCCCAGACCCGCTATCCCCGTACGCTATCGAAGTAGCAAGCACCGACCGAACCCTTTCAGCCGTGCTCTTCCAGGAACACCAATTACGACCCGTGGCATACGCCTCATGAGTTTTAGACCCTGTCGAGCAAGGATTTTCTGCCTGTGAAAGGCACCTGCTCGCAGTTTTTTGGGCAGTACAATACTTTGCATACATAACAGGACTCAACCCCATCACCATCCTCACTGAACACACCCCAACACAGCTATTGTTAGACGGCCGACTGAAAGATGGCAGTTAGCCAAATCCGAGCAGCCCGTTGGACCCTTCTTTTACAGAGATGGGACATCACAGTTAAACGAACAAAGACCCACACTTTCCTTGCAGACAATTTACAGTACCCAGGCACCCCTCATGAATGTGAGATTATGTCCACACAGCACAACACAGGCCTATTCATTCTGAAGACACCTTCCAGGAAAATAGATTGCACACCCCAGAGACCCCAGCCCACAGACACGTGCGCACCCCTGAAAATTTATGTGGATGGCTCCTCCACAGTTCTGAATGGCAAACGAATAACAGGTTGCGGCATTTATGTAGAGAACGCGCAGGGACGCGCCCGAGAAGAGATTTCCCTAAGGTTGCCAGGACACTTAGGCTCGCAGGCAGCAGAACTGGCAGCGATTGCATATATAGTGGACCACCCCGACTCGTTCCCCACCCCAGCAGGCATCTATTCGGACAGCTTGTATGTCTGTAATAGTCTCACGGAATTCCTACCCCTGTGGGGAAAAAGAGGATTTGTTTCCGCAGACGGAAAACCCTTACCCTCAGCCCCATTACTCCGCCATATTTTAAAGCAGGCAAAGGACAGGAAATATGGCATTGTTAAAGTCCGCAGTCACCACCGTTCTTCCCCCCCCCCCCCCGGTAACGTTAAAGCAGACGCCCTAGCGAAGGCAGGTTCCAGACATGGTTATGTTTGGAACCCCCACCCCCGAGAGAACCTCAGTACACGCAGATCAGGTCTCACAGACCAACATACAGGATTTAGCTCAGGCTCAGAAACAGGATAAGAAGCTCAGGGGAGTTTTAAGGGGATCCTTCCTAGCCCCTTGTGACAAGTTTAAGAATTCTATAACCACACATAACGGTGTGATTCTGAAGGACAGCATTTATGTAGTACCAAAGCAGGACAGGAGCCAGCTCATTTGCCAGTTCCATGACAATCATGGGCACCAGGGAATTGAACCCACTTTAGCCCACCTCAGACCGCTCTGCTGGTGGCCAAATTAAAAAGCCAACGTGACACACTACATAGAGAATTGCCTAATCTGTGCCCAGAACAATCCGGACAGAAATGCAAAAAAGGCCCAACTTAGTCATACCCGCCCCGTTAATGGCCCCTGGACTAATCTCCAGATAGATTTCATAGGACCCCTACCCCCTTGCAGAAATGGATATACGTATGTGTTGGTGGTCATCGACACCTTCACAAAAAGGGTGGAAGCTTTTCCATCACGCACAAATATGGCAAGGACAACCGCAAAAATCCTAACCCACCACATCTTTACAAGATGGGGACTCCCCCGCAGTATGGAGTCTGATCAAGGCTCCCATTTCACAGGACGAGTTATGAAAAACGACCTCACAATTTTCAGTATGACCCAAAAATTCCATATTGCATACCACCCCCAGTCAAGTGGTATCGTCGAATGAATGAACAGGACATTAAAGGTCACCCTCAGGAAAATGGTACAGCCAAATAATAGCACCTGGGATTCAGTTCTCCCATTTGCGTTAATGTTTTTAAGAAACACGGTATCCACGTCCACAGGATACACCCCCACACTCTCATGACCAGACACCCCATGAAAGGGACAGAATATTTATTAGGATTGGATTTGGCCAGCCCCGCAGTGACAGCCCTCACACATGAAAACGCTGTACAGCAGCTAGTAGAGAACGTTAAAGCAGCCCAACTCGCAGCAGCTGTGAAACTGGAAACACGGAAGAGACAGAGCAAGGCTTGTTTCGATAAGACAGTGCACGCCACTGAGTTTGCAGTAGGGCAGCAAGTGATGCTTTCCCTATACAACCCAAGTTCATTCCTTTCTCCAAAGTTCTCAGGTCCGTACTCCATTTTGGACAAAGTAAGCCCCTCCGTATACAAGATCACATATCCCATTGGAAAGTCTGCGTGGTTTCACATAAACCAGCTCAAGGCTTATGGCTCGCAGAATAACCACACACACCACATCCTGCTCGCAGCAACAGACGAGCACGCCCCGCCCACAGAAGACGCATTCCCACCCTCCCCCAGCCAGCCCAGCCCGTCCTTGGACACAACTTCAACCCCGCCCCCAGACACACGACTCCGCCTCTCCCCGCCCCCAACCAGCAGCGACAGCGACAGTGATTGCGACAGCACTGACGACAACCACAGCACACCACGTTACGACTATCCCCCTGTACCAGGCCCCACTCCCAGCGATTCCGAGCACGACTCTAGTGACCCCTTTGAGATCACCTACATCAAAGCCCCTGACCCAGACCCACCGCCCGACGATTACGGATTGAACCCCAGCAGTTCCAACCTTGACACACGATTCTGGCACCGAGACAATTTGTTCAGGCTCATCCGGAACGATGATATGAACCCCAATTCGTCCCCGCAGTTTTGGCAAAGTTACTCCAGTCGAGAGCATGGTTTTGGCAAAGTTACTCCAGTCGACTCCAGTCGAGAGTATCTGTCTATATATTTTCCCATTGAACACCTGTACGTAATGTTACAACCTGCCTCAGTGCTTTGTCAGATGAGTTTGAGGGATGGGCTGTTCTGGGCTGGCTGTAGAGGGGACACGGGGTGCGCTGTGGTGGGAATGGGCGGACGTTGAGTTTAGGCATGACAGAGGGACCGCAGTTCTGCCAGCGCAGCCCACTCTGGTGCCCACCCCCCTATTCCCACCTCCCCCCCCCCCCCCCCCCCCCCATGGAACCAATGGGACTGCTGGCCCTGGTGCACACATTGTGTGGCTTTCTGTACCTGCCCAGGCCCCATGTCCTGCCCACCCTCACCATCCTCCACATCCTCCACGTCGGACGAGACCTAGTGTTCATCCTCCTCCTCTGGCACATCGTCCCTCTGCTGCGTGATGTTGTGGAGGACACGAGCAACCCTCCCAGCACCTTACTGAAGGGCCCCTCCAGAGCTTTCCAGGCACCTGAACTGCACCTTCAGGATCCCAAAGCACCGCTCGATCACGCCCCTGGTTGCGGAATGGGCGTCGGTGTACCGGGTCTCTGCTTCGGTCTGTGTACACGTGCGAGGCATCATCAGCCATGACCGCAGCAGATAGCCCCTGTCACCCAGGAGCTAACCCTACAGCCAGGGTGCACCTCAGAGAGGCCGGGAATCATCGAGTATGCCAGGATGAAGGCATTGTGCACGCTGCCCAGGTTTCCGACACAGATGTGCATGATGCGCATCTCATGGTCACACACTAGCTGTACATTCATCAAGTGGAATCCCTTTCAGTTTGTGAAGAGTGGCCTATTATCTGTCGGTGCTCATAGGGAAACATGCATCTCGTCGATCACCCCCTAGATCTGGAGCATCTTGGCGATGGCGGCGATCCCCGCTGCCCGGGCATCCTTCTAGGCTTGATCCACGTTACATATTGAAATGGATGTTATGTGCCAACAGGGAATATAGGACCTCCGTGATAGCTGTTCAAACCCCAACACACCAATGATCCCTCTGCTCACTGAATTAAATTGGCTCCCCATTAAGCAACACACCTTGACTGTCAAGCTCTGATCCATGTTTGCAACTCCCTCCCTGGCTTCACCCCTCCCTATCTCTGTCACCTCCTCCAGCTCTACAACTCCTGGAGATACCTTTGACCCTCCAATTCTGGCCTCTTGATCACAGCTGATTTCATTTTCTCATCATTGGGGGGGCGTATCTTATAATGGGTGAGGAACGCAAAACAACATTTTTATCGGTAACACCAAAAGATGCCGCTGATGGCCAACGCCTCCGCCACAGCGCAAGGGGGCCAGAAAACCTGAACATTTGATTCTAAGATTTGGCCTAATATCTCGCTTTTTGACTCTGTGTTTATTGATAGCACTTCTGTGAAGGTCATTGGGGCTATTAACTATATGAAAGCCACTATATGAATAGGAAACTGTACTCTCCCTCCACAGGCAGACATCAACGTCTTTATATAATAAGAGTGAATACTGAAAATACTCAGCAGGTTTGGCAGGAACTGTGGAGGGAGAAACAGCGAGTCAACGTTTCAGAACAGTGATCTTCTTCGAGAAGAGTATTTCTGGGCTTTTCTGTTTTTGTTTCAGATTCCGAGCGTTCCTATTCAGATGTTGCTGTTGCATCAAAGTCTTTACTGTCACTTCCTGGAACTTCAGACCAGCTTGGGTAAGGCAGCTACAGGAAGTGATGTTGCTTTGAGCCAGATAGGGGACAAGGTTGTGTGACCCACTCCGTCACCATACAACCCCCCCGCCCACACAATGTAACAAACTGGAATGTGCAGCGAGTAGAAGTTCCGGGAGAGATGGAGAGTGAAGGAATCTCCCTTTGGGACAGCTAAGGCAGTGTTAGACCTCAATACCTGCGCCTTTCCTCATTTCCTGTCAAATTCCAGCCCAGTTTTAATTTCCGATTGACTTAAGGAACAGGATTACACCCATTTCCCTCAATTTGGGCTCATACGATGAGAGGGGATCTGATAAGGTATTTAAGATACCAACAGGGATTGATGAAGTAAACGTGGACCAATTATTCCCCCTTGAAGGGCAATCCAGAATGAGAGGTCACAGATATCGGTTGAGAGACAGGAGATTAGGAACTGAGGTGAGGAGAAACTATTTCTCTCAGAGGGTGGTGAATTTGTGGAACCCGCTGAACCACAGTGCAGTGGAATCTGAATCATTAAATGGTTTCAAGAAGGACGTAAATTTTTTTCAGATTTAAAAAAAGAGAACAGGTTAAAGGACCTTGTGAACAAGCAGGGAGGTGGATTTGAGAACAGGAAGAGATCAGCCAAGATCGGTTGAATGGCAGAGCAGGCTCTAAGGGCTGAGTTGCCTCCTTCTGCTCCTGATTCCAGTGTTCCCCTCCCGAAACCTTCCATCAATAATAATCACGGTTCGCTTTTCAAATGGGGAACGCAGGTAAATTCTGCCCGGTCCTGCTCCAGTCTTTATAGAGTCTGAATTGCCTTGTGCAGTCAGAACATTCATTTTTTAAGAAGACTCCAGCACTGTTTCAAGATCCAACCTCTATTCTCTTGCAGGTCAAGCAGCATGTGTTGCTTTCTTTCAGACCCAGTTCAACCTTGAAAATGCCGTGGATATACACGAAAGTTGTAAACAGTATGGGGTGGGACAGGATTTGTACAATACAATCAAAGAGTAGTCTGTCTGTGGAGATGCAATTTGATTTACATGTCTCTGCTTATCGGTCAGTGAATCAAGACAACAAACCACTTTGTGCTATGGATCCAGGCCACTGTCTGCTCTTTAATTAAATGATGCAGAAGGTTGAGACTGCTTGACGGTTACCCGCAACAAGTTGTTCGACCGTCAACCCTTTTCTTGTCAGCTAATCAGCGGATCGCCGTGATCAATATTAGGGAGATCTCACTCTCTCTCTCTCCAGTGTTTTTTTATGTTTTGTGAGGGACACGAAGAGTCCAACACGAGATTTTGAGTCAAATGAAACATAACTTTATTTACACTAATATTTACGCAGCACCAGTACTTCACCACTGGTCTTCACTCCAGCCGGTATGTAACCCGCCGGCTCCATTTATACAACAGATAATTAACACTTCCCCTGCAGCACCCCCACCCCGCCACTTATCGAGAGAGCTCGGGCGCGATTCTCCACAAATGCGGCGAGTCGTAAAGGCTGCCGTGAAACTGGCCGTGTTTCACGGCAGCCTCCGCGCCCCCTCCTGGGACCCGGTTCTCCCCCCCGGGCGGGGCTAGCAGCGGGGCCCCATGAAGCACGGCATTGCGGGCTTAGCGACCGTCGCTAAGTCCGCACGCCAAGCGTCACGCCGGCTGACGCGCACGATGACGGCTCCAACCCGCGCATGCGCGGGGCTGTCATCTCCCTCGGCCGCCCCGTGGACTGATCCTGCGGGGCGGCGGAGGGAGAAAGAGTGCGTCCATTACGGATGCACTGCCCGCGATCGGTGCCCACCGATCGCGGGCCCATGCCCCCCTTGGTACGGCCGTGGTACTGCCGTGCCAATCGGGGCCCTGAATGCCCAGAACGGGCATGTTGCGGCTGTTTTTACGACGGCAGCAAGCAGGTGTGTTTGCTGCCGTAAAAACGTCCGTAAAGGCCTGGGAACTTGGCCCATCGGCCTGGGGAGAATCGCTGCTCGCCGTAAAAAACGGCGAGCAGCGATTCGTGTCGTGGGGCGGCCGTGGGGGGGTGGGGGGAGAATAGCGGGAGGCGTGAAAAATGTCGGCGACGCCCTCCCACTGTTCTCCGACCTGTCGTGGGCAGCGGAGAATCGCGCCCCTCATATTCCCTGAGATCCATGGGGTAATCAACTGTCCCTCCCCAATGGATCTGTGCATGTGACAACATTGTACTTCAGCAGGAAGTCAAACAGTGATTCCATTGGGAACAAAAACACAGCAAGAGTCAAAATGGATCTTATGCAGCCCAAGGTCGGTGAGTTGAATAGGAACATAATTAACCAAAACTACAGATTAATTTTCTACATGGCACGGTCCAATAGAAGTCCACATCCCACCTGAAGATGTGGGAAGTTGAAAAAGGAAGACAGTCCACACAGATTTTAGCTGGACAATTTCTTCAGGAAGAAAAAGGGAGCAAGCCATTTACCTTTGCAGTGATTTTCATCCCAGGGATATACGCAGTTTTGCACGCCATTGCAGACCAAGGTGTTATTGATGCACATGTTGCTGTGACAAAAGAAAGCGCTACCTTCACAGGGGGCTGGAAAAGAAAGCAGGATAAACAAAGGTGAGTTCAAATGCATCCACGTGCCGTGGAGGGTGAGACATAAACCGAGAAGCGGACACTTTCCGACAACAATCGGCCCTCGCTGACTGCAGGTTGAAATTTATTTTTCTCCATTCCCTTACTCCATTGCCAAACCTGATGAATATTTACATGCTCGGTTCTGGTCACTCTGGCTGGGTGGATTCCCCTTACATGGCGGTTAGGCAAGTTATTCAGAACTTTCCACACAGAAGCAGGCACACTGACCAGCTCAACTGTCCCTTTGGAAACAAAGGACTTGAACCCCTTTTGGAAACATTTTGCCAATGATAATAATAATGCAATGTTGCAACACCATTTGAAAAGCTGCAAAATTAAACATTTTTAAAGTTTGAACGATTAGTTACAGATCACCCCCTATGTTTCTTTGAGAGCGTCGTTCCTTTTTCCAGAACCCAAACCATTTCATACCGGCAAATCAAAATGCCAGCAGTATGTTAAAAACATAAAACAAACGATTATGTTAAACTCCTGTATTTTGTTTTCGAGAGCAAAATCTTTTAACTTGTGCATTACAAATATGGATGCACGGTAGCACAGTGGTGAGCACTGCTGCTTCACAGCGCCAGGGTTCCAGGTTCGATTCCCAGCTTGGGTGACTGTCTGTGTGGAGTCTGCACGTTCTCCCTGTGTCTGCGTGGGTTTCCTCCGGGTGCTCCGGCTTCCTCCCACAAGTCCCGAAAGACGTGCTGTTAAATCATTTGGACATTCTGAATTCTCCCTCCGTGTACCCGAACAGGCGCCGGAATGTGGCGACGAGGGCTTTTCACAGTAACTTCATTGCAGTGTTCATGTAAGCCTACTTATGACAATAAAGATTATTATATTATTACTATAATAGGGACCAGATCATTGCATCAATGTGCAATCTGACTAAGTCACCAAGTGGATGAAAAATCGGTGAGATAATTCAAAGAAGACAAGAAAGTGCTGTAGATTTTCCAGGAATATTGCTCTCTCAGCACCTCTCTCACAGATAGGTCTTTCACTCACTAATTACTGAGAGTCCTTGCTTTGTACGAGTTAGCTGCCACGCTTCACTGCAAAATAGTGACCATGCTTCACGATTGATTTTATATGAAGCATTTTATGGTGCCCTGAAGCGTTGTTAAGATGCTAAATAAACATATGCAATGTTTTTTGTTCTAAAACCACTTTCCGCCCCATCGCTGGGCACACTCTCGGGCTGAAGCAGGCTGTTTGCAACCTTTGCATCCAATTTGAATTATCTACTTGTTCAACCTCCCCACGGCCTCACCTCTCCCTCACAAAAGGAAAACAAGGAAGTGAGGATACTGGTCTAAACTAGCCTTGTGTACTTTAAAATGGGACACCAATAAAACGGGGAAATGAGCATACTGGTCCAAAATGTTTTTTTTTCCTTCTGGGCCATCAATCCAACCTTCTTCAGCCTCTCACACATTCAAACACTCTGTAACTCTAATTCTGGCCTCTTGACCATCCCTCATTTCCTTCACCCCATAGTTTCAACGAATATGCTTTCAGCATGTCCTGAGCTCCAGAATTCCCACGCGAAACCTCTCCACCTCACTCAACTTCATTAAGATTAAGTTATGAGCTACCTCTCCGGGCAAGCATTAGGTTAATGACATTGACTCAAATGCAGGGGGGCATGATTAAGAAGTTTGTAGTTGATAAGGAAATTGGCTCCGTGGGTAAAAGCGAGGAAGACAGCTGCTGCTTGTAAGAAGATGTCAATGAACTGGTGAGATGGACTGAAAAGTGGCAAAATGGAATTCAATCCAGAGAAACGTGAGGGAGTGCAGTTATAGAGGACAAACGCACAAGGGAATACACAGCAGATGCTAGGTTCCTGCGCAGCATAGAGGAAAAGTGGAACCTCGGAGTGCATGTCGCCAGATCGTTGAAGGAAGCAGGAGAGTGCGGGATAAGGTGGTGTAGAAGGCATATGGGAAACTTTCCTTTATTGGTTGGAACCCAGAGTATAAGAGCAGGAATATTCGGCTCGAACTTTGGTAGAGTTGTTTGAAGATTCTGTTTGTTTTCACAGTAATTTTTCTTGTAGCAGCATGGCTCCCATTTTATGTTTGTCATGCAGTTGTACCTGAGTGCCTAACTGAGGTCAATGGCCATGTCAGCAGGGGATAACGCTTGTCACTCATAGAATCATAGAATCACTACAGTGCAGAAGGGGGCCATTCGGCCCATCGAACCTCTGAAAGAGCCCCCACCCTATCCCCATAACCCAGTAACCTCACGTAATCGTTTGTCATTTTAGCATGGCCAATCCACCTAACCTGCACATCTTTGGACTGTGGGAGGAAAATGGAGCACCCGGAGGAAACCCACATACACACGGGGAGAAAGTGCAAACTACAAACAGGCAGTGACCCAGGCTGGAATTGAACCTGGGTCCCTGGCGCTGTGAAGCAAAGATGCTGTTGAAGTCATATTTAGAAAGAAGGTTTTTAGACAAAATGTACCCATTAGCTTAGATGCTTGTATGAGAGGCAATTTGTAAGCATAGATATTGTATAAACAATGAACCTGAATTTGTAACCTAAGAATTAGCAATGTCAGAAAGGACAGACATGCAATTAAAAAGAAGTTACAAAAAAATGGTTGTTAGCTGAGCCAGCAATACTGAAGAGACTGTTATGGGCCAGGGTTTATCATATCATATAATTTACAGTGCAGAAGGAGACCATTCAGCCCATTGAGTCTGCACCGGCTCTTGGAAAGAGCACCCTACCCAAGGTCAACACCTCCACCCTATCCCCATAACCCAGTAACCCCACCCAACACTAAGGGCAATTTTGGACACTAATGACAATTTATCATGGCCAATCCACCTAACCTGCACATCTTTGGACTGTGGGAGGAAACCGGAGCACCCGGAGGAAACCCACGCACACACGGGGAGGATGTGCAGACTCCGCACAGACAGTGACCCAAGCCGGAATCGAACCTGGGACCCTGGAGCTATGAAGCAATTATGCTATCCAAAATGCTACCGTGCTGCCCACAAGAACCCTAAAGGGTATCATGGAGTTCACCTGACCCACAACTTTTAATAGATTGTGGTTATGGGGCTTAATCTGCAGGTGTGAGGCAAACAGAAATCTACAGTACTTTTAAATTAAAACAATGTTTATTTATGAAACCAGTTAACACTTTATAAATCCACAGTAAACATCTTAACAACTATCAACACCAATAAATCCCCAAAGAATACAGTATTCGATAGACAACCCTTAATAAATTCCCAAACAACATCTGGAACACGAAAGACCCTTTTTAACACAAAGATCAGGTTTAAATTTAGCATTGAGAACAGTCAGCACTTTGAAATCACCCAATTGATTTGGAGACAGATCCATGCACATCTGCTGGCTTTCACTGCAGCTCTTCTCTCTGAAAACGAAACTAAAAACTCACTCTATAGCAGCCTGCTCAAAAACGAAAGTAAAGCAGACAGCCTAGCTCTACCCACTCTCTAACATAACTGCAGCTCTCTAATAAACACCCATTTCTTAAAGGTACACCCAGTACAGCTAATCAATAAACCTCCATTTCTTAAAAGGTACTCTCGCATGACACGACAAGGTGGCTTTTAGCTGAACTTGCCCCATTCCTGAACAACCATGAGCTGGGTTAAGTTGCAAATGGTATAAATAACATCATTGAATTACAGACAGCAGAGTTAGTCAGGGAGACAAGAATGATTGAGACATGCATGGGAGGCTAGGGAGGCATCACAGAGGAGTGATAAACAGTGTCCACAAGCCATTGTTCATCCTCGCCAGCCCAAGGTCACCGATGCGGACAGGAAAGATAATTTTAACAGTTAGTATGAATGACCTCTTCATGAAGTTAGGGGCTGGTAAGATACCAATGCACTTTACGCAATGTCAAATTTAATTGGCTATATAACTAATGTATGTAATCTATAACCAATATTATTGAACAAGGTCCAGCCAAAATGGGCTGTGTAGCTGTTTTGAAAAATGTATAAGAATGGAAGTTTTCCTTTTGGAGAGATGGTCTGGGACTTTAACAGATGCCATCTCCCCGCCGGCGAAATAAACAGTTTGACGCGAGGATCAGTAGCCCTGGGCGTTGAGTGATTTCTTTGAGATCCTCTCCCGCTAACAGGTTCTAACCACTCAACCAGTGCTAAGCATTCAGCAGCCAGCTTTAAACTTGGGAAGCTGGTTGGAATAAAGGGGGCATGGAGACGGGCAGAGGATGAACGAGCCATAACTGATAGCAGGAAATCAGAGACAAAGCTGTGCGTTGTGCTTGCTGGTGGTGATTCCAAAACAGGTACACAATGAGGCAACCAAAATTCCCTTTGAATGATGAACATTCCAGGATTTTGATAAGGAACATGGAAGGCAATGTAGGCGCAGTAAATAGCACCTGGCACCCCACGTATGCACGTGTTTCTCATGTTCCTCGGTGAACTTTCTGGTACAACATTGTAATGTGTGTGATACACTTGCACAGTCTCCTTCCTACACCGTGATGGTGCACTTTTTTCCAGAAGAATACGCATGCATCTTGGATGCCGTTTTGGAACCTTGGGTAGTCGCATTGCACCGGATAAGCAGACAGGTGCTATGTAGTCCAATTCCTCGGTGAATGTTCGCATGCTTGTACTAAACTAGGGAACCACTAGATGGTGCTCTGATCACACTACAGTCGAGCAACCACTGACACAGCTTAATTTTCAACTATAAATAAAATCCATTGCTTATCTTTGTAAACTTACAATTACATTTCCAAATATGTGAGTGAGTGAAGATTCACAAAGTTGGAGCATTGTTTTATTGAGCAAGTCATCGTATTTTGCCGCTCTCTAATTCAGGCTGTCCAAGAAAGCACAACAGCGTGTGTACTTCCTGGGGAAATTAAGAAATTTCGGCATGTCCACAATGACTCTTACAAATTTTTACAGATGCACCATAGGAAGCATCCTATCTGGCTGCAGTCCATCACGTGAACATGCCTCCCATCCATTGATTCTGTCTACACCGCTGGCTGCCTTGAGAAAGCAGGACGCATAATCAAAGACCCCTCTCACCTGGGTTATTCTCTCTTCCAACCACTTCCATCGGATGGAAGATACAAAAGTGTGAGAACACGCACTAACAGGTTCAAATACAGTTTCTTCCCTGCTGTTACCAGAGTCCTGAATGACCCTCTTGTGGACTGAACTGATCTCTCCATGCATTTACTGCACTGAGTAGTAGTATACTTCATAGCCGGTATTCTCAGGTATCCGGCGGCGGGCCGTACCGACGCCAAGGAGTGGCATGAACCACTCCAGCTTCGGGCCGCCTGGAAGGTGCGGAATCCTTCAGGGGCTCGGCCAACACTGGAGGGGTTGGCGCCGCCGCAATCGCCGACAAAGTGCCTCCGCCGGCCGGCGAGAGTTGGCGCATGCGCAGGAGCGTCAGTGTGTTCTGGCGCATGCACAGAACCGCTGGTGTCATCACTGTGCATGCGCAGGGGGTTTCTTCTCCGCGCCGGCCATGGCGGAGCCTTGCACAGGCCGGCATGGAGGGAAAGAGTGCCCCCACGGCACAGGCCAGCCCGCAGATCGGTGGGCCGAGATTGTGGGCCAGGCCACCGTGGGGCCCCGCCCGGGGCTGGATCCTCCCCCCCCCCCCCCCCCCCCCCCCCCCCGAGGGCTCCGCAGCCGCCCTCAGAGGCAGGTCCTGCTGGTTCGGACCTGGTCTAATCCACGCCGGTGGCTCAGGCCGAAAACAGGTGGCCACTCGGCCCATTGGGGATCGGAGAATCGCCGGGGGGGGGGCTCTGCCAACGGTCCTCGACCGACGCGATCCCCTTCCGCACCACAAAAAAAGTGCTAGAGAATTTGGCAGCCGGCATCGGAACGGCGGGGCGGGATTCACGCCGCCACCGGCCAATGTCCGACCCGGCAGGGGGTTCGGAGAATCCCACCCCACATGCTTCACCTGATGTCTGTGTCTATGCATTTACATTGTGTATCTATCCCTATGTTTCTCTTTTTTTAATATAAATTTAAAGAATGCAATTCTTTTTTTTCCAGTTAAGGCTCAATTTAGCGTGGCCAATCCACCTACCCTACACATCTTTGGGTTGTGGGGATGAGACCCACACAGACACAGGGAGAATGTGCAAACCCCACACGGACAGTGGCTCGGAGCCAGAATCGAAACCAGGTGCTCGGCACTGTGAGGCGGCAGTGCTACCCACTGCGACACCGTGCTGCCCCTGCCCTAATGTTTTTCATGCATTGAGCGATCTGCTTGGACTGTACGCAGAACAATACTTTTCACTGTACCTCAGTGTACGTGACAATAATTCTAAATCTTTCCGCACTGTGTTATTTCCATTGCTGGGCGATGAACACATTGCTTCTCAGCCGATCTCAGTTCTCAGTAATCTTGCCCTACATTTGACACACTGGGAAACAAGGCTTTCCATAGGAATATATCACCACTCCAGTCTCAAAAACAATTAAACTCCAGCATCAATCATACCAGCCACCGCAAGACAAATAATGAATGACCTCTGCACATCAAGATTCAAGGTAACGTTACTCTGCTGTGGCATATTCTTTTTCTATCTAGTTATGATTACATCTTAAGGTCATGCAACAGGAAAACAAGTACCATCCACTCAATGTATTTCCTCTCAAAAGAAAATTTCACATGTTTGTTTTAAATTGATGATTCTTTCTGCCATTTATTTGTCCCTATTCACGAAGATCATAGATGTCACCTCTGGGGAACTGAATACTTATCCACTTATCGCATTGATTTCCAGCATTGCGGTCTACGGAGTCTAGTTTTACAATCTTTAATTGGCTGCAACAGAGCACCTTCAACACAACTACAAAACATCTTCCAAATGTACCAAGTATAGATTTCCGCTTGTCGTGCCAGTCATCCTATTGTCTCCTACAATTGAGAGAACAATTTATTATCCTTAGCGTCGAATCAGGAGCGGCTTTTTAAATTTTAATATGATCGATTGCCAACTATGAAACAGAGCATCGCCACCCAGACCCAAAATGTGAAAGGGTTGTGTGGTGATCTTTGTGAGGGGTTCCAGGATGGAAGGCATAGTGATCACAAAGACACACAAAACTCTTTTGAAGAAGTAAACTAATTTTATTAACACTATTACATTTGAGTTTGATTCTTATTCTGAATAGCAAACATCCATGTAAGAGTTAAACTACACTCACTAACGCTATCTCTATCTACTAATTATAACTATTATACCTTAAGTAACTCTGCATCTATGCATCTATAACTATGAATTTTATCTTGTTCAGCTCCAGTCCAATCTCCTACCCTTAGTTTAAGAGCCAGTGCAATTTATAATCATAATAATCTTTATTGTCACAAGTAGGCTTACATTAACACTTCATTGAAGTTACTGTGAAAAGCCCCGAGTTGCCACATTCCGGCGCCTGTTCGGGTACCCAGAGGGGGAATTCTGAATGACCAAATTAGCTAACAGCACTTATTTCGGGATTTGTGGGAGGTACCCGGAGCACCCAGAGGAAATCCGCGCAGACACAGGGAGAACGTGCAGAATCCACACAGACAGTGACCCAAGCCGGGAATCGAACCTGGGACCTTGGAGCTGTGAAACTATGGTGCTAACCACTGTGCTACCCAATTTATAGTACTGTCCCTTAGCCCCCTCTAGTGGCTAGGCTTAACATAACATTAACTCTGCACAAGCTGTACATTTGTATAATGTGTGCTCAGCGACCAGACCAGCCAATCACTTGACTTCTTGTAGCTCATGTATGACATTCCAGAAGGAAAATCTAGGGTTGTGAGAGGAGTCTGCAGACGGTAACGGCAACAAGTAGAATGCCATTCTGCAGCACGGTTCTTGAATTGACATAACATGAACCTGCTTCTTGTTAAGCAGAAAATCCCAGCTGTGGTATGGGATGAATTAATTTTGTGTCTGGAAGGTAAAGTCCAATGTATGGTATACAGCAAACATATTCCTTGTGTGTGTGAGTGTTAAATGTTTAATTTTATTTCCTACTCCAACATTATTTAGTAATAGGTAGCTCTTCGCCAAGGTGGCACGGAATGTGAAGAAACATAAAGTGGTGTTTGCGAATGTATTCCAGCGTGTGGACAGGCACAGGCTTGTGATCACTACTCAATAGTTGCTATGTAGGGGGCAGCACGGTGG
This sequence comes from Scyliorhinus canicula, assembly GCF_902713615.1. Classification (NCBI taxonomy): domain Eukaryota; kingdom Metazoa; phylum Chordata; class Chondrichthyes; order Carcharhiniformes; family Scyliorhinidae; genus Scyliorhinus; species Scyliorhinus canicula. Next base: position 163,594,225 of record NC_052155.1, on the reverse strand, counting down.
CGCAGTGGTTAGCACTGGTGTCTCACGACGCTGAGGTCCCAGGTTCGATCCCGGCTCTGGGTCACTATCCGTATGGAGTTTGCACATTCTCCCCATGTTTGCGTGGGTTTCGTCCCCACAACCCAAAGATGTGCAGGGTAGGTGGATTGGCCATGCTAAATTGCCCCTTAATTGGAAAAAAATGAATTGGGCATTCTAAATATTTTTAAAAATGGTTTGTGATGTGAACTTTTTTGCCAAATCTCATAGGGCATGAGTGGGTACGACTTCCAGTTTTCGCTGGGGTGCATTCTCAGGCCTTCTGGGAAACCTAAACAGCCAGTGTGTGGGTTCGCCAAGCTGAGTGGGACTCGCCATTGGCACCAGGGTGGCAGCACAGCAGGGAGCCAGTGGTCAACGAAAAAGGCAGGCTAGGAAGCCAGGAATCCGGGAAACTGCAGAGCTGCTGTGCTGCGAAGGTGATTGGCTAGGGCTCACGGGACCTGTTTTGAGAGTGTGTTTTCAGTGCATGACAGGAGATTTTCAACTTCTTGGGAGCCATTTCTCTCACACAATTTGTTCATTTTGATCTGAACCTCCCTACTGGCAGCCTTCAGCACAGCACAGGGACAGCTTATGCAGCTACACCATGCACCTCTAATGAGGAGTTAAAGGAGCTGCAACACCGGAGATAACAGGAGGAAGATGAACAATAACAACACCAATGTCACCCGCAGCAGCAAAACACAACAGCAGCTCGCTTCGCCAGAGTTAAATGTGCCTCAACAGGACAGAAGGGATGGCCACAGAGCTCTAGATCAAAGGAATTGATTTTACCGTCAAGAGTGTATAAAATCAGAGAATTAGCTTTAAGGAGGATGAATGAATGAAAATTGCTTATTGTCACAAGTCGGCTTCAAATGAAGTTATTGTGAAAAGCCCCAAGCGGATGATGAGGAGGAGGAAGAGGAGGTTCCTGAGATTACCAGGGTTCCGCAGCCACATACCTCACTGCCAGAGTAGTCCCATGATGGATTCACACAGGCACGGCAGAGATAACCTGAGTGTGTGAAGGCATAATTCATAATAAATACACCACCACCAACCAAACACAAACTTTGTGGCACAGTGGTTAGCACCGTTGCCTCACAACGCCTGCCACCTGGGTTTGATTCGAACCTTGGGTGATTGTGTGAAGTTTGCACATTCTCCCAGCATTTGTATGGGTTTCCTCTAGGTGCTCCCGATTCCTTCCAGTCCAAAGAAATGCAGGTTGGGTGGATTGGTCATGCTAAATTGCCCCTTAGTGTCCAAAGATTGTTTTTACTAAATTTCGAGTACCCAATTCATTTTTTCCAATTAAGGGGCAATTTAGCATGTCCAATCCACCTAGCCTGCACATCTTTTGCGTTGTGGGGGCGAACCCCACTCAAACACACGGAGAATGTACAAACTCCACACGGACAGTGACCCAGAGCCGGGATCGAACCTGGGACCTCAGCGCCGTGAGGCTGCAGGGCTAACTCACTGCGCCACCGTGCTGCCCCTTAGTGTCCAAAGATTGCAGGTTAGGTGGATTGGTCATGCTAAATTGACCCTTAGTGTCCAAAGATGTGCAGGTTAGGTGGGGTTACAGGGGTAGAGAGGGGAGTGGACCTAGGTAAGTTTACGTGCTCTTTCAGAGGGTTGTTGCAGCCACGATGGGCCAAATGGTCTTCTTCTGCACGATAGGGATTCCATGGATTTTATTCACACAGTCTGTCCATCTCAGTTAAACCCTTTTACATGTCTTCTACCCTGGTCATACTATTCTCTTCAAGACAAAACAAGAGGCTACAAAGGAGAGGAATGGGCTACGTAAGCTTGAAATAAAGTGCAGGGTACATTTACATTTCGCAATACATTCACATCTTGTCATTTTTATGATCAGCCAAGTGAATTTCCTGCTGCATTTATTAAAGCTTTAGCTTCTGTTGCTGATTATTCTGTCACTTCAGCAGTGTGAAAGGTAGACTGCATAAAGGCCTGCTCTGGCAGAGGAGATGCTGATGGTGAACATCCTTTGGGTTTTGTAGGCCATGAGGGCCACATCAATGACTGCCAACAAGCACCTGTGCGAGAGCAGATTTGGTCGTCAGGACAGGGGGCAACATGCAGGGCTCTGAGGGGCGGAGGGACAAACTGTAAAAAGTGGGAACGCCGTGAATTGAACCCAGCTTCCCTGTCCCTTTCTCCATCTTCTTTCTCCTGGCACCATCCACACTTCCTTGCTAACCAAGATCTGCGCTTACTCAGGCAACCGCAGGCAGCTCGCAAATGAGGCGCGGGATTCTCCGACCTCCTGCTGGGTCAGAGAATCGCCCTGGCGCAGTGCGAATCGCGTGATGCCGCTCTGACGCCAGGACGGCATTCTCTGAGGCGTGCCAAAAGGGTGCCCGCGCATGGCGCACTGCCGCACAGAGAATCACCGAAAACGTCCGTTGCGGTGATTCTCCGATGGAGCAGGTATTCTCAGGGCCGGATGGGCCGAAGTCGCGCCGACGTGACCGGATGTCACGCCGGAGCCATTCTAACATGCTGTAAATCAGCGTCAACCAGTCGTGCTGGCTGACGCTGCGGAAGGATGTGGGTGAGGGCGGTTGGGGGGGGAGGTGGTTGACGGCATTGGGGGGGGGGTGCCCGGGAGGAGGGGGAGCGGCACAGTAGTATCTGCAGGCGGTGTGGGGGGAGGCTGCCGGGGGTGGGGGGGAGGGCCCACACATCCGGGGGTGGGGCGGACCACACAACCGGGGGTGGGGGGGGGAAGGGGCGGTGGCAGCGACAAAGGCTGCCGGTGGCCACGGGTTGCCATGGCAGGGCGGATCTAACGTTCAGACCCCATGACGGCGGACACGCGGATGTCCACCCAACCCGTTCGCTGTCGCGGCGCAGGCGGTCTGGCCGTCCTGACGTGTGCCAAACATACAGTGAACATCTGAGCAACCATCAATTCAAATACAACCCCAAAAAAATACAACACTAAGTAATCCTTAATAAATTCCCAAACAACATCCAGAAGACAAAAGACCCTTTTAATAGAGATCAGGTTTAAATTCTCTAATGAGAGCAGTTACTCATTTGAAATCACCCAAATGAACACTCTTTAGCTTGTAGAGAGATCCATGCACATCTGCTGGCTTTCACTGCAGCTCTGCTCTCTGAAAACAAAATTAAAACTTCACTCTATAGCAGCCTGCTCAAAAACGAAAGTAAAGCAGAGTCAGCCCAGCTCCACCCACTCTCTGACAACACTGCAGTAATAAACACCCATTTTTTAAAGGTACTCTCACATGGCAACTCCACCCAAGAAAAAAAACCCATCAACTTCAAGATGGTTTCATTTATCACCTTTTCACTATCCTTTAAGAAACACACACAGTAAATATAGTTTTTCGTTTCAAAAAGCACATGCAAACAGGTACAATTATATAGTCCCTTTTTGTTCCTCCTCCAACTGGAAACCCTCTTGATTGATAGTCTCTTTGAACAAGAAGGTCTCTGCACGATCCGTCCATTTCTCTACGCCTCGGCATTTCTCTTTAAAGTCAGATATTTTAGTTCAATCTGATCACAGGGTCCCTTGTAATTCTCCAACACAGGAGCATTGGTTATCACAGCTTTCAGGCAGTCAAATGCCTGTTGAAACTCCGCTGTCCACTGTAATTTTCAATGTTTCTTCAGCACGTCCATCAGTGGAGCAACCACGCTCCTAACATTTTGCACAAAAGTTCGATCAAATCCACTCATGCCAAGAAATCGCATTATTTCCCTTCGTGTCGAGGGTATTGGAAACTCCTCAATAACTGTTGTCTTCACATCCCATGTGACCATTTGACCCTGCCCATTTGTATGGCCAAGGAAGGTGACTTGGGCTTTTCCAAATTCATTTTTGGTTAGATTTACCACCAAACCCGCCTCCTGAAGTCGATCGAATAACTCAATCAGATGTTTTACATGTTCTTTCCCTCTCTGGCTGAAGATTACCAGATCGTCGATGTATACCGCACAATTGGGTAATCTTGAAACGACTTTGTTAGTTAACCGTTGAAATGTGGGCATTTTTCATGCTAAATGGCATGACTTTGAATTGGTGTGTACCATCTGGAGACACAAAAACTGAAATCTCCTTCGCCCTTTCGGATAAAGGTACCTGCCAGTAACATTTAATTAAATCCAGTTTGGTAATAAAAGCTGACTGTCCCACTTTCTCAATGCAATCCTCCAAATGTGAAATAGAATACGGGTCCGTTCTTGTAACTGCATTAACCTTTCTATAGTCCACACAAAACCATTGGGTACCGTCCGGTTTAGGTACCATCACTATGGGTGAGCACCATTGGCAGCAACCCACTTCAATTATGCCATTTTTAAGCAGACTCTCAATCTCTTTGTTAACTTGTGCCAATTTTAAAGAGCTAAGTCTGTATGGATGTTGTTTGATTGGAACAGCATTTCCCACATCTATATCATGTATAACCATTTTAGTACTTCATTTCAGGTCAGTCCGTTTTTCCTCTGGAAGGTAACTCAACTATTTATCCCAATTTTTAAGAATATCCTCACTTTCCAATTTAATTTAAGGTATGTCAAATTCACAGTCATCTGGATTTGGTTCGTCACTTTGAGTTAGAATCATTAGAGTCTCCTCCATTTTCTCTCCTTCCCTTTCAAAGTACCTTTTAAGCATATCCTCATGACACACTCGATGAGTCTTCCTTCTATCTGGTGTTTTTACCACATAATTCACCTCACTTAATTACCTTTCAATCTGATAAGGTCTAGAAAACCTTGCTTTTAAAGGTTCACCTACCACTGATAGCACAGGGAATCTCTTTCTAACGCTCCCTGCGATTCTGGATGGTACGCAGTTGATTTAAATTGTTTTCTTCCTAAACTATCCATAACTTCTTTGAATAACCTTGAGGTAAAATTTGATTCTTGATCTGATTGTATTTCTGAGGGTAGTCCATATCTAGTAAAGAATATAAGTAACTCCTCCACAATCTTTTTAGCTGTAACATTATGTACTGGAATGGCCTCTGGAAACCTAGTCGACACATCCATTATCGTCAAAAGATATTGATTCCCACTTTTTGTTTTAGGAAGCGGTCCTACACATTCAATTAGGACACTTTAAAAAGGTTCCTCAAATGCTGGAATAGGTATTAAGGGTGCTGGTTTTATCACTACTTGAGGTTTCCCTATCACTTGACATATGTGACATGATTGACAAAATTTAACTGCATCTTTATGTATTCCAGGCCAATAAAAATGTTTCTGGATCTTAGCTTGAGTTTTCCTTGTTTCCAAATGACCTCCCACTGGTACCTCATGTGCAACTCGCAACTCCTCCTTTCTATACCCTTCCGGCAATACTACTTGATGAACTTCTGCCCACTTTTCATCCGCCTGCATATGTAAAGGTCTCCATTTTCTCAAGACATCACTTTTACAGTAATAACACTCCGGTATACACTCAAGATTTCTCTTCCGTATATGTTTTCTGATATATCCATTTTATTACTACATATTTATGTTGTAACTGGCAATTTTTCTGAACTAAAAATATCCACCTCATCCTCCACCTGTTCTTGTTCTTCTTCAACGATCTGATCAAAAATAATTTCTGATAATGGCACTTCAACTTCATTTTCACTCTTTGATTTCTTCTCTTGTCTTAACAAGTGACTTTGCGACCTTGTTACTGCACAATCTGTAAAAATCATAGAAAATTCGTCCTTCAACGCTTCAGTTGTCTGATTTTCCACTGGCTTATCAACCACAGTAGGCATCACTCCCACCTGCGATCCAGTTATATCATTACACAAGATAAACTGTATTCCTGGACAAGATCGTTTCTCTATTACTCCTACTACCACTTCACCACTCTTCACTGGACTTTCCAACCTTACCTTATGTAATGGAACACTACTTCTCTCACCCTGAATTCCACATATTACCACCTTTTCTGGCAATATTCTTCCCAAACTACATTACTCCTCATCTCTTACCATTAAAGATTGACCAGCTCCCTTATCTCTTAAAATTGTGACTTCTTTACCTGCTCCTCCTAATATCATGAGTAAACTTTACCCACACAAGTAAATTCTTTAAAGACATCTGGCACCTTCTTATCAATCACCTCTTGTTCAAGTTGTACAATCTTTTGCACCTCCTTCATTTTCCTTGGGCTTTCCTTTCCCACTTAACAAACCCCACTGTCTTATCCTGTTTTACCACATCAGACTTCCCAGTGCATTTCTTCAACCACCAACACTGTGACTTTACATGGCCTAGTTTATTACAGTGAAAACATTAGAAACTTTTCATGTCTTTTCCACTATCCTGGATTTCTTTTTTAGTCTGAGGTACACTCCCCTTATTATTTATCTTTTTCCCTGACCTGTATCTCCCTTTCTCTTTATTTTTGTTCTACTAGGGCTATTCTTTCTTTTCTCCTTTCTTCTCTCTCCTTTTCCTTGTCCTCTCTATCGCTCTTCTTTTTCCTCTATATCTCTCTATATTTTTCCTCCCTCTCAGTTTCGTTTTCAAGCTGCTTTAATTCTTTCTCATGTTCCATTTGTTTCATTTGTAACTGAATTTTTGCCATTTCCAATGATTCAAACTGTACCTTCTGCAACCTTAAATGCTTAGCCACCGCCATAATTACCTCATCTTTTTCGCATTTTGTCAGGTAAAGTTAACTGCAATGTTTTTGCCAAATCTAACAGTCTGCTTTTGGTCTCTGTCCGTAAGGTATTACGTATGACCGTCTCCACCCCCAAAAACTTCACAGCCTCTGGAAGAGCCATTGTCCACAACACACTCCCTACTTAAACTGGAATACCACACCTGAAAAGCAACCACGATATGCTCATCCCTCACTGTCTTTAAGTTCACTAAGCCAATCCAATAGATAGACTTTTATCCCGCTCGAGCCCCCAATTTGTTATGGGCCAGTGTTTAGAGAACACGGCCCACTCTACAGGTGTGGTACAGCAGAAATGGAAAAGTATTTTTTAAAGCAAAACAATGTCTATTCTATAAACTCAAGTTAAACTTTTTACAACATACAGTGAACATCTCAGCAACCATTAATTCAAATACATCCCCCAAAGAATACAACACTAAGTAATCCTTAATAAATTCCTGAACAACATCCAGAAGACAAAAGACCCTTTTAACACAGAGATCAGGGGTGGTATTCTCCGATTCCCCCGCTGGGTTGGAGAATCGCCGGGGGAAGCGTAAATCCCGCCCCACCGCTCCGACGCCGGTTTCTGGGTGGGGGCAGGGATCGCGCCGCGCGGTCAGGGGCCGTTGACAGTGCCCCCCCCCCGGCGATTCTCCAGGCCCCGATGGGCCAGGCAGCCACCCGTGTTCGGCCAGTCCCGCCGGCGTGAAATGGACAAGGTCCATACCGGCGGGACCTGGTTTTGAGGGAGGCTTGCGCAGTCCTCGGGGGGGGGGTGGAATCCGGCTCCGGGGGGGCCCCCACGGTGGCCTGGCCCGCGACCAGGGCCCACCGATCTGCGGGCGGGCCTGTGCCGTGGGCGCTCTCTTTCCCTCCGCGTCGGCCTGTGTGAGGCTCCACGACGGCCGGCGCGGAGAATAAACCCCCTGCGCATGCACAGGAATTACGGCAGTGGTTCTGCTCATGTGCCAGAACATGCTGGCGCTCCTGCGCATGTGCCTACTCGTGGCGGCCGGTGGAGGTCCTTCGGCATTGGTTGGCGCAGCGCCAATTACTCCAGCGCCGGCCTGGCCCACGAAAGTGCGGAGAATTCCGCACCTTCCGGGCAGCCCGACGCCGGAGTGGTTCACGCCACTCTTTGGCGCCGGTACGACCTGCCGTGCCGATTGCGGGAGATCACTCTCCCAGGTTTAAATTCTTGAATGAGATCAGTTATTCCTTTGAAATCACTGGTTTAGCTCACTGGGCTAAATCGCTGGCTTTTAACGGAGACCAAGCAGGTCAGCAGCACGATCGATTCCCCTACCAGCCTCCCCGGACAGGTGCCGGAATGTGTGGCGACTAGGGACTTTTCACAGTAACTTCATTGAAGCCTACACGTGACAATAAGCGATTTTCTATTTCAATTTCAAATAAACACTCTTTAGCTTGCAGAGAGATCCATGCACATCTGCTGGCTTTCTCTGAAAACAAAACTAAAACCCCACTCTATTGCAGCCTGCTCAAAAGCGAAAGTAAAGCACACAGACAGCCCAGCTCCACCCACTGCCTGACATCACTGCAGTAATAAACACTCATTTCTGAAAGGTACTCTCACATGACACTGGGCGACAGGGGTTATCCGTTGCGGTCGTGGATGATGACCCCTATACGGAGGCCACAGACCGTCGCGGAGCACCGCTACAATGATGCCCATGCAGCAACCAGGAGTGTGGTCGAGAGGTGCCTTGTGCTGCTGGGCCGCTTCAGGTGCCTGGACCGCTCTGGGTAGGCCCTCCAGTACCCGCCGGAGAGGGTCGGCCGCGTTGTCGTGGTCTGCTGTGTCCTGCACAACATTTAACTATTCTGTGCCCTGCACCCGTGCCAACTTACTCATCCGTGTCTACCTTTCTGGCCTTATGGGCCCTATGATTATGTCTCAGTGTTCCCCCAGACGGTACAGCAGAACTGGAGGTGGACTAATCTGATTCCTGCCCTGTGACAAGGGTCCCCTTTGGCAGCTATTTCCTGGGGCGGCCTGGCCTGGATGGGCCAGGCTGAACCTCGGGCAATTGGGGTGGCGTGGTGCCACCCTGTTCTGCCCGCTGCCCACCAGATGCACCAGGGATGGCGGGTGTGGGGGGGGAGGGGAGTCCGAGGTGGTGCAGGGTTCTGGCACCTCCCCAGCTTCTCCTCTCCCCACCCCCCCCCCCACCCCCCCCGCCCCCGGGGTGCCTGGTGGCCCCTGGAGCTCTCCGTGGGATGGGGGTGCGAGTGGATCCAGCACCTGGGGCACCGGCATCACCTGGCGCTGCCAGTCCTGGAGGCCCATGCTGGTATCGACCAGGGTCTGGACGTTCGCAGCCATGGAGCTCAGGGAGTTCACCATCCCTGTCTGGTTCTGTATAACGCCGGCAATCACCCACAAAATGGCGCTGATGCTCTCAGCGATGGTCTGCTGAGACCGTGCCAAGTTGTTGAGCGCCTCTGCGATGTTCAACTGGCCCTGGCTCATGGCTGCCTGTGAGTCAGCAGCCCTGTCCTGGGCCGCGGAGGCCGCGTGCACAGATAGCACTAGGTCCCGCTAACTCAGTCGCATGCCCGACACCGTCGCCACCATTGTTTCCACTGCGGATGCCGCCCATGCGGTGCTCGCCCGTGTGGCACTCATGACTGGCACCATTTCCTGCTCCTGGACGCAGATGCACTCCTGCACTTGTGTCTGCAGGTGCTGGAAACTGGCCGTCACCTTCTCACGCCCCTGGGTCCCTGACTGCATCGGGTCTATAGGTGGGCGGGGGAATTCCAGGAACCCGGGACCCGTCTGGGTGGCAGGTGTTTGCCGGGGCTGGGCTGCCCTCTGACCGTCCGGCCCCTCGGCTGCTCCTACCTCCACCTGCTGTACCGGAGCGGCTGTGTGGTGTGCACCAGTTAGTGTCCCAGAAGCCTCACCAATAAAATGGCCAACCGAGGTGAGAGTATCTGCGGTGGCGGATGGTGCAGGGGACAGCTGTGACGCAACCTCAGTGTCTTCATCGGACCTGTAGTGGGGGGGTCCCCTGGGGTGCCATGTCCTGTATGTCCATCCCCTCCATGGTGGTGTTGCGTTGCGTTCTTTCATGTCTGTCTGTGCCCTCTGTGCTCATGTCCTGTGTCGTCGTGTCGTGCCTGTCTGTGCCCTGTGTGCTAGTGTCCTGTATCGTCGTGTCGTGCCTGTCTGTTCCCTGTGTGCTTGTGTCCTGTGTTGTCATGTCGTGCCTGTCTGTCCCTGTGTATTTGTGTCCTGTGTCGTCGTGTCATGTCTGTCTGTCCCCTGTGTGCTTGTGTCCTGTGTTGTCGTGTCGTGCTTGACTGTCCCCTGTGTGCTGGTGTCCTGGGTCATCGTGTTGTCATTGAACTGGGCTGGAGGGCTGTTGTTGGAGCTGCCCACCCCATCGCTGCTAGAGTCCCTGTGGGCTGGCCGTTCAGGCGCTGGCCGGGGGCGGTGTAAGCCTGATGCGCCTGGTTGATTTGCGTCGGCTTGCCGTCCAGGCGCTGGATGCGGGCGGTATCTGCCAGGTGCTCCACGTTGGTCACCGCATGGCCCTGCGACACACAATACACCATCATGGTTAGGCAGGTGGAGGGGGCTGTGGGTCGCGGTAAAGGGTGAGGGGGAGTGCTGAGGGGAAAGGGTTGAGGGAAAAGAGCTGAGGGGAGAATGCTGAGGGGAAAGGAAGAGGGGAGAGTGCTGAGGGGAGAGTGCTGAGGGGAGAGTGCTGAGGGGAAAGGGCTGAGGGGAAAGGAATGAGGGGAGAGTGCTGAGGGGAGAGTGCTGAGGGGAAAGGGCTGAGGGGAAAGGGTTGAGGGGAAAGAGCTGAGGGCAGAGTGCTGAGGGGAGAGTGCTGAGGGGAGAGGGCTGAGGGGAGAGTGCTGAGGGGAAAGGAATGAGGGGAGAGTGCTGAGGGGAGAGTGTTGAGGGGAGAGTGCTGAGGGGAAAGGGCTGAGGGGAAAGGGTTGAGGGGAAAGAGCTGAGGGGAGAGTGCTGAGGGGAGAGTGCTGAGGGGAGAGTGCTGAGGGGAAAGGAATGAGGGGAGAGTGCTGAGGGGAGAGTGCTGAGGGGAAAGGGCTGAGGGGAAAGGGTTGAGGGGAAAGAGCTGAGGGCAGAGTGCTGAGGGGAGAGTGCTGAGGGGAGAGGGATGAGGGGAGAGTGCTGAGGGGAAAGGAATGAGGGGAGAGTGCTGAGGGGAGAGTGCTGAGGGGAAAGGGCTGAGGGGAAAGGGTTGAGGGGAAAGAGCTGAGGGCAGAGTGCTGAGGGGAGAGTCCTGAGGGGAGAGTGCTGGGGATAGTGTGCTGAGGAGAGACTGCTGAGGGGAAAGGGGCCAGGCCGGGGGGGGGATCTCACTTGGTGGCGCAACCCCATCTCGGCATGGGCAATCTCCCGGTCCTTGGGTGAACTAGCTATGCCCAGTGCCTTCAGCTCGTGCACGGTGAGGGGTCGCAAATCAGGTTCACCCCCTCCGGTTCGGGCTCGCTCCCGTTGGTTATGGGCCCTCTTCTCCTGGGGGAGGGGGGGGGGGGGAATGACAGCATTGTTAGGTGGTCCGATGCATGCGGCTGGATCTATGTTGGCATGGGTGCACAGGACACACGGCCAACGCGGCTTGCATAGGTGGCTGCAGCCATGCGGGTCACGGCTGTGGTTGTACCGTCCCCTAGGGAGGGGGTGGGTGTCACAGATGTGTGGTGTAGGTGGGTTGGAGCCATGGGCACATTGCTGGGTACTCACCCCGGCTGCCCTCAGTAGGTCGCTGAGCTTCTTGCGACACTGCTCGCCAGTCCTGGGTGTCAACGCAATGGCACTGACGGCCGTGCCCACCTCCCTCCACAGACGCTGGGCCACGTTGGGTGGGACCCTCTGGCTGGGTCCAGGGTACAGACACCTCCTCCTCTCCTCGAGGGCGTCCAGGAGCGTCTCCAGGTCGTGGTCGATGAACTGGGGCGCTGCTCGGTGTGGCGCCATGTTGCTCCATCGGCAGCCTGTACGTTTGCGTCACCTTATGTGCGACGAGGCATTGTGTCGATTGCATGACACCGCGTCTCCATGCCTCCTGCCACGCCCCCCGCCGCACCTCTGCTAGCCTCTTGTACAGCGCAGAATGGGGTCCCGGAACGAGCGCTGACCACTGAGTGAAACACTCCCGTTTTGACGCCGGAGCCGACACTCTGCCGCTGGAGCAGAGAATCGCGCCCAAGGCGCCCAGGAGGCCGGCCCCAAGATTCGGAGATGCTGACCTGGCGAGGCCCCAGATGGGGTGGAGGCCAGGAGGGATGTCCTGTTCCCCCGAGGGCCCTGTAGAGTCAGCCACAAGTCAGCCAGTGCTGCCTGGATGAGGTGGCGGCAGCTGTCAGCTCGGGGAATGTGACCAGGAGTACTGGCCTTCAGTGCTGGAAAAAGGTCAACGAGCTACACCGGGTAGCACGAGTGAGTAGACATCAAAGCCCCCAGACCCCCCTCCGCACCCTGCGCAAAAGAGCATCCACCCCCCAAATCGCCATGTGAACTCTCCAGCCCTTCCTCAACCCTAACCCCTCCCTCACACCTCCCACCACATGTGTGTCTCACAAGGGAATGGGACGTTCCGGCGTGGCCAGTTCGGCGTGGCCAGTTCGGCGTGGCCCATTTGGTGTAGCCGATTCTACGGAGGAATTTTTCGGCAGAGGGACGTTTCGGCGTCAAATGTTTTTAAGGCTTCAGACCAAAACGCGCTTGTGCCAAGCAGAATTTTACACAATGGCACATTATTGAAAACTTCTAAGAGCACCATGCATTCCCTTGCCAACAACTTTATTGACTTCACCAAGATATTTATAGGTTACATCAGAGCTTACTTTGGAAAGGTCTTTCCATATGCATCCCAGCAAGGATGGTTGCAGCTATTGAGAAGATTTATAAGAATTCCAGATGCTGTGTGAGGGTAGTGAATTAATTGCAGCAACTGGTTCGATGTGGTGTCAGGTGGAGTAACATGCTTTTCCCTCTTCTAAATAATACATATGATGAAATTAGCTGGTTTCAAATTTTCCACACAATAATTAGCAAAGATCTAAATTAAAAGTTATGTTAATCAAATATGAGAAACATTTTTATCAAATGTTACTAATTTCATAAACTCAAAGATCTTTGTCAAATTATGATAATTCTATCGGGTAGCAGTAATGTATTTTACCTCTCCCACATACTGAGGTTCTGACCCTATATATTCCCATAGGGGCAGCACGGTAGCATGGTGGTTAGCATAAATGCTTCACAGCTCCAGGGTCCCAGGTTCGATTCCCGGCTGGGTCACTGTCTGTGTGGAGTCTGCACGTCCTCCCCGTGTGTGTGTGGGTTTCCTCCGGGTGCTCCGGTTTCCTCCCACAGTCCAAAGATGTGCGGGTTAGGTGGATTGGCCATGATAAATTGCCCGTAGTGTCCTAAAAAGTAAGGTCAAGGGGGGGTTGTTGGGTTACGGGTATAGGGTGGATATGTGGGTTTGAGTAGGGTGATCATTGCTCGGCACAACATCGAGGGCCGAAGGGCCTGTTCTGTGCTGTACTGTTCTATGTTCTATGTTCTATATTCCTCCAGGACGAAGAACTGGTTCCAGATCCAGCCACGCCGAACGCGTTGGAGTTTCAGAACTCCATCCCCTGAAAGCTCAATTATGTTGTCACTGCCTGTGTGTGCTGAACTCCTCGGTGACAATGATTCCAGAGGTGTTAGAAGACCCTCATTGAGCAGAATCCAAAGAAACAGCGACAAACAATTCAGTCAGCATTTTTGTCTGGCAGAGTACAGATTGTCAATGGGATGACGTCAAAATGTCCTGGCGCCTAAACGGCTGCGCCGAATAGTCCAATTATTTCCCTGACGCCGAATCGGCCACGCCGAATCAGCTACGCCGAAACGTACCAAACCCGTCTCACAATGCCCTCTCTGTGACTCCTCAGAAAAAGCTCTCCCTTATACATAGTGATAGGGCACAGGCTAGCTGAGTGTTGCCGGACTTAGGAATCCTTACCTCCTTCGAGGAGCAGGCCCTGGAGGTGACCGGGCTGGTCGAGGACAGATCGGTCAGTCATGGGGAGGTTGTCGGATGCCACAGAGGTTAGGAATCACCGGCTCCAGCTGGAGGACCTGTCAAACATGAGTAGTGATTGACTTACTGACCGACTCATCCGTCCCACTGACCAGATGTCCATTCTCCTGCAGATCCTCCAGCCGATGGCGCTGGTCCATCCCGGGTGGCCCCCCCTCTCCTGACTCCGAGGAGACCACCTCCGAGGAGCTGTCATCCCCATCCTCCACCAGCGCAGATACACACACCTCGGGGCGCAAATGTTAGTGGTCAGCCTTCTGGGACACAATCTGGTGAGCATCACACTGCTGCTGATGTACATCAAGTGGAGGCAGGAACCCCCAGGCGAGACAGCAGTCGGAGGTCTGCTGGATCCCTGGACCCAGCTGGGTTCCAGGATGATGCTGAGCCTGTGGTACGGCGGTACCCAGAGTTGATGGTGATGATAGTGACCAACATTGTCCTTTAAAGGGAGATGTGAGCATCACTACAGCAGATCCATAGCCGCTTGGAGGAGTCCCAGAGGCTAGGGGAACAGGAGATGGTTCTGGAAATGAGTGGCACAAAGGCCAACACTGCTATGGTGGCGACCTCAGTGCAAAGCCTGGTGCACAAAATTGACAGCATGAGTGAAGGTGTCAAAGGCATCGCGCAGTCGGTGATGGCCGTGGCTGAGGATCTCGGCTGGATATCCGACTCGCTGGGGGATGTGACCCAGTACCAGGCCGACATTGAGGTTCTGCAGGACATGTCCTGCTCTCAGATGGGCATAGCCCGAGGTGCTGCGGAGCTCGTCCCAGTCGCAGGTGGGCATGGCTGAGGCACCGCAGAGCATGACCCAGTTCCTGAGGAGCATTGCCGAGTGTGTCGACACATGGTGCAGGACTGGCAGAGCCAGGTGATGCAGGGGCAGCAAGTGCTCAAACCAGCTGTCCCTCCATCCCAAGGTGGACCCCAGGGCCCTAAGGGCACCGATCGGGAGGAGGAGGTGCTGGGTGCCAGGCCGGACACGTCCCAGGGACCGGGGATGTTGGCCACCAGCTCCCACGTGTTCCACTCCTCTGATGAGGTTGCATCTTGCAGTCAGCACATGGGACAGCGTGACAACATCACAAGTGGGGCTTGTACAACACATTAAACACCTTTTTGCAAAACCATTATAATGCCTGTGTCACTTCCTTCCAGAATGCGGGCCAACCCCCGGACCCTTTGCCCATCTCTCCAGGCATCCCCCACACCCCCTCTATGGTGGCCCACCCTTGCGGACGGTTCTCCCACCCTCCACTAAGCACTGGGTTGGAAAGCCCAGCACCCCCAGGTTCTTTGCTTGTGAGCAAAGATGCCTACTCACCTCCTCGGTCCACTGAAGCCCTTCCAATCGGATCACGTTTTTCAAAAGGAGTACTAATCGACGCCAGCATGACCACTTGTTGGGGAGGCTGCTGAATGAAGTGAGACCTTTGGATATGGGGTCACTCTCGTTAGTTGTATGGAAATGGGGCTTAAGTGGTGATAACTGGTTTCTCACCATGCTACAGCGAGAGCCCGATTTCGCCTTTGGGAGCAGGCCAGCTACATCGCCTGTCGCGGATCTCATTTTTGGCTTCTCCCGCTATTCACTGGCTTTGTTACGCTTGAGCGAGATGAAAACAAGGCTGGAGAATCATGCACTTCATTAATAAACACAAAACTTATTTATTGGTGTGATTTGAACAGAACCTCATGTTAGCAGCTAGTTCCCAAAATGTATCTGCCTCAGGGCCTTCTCACCATGGGATGATTCCACACTCCATTGGTCGATTGGTTGCATAGGCCATGTGACCCTTACTCTGCTGTGTGGCCCTTAAAGGGACAATCATCACAGGAAACAAATACATTAATTCTCTTTACTGATTTCAATACTACCATATGCTGCTTTTCCTTCTGACTTCAGTTGTCTTTTCCTGTTCCTTACAGGATGTGACTCTCAACTTTTGTACTGTCTCCTCTCTCCCAACCGCTTGTGGACTTTAACTACTTTTCTCTTAGTTGAGTACTCTCTTCACCCTCTGCCCAATTCTACCACTGTCTTTTGCTGCTCTCTTCCATCCTCGTCTTGAACTTATACAGCCTCCCTGCTCTCCTTCATCCTTTAGCACACGCTTCCAATGTTCTGTACAGCCATCCACAAAACATTTTTATCAACTTCTCATACACTTCATTCATCTGGCCCCAACTTCAGTCCCAGCTGTCTCTCTCCATTTATCCTGGGGTTGGATCTTTGCTACAAGGGGTGGGGGTAACAGAAACCAAGGCTGTTTTTGTGTCAGAAACTCATCGCTGGTGGAAAACTGATTCGAATTCAGATTCTCCCGGAGGTGAGTCCAAGGGGACATTTTTCCTGCCCAATTAAAGCTGATAGGGGCAGGTGTGGTTTGGTTTCAGAAAACCAAGGCAGCCCAACACTGAGGCTGTTGAGGGAGGGAATTTATGCCTCGACTTACACTGCTCAAGAAGAAAGCGCAAAGTCACAGCAGCGCGAGAAGCCTGGCAGCCATCAGCGAGAGGGGGAAAGTCCTCATCCCATAAGGTGGCAAGAGAAAGACACCCCACAATGTAGTGGTGCCACGTCTCTGTTCAACATCATCTACTTCCGCCTCCAATTCCTCGTCCTGTCTTACCTCCTGCTCCTCCCCCAGTGAGCCATCACAATGATTAAGGCTCCTGCAGGAGGTCATTGCTGGCTACCAAATGACTGATCCAGGTACAGAACCCTCTGAGGCTATGATGTCTCACCATATGTGAATGTGAAAGGGCGGCACAGTGGCGCAGTGGTTAGCACTGCTGCCTACGGCACTGAGGACCCAGGTTCGATCCCGACCCTGGGTCACTGTCCGTGTGGAGTTTGCACATTCTCCCCATGGCTGCATGGATTTCACCCCCACAACCCAAAGATGTGCAGGGTAGGTGGATTGGCCACACTAAATTGCCCCTTAATTGGAAAAAAAATAATTGGGTAATCTAAATTTATTTTTTTTAAATGTGAATATGAAGCGTTTTCCTGGGTTGGCAAAAAAGGACATCAGTCACCTGGATGATGCGCCCTGTGCGCACACCTGTAAGGTTCTGCAGAGGTCCGCACTGAGCAGGTCGCAGATTCCTGTAACCATCTGGCTTGAGAATCACAGTCTCCTTTGGCACTGATTTTCAGACATCTCCAGGTGTCTTCGGCTCTTCCTTTTGCGAGGCATCTTGCTGGGGATGATGGCAATCTCAATGCAGCCCCTCTTGTTAATGTGGGAATCATTGCCAAGGTGGCTGTAGTATTTCCCAATCATCCCTCGAGCAGCTTTCTTGAATGTCCGGGTCCTGACGCAACCCATCCTGAATTCCTAGCTCAGTGCAGCGTCTCCTTCCCCTTTGTGTCCTTGTCCCTGTCCTCTGACCTCCTGATACCTGGTGCTCTGCTCCTCCTCTGCAGATTGCTGCTCTTCATTTCAAATGTCCTTGCTTCTTGTGGGTGCAGCACCCATTTTGAGCTGAACCCTTCCTGGCCCTCAATTGAAGTCCAAACAGCCTTGCCCACTACTCTGATGCCAACATAATGCCAGTAAGGTCATGAGTCCCTGTATTGACAAAGTTATTAAGCCTGCCTCCTCACACGACCTATGATGAACTGCGGCAAATTTGTCTTCAAAAGGGTATAAGCCCTTCAACCATTGACACTTGCCTTTTGAAACGTTTCTGACGTCGAGGATTCGTCCCCGACATGATCCATGTCTGACTTCAGCTCCCTTGATGCAGATAGCTGTGAAAAACCGGCTTTCCTCAGGACCATTCGAATCGTTTTTGATGAGCCCTCAAATGCTTCATTTGGCCTGTTATAAGAGCGGGCGAAGTTGGAGGCCTGCACTCTCACAAATGTCCCTGAAGATGGAAACGTGGCCAGCAAAACACCCCCGCTTGTCTCCACTCCAATCTGAACTGAGCTACGGAAACTCAGCCCGTGATGTTGCATAACAGAGAACTGCGCTATTTTAAGTAGATGACCATATATTTGTTCTGATGGAAGGTCATAGGCCTGAGATAACCCAAAGATGTGCAGGTGAGATGGATTGGCCATGATCTATGTGCAGGGTTCGGTGGGCATGGAAAATCCCACCGATGAACTCTGTTTCTTTCTCCACAGACCTGCTGAGCATTCCCGGCATCTTCTGATTTTAATTTCATGGTTTCTGTAATATGTTGAGATGTCATGTGATAATTCACTTTCTTTAATTGGGGACAGTCATTGAATTCTTTCCAATGCAAAAACGTTTGCTATCTTAATCACAGAACCATTTCGATTTACTCTTCATGCTGGTGATTTCGGTGACAGCAGACATAACTACCAGTGAGCAAAATCAAATCAACTTCTTTAATTTATTTTCTGCTTTATGGGTTGATAGCCCCTGTACACTCTCAACTGTCCCCTGTGCTGTCCTGAGGAAATGTCTTTACCGCGTTCATCCAGCAGCGCAGTAACATGTTGAAAAATAAATTATTGTTCGAATGTTCTTCAGTTATTTGCTGTTTCTTTCCCATGTCTCTTCCAGTAGTTAAATCTCTCACATTGTTGCATTATTCACTGCGAGAACACTTTGACAGCATCATTGTTATTCATTGCAAATGATCAAATTGAAAAATTGCAAGGAGAATGTCACTGCCTGACCAGCGTTAGAGATCTGTTTCTTGACTAGCGGCACAGTCAATGTGATCATTGTCTCTGGCTCCAATGAGTGATTGTGAAGGGAAAATGATTGAGGATGTCTTTCACAGTGTCACTAAGTAATAGGATATTCCACTGCTTTGCAGCCTGCGTCTTACAAGGAATTAATCAGTCGGATATGTTAAAATCCTTAATCGTCTAAAATTCTCCCTGATTACATTCTCTTCATAGAATCATAGAACCACTAAAGTGCAGAAGGAGGCCATTCGGCCCATCGAGTCTGCACGGACCCTCTGAAAGAGCACCCTAACCAGGGCTCCCACCCAACCCTTAAACCCTATAACCCCACTAAACTTGCACATCCCTGGACACTAAGGGGCAATTTAGCATGGCCAATGCATCTAACCTGCACATCTTTGGCCTATGGGAGGAAACTGGAGCACCTGGAAGGAAACCCATGCAGTCACGAGGAGAACTTCACACAGTCACCCAGGGCTGGAATTGAACCCGGATTCCTGGCACTGTGAGGCAGCAATGCCAACCACTGTGCCACCATGCTGCTCCCATTTTCCATATTCTCTATTGAGAAGAAATATCTCCCAAAGTTTATGGAATACATCAAGGAAGTTTTTTACGAGACTGGTGTAGCCCAGAATGATTCTAGACTTTTTATTCACTTTCTCAGTGGCCAACTCACAGTAGGAAATTCACCAAATATAAATATTGCCTCCTTCTATAATATGTCAGAGAAAAACCATTTATTTCTATTACATATCAATTCCATTACATGATAATGGTAACCAAGACAATTATCATTGGTTGTTGTAAAAATGTGGCCAGAATTCTCAGACCATTCCCTGGCGGCAGGATTCCTGGTTCTCGCCAGCAGCACAAACCCTCCTGTGGGTTCACGGCAGCATGGGGTGGCTTCAATGGGGACTCACATCGACAGCGACTGGAACAGAGAATCCTGCTGCCAGAGAACGGCGCGCTGCCACCCACAACCAATAAACAAGTGGTTTGTGAGGCCAGAGAATTCCGCCCTATATCTGGTCCGTTGCCTCCTTTAGGAAAGGGAATCTGCCAACCTTAACTGGCTTGGGCTACGTGTTACTCAGAGCAATGTGGTTGACTCTAACTGCCCTTTGACCTACCATGCCATTTGGTTCAAGGGCCATTAGGGATGAGCAACCAATGTTGCCCTTGTCAATTATCTCCACATTTCATGGAAGAATAAAGAAGAAAAAGACAAAATCTTGCTCTCTTCACTTTAACATTGTGTCGTGCAGAATGAAAAAAAACTATGCACAGACTGAACAGCCTAAAATTGGACCTTCATCACTATATTATGAACCAACAGCAGTAAAACCTTATGCCACCGCCATCTGCAAATCTGTGATTCAACACGTTCATCATTGTTCCATTACCATCAAGTTTAATCGCCTCCAATTCAGTATGCATGTGGAGAATATGCTTGGAGCAACATCAGTCATACCTTAGGTATTGGTACCACCAGATCTTTCTGCATATTCATCACAATATTAGACACATTATACACAAAGCAATGGATATGAAAAAACTAGTGATAAATGGTTGTGAACAATGAGGTCATCTCTTTGATTAACCATGTCAGGGCCCAGTATGTAGGTGGAAGTACACTGCTAAAACTGTTTCCTTAACTACCTCACACAGCATCATCTTCACTTTAGCAAGTAGCATTCGTACCACACAAGTGCCAGGGAGTAAACATCTCCAACAAGAGAGAATCTAACCATCTCTCCATCTCATCCAATGGTCTTGCCATCACTGAATGTGTCACTATCGACATCTTGGGAGTTACCATTGATCAGAAACTTCACTGGACCACACATACTATGGTTCAAGGAGCAGATTAAAGATTGGGAATTCTGCGGTGAGTAACTCACCTCATGACTCCCCAAAGCCTGGATATAAGGAACATATCAGGAATGTAATGGAATACACTCTACTTGCTCGAATGGCAGAAGCTCCAACAAGATAGTTGACACCATCCAGGAAAATGCAGCCCACTTGATCGGCACCCAAAGCAGCAGTGTAAACATTCACTCGCCCCAACAACAATGCAGAGTAGCAGCAGCGTGAACCAACCACAAGATGCACTGAAGTAACTCGCCAAGGGTACTTAGATAGCACCTTCCGAACCCATGTTGTCTACCAGCTAGAAGGACCAGGGCAGTTGAGGCATGGACACTTGCAAATGCACCTCCAACTGTTTTTAATTTACAATTAAATTCCATTAAGGTGGATTGTATCCATCATCAGTGGTTGAATACGACTAATGAGAGCTACTTTTAATAGGAAAGGAGCATATTTAAATATTAAAACAGGTAATAATATCCTAACTTCATCGATACCATGTAGTACAATATAGTACAATATTACTTCAACTCCTCTGTGTAAAATAAGGATATCAGACACACATGGCAATACACATTAATGGATTCTTCTGATTCCTTTGTCCCAGTCAGCAACCCGTGTTAACCTTGCACAACATGTCCCGATAATGCCTACACCAACAAAAGAAAACAATCCAAATATTGCATTTCAGGCTTACGTTCTTGAAAGGAGGTGAAAAGCATCTGGAAGTGACTGCTCCGACTCCCTTCATCAGCCCACATGCGAATGACGCCTAACCCTGTGCGAAGCATCAAGTCGTTGGCCACCGTGCTGCAGAATTTGGCTTTAAGGTCCTCCACCGCATTGCTTCCATCATAGATTGCCACAAAATTGCGCTTACACTCATTTGAATTCTGCATCTCGTAGTCAAGAAATCTCAAGTAAATCTAATGGGAGAGAAAAAGAAATCATTCACATAAACCTCACAGCTAAAATTCTTCAAAGTTAACCAAGGGATGTGTGTTGGCCTGTGATCAAATAGCTTTGAGCAAATACCAAAGAAATACAGGAGACACGCGCAACCTTCTTCACCAAACTGAAGAGAAGTGGAATGACTGAAAGAGCGGACGAAAGGCTTCTTCCAACATTCATACATTCATTTCATGTACCAGAATGCGACTTGCAAAGCATATTATTCCTATTCAATCACATATTAAAGATACCAGTTCTACATTTCTCAGTATTTAAATAAGATAGTCTGTCCTTCAGCAAGAATGTATTTAACTTAAAGGGAGCAGACATTAAAAGGCCAAGTGACTATACTGCAAAGGCAGTACAAATGGCAGTGCAAATGGACAATCATCAGCCATGGGTCACATACATATCTCCGGAAGCGATAAGACCTTTGACTGAGCTTTAAAAATAAAACAAACTGGGAGCTGAAATGAAAATTATTCAGAGACACAGACACAATGAACTGACTTCATGAATATGTTAACCTCGAGATAACTGATGCAATCTGGCCACGCAAAGTTATGCGTTTGCCCAGATTTAAGTGGCTGCCTTGACCATCAAACTTACAGCCTAGTGGTTCTAATACGTCAGGGCCGACACCCACATCCCTTGGAAATGCAAATTCCAAAGCTTCATCAGAGGGTGAAACTCATTCACCAATCTGTTAATTCTGATAAATCCTGAATATTTGCCATTTGTACGTTAATGGTCTATTCACAAATCCAGGATGTGGAATTGATGCAAGGTTTAAGACGTTACAATCAATCAATCAATGTGGTGGTGTGGGAGCTGGGGTGGATGGAATGGTTGTGTCAATCATTGCCATGGGTGTGATTTCTTTCAACTGTAAGAAGTGTGCGTTTAGGGGACAAGGGAATGATTGCAAGGGTAACTGCGGATTGATCACCCATACTGGTGGGGATTCATACGTCTTGATCGTCAGGGTGAGTTTTGTCCACAATGGAGGGGGATGTGAGGGAATAATGTCTGTGAGTATTGCGTGAGCTGGGAGGGAGCAGGGGATAGATAGTGTTATGGGCCAGTGTTTATAGGACCCCAAAGTGTATCATGGAGTTCACCTGACCCACAGCTTTTAATAGATTGTGGTATGGGGAGCACACGACCCACTCTACAGGTGTGGTACAGCAGAAATTGAAAAGTATTTTTTAAAGCAAAACAATGTTTATTATATGAACTCAAGTTAACCTTTTTAAAACATACAGTGAACATCTTAGCAACCATCAATTCAAATACAACCCCCAAAGAATACAACACTAAATAATCCTTGAGCTTTCCTTTTAACATCCATAAGACTTAAAACAAAACCTTTAACAGAAGCACCTCAGGTTTAACTTCACTACTGAGAACAGTTACCACGTTGAAATCAGCAAATGGACATGCATAAGCTTGCAGAGATTCACACACATCCTGCTGTGATTGCAGCTTCTCCAAAGCTAAAATGAAACCAAACCCACCCTGCAGCAAAAAGCCTAAAGTGAAAGTAAAAAGCTGACAGTCAGCCCAGCTCGAACCACTCTCTGACATCACTGCAGTAATAAACACCCATTTCCTAAAGGTACTCTCCCTACAGATATTTATATACACACCCATTTATAAACACCCATTTCCTAAAGGTACTCTCCCTACAGATATTTATATACACACCCATTTATAAACACCCATTTCTTAAAGGTACTCTCACATGACAATAGAAAGATAGAGAATAGATAGAGAGATAGAGAGAGAGGTAGATAGAAATATAGATAAAGAAATAGATAGATAGAGAAATATATAGAGAGATAGAGATATAGAGAGAGAGGTAGATAGAAATATAGATAGATAGATAGATAGATAGATAGAGAGATAGAGGGAGATAGCTATAGAGAGATGGAGCGAGGCACAGAGAGATAGGACCATAAGACATAAGAGCATGATAAGGCAATTTGGCACATCGAGTCTGCTCCGCCATTCAATCATGGCTGATATTTTTCTCATCCCCATTCTCCTGCCTTCTCCCCATAACCCCAGATCTCCTTATTAATCGAGAACTATCTATCTCTGTCTTAAAGACACTGTGATTTGGCCTCCACAGCATTCTAAGGCACAGAATTCCATAGATTCACCACCCACTGGCTGAAGAAATTACTCCTCATCTCTGTTTTAAAGGATAGTCCCTTTAGTCTGCGATCATGCCCTCTGGTTCTAGTTTTTCCTACTAGTGGAAACATCTTCTCCAATTCACTCTATACAGAAGTTAAAGTATCCTGTAAGTATCAATAAGATTCCTCCCTCTTCCTTCTAAACTACGAGTACAGACCCAGAGTCCTCAACCGTTCCTTATATGACAAGCTCTTCATTCCAGCGATCATTCTTCTAAACCTCCTCTGGACCCTTTCCAAGGCCAGCACATCCTTCCTTTGATGCAGGACCCAAAACTGCTCACAATACACCAAATGGGTCTGACCAGAGTCTTATACAGCCCCAGAAGTATATTCCTGCTCTTGTATTCTAGCCCTCTCAACATGAATGCAAACATTGCATTTGCCTTCCTAACTGCCGACCGAACCTGCACATTAACCTTAAGAAAATCTTGAACCAGGGCTCCAAAGTCCCTTTATGCTTCTGATTTCCTAAGCATTTCCCCATTCAGAAAATAGGCTATGCCTCTATTCGTCCCTCTAAAGTGCATAATCTCACATTTTGGTATACCACATTGTATTCCACCTGCCACTTCTTTGCCCACTCTACTAGCCTGTCCACATCCTTCTGCAGCCCCCCTGCTTCCTCAATACTACCTGTCCCTCTGCATATCTTTCTCTCATCTGCAAATTTAACAACAGTGCCCTCAGTTCCATCTTCCAGATCGTTAATATATATTGTGAAAAGTGGTGCTCCCAGCACAAACCCGTAGGGCACACCATTAGTCACCGGCTGTCATTCTGCAAAAGATCCCTTTATCCCCACTCTCTGCCTTCTGCCAGTCAACCAATCCTCTATCCATGCCAGGATCTTACTCTTAACACCATGTGCTCTTAACTTATTTAACAGTCTCCTGTGTAGCACCTTGTCAAAGGCCTTCTGGAAATCTAAATAAATCACGTCCACTGGTTCTCCTTTGTCCAACTTCCTTGTTACCTTCTCAAAGAACACTAACGGATTTGTCAGAAATGACCTCGCCCTGAGCTGTGCTGACTCAGTCCTATTTTATCATGCACTTCCAAGTACTCCGCAATCTCATCTTTAATAATGGACTCTAGAATCTTACCAATAACCGAAGACAGGCTAGCCGGCCTATAATTTCCCATCTTCAGCCTCCCTCCCTTCTTAAACAGCGGTGTTACATTAGAAATTTTCCAGTCTTCTGGGAGCGACCCTTCCTCCAGTGATTCCTGAAAGATCATCACCAATGCCTCCAAAATCTCCTCAGCTACCTCCTTTAGAATCCAGGGGTGTAGTCCATCCAGTCCGGGTGATTTATCCACCGACAATCCCTTCAGTTTCCCCAGAACCTTCTCCTTTGTGCTGGCCACTACACTCACCTCTGCCCCCTGATTCTCCTGGAGCTCTGGGGCTGGATTCTCCGCCGTCAGGATGCTCTGTTTTGCTGGTAGCCCGGGATTTTCCAGATGGCGTGGGGCTGCCCCACAATGGGAAACTCCATTGACCAGCCAGCGAAACGGAGCATCTCGCTGGCGTGCTGAACCAGAAATCTGGCACAGCGGAACGGAGAATCCAGCCCCTGGTATCCCACTAGCATTACCACCGTGACGACTGAAGCAAAGTAACTATTCAGTTCCTCTGCCATTTCTTTGTTTCCTATTACTACTTATCCAGCCTCATTTTCCAGTGGTCCAATGTCTATTCTTGCCTCTCTCTTATCTTTTCTATATTGAAAAAAAGTCTTCCTCTCTTCTTTTATATTACCAGCTACCTTAGACTCTCTCCTCCCTTATTGCTTTTTTAGTTGTCCTCTGCTCACTTTTAACATCTTTCCAATCCTCTTGCTTCCCAGTAATCGTCGCCACCTTGTATGCTTTTTATTTTGCTTTTATGCTGTCCTTGACTTCCCTCGTCAGCCATGGATGCCTAGTCTTCCCTTTAGTATAGTTCCTCCTCCTTGGGATGAATTTCTGTTATGCCTCCCGAATAACCCCCAAAAACTCCTGCCATTACTGTTCCACTGTCTTCTTTGCCAAGCTCCATTTCCAATCAACTCTGGCCAGCTCCTCCCTCATGTCTTTGGAGTTACCTTTATTCAATTGTTATGCCGTTACATCTGATTCCAACTTCTCTCTCCCAAACTGTAGGGTAAATTCGATTATATTGTGGTCACTGCCCCCTAAGGGTTCCTTCACCTTCAGTTCTCTTAGCAATTCTGCCTCATTACACATCACCAAATCCAGAATTGCCTGTTCCCTAGTAGGCCCTGTCACAAGCTGCACCAAAAAAACATCTTAGACATTCCACAAATTCATTTTCTTGGGATCCACTGCCAACCTGATTTTCCCAGTGCACCCACATATTGAAGGCCCCCATGAGTATTGTAATATTGCCTTTCTGACATGCCTTTTCCATCTCTGATTTATTTTCTGCCCCACATCCTGACTACTGCTAGGGGGCCTGTACATAACTCCCATCAGGGTCTTTTCACCTTTGCGATTCCTCAACTCTACCCACACAGATTCTATGCCTTCTGATCCTATAACACATCTTGCTATCGATTTAACTTTATTCCTTACTGTGGTGATATATATCACTGTAAATACGCAAGGGGTTAATGTAAATACAAGTAGACAAGCTAGGCACTAGAGAATTGACACACAGACACTCAACCAATAGATCAGTTAGATAGGACATGACCAATGGGCATTCACGATACACACAGAGGTGACACGACCACATATAAAGGACACGCATGATCTTCCTCTTTCCAGTGGAGACAGTCAGTGAGTAGAGACACAGGGTTGATTCAATATCACTCCCACCACATGGATTGTAGCAGACTGGTTTGTCAGTCTGAGTAGCTAAAGAAGGATTAACAGTAGTGGCGAACCCGAGTAGGAGAAGTGTAAATAGTTTAATAAACGTGTTGAAGTTATCTCCACGTCTGAACATTCCTTTATCAAGTGCACCACAAGGAAGCCGCTTATGCTACGCCTAGAGCATAACAAGACATGGTACCAGAGTGATTTGTTTCAATTCATATAGCTATAACTCAGCACACAGTGACAACCAGCAACAATACCCAGGCAAGATGGTTGAGATCCCGGTTCCGCAGCGGCTCCAGTGCCACGTCAATCTCAGTGCAAACTGGCATACATTCCGGCGAAGGTTTGAAATCTTCCTGGCAGCAGCCGACCTACAAGACGTGGCCGATGCTGAAAAGCTTCTGCTCACCATCGCCGGTGCAGAAGAAATCTTTTAAAAATTCAAGTTCACCAAAGGGCAAAACAGGGGCGACTTCCAGGCAGTCCTGGACAAATTCGGTAAATACTGTGAGGAAAACACACTCCAACCAGCAGAAAACGGTAAGAGAAACGCCAGTACTCACCACAAGGCCGAGATCCCGGAGCAGAGAACAATTTTGATCAGCGGCCATCTTTGTAAAGGTACTGCACATGCGCAGGTGCGCGAGAAGCGCACAGAATGGGAAGGTCCGTTTGCGCATGTGCGAGAAGGCACGCATGCGCAATTGCGAAAACGCCCCCCCCCCCCCCCCCGCCCCCGTACAGGAACAGCGATAGGTGCATGCGCAAATGCTTCCTACGACTGATGTCACACGCTTCGTGACGTCAGAGGCCCCTGGACCAGGCCCATTTAATGTCCCAAATCACGAAAAAAATCTCTTAAAGCCATAAATCAAGCTTCCTTCTCCTGGAATGACAGCACAATGCCTGAAATTCAACCAGGAAATGAACGTAACCTCCGCAGAACCCTGCAACAAGCAGTTAGCTACGTCCAAACAGATGATTCAGACCTTGAATACTACGACACCAACCTTTATTTTTTCTCTGGACATCGCGAGCCCAATGCCAGCTCCGACGCAAACAGTGCTGATATGGCCCTAGAAGACTACGACTCGGACGAAGGTTTTTTCATTAGAAATGGCGACCCCCGTACTGAATCCGATGCAGACGCGGATTCATTCTTCGGATTTGAGGATCTGCAGCCCAGCATATACGACTCGTGAGTGCAGGATTATGCTGCGGCCTGAAACCAAGAGACAGAGAGCGGTAGAAGCCCACAGAGAGCGGTCCATGCACCGGTAAGGGTTCTCGACTCCACAACAGAAGACACGCAAGACTCCACACCGCAGTCCTTGCATGAAGAAGAAGTGACTCCAGTATCACAAGCCTCCACAGCGAGCTCGTGGACAGACTCCACGATTGCAGAAACGCAAGACTCCAGAGCGCAGTCCTTGCACGAACAAGAAGTGACTCGAGTGACACAAGCCTCCACAGCGAGCTCGTGGACAGCCTCCATGATTGAAGCAATGCAAGACTCCAAAGCGCAGTCCTTGCAGGAACAAGACCATGAGGGTCTAGCAACCTCCTCTGACCAACTAGCAGCAGACGATGCAAGTCTGTCATGCTCAAGTAAACAGCAAGAAGACCATGACAGTCTACCACGCTCCTGTGCACAGCAGGACGACCATGATGGTTTATCATGCTCCAGTGAAGAACAAAGCAACTATGCCAGTCCAAGCCTAAATGAACAACAGAGCGACTATGACGGTCCACCCACATTGTCTGAGCCACAAGGAGAAGACTCTGACAGTCTACCCAGCCCAAGTGAACAACAAGAAGCTACTGAGGCTCTATCCACTGTGTGCGAGACGACTGACGACAGCATCCCACTTCCCATGGGATGCAAGATGTGCAATATGACAGACGTCAGCTAGTGTGTAAAGAGGGATTCGACGATCACTGTGAGACCACTGGTGACTCCGGTGACACCACGGTACTTCCAACCTCATTCGCTCGAAGCTCTCCACAAGTCAATGCATTCCTGCATGTTCCGACTCCAGTCGTGCAGCTTCCAGAAATCTCAGCTGACTCCGGGGAGCACCGACAAACCACAGCTGACTTCGGGAGAACAGACCAGACTCCAGGTGGAGAGCAACCAAATGCCAACTCTGATTCACGTAAGCCGGACTTTACTCCAGACAGGGAGTGCCGCAAACTCAGTGACGGCATGCTCAGGGTGACAGCAGATGCCACAACAACAGGAGATGGATCACTTGGCAATTACACTGGGTCAGTAATAACAAGTAGTGGCCACAGTCCAAGAGGAATACACCAATATTCATCACAGCTATATCCTTCCAAGCCATACCCACACATTCTTTCCACACCAGCAGTGCAGTCAATGACAGCTTTTGCTGGACACACCCAGTATTCAGGAATGCAGCAGCCAGCAGTCTATGCAGCATATTCTCAAACAGGCCAGCACTACGGATTGCCCACTTATGGAATCAAGACCGACGGAGGACTACTGCACAATCTGCACTGCAGACTGGATGCCTTGGTTACAGCCCAGGATTTGCTGCACCCCAGCCTGGCCAGACGGCATATTCCTGTCAGATGCAAGGTTCTAGTTTCACACCATCACCAGGTATTTATGCGAGCAGCAATTCTGTTTCCAATTCGACAAGCTTCAACAGTTCTCATCAGGATTACCCTTCCGACACAGCATTTGGCCAAAACCAGTATGCACAGTATTATCCAACTTCAGCATATGGCACATACATGACCTCGAATGATACTGTTGATGGTACCTCTTCAACGTCACCAACTTATCAGCTACAAGATGCCATCCAACATCACCATCACAAATATCGGAGGAAAAAAAGGACTCCAAATCAGACAGCGAAGTGATTTGACCACTTCTTGGTTCCTGTTGCACAGGGACATTGATGGCATTCATAAGGACATGCCACCATCAAATTCACCAACCCACCAAGCGTGACAGCTCTATCGACAGCACTAGTTATACGATTTGCCAGGACTCTGACATAGATAGAGAGAGGGATAGAGATTGACAGAGATAGACACAGAGATAGACACGGAGAAAGACAGAGAGAGAGAGACAGAGAGAGACAGACAGACAGACAGACAGACAGACAGACAGAGAGACAGACAGAGAGATACAGACAGATAGATAGATAGATAGATAGATAGATAGATAGATAGATAGATAGATAGATAGATAGATAGATAGATAGATAGATAGATAGATAGATAGATAGATAGATGGACAGTTTTCTGATTAATAAGGGGATCAAGGGTTATTAGGAGAAGGCAGAAGAATGGGGACAAGAAACATATCAGCCATGATTGAATGGTGGAGCAGACCCGATGGGCCAAATGACCTAATTCTGCTCTTATGCGTTATAGGTCTTCCGATCTGATGACCCTGACATTTATATGTTATCGGTAGACAATAAATAGTTAAAAGAATTTTGAGATGTACTGCTTTGTGAGCCTTGAAAATTTTACCCCATCTGGGCAGGTTCAGCTTGGGTTCTGGAGTTACAGTGTGAGGGGGAGGTGTGGATTCACAGTGGTTATAAATTTCTTCCCGTTGATTCTCCCAATCTTCAGAGTTAACTGAATCAATGAAATTGACAAAATGCTGGGAAATCTGCCGAGTGCAGTTACCCGCTGCAATTTCCCAACTGACCACGCTAACCATCTCATAACAATAACTCAATGAATTATATTTGCAGCTGCCTAACAGGAAACTACCGTTGGCTTCAGACTGAGAATCACAGGGCGAGATTTTTACCTCATTCAAAACCTATTCTCCTGTCAGGAGTTAAAATCAAACTCGTAATGTCTTTCTCTGATTAGATGTCATCATGTACACTATGGCTACAATCACTATCATAGATTCATAGAGTCCTCCACCACAGAAAAGGTCCTTTGGCCCATCGCATCTGCGCTGGTCAAAAACAACCAGCCACTTAACTATTCTAATCCCGTTTTCCAGCATTCCGGCCCATAGCCCTGTAATAATAATAATCTTTATTATTGTCACAAGTAGGCTTACATTAACACTGCAATGAAGTTACTGTGAAAAGTTATGCCTTGGAATGACAGGTGCACATCTAAATACTTCTTAAATATTATGAGGGTCTCTGCCTCCACCACCTTTTCAGGCATCATGTTCCAAACTCCCATCACCCTCTCGGTAAAAACGTTTTCTCTCACATCCACTTTAAACCTTCTGCCCCATACCTTAAATCTACACCACCAGTCATTGCTCCCTCCACCAAGGGAAGAGGTTTCTTCCTGTCTACTCTATGTCCCTCATAATTTTGTACATATCAATCATGTCCCCCCCCCCCTTGTCTCCTATGCTCCAAGGAAAACAACGCGGGCGGAATTCTCCGATCCCGCGTCGGGTTGGAGAATCGCTGGGGCCCGTGCAAATCGCGCAACGTCGCCCCGATGCCGGATCGGCGCCATTGGGGCCGGCGTGGTCAGCGCGGTGCTGGTCGGGGGCAACTCTACCTGCCCCACCCCACCCCCCCCCCCCCCCCCGCCGCCCCCCCCCCCCCCCCCCCCCCCCCCCCCGTGATTCTCTAGCCCGGATGGGCCGAGCGGCCGTAAATAAAAAACAAGTCCTGCCGGCGCCATTCTAACCTGCTCTGGGCTGGCAGGACCTCGCCGTTGAAGGGTCGGGAGGCAGCCCGTGGGGGGGGTGTCCGACACCAGAGGGCCAGATGGGGCCTCCGATGTTGCCTGGCCCGCAATCGGGATCCACCGATCGGCGGGCCGGCCTCTCTGGCTGGCGGCCTCCTTTCTTCTGCGCCGGCCCCTCTAGTACTGTGCCATGTTGCGTCAGGGCCAGCGCATTGAAGGAAGCCACTGTGCATGCGCGCATTGGCGCCGGTGCCACTGCGCATGCGCGGATCCCTCGGCACCCAGTTCATGCCGGGATCAGCAGCTGGAGCGGCGTGAACTGCTCCAGTGCTGTGCTGGCCGCCTGTAGGGGCCAGAATTGCTGATCCGGAGGCCGTGTTGATGCCGTTGAGAAACGCGACAGCGTTTCCGACAGTGTCAACACTTAGCCTCAGGATCACAGAATCCTGCCCCCTGTTCCAAACTCCCAACACCCTCTTGGTAAAAAAGTTTTCCCTCACATCCACTTTAAACCTTCTAGCCCTTACCTTAAATTTAC
This sequence comes from Scyliorhinus canicula, assembly GCF_902713615.1. NCBI lineage: Eukaryota > Metazoa > Chordata > Chondrichthyes > Carcharhiniformes > Scyliorhinidae > Scyliorhinus > Scyliorhinus canicula. The sequence continues at coordinate 163,562,673 of NC_052155.1, read as the reverse complement.
ACCCATAGTCATTGATCCCTCCACCAAGGGGAGAGTTTTCTTCCTGTCTACTCTATCTATATCCCTCAGAATTTTATACATATCAATCATGTCCCCCCTTTATCTCCTATGCTCTAAAGAAAACAATCCAAGTCTATGCAATCTCGCTTCATAACTAAAGGTTTCCTGCCCAGGAAACATCCTGGTAAATCTCCAGGTCCCTTTGATCCTTGGTGCTGCCCGTGATCTTGTCGTTTATCATGTATTCTCTTGCCTTGTCTGTCTCGCCCAAGTGCATCACCTCTCATTTATCCAGATTTCATTCCATTTGCCATTGATCAGCCCATCTCACCAGCCCGCCAATATCCTCCTGTAATCTAAGACTATCCTCCTCACTATTTGATGCACCATCAATGGACGCGAGACACAATGAAGGTCCAAACTTAGGCTTCAATCAGCTAGATGTTAGCCCGGTGGTCGACGACAGTGAAAGGCCGACCGCCGGGAACTCTGGGTACTTATACCCCGCCTCGGAGGCGGGGTCTACTTGCCTCTCGACCAATTGGCGAGCAGTCACATGACTAGTCCCAGCCAATCAGCCGAGAGGCACATGACCAGTCAGAGCCAATGGGAAACCAGTGCTCTGCACCAATGGCAGTGCTCCTATTCATAACAACACATTCACCCCTTGTGTAGAAAGATGCCGGGGGGGGGGGGGGGGGGTGTTGTAAGGGGAAATGGTAGCATGAGTAGAGACAATCGAGAAGATGGAGGCTGCCCACTGGCTCGTGGCAAAAGTGAACAAAACCGAATACAGTTGGGTGCAAAAACAAATATTACAATAGAGTCCAATAAAGTCCCATGATGGCATCAGATGGACTCGATCAGCCTGTCGGGTGCCCATAGTGTTCTGGTGGACTGTCGCAGTGGAGCCGGTGACGTCGGGCTGGTGGTCATCCTTGACTCCGGGAGCGTCGGTCGTAGATGTGTCTCCGTAACCCGGGCCGGTGGTGGAGACGTTGTGATCGGGGAAGGGGGGGTCTGTGCGCTGGGTCATGGGGGTGCAGGGGGCGCTGGGGGGAATCGGGATTGGGGGGAGGTGTTGATGTAGTGGGGGCGGAAGGCCGCACGCCGGTGGGTGCCAGGTCCCGAAGCGAGACCGTATCCTGCCGACTGTTGGGATACTCCATGTACGCATACTGCGGGTTGGCATGGAGTAACTGGACTCGCTCAACCAACGGGTCGGACTTGTGCATCCACACATGCTTCCGGAGCAAGATGGGCCCGGTGGTGGCCAGCCAGGTCGGGAGAGGGGATCCTGAGGACGACTTCCTAGGGATAACAAGAAGCCGTTCATGAGGTGTTTGATTAGTGGCGGTACAGAGGAGAGACCGGATTGAATGGAGGGCGTCGGGGATGACCTCTTGCCAACGGGGGATAGGGAGATCTCTGGACCGTAGGGCCAGCAGGATGGTCTTCCAGATGGTGCCATTCTCCCGCTCGACCTACCCGTTACCCCGAGGGTTATAACTGGTCGTCCTGCTAGAGGCTATGCCCCTGCTGAGCAGGAATTGACGCAGTTCATCACTCATAAAGGAGGACCCCCGGTCTCTGTGGATGTACGCGGGGTAACCGAACAGGGAGAAAATGGTCAGGAGGGCCTTTATGACGGTTGTTGTGGTCATGTCGGGGCAGGGGATGGCGAAAGGGAAGCGGGAGTACCCGTCAATCACACTCAAGAAATATGTGTTGTGGTTGTTGGAGGGGAGGGGACCCTTGAAGTCCTTTGAACCCTTGACGCTCGAAGGGGAGGGACGCCTTGATCAGATGCACTTGCTCGGGGCGGTAAAAGTGCGGTTTGCACTCTGCGCAGATGTGGCAGTCCCTGGTGACGGCCCTGACTTCCTCAATGGAGTAGGGCAGGTTGCGGGTCTTGATAAAGTGGTAAAAACGGGTTACCCCTGGATGGCAGAGGTCCGTGTGGAGGGAGCGGAGGCGGTCAATCTGCGCGCTGGCGAGGTACCGCGGGATAGGGCATCGGGAGGCTCGTGAGCTTCCCAGGACGATACAAGATATCGTAGTTGTACGTGGACAACTCGATCCGCCACCGCAAGATCTTGTCATTCCTGATCTTGTCCCTCTGTGCATTATCGAACTTGAAGGCTACTGACTGTTGGTCCGTGAGGAGGGTAAACTTCCTGCCGGCCAGATAGTGCCTCCAATATCGCACAGCTTCAACTATGGCCTGTGCCTCCTTTTCCACCAAGGAATGGCGGAGTTCGGAAGCGTGGAGGGTCCGGGAGAAGAAGGCCATGGGTCTGCCCGCTTGGTTCAGGGTGACCGCTAGAGCAACTTTGGACGCGTCACTCTCGACCTAGAATGGGAGGGACTCGTCGATAGCATGCATCATGGCCTTTGCGATATCCGCTTTGATGCGGCTAAAGGCCTGTCGGGCCTCCATCGACAGGGGAAAGGAGGTGGACTGGATGAGGGGGCGGCTTATGTCGGCGTAGGTGGGGACCCACTGGGCGCAATAGGAGAAGAAGCCCAGGCAGCGTTTGAGGGTGTTGGGGAGAGGGAGTTCCATTAGGGGGCGCATGCGTTCGGGATCGGGGCCTATCACTCCATTACGCACTACGTAGCCAAGGATGGCTAGACGGTCGGTGCTAAACACGCACTTATCCTTAATGTAGGTTAAATTAAGGAGTTCTGCGGTTCGGAGGAATTTTTGGAGGTTGATGTCCAAACTTAGGCTTTAATCAGCTAGATGTTAGCCCGGTGGTCGACTACAGTGAAAGGCCGACCGCCGGGAACTCTGGGTACCTATACCCCGCCTCGGAGGCGGGGTCTACTTGCCTCTCGACCAATTGGTGAGCAGTCACATGACTAGTCCCAGCCAATCAGCCGAGAGGCACATGACCAGCCAGAGCCAATGGGAAACCAGTGCTCTGCACTAATGGCAGTGCTCCTATTCATACCATCACGCTATTTATCACCCCAGCCCCGCAAATGTATCTCACTGTTAATGAATTGTTTCCCATTTCCATTTTCAAATCTCAACTTGCATTGAAATGTTGGGCAGCTCAATTCGTTTAGTGCAATTCACTGTCTTTGAATCACTCAATCTTTTACCCTCTGAGGCTCATAAAGTGAGCATTATATCTTAGGATATGGAAGAAAGAAGGAAATTGCACACAGTGCTCGCTAAACTGTCACAACAATTAGAATGGATGTTCAGCATTAAAACGTGGATCAGAATAACACAAAATTGCCGCTGTATCTAATGGAGGCTGATGCCCAAGAATAGTTTCAGATTTTTGCTTAGATTGTCTCATAGATCATAGAATTTACAGTGCAGAAGGAGGCCATTCAGCCCATCAAGTCTGCACCGGCTCTTGGAAAGAGAACCCTACCCAAGGTCAACACCTCCACCCTATCCCCATAACCCAGTAACCTCACCCAACACTAAGGACAATTTATCTTGGCCAATCCACCTAACCTGCACATCTTTGGACTGTGGGAGGAAACCCGAGTACCCGGAGGAAACCCACGCACACACGGGGAGGATGTGCAGACTCCGCACAGACAGTGACACAAGCCGGAATCGAACCTGGGACTCTGGAGCTGTGAAGCAATTGTGCTATCCACAGTGCTACCGTGCTGCCCACATTTCTCCACCATTTTCTGGTAAACCAAGTGGGGTCATGGCTTAAGTTCAGACTCTATCCCACTTTATTCAACACTGGGTTCATCCAAATAATGTCCTCGCTGAGCCTGGTGACCATCATGGCACCCGAGAAATGGGTGCCCTGGGAGGGAAGGCTGGTTCTCCCTCCCCAACATCCAAGAACCTCCCCCTCATCTGACCAGACAAAATCAGAACCAGGACCAGCATCATACTCACCCTGATCAGAGAAGAAAATAAAGAGAAGAACCGCCCCTCCCCCACCCCAAAATTTAGGGGACACTGCACCGGATCATGGGAATCACCACCATGCAAAGGATACACCAGGCCACCCTCATCTCCCCTTCACATTTCCCTGAAAGGAAGAAAGTAGAACATCAAGCCAATAACAACAGGGAGCAATGTCAAGGTGAACGGCTGTGCTGTAGGACGATCACCAGGATAAAAGTCTGGGGAGTGCTCGCCTATCTTGCTACAAAGCACGAGGCATCAATACCTCCACCAGGCCATCTCACCATCACCCAGGCGGTCTACAGCTCAGACCCTGGCCAGATGGGATGATTCGACCGGTTCGGCCATCTCCAGCTCTCGCAACTGGAACAGGACAAAACAAGACCATTGGTCAGCAGGCCCTACCAACGCAGGTCCACAAAGACAGGGTACATTGTGTTCCATCAAATTTGGTACTATACACCCATCCTCCAAATCAAGAACCCCAGCATATGCTGGCAATCCCTCAATCTCATTGGGGGAGTCTTCCACAACCTCGCAGCGAGGAACGGGTCTGGCAGTGCACCTCTCCGGGGCCTTTTCATTCTCTCCCGAATCCGTCAGGCCGAACGATAAGCCATGCAGCAGAGTCCCAATAGTGCGGAGGCAGGCCCTCACTAGGGACAGTACCCTATCCATTGCCAGAACCTTCTCCTGCACCTCCCATCGCCTCCACAAAAGTGCCCCGCGACTCCTGGAATTGAGCCCCGACAATCTGTACCGCAAAGCAACATCTTCGTTTGCAGCCATCGTCCGTTGATGCGCACAATACCGCCAAGGCGAGAACCTGTTCAATAGTAATTACGCCACTAAACACGGGACCCACCCCAGCTCATTCCAGTGCCAGAAACATACGATGATTTAAGCATTTAATCTGCAATCTTTCAGATAGAGACACCAATCAAACACCTCTCAGGACACAGCACAAGCCACATACACCAAGAAAAGACAAGGACAAAATGTGCTCTAGGATGAAAAGACGGAATATAAGCTGAGCAGAGTCAGTGCTCGCAAAAATGCCCCTTCCGCTACAATTTTACCAGCAGCGGGGAGAGGCATCAGGGAGCCTGCTTTCCTGATTAATGGTCACCTAAATGCCCCCATGTCCCGCCGTCACTGGGACTTTACTCATAACAGGGGAGGCCCAAGCCTGATCAACAGTCCAGTCAGATAAAACCAGTGAGCTTCGATACAGGACTAGAGGTGGGGTACCTCCTTGATGGGTGCCGTGTTCAGTGTAGGCCCACCCAAAGTGCAAATCCACCCTCACCCTAACCCTAGTGCATTGCCCTCTTTTCGCCTTCCAATCAGGACACCGCCCCCGCATTAAAAAAATGATGTGAATGTATCAAGACAGACCTGGCCCAGAATCTGTTGTGTGATCTTTTCTAGGTTTTTTTTGGTTTAAGGTCAACTGTTTAAACACCAACAAAACGTTGTTTAATGAAAACTTGGTTTAAAACAGTTTTATTTTTCTTCATTTCAGTCAATAATGAGCGTTATGTAGCCCATTTGCCTGGAGGTCTATGTCGCGCTCTGCATGCTTGACGATTCGGCACGAGCTGTGCCTGGTTAACATTCACGCGATTGAGCTAAATCTGTGTTTCTGAACCACCAACAAGAACATATCTTAGATATCCACAGGCAGACAGCCCATGATTTACCTTCATTAAAATGAACCAATAGGAACGTTTGAAGCACAGCTTTACAATTTGTTCTCCATTTAGGTGATTCCCTGCAGGAAGCACAAAATCAGCTCGACTGAGCTGTTCATGGGCAGCTTTCATATCGGGAAACGTGCAACATCATTCACACATTAAATGGTACATAAAGAGCATTGAGAAATTGAGTTGCAGACAGTCAACATCACACACTGAACTGTAGAGAATCAACATTCACCCATTCAACTGCAGAAAAAAAATGTTCATATGAGGAACCGCTTGCACATCATTCACGTATTGAACAGTGAATAGCAAAACATTCAAAATTGGACAGTGTCTAATCGGCATTCACGCATTGGCTTGTAGATATTCAAAAATCGTATTACACTGTACACAAACAATATTTGAAGCTTGAGCAGCATTAAAAATCACTGGTTAATCCGACACATGAATAACATTCACAAATGAACTCTCTCTAATCAGCGTTCATGCACTGAATTGTGCATGATCAGTTCGCACAAAGTTTACAGTCTGTAAGCAATTTTCACAGATGGATTTGAATCCAACATGATTTCAACGGTGAACTTTATATTGTAAATATTTACACATTGAACTCTGTGTAACCAACGTTCACACTTTGCGGCGTATATCACAGAATCACAAAATTGTAACGGTGCAGAGGAGGTCATTTGAGCAAAGGGCCTGCAGGGTTTAATTCTCCCATCATCTCTCCGTAACCCTGCACATCCACTGCTCCCCCCTCCCAGTGGAAGGTGGTGGCATGGTGATATTGTCATTTGGACCATTAATCCAGAGACCCAGGGTAATACCCAGGGGCCGAGGTTTTGAATCCCTCCCGTACCAGCCTCCCCGGACAGGTGCCGGAATGTGGCGACTAGGGGCTTTTCACAGTAACTTCATTGAAGCCAACTCGTGACAATAAGCGATTTTCATTTTTCATTTCAAGATGGTGGAATTTGAATTCAATAAAAATCTGGAATTAACAAGCCAAAATGAATGAGTTTCAAATTCCTGTCAATTCCTGGATCCAAAGAGAATATCCTTCCCCTGAACCCAATTGCAAGGTTTCGGCAAAAGAACGCAATGTCTCTGAGTGCCAATTTAAACCCACATTCCAGGTTCTCACTAATGACGTTGCTGTCTTGAAAAATGCAGTGAAGCTAGTCAGCCAATCACAGGCTGATACCACACTGTCTCTGCTGCTGATAGGCTCCAGGCAGGTATCAGCCTGTGATTGGCTGAATAGGTTCACACAGTGGGCAGCACGGTAGCACAGTGGTTAGCACTGTTGCTTCACAGCTCCAGGGTTCCAGGTTCGATTCCCGGCTTGGGTCACTGTCTGTGCAGAGTCTGAATGTTCTCCCGTGTCTGCAAGGGTTTCCTCCGGGTGCTCCGGTTTCCTCCCACAGTCCAAAGATGTGCAGGTTAGGTGGATTGGCTATGCTAAATTGCCCTTAATGTCCAAAAACGTTAGGTGGGGTTACTGGATTGCGGGGATAGGATGGAGGTGTAGGGTGCTCTTTCCGGTATTGTGTACAATTTTGGTTGCCAGAAGGATGCGGATGCTTTGGAGAGGGTACAGAAGAGGTTTACCAGGATGTTGTCTGGTTTGGAGACTTTGGGCGGGATTCTCCCGTACCCGGTGGGGCGGAGTGGCGTTAACCACTCCAGCTTCGGCCCGCCCCAAAAGGGCGGAATCCTCCGCACCTTCAGGGGCTAGGCCGGCGCTGGAGTAGTTTGTGCCCCACCAGCCGGCGTGGAAGGCCTTTGGCGCCACACCAGCCGGGGCCGAAGGGACTCCGCCGGCCGGCGCGAGTCTGCACATGCGCGGGAGCGTCAGCGGCTGCTGACGTCATCATCACGCATGTGCGGGGGGGGGTTTCACCTATGCGTCGGCCATCGCGGAGGCTGACATGGCCGACGCGTAGGAAAAGAGTGCCCCCAGGCACAGGCCCCCCCCGTGGATCAGTGAACCCCGACCGTGGGCCAGGCCACCGTGGGAGCACCCCCTGGGGCCAGATCGGCCCGCGCCCCCCCTAGAATCCCGGAGCCCGCCTGCGCCACCAGCTCCCGCCGGTAAGGGACCTAGTCTGATCCATGCCGGCGGGACTAGCATAGAACCAGCGGGACTTCGGCCCATCGTGGGACGGAGAATCGCCGGGGAGGCCGCTGCGAGTGGCCGCCGGCTGGCGCGGCGCGATTCCCGCCCCCGCCAAATCTCTGGTGCCAGAGAATTCGGTGGCTGGTATGGGCGGGATTCACGCCGCCCCCCGGCGATTCTCCGACCCGGCGGGGGGGACGGAGAATCCTGCCCTATTACTATGAGGAGAGGTTGGACAAACTCAGATTTTACTGTTTTCACTGGAGTGACAGAGGTTAAGGGGCAAATTGATAGAGGTTTACAAAATTATGAGTGCATTGACAGAGTGGATAGTCAGATGCTTTTTCCCCTTTTACTCGGGGACATAGGTTTAAGGAAAAGGGGCAGAGTTTAGAGAAGATGTGCGAGGCAAGTCTCTTACACAGAAGGTAGTGGGAGCCTGGAAGTTGCTGCCAGAGGAGGTGGTAGAAGCAGATACGATAGTGATGTTTCAGAGGCACCTTGACAAATACGTTAATAAGATAGGAATAGAACGGTTCTGACCCCGCAAGTGCAGAAGGTTTTAGTTTCAACAGGCATCAGCGTAGACTTGGAGGGCTGTATTGTTCTTTGTTGGAAAGTGAAACAGCTCTCCGAACTTGTAGAATCATAGAATCCCTACAATGCAGATGGAGGCCATTTGGCCCATCGAGTCTGCACCGATCCTCTGAAAGAACACCTTACCCAGGTCCTGTCCCCCAGAACCCTACCTAACCGTTGGACACTTCGGGGCAATTTTAGAACGGCCAATGCAGCTAACCTGCACATCTTTGGACTATGGGAAGAAAACGGAGCACTCGGAGGAAACCCACGCAGACACCGGGAGAAAGTACAAACTCCACACAGTCACCCGAGGCTGAAATTGAGCACAAGTCCCTGGTGCTGTGAGGCAGTATCACTGTACCACCGTGGCACCCGTGTGACCCCATTTGATTATTTTCTGTGTGAAATCTTGACTTCCACTGTTCTGCGCTCCTGCCCTGTACTCTAGCTGAGGGTACTCAAGGGCTGGATGCTTGGGCGGGAACATTTGGCGTGACATTTAAGCTTTCACACATCGAAAATGAAGTAAAATCAAAGGTTAGCTTTGGCTTGAGTAACCGTAAGAGGCGAGCAAAAGTCACTGCGGTATCAGATCCTTATTTCAAAGAAATGATGGATACAGCCGGTAAATATCTGTAACTATATGGATTGTACAGCAAACTGGCTAAAGTAATTAGAATCTGGACCTGTCCTCTGCCTGGAAGTCAAGCTCTTCCACAAATTTAGTTCTGCCCATTCTCAGCGAGCACAGTATTCTGGGTAGGGAATAAATCTCTGGCTCACCCAGAAGGTGTTTAGGGCCCTTAAAGGTGGAACGGCAGGAGGTCACAGGTCAGGGATTGCATCACCTTCAGTCAAATTGGAAAGGAACAGGTTTGAGAGGTAATGGTGCAGTGGACCAGGGTGTCATGGTAGGAATGGTGACTTTGGAATGCTGAAAGGAAGTGAAGGGAAAATGTGTTTGCTGATAGACGTGTGGTAGAGGTGGCACGAATGGCAGAGAATTATTTGTCAAATACAGAGACTTGTGGGGTAGGCGATGATAATAAGTCAACCCCCGTAATAAGTCTGTGAGGGAATTTTAAATATTTCTTGACTAGCTGTGGATCCTAAACTTACCTGTGTAGCTGTCTCAGGAAACAAATCGTTTTGAGACAAGTTTATACTCAAATCAAGAGGATTAGAGTAGGGATATCTTGATGCAATTCTTCAGGGCCTTGGTGAGGCCATACCTGGAATATTGTGTGTAGTTTTGGTCTCCTTATCTGAGAAGAATGTTCTTGCTCTGGAGAGAGTGCAGCAAAGGTTTACCAGACTGATTCCTGGGATGGCAGGACAGACGTATGAGGAGAAATTGAGTTGGTTAGGATTGTATTCACTGGGATTTAGTAGAATGAGGGGGGATCGCATAGAAACCTATAAAATTCTAACATGACTAGACAGGGTAGATGCAAGAAGGATGTTTCCGATGGTGGAGGTGCCAAGAACCAGGGATCACAGTCTGAGAATACAGGGTAGACCATTTAGGACAGAGATGAGGAGAAATCAATTCCACCCAGAGAGTGGTAAGCCTGTGGAATTTGTTACCACCAGCCAAAACATTGTGAATGAAGATCCTCCCCCCCCACAAAAGGCTCATGGGGCACCATCTGATGCGCACGACACACATGCTATGGTTCATCAGGTGGAGGCATGGACCCCCGAGGGGGCTGATGGTCAGTTGGCAGGCCAGCCCAACCCCAGGGATTAGCTGCTATTCAGAGAGGTTGCATCCTTCTGGAAAGGGCAGTCACATCAATGTTGGAGATACAGATGCAGAGCTGGGATGAAATGAGAAGTGCCAGCAATAATCCAGCACCTGTGGAGGCAGTTGGAGGTGTTCAAATTCTGCAGCAGCAGGAGGCAGTGCCAACAATGCGTTCCATTCAGGCCAATACCACACGGGTGGCGTCCGCGTTGGAGGTCTTGGGTGCAAGGGTTACGGTCATGGGGCAGGATGTCCAAGGACCCGGGCACCGTGTGTGGGCGGTAGTTGAGGTGTAGGACAGGGCGGTCATGTCACAGGCAGCCATGTACCAGGGCCACATGGAAATTGCTGCGGCGCTCCAGAGCATGGCACAGTCACAGGGGGCCATGTCTGCAGGCGTCGAGTGCATTGGCCTGGCGCTAGCTGACCTGAGCCAATCACAGAGGGACGTGGCACAGTCACTGAGTGATGCGGCACACTCCCAGAGGGGCGTGGCACAGTCTCTGTGCTCTATGGCCATGAGTATTGAGACCCTGTTCGACACGAGAGTGGGCCTCAAAGACTGGTGCAGCAGGTGATGGCGAACCCCCTGAGCTCGCTCTGGCCACGCCCTCACCCTGAGGAGCATCGCAGGGCCATCGGGCACCCTAAGGGAGGAGTAGGTGATGGGGCCAGTGCCGGTGACTCCCGCAGGGAAGGGGCAGGAACACCGCAGTACCGCTGAATCGCCCCCATCTGTCCCTGCCGCATCCGATGGGCAGTGGGCAGAATAGGGTGGCACCAAGCCACCTGTGACAACCAGAAAACTGCCAGGCCCATCCAGGCCTGGTTGCTCCTGAGAACGCCCACCAAAGGGGACCCAGGTCACAGGGCTAGATATGCAGCAAGCCACCTCCATATCTGATGCAGCACCTGGGGACCCACCCAGATGGTGCGTTAGGACATGTAAGATTAGAAAAGTAGACACCAGTTAAGTTGGCACAGCTGCAACGCATAGGATAGCGTTTGGGGTGAGGGCACATACATTGGCACTAACACTGTCGCCAATAAACACCTGTTTACAGACTTTCCAAATGACCGCATCCTCCATCCAAGGAGTGTGAGTGATGGGCTGGGTGAAGAGAGTTTGCTGGGTGGGGAGGGCTTGTGGGAGTCTGGTGATCAGATGTGCGGGTAGTGGAGGATGGCATGGGCCAGGACGCTCAGGACAGTCTGGGCTACCCCCTCGGAGGAGGCAGGAGACTGGGCAAGAGATGTGGGAGTGCCATGTGGTATGGCCTACTCGGTGAATGACCCATTAATGCTCTCCATCCCCAGTATTGGTGTTGGCATGTGCTAGAGGGTGGGGAGTGAGCACACTGCCGGTGGGTGGGGTTCAGTTGCATTCCGGGTGGAGGGTGTGTTATGGGTGTTTGTTGACAGGGTTTGGTGCCCACTCATCCAGGCTGCCTGAGGAGGTCCAGCACTGCTGTCCGGTCTTTGCGGTAGGGTCCACGGTGCTCATGGGCACTGCCACCTGAGCTCAGGCCCGGTGTACGGCAACAGGTAGCAACGTCCTTCAAACCCTGGCAAATAGGGTGGTCTTCCTCTCCACCACGGCATCCAGTTGGGTCTCCAACTCGGTCTGCAAACCGGAGTGCTGCACTCCTATACTGCCATCTTGTTGGCTGGGATGAGTGTGTGTGGGGAGTGGAGTGCTAATATGCGGCTGCAGCTTGTCAGCCTCTCGAGTGGCCATCCCGACCCCGATGTAATCGGAAACCGTTTTTCATTGGAATTTATCGTGTTCCATGTGGCATTGGTGCCAGCCCAGGAACGGACCCTGAAGTCTTCCAGGAACGGTGCCAATTTATTTGTCGTAGAATTCCACCGATTCAGTACCTGCATCAACACTTAGTTTCTGAAACGGTGAAATCCACCAATTGTGCTTAAAGAGATTACTTAGTGTAAATTGCGATTGTTGAGAAAGCTGGCCCAAAAGGATTTGATGAAAGCAAGAGGAGGAATCCACTTGATCCAATCTGTGAGCAGATTGGAGGGGATCATATTAAGTGAGTGGGTTTGAGGGGATCACGTTCAGGAAATAAACCAAAGAAAAGACACATACTGAATGGTGTTGGTTAATTACATACAGTAACAGGAAGTTCCACGTTTGCGCAGCTCACGTCCCAATATTAACCATCGTTACCATCATTCAGGCAAGAGGTAAGCTTGGATTTCAACAAGGCAATTTTCAGACAGACATTTCTTTTACAAGTGAAGAAGCTCTGATCAATTTGTGAATGTTCTTCACTTTAGCTTTCCTGGGGAGGGGCCCCCCAAAAATGAAGCTGAGCACAGCGCCCCACCAACTGTAAATCCGCCAATGCTCTCAGGAAGCGCATTCCCGACCCTAACCACTGACTGCATGCAACAGATTTTTCCCATATCACCGTTGCTTCTTTCCCGAATTACTTTAAATCTTTGCCCTTCTCATGCCTGATCCTCTCACGAGTCAGAAGAGTTTCTTCCTATCTATTCTGTCCAGACCCCTCATGATTTTGAATACCTCTATCAAATCTCTTCTCGGCCTTCTTTTCTCGAAAGAGAACAGACCTAACTTCTCCAATCTATCTTCATATCTGAAGTCCCTTAGCCCTAGAAAGATTCTTGTGAATTGTTTCTGCCCCCTCTCTCATAGTTCAGTTGGCTGGACGACTGGTTCGTGATGCAGAGCGTGAATTTTAATTCCCGTATCAACCTTGCCCCTCGCCTGAGGTGTGGTGACCCACAGGTTAAGTTGCCACCAGTCAGCTCTCTCTCAAAGGGGAAGAGCAGCTTTTTGGTCCTCTTGGACTGCGGCAACATTTACATTGCCTTCACTCCCTTCCTGAAATGCACCGCTGGGGAACTCCAGCTGAGGCCAAACTAGTGACTTTTACAAGTTTAACATAACGTCCTTCTCCTCCAGCCCAAAAACATACATTAATCATTACTCTCTGTATCCGGCTACTCAGCCAAACCTGTATTGTGCAGTGCTGGAACACCATTTGGTAACCCATGTGCACCACATCAATAACATTGCCCTCATCAAGTGTTATGATCCCAGGTGATGCTGCTAGTATACTAGTCAGATCCCAGCATGGAACCCAGCTAGATAGATTTTAGCTTTATTTATTTTTTGTTTAGATACAAGGTTGAACAGCGTCCCAGGACTGCTGATGAACATTGAACAAATGAACAGAACATTCATTAAACAATACAAGATTGACTGTAATACATGACTCCTTCCACCCACCTATACCCTTACAGATAGATATAGGTTTAATAGGGATAACACAAGTTAGAACATCTAACTTAGACTCTGTAAGTACACAGTCCATGTAAATCAATAGGCCAACTGTGGTCTTGCACACCATACTCCGAAACTATTGCCACCTAACACAAGTTTTATGGCTTTCTCATCAATTCCCCCCACACACTCGTCACATTGTGAACCAACTGGTCTCACTGGAACTCTGACTTTCACACAAGAGCTTCCAAACTCTGCTCTCGAAGACCACACCTTGGAATCTTCTCCCGAATAATGCTTCCTCTCAGATGCCTTCACCAAGGACCCACATGTCTCCTTTCCGGTATTCCTCTGGATCACCAAGTGCATTCAAGCTTCAACACAACCTCTCAGATATCCAGTCATGTAAACAGAACACCACTGTGTCATGGGCTGTCTTAAAGTGTCACCGAATTTGGATCACCTTGTATATCTGGCTTCTCAAAGTCCGATGTCCCCAGGTTTGCACCGGGCAGCCCCGACTGTAACTTTTAGCCTCTCTGCTCTTCACTTCACTGAACAGAATCCCTTTTCCCGATTAGTGTTCTTTGTTCCTTTATCTTCACAGCCTTCCTAAAACTCTCTTCTGTCCCATCTCCTTGTTTCTGAGAAATTCTGGCCGGGATTCTCCAAAATCCCGGTTAAGTGTTGACGCCGGCGTAAACACTGCCATGTTTCACGCCGGCATCAACGGGCCTCTTGGTTTAGCGATCCAATGACCAGCAGAGGGCCAGCACGGTGCCGGAGTGCTGCATGTATTTCTGGCGCCGATATGCAGCCCTGCACTGCCGGCACGGATCTGCGCATGCGTGTGATGGCCGTTTCCATGCCGTCGCATGCACGTGGTGGCCATTTCTGCGCCGGCACCGTGCAACATGGTGGAGCCACACAGTGGGCCCGTGGGAAGGAGGTAGGCCACCTCCAGATCGTACCAGGTTGGAACCACACCTGCGGAACTCGGCCGGTCAATCGCGGAGAATCTCCGCGGGGCTGTTGTCAACTGCCCCCGACCGATGCCGCGTCGACCGCGCACGCGCGAGTGGCGCTGATTCTCTGGTCACCAGAGAATCGCGTTCCAGCGTCGGATAGGCTTGGTGGGAATTTCCGGCATGACCCGGCCCCTGTTCTTGAGAAGATATCTGGCTTTCTGTCCCTATGTATTGTTCGGCCTATTCAAGCAGTTTCTGGGGAAGCTGCTTATTCCTGGGTAACTTTCTTTCAGTTGCACTAACTGCTTCTGTTTTTCTGTGTGGGCCCTTGATTGTTAAGCAACAGTTTAGCTTTTTTAAACCCAGTGTTTGTTTTAACATCATAAAACCTCATTACAATGCACACATAAATGCACATACAAATGAGCAGGTACATTTTGTTTATCATGAAGCTAAAACTGAAGTTTGAAACCTCCCTTAGCACACAAATATAGAAATACAAAATTAACTTATTTTTTTAAAATTTAGAGTACTCCCGCGGCAGAGTGTCCACGCCGTCGTAAACGCCGTCGCGTTTTATGACGGCGAGAACAGGCCGCTCCCGGGACTAATTCTGGCCCATACAGGGGGTCAACACGGTGCTGGAGCAGTTCACGCCACTCCAGCTGCCAATCCCAGTGCGAACTGGGCGCCGCGGGATCTGCGCATCCGCAGTGGCGTTGGCGCCAATGCGCACATGCGCAGTGGTGCCGGCGCCAACGCACGCATGCGCAGTGTCTTCCTTCAACGTGCCGGCCCCAACGCAACATGACGCCAGGGGCTGGTGCGTCGGAAATAAGTCCCCCAGCCACATCGGAGGCACCCCATGGGGTCGGAACCCCCCCCTCCAAACAGACCACCACCCGACCCTTCCATGCTGAGTTCCCACCGGCTGAGAGCAGGTGTGGACGTCGCCGGTGGGACTCAGCGTTTCCACGAGCGCCCTTCGGCCCATCCCGGCCTGGGAATCGGCAGGCCAGTCGCGTAGAGCAACTGGCGGCCCGCCATCCACGCTGGCGCCAATGGCACCGATTCTCCACTCTGTGGTGAATCGCGTTCCGGGGTCGGGGCGGCGTTGCCCGGTCGCGGGGATTCTCCGGCCCAGCCCAGGGCTGAGAGAATCCCGCCCTCAATTCTTTTTTTTTCCAATAAAGGGGCAATTTAGCATGGCCAATTCAACCACCCTGCTCATCTTTTGGGTGGTGGGGGTGAGACCCATGCAAACACAGGGAGAATGTGCAAACTCCACACTGACAGTGATCCAGGGCCAGGATCGAACACAAAATTAACTTGAACATAACCTACATCTTATTCCGAACAAATACAATAAAACTTTGCATTACTAATACTATCTTCATTTCCTGACACAACCTTCTGTGTAACAACACTCTCCATAATCAAAATTGAACTACCTATAGCCATCATTTATTCATTGAATTGTATGAAGTCAAGATTAGCATAAAGAACTGCATATATTCAACATTCATGCTTTGAACTATACATAACCAACGTTCATACATTGCACTGTATATAATCAAAATTCATTCATTTAACTATATCCAGCCAACATTCATGCACTGAATTGCACAAAGTCAAGATTTTGCAAATACATTTTGTATGTAATCAACATTCTCAGATTGAAGGACGGCAGGGTAGCACAGTGGTTAGCACTGCTGCCTTATAGCACTGAGGCCCCAGGTCACTGGCCGTGTGGAGTTTGCACATTCTTCTGTGTCTGTGTGGGTCTCACCCCCACAACCCAACGATGTGCAAGGTAGGTGGATTAGCTAAATTGCCGCTCAATTGGAAAAATTTTAAAATGCAATTTTTAAGAAGCACTCTCAGATTGTACCGGCGATATTTACAGATTAAAACTACATATTCAACATTCACGGATTGAATTATAAATAATTAACACTTACATATTGAACAGTATGTAATCAATATTCACAACTTGAACTTCACGCAACCATCATGCTCATATTGAACAATACAGAATCACTATTTGGAAAATGAACTTCAGAGAATCAATGTTCTCAGATTGAACTGTGTATAATCACCAGCTTCAGTGAACTGTTTATGTTCAACATTAATAAATTGAACTGCATATAAAGAACCTTCACATATTGAATTGGAGATTTTGAATAGTCTGACATCAAACAGTACATAAACAACATTCACAGAAAATAAGCTTATAATCAACATTCATACATTGAATGCATGTAATTAACATTCACAAAATGAAGTGAATACAGTAAACATTCACAATATGAACTGCACATTATCAACATACCATATGCAACTAATATTTAGCAAATGAACTACATTTAATCAATAGTCACAGAGTTGTATGTAAGCAACATTCACACGCTGGATTATATATGATCAACTATCACATTATTGCAATCCTGTTAGGCACAATTATTGTTTAACAAAGAAACCCAAATACCCAGCAATTAAGGTCTACACCATATATTTTCACATATTTAAACAAAAACAAACTTTATTGTATATCAGAAATAATTAAACAACTTAAACAATATTAACATTGTAGTATACAACTCTGTTCATTAATAAGGCAGTTTTACATTCTAATTCCCCTCAATAATTTTCTTACATGTAACACCAATCTTGAAGGTGTTTTCCCTTCTTTAGACTAACCCAAAGGTATGCCACAGCCTCTCAGAATTCACTTTAATTCTCCTCCATGTTCCAGCCATCCCTGAACAAAGTTTCCGTGAGAGTCTTTCCAATAGAATTTCACGTGACACTCCATTACAGACCTCTAAACTATGAATGTCTCAGCTCCATATTTGGGTGGCTGGCAGATATCCAACTGCTTTCCTACAGTTTTGAAAGTTAGCTCTGCTGACTGGCTTCTGCCACAAGACTCTATGAGGACCGCTGTAGATGTATTTTACTAGTTGGAAGCTGGAGCAAATGGTCCAGCGGCTTTTTCCTCACAAAATCCAAATGAGATTAACCCCCACCGGCATTCCATGTGGTGAATGATTAAATAACTATTTTCTGGACAGCACGGTGGTGCACTCGTTAACACTGCAGTCTCACAGCGCCGAGGTCCCAGGTTCGATCCCGGCTCTGGGTCACTGTCCATGTGGAGCTTGCACGTTCTCCCTGTGTTTGCATGGGTTTCGCTCCCACAACTCAAAATATGTGCTGGGTAGGTGGTTTGGCCACAGCAAATTGCTCTTCATTGGAAAAAAAAATGAATTGGGTACTCTGAACTAATTTTTTTTAAATAGCTATTTTCTCCAGTTCAAGGGCAGGCCTAACTTCCCAGCAGGGAAAACAGCTTTCCTGCATCTACTCGGTTGAGCCCTGTAAGAATGTTTGCATATTTCAATGGGATTTCTGAAATATTCATGTACTGAACTGCACACTGTCTACATTGAGTATTGTCAGTATTCACATGAAGTAGTATATACTGGCAATATTCACTATTGTGATGCATATTATCCACATTTGGATATTGAGCCGTCCTTCATTATTTTTCATACACTTACAGGCTCACTTTATCATCTGTGCAGACAATCAGCCAGGACACGCAGTGAGAGGTACAGATCATTTCATGAGCCAGGTTTATTTAAATCAAACAAGGAGGTCTGTTGACCCAAATATGTACCCGAGTGCAACTTGCTAGAATCAGGCAGCAACATCGGGCAACCAAGAGGTCACCTACCTGGAAGGTAAAGTCAGATGACCCTTTGAGGGGGAAGAGCTGACTGGTGGTGATTAAACCTGAGGATCACCACATGTCAGGCGAGGGGCAAGGTTGAGAAGGCAGGGACTTCATGAACAACCTCAGCTGGTACAGGAATTGAACCTGCACTGCTGGCCTTGTTCTGCAACCAACTGTCTAACCCACTGAGTTAAACCGGCCCCCACCTACCTGGAAACCAGTTAAGTTACTAGCCAATGACCTAGGCTATTTTTGTGGGGGCCCTTCTCCTTCAACGGCAATAAAATTATCTTTTCACTGGCCAGTAATTCCTACCACGTGGAGCATCCATGTTCTCTATACTCATGCTATAAACATTGGTTTTGAAGTGCTATCTGCTTAAAAGGTTGATTCAAACGTAATCACGAGATCCTGGGCATGTGCCATGAAATCAGCGGTTAAAAGATAGCAGTGGGACAAATGAACTTGTGGAGGCTGTTAATATTCTCCCTTGGGGATTGAGCTTGTACTTAGTCAACCTTCACACATTGAGCTCTGGTTGTCAATATTCACATATTGTGTGAATGATTAATGTTGAATATTGTACGGCATGATTAATCTTCATAGAATGAGCCGCACATAGTTAATTCCAATGTACTGCAGTTTACATTTCCCTTTAGATGTTCATTTGTTACAATGCACTGTTCTTTTCATTTCTACGTTGCATTGTATTAAGCTTTCAGATGTTTATCCCTTGCATTTGACTGTATAATTGACTTTTTCATTTAATAATGTTGGATTATAAAGGGACTCATTCTGTGCCCAGAATGAAATAACTCTTTGCTCTGAGCCTGCTTGCTCACAACCAATTATTCTATGTCTTTGGAAAAGAAGATGCAAATAAGTTGAATTTGAATATAGTTAGCAGATTGTCACGACTTCAAATCAGTTTGATCAAGAAAAGTATTTGGCAACAATTAAAGGGCAAGTCAAGATCATCAAAGAACTGCAAAATACTGGCAGCACAAAGCAAATAAATCAGTCACTAAAAAAGAATGATTCATGTCATATGTGGACTCCTTATTCAAAAACTAATCTCTCTTGACTTTTATCAGATTCTGATTGAGCCTCTGCGTATTTCTAGTTTTTATTTTTGGTTCGATTCCAGAGCTATTTGTTCGATTGGGCATTCTTTCTCCAACATGGAATTAAAATGGATATTTTTCTCTCTCAATGCACTCACGGCATGAGAGGAAGAAGAGGAAGTCAGGGCTGATCTGCAGCGTTGTAAATTCCACACAAAAGTGCTGGGCGACACTGGAGGTTCAAGGAATGCCTGCTAATGCGCCTGATGTTCACTGTAGGCCTCAAAAATGTTTACGCATGACAGCGCAATCCAGCTTTATACTTCCAGCTCTTCCAATGCATTGACCTGCATTGGCTCCTGTTCCAACAATACCCTGATCTTAAGATTCTCTCATCGGTTCTGAAGAAGACGTTGACACAGTGGTTAGCCCTGCTGCTGACCTGGGTTCAATTCTGGCCTCGGGTCACTGTCTGTGTGGGGTTTGCACATTCTCCCCGTGTCTGCTTGGATTTCCTCCGGGTGCTCCAGTTTCATCCCACATGCCAAAGATGTGCAGGTTAGGTGGGGTCACGGGGATAGGGCAGGGGAGTGAGCCTCGGTAGGATGCTCCTTCAGAGAGTCGGTGCAGACTTGATGGGCTGAATAGCCTTCTTCAGCACTGTAGCGATTGTATAGAAGATCCTATTGGATTTGAATTATTAACTCTGTTTCCCTCTCCACAGATGCTGCCTGACCTGCTGGATTCATCCAGCATTTTCTGTTTTTATTTCAGATCTCCAGCACCCCCAATGATTTCGCTTTAATTAAAATTCTGATGTTTGTTTTGAAATCCTTCCGTGGCCTTTTCCCTCCCCATCTCTGTAAACACGTCCAGGCTCGCAACTTTGCTTGATATCTGCTCTCCTCTAATCCTGGATTCTTGATCATTCCTGATTTTCTTTGCTCCACCATTTTTGGCTGTGCTTTCAACTGCTTTGACCCTCACCTCTGAAACTGCCTCCCTCTACCTGCCTCTCTCCCTCTTGCCGTCCACCTTTAAGATGTTAATTTAAAACCTATTGCTTTGACAAGCATGTGACAAGCACCTTGGTCATTTTCTTTTGTTACCGGCACTTCGTAAGTGCAGCTTGTTCCTGTTGTACATATGCTAATCCTTCCTACAAAGTGGAGTGGCAGTTACTGTCAATGTTAAAAACATACTCAAGATAGAAGAGAATCATTAATGGAAACATAGAAATAACATGCAAAGTAGCTTGAGATGAACGGTATTAATAACTGCCGTAAACGGTACCTGACCTTTAATACCTTGCCCCTTTAAGAGGCTTGGAACCCTGGGGGACTCCACCTCTGGCTACGCCCCCCGGAAACGGTATATAGGATAAGGCTCCATGTGGTGAGCACACTTCTCTCGGATGCTGTTCAGTTCTCTGTAGATTAAAGCCTTTTGATTACCGACCTCGCTCTCGCGTCATAATTGAGGGTGCCTCAATTTAATCTACAGACACATCAAGATGGACAGCGCTCTAAAACCGGAGAAACTCAACCTGGACGCCAGGTCGGCGGAAGCCCCGGAAATTTTTTAATATTGGCTCCGGTATTTCGAGGACTATCTGGACCCCTCAACGACTGATGTCGACAGCACTCGCAAGCTGCACTTACTACATGGCCGGGTGGGCCACCGACTCTCCGCTGTGATCGAGAACGCTCCGACCTATGATGCGGCGGTCGAAATACTGAAGAAACGCTTCATAAAACCTACTAACGAGGTACATGCCAAGGGAGGGTTGTTGGGTTACGGGTATAGGGTGGATGCATGGGTTTGAGTAGGGTGATCATTGCTCGGCACAACATCGAGGGCCGAAGGGCCTGTTCTGCGCTGTACTGTTCTATGTTCTATTTGCTCTCAACCTGCAGCCAGCGTTCCGGGGAAACGCTGGACGAGTTCGTGGAAAGACTCACTGCGCTCGCGAGGAACTGCAACCACAAAGCAGTGACGGCAGAATACCACAGTAACTTACACATTCGCGACGCCCTTGTGTCCGGAATCAGGTCCTCGTACATCCGGCAGCGGCTCCTAGAAGACAGGGCAAAGGATCTCCAGGGCACGGTAACTCTCGCCTCTTCTCTCAAAACGGCCCACCGTTCCCTCCGTACGTACTCCGCGGACCTTGCGAACCCCTCTCGATCCCCTCCAGACTCGGCCACGCTACAGGCCTGTGCCACGCGGCGATCCGCTCACTCCAGGGGTTCCCCATGCTATTTCTGTGGGCAAGGCCAGCACCCACGTCAGTGTTGCCCGGCCCGCTCCGCGATCTGCAACAGCTGCAGGAAGAAAGGGCACTTCGCTAAAGTCTGCCTGGTTGGGTCCAAAGGCTACAAACGAAACCCTCACCAGGCCCAGAAATCAAGCTCCCGGACTCACAGACCCCGCAACGCGGCCGTGCTGCGGCCGAGCACGGCCACTTCCAACGCGTCATCGACCTCGTGTGAGTCATGGGAGCGGCCATCTTGGCGGCGGCCATCTTCGAAACCTGACACATTCGACCGGCGGCAGCGGCCATCCTGTGACTCCGGGCACCCATTTTGTGAGTTCGACTTAACCGAGGACTTTGACGGCCCGCAACTAGGAGCGATCACACTCAATCAATCGCGTCCAAAGCACCTGCGAAACTCGATGATGCGGGTTCAAGTCAACGGCCACGACACTCCCAGCCTATTCGACTCCGGGAGCACGGAGAGCTTTATCCATCCAGACACGGTAAGGTGCTGCTCCCTGTGAACCCACCCCGACTCCCAAACTATCGCCCTCGCTTCGGGGTCCCACTCGGTACAAATCACGAGGTATTGTGTCGCTGACCTCACAATTCAGGCGCTGAATACACCCGCTTTATACTCTTCATCCTCCCTCACTCTGCGCCCCCCTGCTGCTCGGTCTGGACTTTCAGTGCAGCCACCGGAGCCTGACACTGAAGTTCGGCGGGCCCCTGCCCCCACTCACGGTCTGCAGCCTGGCAACACTCAAAGTTGCGCCACCCTCCCTCTTCGCGAACCTCACTCCCGACTGTAAGCCCGTCGCTACCAGGAGTCACCGGTACAGTACCCAAGACATGACCTTCATCAAGTCAGAGGTTCAGCGGCTACTAAAAGAGGGGGTCATAGAGGCCAGCAACAGTACCTTGGAGGGCTCAAGTATTGGTAGTCCGCTCCGGCGAAAAACAGCGAATGGTCGTAGATTATAGCCAGACCATAAACCGCTTTACGCAACTCGATGCATATCCACTTCCCCGCATAGCAGAAATGGTGACCCAAATCGCCCAGTATCGGGTATTCTCCACGGTCAACCTTAAATCGGCCTAATATCAACTCCCTATCCGCCCACAGGACCGCCCCTACACGGCTTTCGAAGCAGCCGGTCAGCTGTTTCACTTCCTCAGGGTCCCTTTTGGTGTCACAAACGGAGTCTCCGTTTTCCAGAGGGCAATGGATCATATGGTGGACCAGTACGGCTTACGGGCCACCTTCCCGTACTTGGACAACGTCACCATCTGCGGCCATGATCAGCAGGACCACGACGCAAACCTGAGGAAGTTCCTCCAGACTGCCCGGGCCCTCAACTTCACATACAACAAAGAGAAATGCGTGTTCCACACAACCCGGCGAGCCATCCTCGGCTACGTCGTGGACAATGGGGTCCTAGGCCCAGACCCCGACCGCATGCGTCCCCTTAAGGAACTTCCCCTTCCCCGTAGCCTCAAGGCACTCAAATACTGCTTGGGGCTTTTCTCCTATTACACCCAGTGGGTCCCCAGATACACCCACTCACAAAAAAATTGCCGAGCACAAGAAAAACTTGCTCAAATTGTTGCAAACTAAATCACTTTGCTGTGCAATGCCGAACTTTGCTTAAAGCAGCACAATTTAAATCTGTAAATCTACTGAAGACACACATGAATATAAGAAATGTTGACACAACTGCAGAAACTTTTAAAAATCGATAACATTTATAATGATCTTGATGTTTATAGCTTAGAAGGTTCCTTCTTTGTAGGAATAATTGAAAAGTTCAATGCTCCTGCAGATGATACTTCTAATCCTCAAATAATACAATCTATGAACAGAATGGAATACACCGCTTCAAGTAAATGAAGAAATCATCTTCAAGCTGGACGCAGGAGCTTCCATGAACTTGATCAACACTAATGACCTGTCGCAACTTAGTCAAGGTCCTAAAATACAGAAAACAGATTGCCAATTGCGTGATTATAATAAGCTTTCTTGCTATCATATAGTGACTAATCACGACACCGTGATAACCTTACGGTTCGAGATTGCTGAATCCAATCGATCTTCGCTACTAGGTGCATAAACCTGTCAGGATCTTCACCTAGTTCAAAGAATCTATAGCAACTGCACACCTCTGCCAGCTGTACAGGAAGATAGTCAGGGAATTCTTGATCAATTTCCTCATGCCTTTGAAGGTACAAGATACAATTGAAACCAAATACCAAACCGGTGGTACACCCTCTTGGAAGAATTCCTACATGAAAGATTAAAGCAAGAACTTGGAATCATCTCCAGGATTACAGCACCGACTGATTGGGTCAGTTCGATGATGTGCATCAAGAAACCATTTGGAGAATTGGGAATCTGTATAGATCCAAAAGATCAAAACAAGAATGTAAAGCCTGAAAATGATCCAATACCCAAGCGTGAAGAGATCACCTGCAAAATGGCAAATGAATTTTTTTTCTCCAAACTGGATGCTTCCAGAGGATTTTGGCAAACACAGCTAGATGACACAAGCAAGAAATTGTGCACATTCAACACACTGTTTGGTCGATACTGTTTCCACAGAATGCCATTTGGGTATAATCTCAGCATTGAAGATATTTAAACGTTCAATGGAACAAATGACTGAAGGCATCAATGGAGGACGCGTTTATGTGGATGAGATCATCGTTTGGTCATCTACACATGAACAGCATAATGCAAGGCTATTGCAAGTTTTCCAGAGGATACACAAATTTGGCTTAACGCTAAACAGAGCAAAATGCAACTTTGGTATCTCAACTTTGAAATTCCTGGGTGATCAAATCTCAGAACATGGTGTGCAACCCGTTAATGACAAGATTTGTGCCATACAGAAGATGACAGTGCCAGAGGACAACAAAGCAGTGTTGAGATGCCTAGGCTTTGCGCCATCTCATCAAGAAATCCACGATGTTTTCATGGACTGATGAGCGCCGCACAGAATGGATGGACCTAAAGTCAACATTGACTACCACACCTCTTCTTTCCTTCTTTGACCCTGAAAGAGAAACAAAGATCTCAACGGATGCCAGTCAAAGTGGAATTGGAGCAGTTCTTCGACAAAGAGATGATGATTCTTTGTGGACACCTGTTGCTTACGCATTGCGATCAATGCATCTACTGAGAAAAGGTATGCTCAGATAGAAAAAGAATGTTTCGGCTTACTTATTGGAATTCTCAAGTTTCACGACTGTGTCTATGGTGTTATGGGCCAGGGTTTAGAAAACTCCAAAGTATATCATGGAGTCCACCTGGCCTACAACTGTTGATCGATTTTGGTTGTGATGAGCACAAAGGCTTGCCCTTCAGGTGTTATTCAACAGAGGCCTTAAGCACTTTTCATCAAAAACAAGCTTTATTCTACAAATTTAGTTAACATTTTTATAAACACACACAGTAAGCATTTTTATCAACTACAAACAGAAATACTCCACACAGCTACAGTAAACAACGTATCACCCTTAATAAATTTCCCCCTTTAACTGTTCCAATTTAATAACAAGATCCCATAAACCAGAACCCCATTGAAAGGTGTGGCCCAACACATGGCACTCTTACTATCTTCAAGACTTGGTATGGATACACCTGTTTCCTTTCCAAAAGAGCAGGTTTGAATTCCTTCCAGGAAACAGTTATCACTTTTAAGTTATCAAGTAACCTGGAAACAGCTTTTAAACTGAAGATAGAGATACACTTCTTTCCAACATGTGCAATACAAAATCAGGTCAAACTCAAAGCGAAAGTAAAACTCAGAGCCACAGCCCAGCTCCACCCACACAATTATATCACTGAAGCCATGTGATAAGACAAAAATATTTTTAAAGGGACACTCCCACGACAATGGCCTACCAACATTCATGGTCGAAACCGATCACCGACCACTTGTTCACATCATTCACAAAGATTTGAATGACATGACTCCTGGACTACAGCACATTCTGATGAAGTTAAAGCGATATGATTTTCAACTTGTCTATAATCCGGGCAAAGATTTGATAATTGCTGATGCATTATATCTACTCAGAAAAATGACCACCTGAGTTCATTCAGGAGATTGAAGCTCAAGTACAGCTTCGAACTGAAACCCTTCCTGCTTCAGATGACAAACTTAAACTTATCAGAGATGAGACAAACAAAGATGAAATGTTGCAACTTGTCATTAACCATTTGAACAATGGTTGGCACAAAGGACACTGTTCCAAATTCAGAAACATTCAATCTGAACTCACTGCTGTAGATGGTTTTCTACTCCGTCTCGATCGTATAGTTATTCCTATGACACGAAGACCTATGATACTGCAGAAAATACATGAAGGTCATCTAGCCATAGAGAATGCAAATGAAGAGCGAGACAGGCAGAACATTGGCCAGGCATCAACAAGGACATAACAAACCTGATTCTTGAATGTGAAACCAGTCAACGCAACCAATCAACTCAAAGTAAAGAAACACTTCTACCTCATGATCTTGAGAAGACTCCATGGTCAAAGGTTGGAATCGATTTATTTCTCTTTCATGGTCATGATTATATTCTAATCATTGATTATTTCTCAAACTATCCCAAAGTAACCAAATTGTCTGATTCAACTGCAAAATCCGTGATCAAGGCAACAAAATAATTTTTTGCTCAACATGGGATACCTTGCAAAGTCATGACAGACAATGGACCTTGTTTTGATATCTATGAGTGGACACAATTTGCTAAAGTGTACAATTTTGCTCACCTAACTTCAAGTCCTGTTTATCCGCAATGCAATGGCAAATTTGAAAAAGGAGTTCACATCGTGAGATTACTTTTCAAAAAATCTCTTGATTCTGATTCTGACATGTACCTAGCTTTATTAAATTATAGAGCTACTCCTCTAGCAACTGGTTTATCTCCTGTTCAACTATTGTTGAACAAAACATTGCGTAAAAGTCTTCCATGCATAAGACTTCCTGATCCAGATCTTCAGCCAGTCATCAAGAAAATACAATCAACATGCGACACCACTGGAACCACTGAATTCAGGTGATCAAGTGAGGATTCGCATTCCCACTGGTCTGCTCTAGCTAAGGTAATACGTCAAGAAGTACCTCATTCATACATCATTCAGACGAATGACGGTTCGATTGTTAAAATAAATCGCAGAGCACTTCTGAAAGTTCAATCTTCCAGTATGTTATTTCCTGATCTTCAACTCAATGAAAGTTTATTTCGTACTACAATAACATCTTCCAAGATACCAGATGACTTCAGAAGACGTTCAAGACTTTGACCACTCCACTTACTGGATTGGGGAGATCATCCAGAATAAGAAAGAAACCAGTCAGACTTAACTTGTGAAGAAACACAAATGAACTGTTTGAATAATTTTTTCTTACTCACTTGTTAACTTAGTATACATATCAATGTATTCTGTACTAATGTTATACATTTTTTTCTTTAGTCATGCACAAAAGAAATATCTAAATCAAAAAGAGGGATGTAATGATATGTATCGTACAAGTGCAGTAAAGGGTTTACATCAGACACTATGTGTAAATCAAACACTAGACGGCATTACTAAGTTATTGTATATAAGGCAGCATCTCAAGGAATTCTGGGAGAACATGATGAGAAGCTACAATTCATTGTAGAGCTATAGCACGAGGTCACGTTATAGTGTAGTGGGGCAGCAGTGCCAACCACTGTGCCATCGTGCCGCCCTCAACAGGCAATTGTCACAGTTTGAGGATCACTGTCAAAATCCAGAAATGACTAAATTGTCAGTGGCTGGGAAATTCCATAAGAATCCAGAAGTGACTTGTATAATTGTCAGCAGGGTTAGGGCCTGCTGTATGAAATCCAGGGCCAGGATTCTCCCCTACCCGGTGGGGCGGGGGGTCCCAGTGTGTTGGAGTGGCGTGAACCACTCCAGCGTCGGGCCGCCCTAAAGGTGCGGAATTCTCCGCACCTTTAGGGGCCAAGCCCTCACATTGAGGGGCTAGGCCCGCGTTGGAGTGGTTCCCACTCCGCCGGCTGGCGTGAACGGCCTTTGGCGCCATGCCAGCTGGTGCCGAAAGTACTTCGCCGGCCGGCGTAAGTCCGCACATGCGTCAAGCGTCAGCGGCTGCTAATGTCCTACTGGCGCATGCGCAGGGGAGGGGGTCTCTTCCACCTCCACCATGGCGAAGGCCATGGCGGGGTGGAAGAAAAAGAGTGAAGACCATGGCGAAGGTGGAAGAAAAAGAGTGCCCCCACGGCACAGGCCCGCCCGCCGATTGGTGGGGCCCGATCGCGGGCCAGGCCACGGTGGGGGCACCCCCCGGGGTCAGATCGCCCCGCGCCCACCCCCAGGACCCCGGAGCCCGCCCGCACCGCCAATCCCGCCGGTAAGAGAGGTGGTTTAAACCATGGCGGTGGGAGAGGCCCGTCAGCGGCGGGACTTCGGCCCATCGCAGGCCGGAGAATCGCCGCGGGGGGCCCGCCGACCGGCGCGGCGCAATTCCCGCCCCCTCCGAATCTCGGGGGGGGCGGAGAATTCGGGACACGGCAGGGGCGGGATTGACGCCGGCCCCGGGCAATTCTCCGACCCGGCCGGGGGTGGGGGGGGGGGGGTCGGAGAATCCCGCCCCAGATCACTATTAAAAACCAGTAGTAGAGCTAAAGTAATTGCCTTAAAAGTGAGCAATCTTTGTTAGGAAACTGCTTTCAGCTTAACAGAATGAGAGAGAGAGAGAGCGATAGAGAGAGAGAAACATTTAGCAAGTAACTGTGAAATATCCAGATGCAGCAGTTAGGGTAGATTAGGAAATTAGAGTTGAAATCAAAACCTGCAAAAGGTTTTGCCTGTATGTTACAGTTAAGTTGACTAAGTTTAAACCTCTGAAAACATTGTGAATCAAGCAACCAGCTTCAAAGAACCAAGAAGAGAAGATGCCATGGATCCGTAGAAAAGATATTGTGCCATGCCTCAACTAGTGGAATGTTAAATATTAAGTCTTCGGCATTGCTGCCCTATAAACGTTGTTAGCTTGTATTCTAAATTAGTGATTGTCCTTTTTTGCCAATGAGGCTATTCCCCAACAAGAGTTTTCTTCCTCTCTGGTTTTGTCCAGAGTTCAAATCCCAACAATAGGATGTGGTAAAGTCATCCTTAACTTCCCTCAAGAATGGGGTGGTCAGACACCTTCTTAAACCACTGCAGACTGCATTCAATTCAACAAAAATTTTTTTTAACCTTTAACATTTTAGGCTCACGTGAGAAGATTGGGCACTTAGGCCCGATACTTGGAGGGCTGTGTTACCAAATGATAGCCAATTTCACCTCCCTCAGGACAAGGTGAGGAACAAAAACAAAGGTAAAAATTCAAGATATGAAGATGTTCAAAGATTTGAGGTGACTTTTACAAAGAGCCTCAATTAAATAAATTACAGATTTGTTAACAAAAACTAATTGTGTAATGCGGACTATACTGCTACACCAGTTTCGTTTTTTTTTACTGGTTCCTGCTTCCTTACACCACTGTAATAATTCGCTGAGTACAGAAGCAGGTCATAGCTGACCAGAATATCATCATAATCGGCTATCCCTCGATTCGAGGATAATGTCCATACCGAGCCACAGTGTTCTGCCCAGGGCTTTCAAGTGACTGAACAGGCCTATTATCGACCCTCAGATCTTTAGTACATGGGGCAGGTTGTCCCAGGAGGAAGTGGGATATTGAATGCAATGTTTTTGCTCCTTTTCTTTCTTTCACTGCTGCTGCTTTGTCTCACCATTAGGAAAATCAAAATGTACCAGCTAAGGGTTATAGCTGTGGGGGCTGGGGAGATTAATGAGTCAGGTTGACTGGCCAAATCTGTTAGAACATCAAAGCTGACTGGGCAGAAACAAAGCAGTGAGAGAACATTATCAGATCTGTCAACCGTTCATTGCAGGGCAGTGGACTAAAATGCAACAGCTGTGAGTTTTCAGTGAGTCTGAGGAAAGCACCAAATTGAGGAGAAATAGGGGGCGGGATTCTCCAGTCTCCGATGGTGAAATCGCGTTTGCTGATTGGCCGGAGAATCCCCGTTGGTGGCGCTTTTGCGATTCTCCGTCCCCACCAAAATGGCGTACTCGCAGAGTACGGCACACGCCATCGTAACGGCCTCAGGATGTCACCTGAGGCCCTTCCCCGATGCTCCACCCCCGATGGGCTGCATTCCCGACAGCATGGGACAGTGTGATACATTTATCAGAAACCCGGCATAGCGGCTGCGGACTGAGTCCAGGGCCTCCACAATCGGGTGGGAGCCGTTCCGCGGGCAAGGGGGACATTGGCGGGGACTGGGGGCACTAGTGGGGGGGTGGTCCGGGGGTGTGAGCCTAGTCAAAGGTGGGCAGTATTTGGCAGGCCGGGTCCGCGCACGTCCGACGCCATGTTGTATGGCGCATCTGCTGCAGGCCGCCGCCGTGCGCAGGCGCGGCCATGATCCCGGCAATTCTCTGGCCGTATCCGCAGCTAGAGCCGGGAGCTCTAAGCTGCGTGACTGCTACCCCCCACCAGACGGAAGATCGGTGCAGCATTTCCACTGTTTTTCCAGGCGTAAAACGCCACTGCTCACACGTCGGCGTCAGCACTTCGCCTTCAAGTCGAAGAATCCAGCCGCATATATTCAGGGAGGCTTATTTATTCGTTTATTTTGATGTATTGATTCATGAATGTGGATATTGCTGGCAATGCCAGCATTTAAACTCCATTCGTAATTGTTATTATGAAGGTGGTGGTGAGCCACATTCTCAAACCACTGCAGGCCATGTGGAGAACTGGTTCATACATCGCTGTGAGGACGTTTTATGATTTTGAGCAACAATGATGAAGGAACATCAATATATTTCCAATTTAGAATGGTGTGTGACTTGATGTGAAAATTGGGGATGGTCCTCTCTCCATTACATAGAATTACATAGGACATATGGGACAGAAACAGACTATGCTGCTATTTATGCTCCGCTGGAGTCTCCTCTCATCTTTCCTCATATGCATCTATCATTGTAACCCTCTATTCCTTTCTCCCGCATATGCTTGTCTATATTCCCTGTAATTGCATTCTCTACTCCTTGTGCTGGCAAGTTCCACATTTCTACCTGTCTTTGAGTAACAAAGTTTCTTCTGATTTCCCTCTTCGCTTTCTCGATAGTTATTGGCAGACTCTCATTGCTCTTTCCCACAAAACAAAACATGCTTACTGTGTCAATTTACCTAAATTTTTCATAATTTAAAAACACTCCAATTAAGTCACCTTTCAGCCAGGGGCGCACAGTGGTTAGCACTGCTGCCTCACGGCACTGAGGACCCTGGTTTGATCCCGGCCCTGGGTCACTGTCCGTGTAGAGGTTGCACCTTCTCCCCTTGTTCATGTGGGTCTCATCGGCCCTCCTCCAACCCAAAGATATGGAGGCTAGGTGGATCGGCCATGCCAAATTGCTTCTTCATTGGAAAAAAGAGAATTGGGTACCCTAAATTTAAAATAATGTCACCCCTTGTCCTTCTTTCTCCATAAGTAAATTTACCTAGCCTGTCCATCCTTTCCTGATAAATACATATCTGACACACTTCTTCTCATATATTTTGTACTATCTCCAAAGCCCCTCTATCCTTTTTACAATTGGGCAATCAGAACTCCACAGTACTCCAAGTGTGGTCTAACCAAGGTTTGATACAGGTTTAATATAACTTCCCGACTTTTCAAATCTATCCCCAAAGGTTACTGCTGAGTTTGTTACCTTATGGCCTTGTAACCTATGTCACCACTCAAGTGATTGAAGTATTTATGCTCTAATATCCCTTTGTCCTTCTACCACACTGTGGTGGCTGTCCCTATAAGGGCAACACAGCAGAGTAGGGGCCACCAGGCCTGAGTGACCAATTGTTTTGAATTTTGTGGAATCACCCCCATGGTGAGAAAGGCTCCCAGGCAGAGACATTTTGGGGAGCTAGCTACACCCATGAGACTACTGTGCACTCTTACTAACCAATAACTTTTTGTGTTCACTAATGAAGTCTGTCAATCTGCGTCTTTACATCTACTGACAAGGGTGAATTATCCTGGCACAAGCTCTGGCCAAACATCTGTGAGTATCCTGTTTTAATCGAAGTCTGAAAAAAAAAAGAACTCACCAGAATGCCTCTCTATGGGTGAATAGACCCATTTCAGTCCTCCATGGAGGATTGGACATGATACATCATCTGGCTTGAGTTTTATTTCCAAGCAAACAAAATAGTGAGGAGACAAAATGCAAAGCAATTTCCCTCAGTGTTTGTGGGGCACAGGTCGAAAAATCTACTTGCAATCTTACAGTCCAACTTCAAATAAATTTTGAGTTCATGGATTTGGTGATGGCTCAGTTGCAACCTCAACCACCAGTCATATTCCAGAAATTCAAACTTAATTCGCGGTGAGATCCCAGGCAAATCGATCACGACTTATACTGTCAAACCGAGGCAATTATCAGACTATAATCATCTTGGAGCACCGTAAGCGACATGTTATGGGATAGGTTCGTTTGTGGTGTGAACAATGACACTATTCAATGCAGATTGCTTGCAGAAGTCAACATAAATTTTAACAAAGCAACGGAGATAGCGAGGCCATGGAAAGCACTAAAAAAGTGGCACAAGAGCTGCAGAGCACCAAAATAGTACCGTTCACCAGTTAGGACAGGAACGTACAGCTAGCTTTGGTGCCAAAATTGCTGAAGCAGCTGCAAAGCATGAAACAAATTTAGCCACCAAGAAAACAAAATGGTAAATAATAGACAGTCGGTAATTCTTAAAGTGGAATATTACCAATGTGGAGGTAAACACACTCCTGAATCATGTCAGTTTAAAGAGGCAGAGTGTGGGCAGCACGGTGGCCTAGTGGTTAGCACAGCTGCCTCACGTCACTGAGGTCCCAGGTTCGATCCTGGCTCTGGGTCACTGTCCGTGTGGAGTTTGCACATTCTCCCTGTGTTTGCGTGGGTTTCGCCCCCACAACCCAAAAATGTGCAGAGTAGGTAGACTGGACACACTAAATTGTCCCTTAATTGGAAAAAATAATTGGATAATCTAAATTTTCAAAAAAAAAGAGGCAGAGTGTTTTTATTGTCACAAAGGAGGATAATACTAGTAATCTTTATTATGGACCAGTGGAGAGCTAAGTCAAGTTCACAGAGTAATCGATCAACTGAGATGTTACAAATATACGCTGTGGAAGAGCCTAGTCCCAGTGATTCTGGTATTCACTCTCTATTTAATCTAAAAGCAGGCAAGACAGACTCTATTAATGTAATGCTCTGGGTAAGTGTGAAGCCTGTTAAGATGGAAGTAGTTACAGGGGCATCAGCCACTTTGACGGGCGAGCATACATTTCAGTACCTAAGGGAGGGTATCCAACTTGAACAATACGTCTGCCAAGTTGAAGACTTATACGGGAGAAACAATAAAAATAGAAGGCACCACAATGGTACCTGTAATTTATCGACAACAGTCCACTGAGCTCCCAGTGATAATAGTAATTGTGAAGGACCAAGCCTTCTTGGCCGCTACTGGCTTAAAGAGATGAAGTTGAATTGGGCTGAGGTCTTTCAAATGCAGGATGGGGGACTGCCTGAACAGATCAGAAAATACAAGGGCAGCTTCTGTGATCAATTAGGCAAAATCAAATGGTGGCAAGCTGAGATTTATGTGGATCCAAAGCAGAGCCCCTGATTCTTCAGGGCAAGACCAGTACCATGTGCCGCCCACCGCCTGAGAGAAAGTGGATACTGAGTTAAACTGTGTGGAAGAACTAAGCATTATCCAGCCAGTACCGTTCTCGCAATGAGCAGCACCATGCAGGCTCTATACTTAACCTAGACAAAACCCTCTGCATTTCTGATGATTATAAGCTGACAGTTAATCAGGCCGCCTGGTTGGATAAATATCCAATCCCGAGAATTGAAAGCCTCGGCCGGAATTTCCTGGCTGTTCCCTCCGGTGGGATTCCCCACACCCGCTGCAGTAAATCCGATTTTGGATGAACGGCAAATTCTCCGTTCTCGCTGGCGCAAACTCGGATTGGAGAATCGTGACCCTGTCTGCACAGCTGGCAGAGCGTCAATCTTAGATTTGAGTCACATATATCAGCAACTCTCATTAAATGATGTTTCCAAGGGACATGTCATGAAAAACACACACAAAGGCCTGTTCTCATACCTACGCCTGCCTTTTGGTATTAAAATAATCTTTATTCTTTATTGTCACAAGTAGCCTCACATTAACACTGCAATGAAGTTACTGTGAAAATCCCCTAGTTGCCACATTCCGGCACCGTTTCGGGTACACAGAGGGAGAATTCAGAATGTCCAAATTTCCGAGCAGCACGTCTTTTGGGACTTGTGGGAGGAAACCTAGGCCACCCGGAAGAAACCCACGCAGACACGAGGAGAACATGCAGACTCCGTACAGACAGTGACCCAAGCTGGGAATCGAACCTGGGACCCTGGAGCTGTGAAGCAACAGCGCTAACCACTGTGCTACCATGCTGCACCCGTCTTTGGCATGTGCAATATTCCAAAAGACAACAAACAGTCTGCTACAGGGGCTATGAGTTTTATTATACTTTGATGATATTCCTATAACCTCATCGACAGAGGCTGAGCATCTAGCAAGCTTAGAAGAGGTATTAAAGAGAGTATTTCAGGAGGCTGGAGTTCTCCTCAAGAAAGAGTAGTGCACCTTTCACGCAACTGAAAGGATTACCTCTTGTGGAAGACAAGGTCAAGGCAATAAAGAGGTGCCTGCCCTCTTAAACACAACTGAACTAAAATCATTTTTGGGGATGGTAAACTACTACGTGCGCCCTTTTTACCAAGAGTATTGATGACATTGGCCCCTGTGCATATTCTGCTGAACCAAAACACCATCGCTGGTCTTCAAGGCTCCCTAGGACGAAGCTTTCAACAGAGTGAAGCATTTGCTGCATTCCTCAAAACTGTTTGTACACTTCAACCCATCGAAAGAACTGATATTGACCTGTGACCCTTCTCCATTTGGTGTTGCTGCATTGCTGTCCTGTGGAGTGGATGATGGCTCTGAAAGTACGAAAGGGTATGTGGCAAGAACCCTCTCAGGAGCCGGAAAATGCTACTCAGAAATTGAGAAGGACGGACTATCAATAATCTTTGGTGTCAAGAATTTCCACCAGTACTTACATTGGAGACACTTTGCCATCATTTCTGGCCACAAAACACTCTTGGATCACTTCAAAGAGGACAAGACTATTCCGCCGATTGCCTCTGCAAGGATACAACGATGGGCGTTAATTCTGTCTGTGAATATACTTTCAAGCACCGACCTGGAACACACATAGTGAATGTGGATGTTCTTAGCCGCCTTCAACCCTTGCAAGAAAGTATCACCTGTACTCCAGTGTCATAAGAAATCACCACGGCATTAAATCTTTTAGACACTGTGCCAGTCTCAGCGAAGCATATCAGGAACTGAACCAATTGAGATCCACTTCTATCCAAAGTGAGAGACAAAACACTGATGGTAAATGAGCCAGTTTCAGAGGAAATTAAATCATTCTCTATCCGCAAGAATGAATTGAGTTGTCAGGATAGTATCATACTCTGGAGAGCAAGAGCAGTCGTTCCTGTAACAGAAAGAGAGAAGCTCGTATCTGAATTACACAGCACTCATCCTGGCACCTATAAGATGAAGATGCTTGCCAGGAGCTATGTGCAGTGCCCTGGTACTAATACTGATATCGAGAAGCTAGTCAAGCACTGTCAACAGTGCCAACTGCAACAAGGGGGGCTGGCTTCTCTGGTTTTGGGACTATGTCCCCCATGCCATCGTAAAAACTGTGGCCTTCCACGCCAGAAAAGCTGGTGTGAAAAGGCCCCATATTCAGAGTCCTGGAGGGGGCTAGCAGGGATTCGGCATGTTTCTAGCAGCTTTAGCAGCAGATAAGGGCCCCTGCACTTCCGGGTCGGAGGTTGCGCATGCGGATGGCGGCAGCTTCCTGCGGCTGCGCCATGCTCCATGGCGGACTCAGAGATAGGAGCTGAACCTCACAAATAGTGCCCCCGATTGCCCGTGCACCCAACCCGGACCCCCCACCCAAAAATTGTCTGGAGTCTGAAGCCGCTCCTCAAGTATCCCGAACGGCAGGACCGTGAGTGGTCCACGCCATCGGGACTTCAGCCAGTCAGGGGTGGAGAATAGTGGGGCGGGCCTCGAGCAAGGGCCACAGATAGGGGATACGCGATGGCCCCGAGAATCAGGGAACCGGCACCGGTCCCGATTCCGTGCGCGGAAATGGATTCTCCGCCTTGGCGCCGGATGTGATTTCGGCGTCGGAGTGCGGAGAATCCAACCCAGGATGACTGCTGCAGCCCCACTGCGCCCTTGGGAATGGCATCGTCGGCCATGGGTACAAATCCATATCTATTATGTTGATCGATCCATTCTTGGGCGCAAAGATTTTGCTTGTGATTGATGCACATTCCAAATGGATGGACATTTTTGAGGTGGTCACCTATATCGCATGTTACCATTGAAAGATTACACCAATATATTACAACTCATGGATTACCTGAAGTTATAGTCACAGACAATGGAACTATGTTCACAAATGCTGAGTTCCAAAATTTCACTTCTCTCAATGGCATTAAACACATTAAAATGTGCCTTACCACCCAACATCAAATGGACTAGCCGAGGGAGCCATCCAAACTTTCAAGTCTGGCCTTAAGAAACAGTCAGGAGAACCTTTGGGACCAAAATCTCATGATTCCTCCTTATCTATCATACCACTCCGCAAGCAACAACACGAGTTCACCAGCAGAACTGATAATGAGATGTTATCCCAGAACGAGGGAGAGTGGAAGCTAAGGTAATCAGAAAGTAAGTGGAGATTCACATTGTACAGCATGTTTATTTATGGTAAATTAAACAGTATAAATGATAGTCTTTGGGAATGGACCAAATTGGATTCCCGGAATTATTGGCTGGAATTCTCCAGCCATTGCAATTCCCGCCAGGAGCGCACCCCCGCCCGCGGGTCTCCTGGCGACATAGGTAGCTTCAATCAGAATTCCCATTGACAAGTGGCAAGAGTAGAGAATCCTGCCGCGAAACATGGGCTGGGGAACCAGAGAATCCAGTCCCTTATCTCGAGACTGGAGGCCTTTCACACCAAGTG
Source organism: Scyliorhinus canicula (assembly GCF_902713615.1). Taxonomy (NCBI): domain Eukaryota; kingdom Metazoa; phylum Chordata; class Chondrichthyes; order Carcharhiniformes; family Scyliorhinidae; genus Scyliorhinus; species Scyliorhinus canicula. The sequence goes on along the minus strand of NC_052155.1, from coordinate 163,526,092 downwards.
GACGTGGATCATTCCTAAAGACGTGGACCATTTGAGGAGTAGAGAGATGCTCCAGCCATCAATGTTGTCATAAAGAAATGTTTTTGAACCCAAGAAGAGGAGCCAGTTATTGCAGATCCTGTTAATGTCAATCTTGTGGAAGCATCTCAATCAACAAAACTATGCCTCTCTACAAGGAACAGAAAACACCCTCAAAGACTCGATTTATAATTGTCCAACTCATGTACATAATGTTTAGTTAGTAATTATGACAGAGTGAATTAGTTATTGATGATTGTATAGAGGAGAAAGAGCTATGGTGAGTAAGTGTCACCTCGCCTGGATAGCCAATCGGGAATCAGATTGGGGAGAAAGGCTCTCCGCCCGAGTCATTTTGGGGAGCTAGCTGCAGCCATGCAACTCTTGTGCAATTCTTGACAATCAACATTTTTTTTGTTTCCGACTGAAGTCTGTGAAAGTGTATTTCCATACATACCGAGAATTGTAACTTCCAAATAATGCGTAATGTTCCTATTCTTGCTCCCAAAGCGTAGTGCCTAACATTTATTTGTGTTGAACTCTGTCCAATCAGCAAGTTTATTAATGTCGTCTTGTAATTTGTTGCATTCCTCCACAGTATTGAATATCCCTCCATTTAGATGTCGTCTGAAAACTGAGTTCTGGAATTTAGTGGCCCTGGGAATGCCAAAGTGAACACTGGCGAGCAGGGTGTTAATGAGCATTGTGTTAGGGAGGCTAGGCAGAGTTCTGTGTGTGAAATCGGGGATCACAGAGGTGGAGGAAAGAGTTGAGAAGAACACTGAGTCAATATAGCAGAGCAACATCACTGCAAACTGAAATGAAATAGGCAGGGCTAAATCAAACAGAAGCTACTTTTACAGGAGCAAATAAATATTGAGATGCAGTCTTTCATTGAATTTGTTGAAATGGGTTATTTAAATAGCATAATTTAAGAGAGAAATGTTACACTGTATGTACATTGGACGTCTGGTAAGGAGAAGATGAATAATAGTTTGTAGTCATAGGTACCACACTGATATGGGAGTGAAATTGAACAGCACAAAAAGGCCTTAAATTCACCTTGGTCTTGATGGTTATTCATATACATAGAGTTCAGAGGATTAAATAACAGAGGCATATTTGTTTTCCTGATGACAAACTAAAAGGCCAGTTGATGAGAAAGACATTGGCCGGTATTCTCCGCATGTTGGGATTCTCTTTTCTCGCTGGCAGTGCACCCCCACCCACGGCTTTGCCAGAGGCGTGGGGTGGCTTCAATGGGAAGTTCCATTGGCAAGCGGCAGGAAAAGAGAACTCTCCCACCGGTGAATGGTGCACCTCTGAGAAACACTGGGCTAGAGGACCAGAGAATCCTGCCCAATATTTTATTTACCATGTTGTTTTCAGCAAGCAGTTGAGAAGGTGCCACACAGGAGTATATTGACAAAGGTTCAAGAGGATAGAGCCTGGGTGAGGGTAGGAAGATGAATTAAGACTGGTTTTAAGGTAGGAAATGAACTGAGTTCTTCCACATGTTTGATCTAAAAAAGTAATGTTTATTGTGTACATCAATGATTTGGATATCAGAGTTAGAAAAATACCAAGCTTGCAAATGTTGAAAAAAAACAGAAAGCGTTGGTATTAATTCTGAGGATCAGCAGAAGCCAAAATGGAATGTTGATTGGGTTGTGGAATAAGCAAAAGATATAGAAGTCAATGGCCAAAATTTCCCAGCCCTCTCTTCCAGCAAGATTCTTCCAGTATCGCCTATGACGACTCCCCCTCACCCCCCCCCCCCCCCCCCCCGCATATTACCCAGCGGCAGAACGTGCAGGTCACGCAAAACTCCGTAGACACTGGCAGGACTGAAAATCCCTCTGCCGGCAATGGCCACCGGGAAATAGGTCTAGCCACGGTGGGGAGGGAATGGAGAACCCAGCTGGAAAATTATATTCATATAAGGTAAGACATTCCTGTGTGAAAATGGATTAATAAACTTTGACTAGGAAACGACTAGGGATAGGAAAGAGCAGAGAAAATTTGAGATTCACGCTCACAAAAATAGAATGAACTTCTCACACTTCCCAGGGCCTTAAAGGTCAAATTGCTTCATAGCATGTTGTGAAGAGTGATCACTGATGTTACTCAGGAAAATGCACCAGCCAGATTGTGTACAACAAGGTTCTACAAGCAGCAATGCAATTTAATGGCCAGGTAGGCTGCTTTCGATGGTGTTGACTGAGAGTTAAGTATTATTCAGAGCACTGGGAGAGCTCCCTTGTTCCTCATCAAATAATGCCATGAGAAAACTGACTGGGCCTTAGTTTATTGTTTCATTAGAAAGATATCGGGCGGGATTCTCCGCCGGCCGGATTCTCCGTTTTGCCGGTGCCTGGGGTTTCCCAACGGATTGGGGCTGCCCCACAATGGGAAACCCCATTGACCGGCCGGCGTAACGGAGAATCCCGCCGGGTGGGTCAGGCTAGAAATGTGGCATGGTGGGGCGGAGAATCCAGCTCATGATGCGGGCTTCTCCGTCGGCGGGATCCTCCGCTTTGCCGGTCGCGCACCCACAGCTGCGGGTTTGCCAACGGCACTGGGCGGCTACAGTGGGGAAACCTCATTGGCCAGTTGTGAAAACGGAGAATCACACTGTCGGCGAGGGTACGCTGTGCCAAAAAATGGGGCTGGTGGACAGAAGGGTCAAGGCTGTGTTTTTTGTGGAGGGGATGACGGCTGCAGATTTGAAAGAATGGGAACAGTGCACCTGAGGAGAGGGAACCATTTGTATCATCAGTTGGCACGCCACCAGGGAACCAATGTAAAACAAAATGAAATGTTAATGAGACATGTCAAGAAGATGTGTCCAGAGCAGGTATAAATGTGAGAAGCAGAACCTTCACCAAAAGCTATCATCTACAAAAAAGAGGCAGTGGCTAGAATCTGAAGTTATTGAACTCAATGTTGAGTTGCAACACCTACCATTTCACCTCCCCTCTTCTCATCCTCATGGCCCCAAACGCTCCTTCGTTCCTCCCTTTTGTATTTAATTGCTCTTGCCTTTCACCCTATTGCAGACCTACCCTTTTGTTCTTCCCTTCCTTCCACCCTCCCTCTTTCCCTAATCTGTCACTTCCCTAAGTAACTCTCAGTTCTGACCAGTTTATCAACCTGAAACACTGTTTCGCTCTCTGCCAGCACTGCCAGACTTGCTGAATGCTCCTTGCACTTTCTGAGATCATGGAGTCATTTAATGGAGGTGATTAAAATTTGGAAGTGATCAGATAGATATGTCCAGGCATCCAGTCATTCAATGGTCTAAGAACAAGGGAATGTTGAAATAAGATTAAGTTTAAGTGTTTTAGTTTAGAGAGCATATATACTCAGAGGGTTGCAATGCAGTGAAATGGACTATCAGAGTTATTGATTGAATCAGAGACCATGCCAACATGCAAGAATTGGTGAGCGAGGCGATTGAAAGAAAACAGACATGAAGACAAAGAAAAACAGGGTACACACATTTGATTTGCGACCCTGCTCTTGTAAAGCAATAGCACTAATAAAGACTGCATGGTCATTGGATCTATGGGGAATAATGCCAATGTAACTGTGACTTTCTGGAAAAGCCACAATTTCTCCCAATTCGATGGTCCGAGTTTTCTTGCTACCGTTTTTTGGCTTATGTGTTCTGGAGCAACCCACAGGTTATTTTGAAATCTTTAACATACAGGCAGTACAAACAAACATTTTAAAATGTGAAATGCTCCAACTAACGCCAGTCTTTTCCAAAAATATTTCAAAGCTCCCACCCACAAAAGCCTTTCACATCTGTGAGATCATCAAATGCAGCAAATCAGGTCTTCTGATACACCCATTCTGCTGATTCATGTTACTATGGATGATGACATTCATATTAAGTTTTGATGAAATGGCATTGACTTAAAACACCTCTGTTTCTCGCTCCACAGATGTTCCCTGACTTGCTGAGTGGCTTCAGGACTATCTTTGTCTTTATCTCAATCACCCCCTCAAATGCAATTTGATTTTTCTGAAATGCACTCTCCCTGGCAGTCACTGAATTGGTAGAAAAAAGGTATTGCTCTCTAGTTAAAGCATAATGGGAGGTGAATTTGGAGGCAGAGAAGGCCATTGAAATGAGCAGGGGCAGTGTGGGGGTAGGGGGGCTAGTAACGGGTGGGAACCTGTCAGCCACCCAACTCTGCCTCAATTAAGTCCGGGGTGGACAGCTTTGTGGAGGCCTTCCTGACTTGCGGTCAATTGAAGCCCCGAAATGGGTAATTAGCGCCTACCTAAAAGCCTCATCAGCCCTCCATTGGTAGGCAGGGCAGTTCTTGCAGGCTCCAGGAAAGTGTTTCTCGTTCAAAGGCACTCCATTCCTGATTGAAGGTTCCGGCATCGAGAAGGGGGAGGTGCGCGGGTGGATTTTCAGAGGCCCTTGCCTCTGAACCTTTCCCTCCCTCTCCCATGGCACCCCCACACCCTGTGCTCTCACTCACCTATGGCCTGGGTTACTCGCTAATCCTGGGATTCTTTTGGATGCATTACCACCAGCTGCCATCGCTCCCCAGCTACACACCCCACAGTGAACTGCTGCCACCTCGGATTGGCCAGCAGCTTTCAGGGAGATGGGATTTCTGATCGCAGGATCCTTGATTTGAGGGAAAGCCCACTGCTGGCCTTTTAAGTGCCTGACTTGTGCTTAATTTGGCAGGTGTTCCTCAAAGGAGGTTATGTGGGGTTCTCACCACGCCTCTAATCAGCAGCTGTGACTCGAGTCGACCGGATTAAACTGTACCCAATGATTTGGATTTTACCAGCTCTATAGAAACAAGGTGGTGAGGCCATCACCTTTCTGCTGTTATTTTACCAGTGGCGGTAAAGGTAGAGTATAGCTTTCCACCCAGAAGCAAATTGAATCACTTCAAAGGCCAATTTAAGGCCTCGCCCTCGGGCTGGTGGTGGTGGATAGGACCTCCACCATATTGGGCACTGCCCAGTCAACACCAGCTGCATACCTGCAGAATTGTGTGGGGGAGGGATCTTTTTCAGCTATTCAATGTGCCGCAGAGGTGCGGGGGGCGGGGGGGGGGGGGGGGGGGGCTGCTCCCTGTTTTGCAATGGTTGTACCTGTAGCAATCCTGTCCCCACCCTTGGCATCTCCCCCAACTCTCGCTGGGTATGACTCATTGGCTCTCTTTCACTGGAAATCAATTAACTGCCTGGCACAGGTAAAATACAGCCAGGGGTCCTGAAAATGGCTGAGACAGGATCAATCTGCGCTTTTCCACCTGTCAGCAGGAACCACCACCCCTCTCCTGTCCATCCACAATGACAAAATGCAGTCCTGTCTATGGGCGTCTGTTTGGAAAGTTAATGACAAAATAGTGCGGGGCCACCACTGAAGTTCCGCATTTTAGGTCCAAACACCAAATGGATGCTTCACATCCTCACAGGAATCATTAACCGGTAGCTGCTCTTATTCCTCTATTGTATCTATTGCTGGAAATGTGGTCGATATCCTCTTTCCGTGTTTGAACGTGTTTTCCACTGGAGTTACCGCATGGGAGTGAAAACAGAGGAATTCCTGGAGATGATGCTTCATTTTTGTCAGAAAATTAGAAGCTTCACTACTTCACGTTACACCGAACAGAAATTGCAAGAAAACCTAAATTAGAAACTGCGGGCTTACACTAAGCTTGAAGTAGACAGATACCATTTACCACATTAGGGAAGTGTGGTGACTCTATTTTACAGTTGTAGAGTGCAGAAGCTGCATTTTCTTCTTCACATTGGGGCAATATCCCTTTGCCCATGATTTCTACAATCGTGCTTCAATGTTTCGGGGGTCATACATCTTCCGGGTCACTGAAGTCACTGCGAGTTCAAAAGTAAAAACAGAAAAAAGCTGAGAGAGCTCAGCAGGTCCGGCAGCATCTGTGTCGGGAGAAATACAGTTTACGGTTCGAGTTGATGAAGAGTCATGGTGGACTCCAAACTTTAACCGTGTTTCTCTCTCTGTAGATGCTAGGTTTTTCCTGCTTTTTCTGTTTTTATTTCATGTTTCCAGCATCTGCAGTATCGCGTTTTTATTATGAGTTCAAAAACTTGGTACATATCCAAATGTTAACCATCATGGTACAAGACAAAATGTGATTAAAAATGCGATGCGTATCATCATAAATATTTGGCATCAATATGCAGCTTATTTGACAGTAAAGTGTTCGGCAGGAGTATTCAAAGTGTATACCAAAAGTAATCAGCACTAATTTGTTTGAGAAGTATTATTCTTTCATTTAAACACCACAATCAAAAATCACTGACAAGTTGACGTTGAGTTGATGACATTGACAAAATTGTGTCAAGTAGAATCATGGGGGTGACACGGGGGCACAATAATTAGCACTCCTGCCTCACAGCGCCTTGGACCCGTGTTTGATTCCGGTCTTGGGTGACGACCTTTGTGGAGTTTGCGCGTTCTCCCCCCTGCCGGTGTGGGTTTCCTGCAGGTGCTCCAGTTTCCTCCCACAGTCCAAAGATGTGCAGGCGAGGTGGATTGACCATGCTAAAATTTCCCCTGAGTATCCAAGGGTGAGCAGGTTGGGTGGGGTTGCGGGGAGAGGGCAGGGGAGCGGACCTGCGTGGGGGGCTCTTTCAGAGGGTCGGTGTAGACTCGATATCGCAGCCCAAAAAGTTATTTCACGACAATGAATAAGTCTTTGCAAGCTTCCGATGCTTTGAAATGCTTGTACTGCTGGGGACAACACTGACCTTGGATTTTGGCGGTGCTCGAATGTACCATTTACAATCAACTGCCTCCGTGGGATTGGCTTTGCCTTCCTGCACGACTTGCTTTGATTCAATGATGCCCTCTGGTCCTTCCATTTCAAACTCACACACTGAGTTAGACAAAACAAAATGTCAAACGGGGAATCACATGGCATTATCAGACTGATCAAAACGAGTCTTGTTCATGTAAATGTTTATCTCACGTGTACTAACCTGGCAATGGTTTCAGGGCACCAAGATGTGCAAATTCAGGATCTTAAAAGAAATAAAAATAAAAGGTTTATAGTAAAATTCCAACCAAAATTTGGATTGATTTTAATTTCTTTTTAAACCGCTAATTCTGCTGAAGCACATAAAGTTACACATTTTCGGAAGCCATACACACAGTCTTTTTCATAATGCCTCTAATGCACTTTTTTGAATACTGAAGCAATAATTAAAGGGGAAATTGTCTGCAAGGCAGGTGCTCCAAAGGGCTAAAAGGAAAATTGACACTCATCATTTCTGTATGAGGCGGACCTGTTTATTCTGCAAGAAACCACAACTAATATACTCATCAGCTCTGTGAATAAATAAAACAGTAATTTAGGTGAGCATGTAAATATTTAACAAAAACTTCAGCTAATGTTTGTTGGTCCTGATTTGTACCGTCACGGCAGGATTTAACACTGCACCATCTCCTCTTCAAGCAGAACTTCCTTCTCCTGCCTGTTTCCATGGACATGATACTGGCAGATCACAGTTTACTCCAAACATGCATCATTTTGTACGACAATTAATGAATTGTGTTTAGTCGCAGTCACTTTCTCGGTTAAGCGACCTGAACTTGGATAACTAATGGCATATAAATGGGCTACTGTGTTCACAAAATAAATGAACTTGCTCTCTAAATAACCCCAGTTACCATTCAAGTTATTCTTATTTCAAGCAACCATGTTGCAAATCGAATATTTATCGTGCCTACAACAGGCGCGCTTACAAAGCTACATATCTCAACCTTTGTCAAGGTTTACTCGGAATAACTGTTTGTTTAACAGCTCCTCTATAGGATTGGTGTGCAACACTATGCTGCGAGATAGTCCGTGAGATTTATGATGCTGCTCTTTCTTAGTCTATTCCCTCACGTGTGACTGGAGCTGTGCAAGGAGACACCAGTGTCCCTGCAGTGACAATCATCTGTTCAATTCCCTTAACAAACACAATGTCTGACATCCCAATTGCTTTAGCTTTCTTAAACACTAGCAGAGTAAACCAAAACGATTACGCCAATTGCATCAGTGATCTTTGTGTTACCACACGCTTGTAATTGATTTGATGTAACAGATACAAAGAGTAAACACTAAGGAGCACAGCACGCAGCTGAATCAAACAAAGAGCCTTTGCTATTGTAACATCCGCAAGGGGGAAGATGGAAGAAAGATGCAAAGACTCTGGAGAGCTCTCCAATTTCAAAATAGTCAAAAGAAGTAAGTAATAGAAGCCTGGTAAAACTATGTTAGCAAGATAAGGTAAAGGTACAAACGGACGGGTGAATTTCAAACAAGAGAAAATTATGGCAATAACCAGCATCTGCTACCTGACCTGCTCAGTATTTCCAGCACTGCCTGTTCTTATTTTAAGATTTCGAATATCTTTGAGGCAAAGTTAGATAGATCCTTGATTAACAAGGGGGTGAAAGGTTATTGGGGGTAGGCAGGAATGGAGTTGAGGTTAAGATCAGATCAGCCATGCTCTGATTAAATGGCGGGGTAGACTCGAGGGGCTGAATGGCCTCCTCCTCTCCCAATTCACATGTTCCAGCTCCGACTGCATTCTGCCTTTCGAATAGGGCAAATCTTGAATTGTTTCTCAATGTTATCGGACCCAAGGTTAGATTGTAGCCTCAAAATTCCTTACAGCTGTTTGCTATTCTTCTTCTTTATATGCACATTTTCATAAGACTTAAGCATTTTATTTTCAATTTTATTCAACCAATGAAGAAATTTCTTGAGCTTCAAGGACTGAAACTATGGAAGGTTCTTATGTGCACTTGGATGCTAGTCCAAGTGACAATATCACTACGCCCCGGCATCCCCTAAAGATGCTCTGCCATGATTCACCCTCCATTCTTTGACATCACTCTCAATCTGCAACTTCCCTCACCTGGGAGAAGGCAACATTTTCATGGGAACTCCTCCAAAGGTCTCTCCATGTCTCAGATTAACCTGATTTGGTCATATCTTGCCAATCCTTCACTGTTGCTAAAAAAAATCCTGCAAATCCCTTTTTAACTGTTGGAGTATGGACTACAGCAGCTCAAGCAGAAGACTCACTGCTACTCTCTGAAAGGCAACTAAGGGATTGCTAAATCATGCTGATCTTGCGAGAGAATCCATAATCCCTGAAATGAATATAAATTTACAGCTTTGTAAAGACCTTGTAGGCAACAAATGTAATGTGTATTTCCAGTATGTATATATGCGTATAAAGGGCGGCAAAGGTGACTTCATTCCAACTGGGATAAATTAAAAGATTTTTTTTCTTGCAAGCCAAACTTATAACTGAGTCAAATATATGACCGTATTTTCCCAACATTGTGAAATGTGGAATATTATTTCACCGAAATGTCCTCCCACACACACCCAAAAATTGTAACATGCTAATAGCTACACTTTACAAGTTTATAAATAGATATTTCACAGAATAGATGACAAAGATTGTCAAAATACCTTTCAGTTTGAATTCTGAGAGATGTCAAAAAAATGTCTCCATGCTTTGGTGCCTGCTAAGGATCTTATACAAATTGGGTTCAGGTGATCTCGATTCAATTCGTTGTCAGCAAGAAAGGAAAAATTAGCTTTTATATAATAATTTATTCTCTCCTCAGGATATCATATTCATATCTAATTAATTACATGTTGAAGTGTTGACTTGCCAAGCAATCACAGGACCCTTCCCTACCCATCATATAAATTGTTGCGATCATCTGAAATTTGGCATTCTTGTGTTTGTCCTGACGAGTGCAAGGCAAAAAGCTTCGGCAACATGTAGCTCTTTTCAACAATATCCATTTTGAAGTGCTGGCACTATTGTGTTGCGGACAAAACAGCAATGCCAAAAAATCAACAAATAAATTGTGTCTAGTTAACAATGAAATGGATTGCTCCTGTGTTTATTGTATTGCTGACTGAGAGACAACTGGTGGTCAGCTTATTAGGAAACCTTGTGCTTCTTTTTTTTTCAAACTATGCAATAGGGATTTTTGTAACCATCTTATTGAGCAACAAGGCCTTGGCTTATTTCATTTCAAAGATTGCTTCTCCAACAGTGTGTCATTCATACGATCATAAGAAATAGGAGAAGGTGTGGGCCATTTGGCCCATCGAGCCTGCTCTGCCACTCCAGAACATCATGGCTGATCAGATTGTGGCCTAAACTCCAATTCCCTGTTTGTGGCTCTGCATGTTTCATTGAAGCGATGGTCTGAAAAATGCGGTCTGGATCCGGGATGTGACTTGAATCCATGAGCTTCTGACTCCCAGAGACAGGCAAGCTAAGAGTTGAGCAAAGCGGAACCTGCCAGAACAAGTGGATCGCATAAAAATAAATGCTTGCTGGGATTCTCTGGTCCCCTGCCCACGGGTTTCCCGTCGGCATCGGATGGCTTCACTGGGAATTCCCATTGCCAGGGGTGGGAGAAAAGAAACCCGCCATCAGCGAACAGCGTGCTGCTTAGAAACACGTAGCTCAGAGGCCGGAGAATCCCGCCTGCTGACCCTCATTAAGAAGTATTTCGGAATCCAATGGGTCACAAGTACTGTCAAAATGTTAAATAAAAATCTCACCGAAGAACAGTGAAGGCTGAGTCTATACTGACACGTTAGACCGCTGGAGGGTGGGTTTCTCCTCACCCCCCCCACCCCCCCACCCCCGACACCACAACGTGTTTTTCGGCAGCGGACGAGGCTCGCAATTAGCCGCTGGTGGGATATCCCGGTCCCATTTTGTGTGGCTCGCCTGTCCCGTTGCCGGGGAACCTGCGCGGGGGCTCAGCTTCGGCAGGACGAGAAAACTCAGCCGGTGGGAAGGGCTGGAAAATCCCGCACTAAGGGCACGATTCTCATCCAAACGTTCTGTTAATTTTGTGGCGGGTTTTTCAGGAGTTTCCCAGCGGCTCTGCCGGCAAGTTCCCCACCGCTATTCAACGACACGGCAAGTTCCCCACCGCTATTCTCGCCAGTTTAGCCCACACTTAACACTGGGGAGCTCAACTCAGAGATCGGGCCGCTATTTTGAAAGGGTGCCCCGGTCTCTAAGTGAGCTTGTGGGTTCCCCACACCCCCGACCCATGGGGCAATGTCTTTTACCCAATTAATTTTTTCCAATTGAGTGGCAATTTAGCGTGGACAATCCACGTAGCCAGCACATTTTTTGGGTTGTGTGGGCGAAACCCACGCAAACGGTAGCATTGTGGATAGCACAATCGCTTCACAGCTCCAGGGTCCCAGGTTCGATTCCGGCTTGGGTCACTGTCTGTGCGGAGTCTGCACATCCTCCCCGTGTGTGCGTGGGTTTCCTCCGGCTGCTCCGGTTTCCTCCCACAGTCCAAAGATGTGCGAGTTAAGTGGATTGGCCATGATAAATTGCCCTTAGTGTCCAAAATTGCCCTTAGTGTTGGGTGGGGTTACTGAGTTATGGGGATAGGGTGGAGGTGTTGACCTTGGGTAGGGGGTAGGGTGCTCTTTCCAAGAGCCGGTGCAGACTCGATGTGAGGTCAGCCTGCTTTGTGGTCCCTGGGTACCCCCTTTTCAGGGCCCCCACCCATCACACCTCCAACCTCTCAGATGCTCCTTCTTGCATGTCCTGCACTCCCCTCACCCTTGAGCCTTGGCATTGGCACCCTTGCACTGCCACCCTGGCACTCAGGCAGTGCTCCTTCTGGCTTGGTAGTGCCACGTGGGCACCTTGGCAGTGCCAGGTGGCCACCCAGGGGTGTAAAATGGCCTGGGTGATGCCCGGGTGCCATTCAGCCTGTTCTACATTTGTGTGGACCAGTGGTGAACGGCGCTTGGCTGCGACCTCTCTGGGGAAGCCGGTGGATCCAGCGTTGCCGTTGGATACCAGGTACATTTGTCTAAGTTGGTTTAAAACCGGCGTTGGCGCGCTCCATTTTGTCACGCCCCTTGTGGGCGTGTTTCAGATTCGGACTCTTTGTGGGACTTGGCTGAATCCCGCGAGGCATGATGACTGTCGTGAAGCCTGAGAGTGGGCTATCCCGGCATTTACCGGCTGCACCGCGTTCAAGTGAGAGTGCAAATCAGCCAGTGGATCACGCCCTAAGTGAGCTTGTGGGTCCCCCAGACGTCCTGCTCATGTGTAATGTCACCCCTCACACCCATGGGCACTATCCCACACTCCCTAAGTGAGGACACCTTGCTATGGGGTTCCTAGGCCCTCTTCAGGACCCCAAGTCCCCTTCGAGTACCCCTCCCTTCCACGACACCCACCTATCGTGCGTCCAACCTTCCAGAGGCCCCTTCTTACCTGCCCTGCACTCCCGCACCCTTCAAAGCCCCTTCCACCCTCATTTCATGGGTATGGACCGCTCTGCCCGTGAGCCTTGGCAGTGCCACCCTAGCATAGGCACCCTTGCACTGCCGCCCTAGCACCCAGGCAGTGCTCCGGCCAGCTTTGCAGTGCTATATGGGCACTTTGTGCCAAGGTGCCAGCCTGGTAGTGCCAAGACGCCCACATTTCAGGGGAAGGGCCAGGGAGCCATCCTGCACTGACTCTGACCACACAGGGTTTCCGACGGCCCTGGACACACCCCCCTCTCCCCGAACGTCGTTCCATTGTGTGGAGCAGTGCTGAAAAGTGCCCAGCTGCAGCCTCCCTGGGGAGGCCAGAGTATTTACGGAGGCTGGTGGATCCCAGGCAGGTAGGTCATAAGTAGGTTTACTTCTGCAAGCATCATTTGGTCCCATTCATTTTGGGCAGATCTCCGACTCCGACGTCTCGCAAAACATTATGGTGAATCCCGCAAAGCGCGGAGACTATCGTGAGTCCCGCTGGAGGCCTCTCCCAGGATTCTCCGGCTACGTTGTGCTCTCACTTGAGCACAGAGCGGCAAGTGAACCGCGCCCTAAGTTTAATATTACATGGAACCGATTCAATACTGGGCTCGGTGAACTGCAGGAAAAAACAAAGTAGCACCATAAACCTTAGAACTCTAAATCATGCAATTATATTTATTTTACAGATCATTCTTGGACAATACGTTAATTTTCTCTTTAAAATTGCAATTGTTTTTATTGGCATCGCCAGAGCAAAGAGCAGCTGGGGCCTCTGTTTCATATGCATTATATCTGTCTGTCGCTAAATGAGAGAGCCTCATATAATGATGACCTTTCTACTGGTTAAGTATTTTAGTGTGCTTACTGTGCGACCCAATGGAGTAATTGAGGCTTAGGCCATTACTGGAATTAAAGGAAAACCATATATCCAAAGCAGAAAATGATACCAGGCTATTGTGAGAATGGGACAGTTGGATTAGTGTTTGATTACCCAGAAAAGTGTCTGCACAGACGCAATGGGCTGGATGACATTAACCTGTGCTGAAATCACCTCGGTTTCAATGCTGCAGGAGTAAGGAGGCTGGGCGCTGTGTACCAACAACAATGCTCATCTGGTTCTATCACTGGGACACAATGTTTGATTGATCATTTCAGTCCAATGAACAGGTGGTTGCCTTTTGATACAAATTTCTCCCCAGCACCCAGCTCAATCAGATCTCATGTGGCTAAGGTCAGTAACCCGATGGAGAGGACCATTCTTTCAAATAATAGTCAGAGATATCACATGGCGGCGTACTAGATCCGATAATCACTCATGTTTCAGGGATATACTGTAATGCAGAAGATGGGGCACTGAGCAGGCCTCAGATTTCAACAATGCTTGGGGGAAAAAAAAATTCATTTTGCACCTGTCGCAACCGCTGGACACTCCAAAGTGCTTAACAGCGATTAACATACATTTGAAGTGTAGTCACTGATATGTAGGGAATGTGACAGCCAAAGTCTGCACAGCAATCTCGCACAAACAGCAATGTGATGGCGACCACATAATCTGTGATTTTTTTCTCCTGTGATGTGGGTTGAGGGATAAATACTGGCAAAGACACAGGGGAACAATTCCCAACTTCAACTTCAAAACAGCACCATTGGATCTTTTACAGCCACCTTCAAGAGTAGACAAGGCCTCACCTCAGCAAGTCCAACACCTCGGGTGGAATTCTCCCGCAATCGGCGGGATGGCCCGACGCCGGCGCCAAGAATGGTGCGAATCACTCCGGCGTCAGGCCAACCGTAACTTCAGGAAACCTCCGACCCGGAAGGGGCTAGCAGCGGTGTGACGCCAATCGTGACGGCGTCACCCGTCACAGACGCGTGAGGCGTCACAGCACAAAAGACGCCGCCGCTGGAGACTCGGCAAAATGGCCGGCCGCCGTGCAGCACCGAGGTTCCAGGAGCGGGACATCGAGGCGCTCCTGGACGCAGTGGAGCAGAGGAGGGAGGCGCTGTACCCCGGACACTGCCGCAGGGTCACAACTAGCCTCAGCCAGCGCCTGTGGAGGGAGGTGGCAGAGGCCGTCAGTGCCATTGCCGTAACAGCCAGGACAGGGATCCAGTGCCACAAGAAGTTCAATGACTTAGTCAGCGCAGCCAGGATGAGTACCCACCATTCCAGCCCCCCCACCCCCAGTACAGGACACACCCACCCAGGACACTGACACACAGGACACACCCACCCAGGACACCCACACACAGGACACAACCACCTAGGACACAACCACCCAGGACACCCACACACAGGACACACCCACCCAGGACACTGACACACAGGACACAACCACCCAGGACACCCACACACAGGACACAACCACCTAGGACACAACCACCCAGGACACCCACACACAGGACACACCCACCCAGGACACACACACACAGGACACACCCACCCAGGACACACCCACCTAGGACACAACCACCCAGGACACCCACACACAGGACACAACCACCCAGGACACCCACACACAGGACACAACCACCCAGGACACTGACACACAGGACACAACCACCCAGGACACTGACACACAGGACACACCCACCCAGGACACACACACACAGGATACACCCACCCAGGACACCCACACACTGGGGACGAACGGATAGGAAACACCACCCAGCAGACCCTGGACTTTGGGTCCGATGAGGACCTCAACATTACGCCACTGCTATCTCCCACACCTTCCACTATGACAGAGACACCTCGGTTGGGCACTTTAGCGATGAGGCTTCTGGGACATGAACTGATGCTCACAACACAGCCGACCCAGTACCACAGGTGAAAGTAGGAGCAGCCGAGGGGACGGACGTTCGGAGGGCAGCCCGGCCCCAGCAACCACCTGCCGCCCGGGTTCCGGGTTCCTGGAGTTACCACACCCACCCATTTGCAGTCACGGACACAGGGACGATCGAAGGGGGTGACGGCCAGCTTGCGGCAGCTGCAGATGTAGGTGGAGGAGTCCACCCACGTGCAGGAGCAGCGAGTGGTGCCAGTCATGCATGCTACCCAGGCCAAAACCGCACAGGTGGCATCCGAGGTGGAGGCAATGAGTGTGATGGTGTCAGACATGGGGAACAGTATGCAAGGCCTGGGGCTTTCCGTGCAGGCGGCGTCCATGGCCCTAGACATGGCTGCCCTCTCACAGGCAGCCATGATCCAGAGCCAGCTGCAGATCGCAGAGGCGCTCAGCGCCGTGGCCCAGTCTCAGCAGGCCATGGACCAATCTCAGTAGGCCATCGCTGAGGGCATCGGCATTGCCCATGTGCTGGCCGGCGTCGCCCAAACAAAGACCGGGATGGCCAACTCCCTGAGCTCCATGGCTGCAAACTTGCAGACCCTTGTTGATGCCAGGGCGGGCCTCCAGGACTGGCAGCGCTAGGTGCCAGGGGTGCCTCGGGTGCTGGATACGTTCACACCCCTGACCCATGGAGAGGCCCGGGGCCATCGGGTACCCCGCGGAAGGAGGAGGTGCTGGGGCCCGTTCCGGGTCCATCTGCAGGGGCGGGCCCGAAACACCATAACACCTCAGACTTTCCCCCCTTCCGACCCAGGTGCATCTGGTGGGCAACAGGCAGGACAGGCTGGCAGCTTGCCATCCCAGTTGCTTGAGCCACAGTCTGGCCCATACAGGCCGGGCCGCCCCAGGAAACGGCCGCATGCGGCCCGCCAAAGGTCTTTATGCGGCCCACCAAGATCAAGTCATAAAAAAAAATAAAAAAAATAAAAAGATTTTAAATAAAAAATTTTTTTTTTAAAAATAAGGTTAATGGGGGGGGGGGGGGGGCTGTTGGGTTACTGGTATAGGGTGGATACGTTGACTTGAGTAGGGTGATCAGTGCTCGGCACGACAAGTGTTTCATGTGAAGTTTCTACTTTAAAATATTAATTAATAAAAATTAATTGCTTTTTTTTTCTTTAAAAACCTTTTATTTTGGCTATTTTAAATATTAAATACTTTATTTAATATACTATGCGGCCCTTTAAAATTGTGAATTTCTGAATGTGGCCCTTGCACGGAAAAGTTTGCCCACACCTGACCTAGACATAGTCATAGGGCCCGTAAGGCCAAAAAATTAGACACTGAGTAGGTTTGCACAGGTGCAGGGTACAGATTAGTTATAGGGGCTGGGGCACGTATATATAGGGACGTAGCAGACTGCAATGATACGGCCGACCCTCTCCGACGGGTACTGGAGGGCCCCTCCAGAGCGGTCCAGGCACCTGAAGCGTATTTTCAGCAGCCCAAAGCACCTCTCGGTCACACCCCTGGTCGCTGCATGGGCATCATTGTAATGGTGTTCCGCGTCAGTCTGTGGCCTCCGTATAGGCATCATCAGCCACGACCGCAATGGGTAACTCTTGTCACCCAGCAACCAGCCCCTCAGCCTGGGCTGGGGGGGGGGTTCTTTCGAACATGACGGGGATGAACGATTGTGCCACCCCCCATCCCCGCCACCCCCCATCCCCCGCACCCCCCCATCCCCAGCACAGCCCCATCCCCAGCATCCCCCATCCCTGGCACCCCCATCCCCGGCACACCCCATCCCCAGCACCCCCCATCCCCAGCACCCCCCATCCTCAGCACCCCCCACATCCCCGGCACCCCCCATCCCCGGCACTCCGATCAACTGCACTCCCGTGCAACGGCACCCTCCCATCCCCTCCCCACCCCAACCCAAACCCCCGTCCTCCACCCCTGGCACTGAACCTATCACTGACACGCACCCTCTGCCCTGGGGAGCACCCTCCACCGGCACCCGCCCCCCCCCCCCCCCACCTGCACCCGCGACCCCCCACCCCCCAGCTATGGCCGTGCCATCTCCTGTCCGGCGGCCACCACACGCCAACCCCTACCTCCACGCTTGCCGGCGTCAGCCAGCATGACTGGTTGACGCCGTTAAAAAGCATGCTTACTTTACGCCGGCGTGACCTGGGTCATGTCACTGGGACTGAAGCAGCCCATCGCGTCGTGCTGATTCTCGCAATTCCGCGAGGCGCGCAGCGCAATTGCCGTCGGCGCGATTTTTCCGGCCGGCGTCGGAGCGGCCGTATAGCATGTCTGACAATGCAGTTCTCCACTGGAGTGACAGCCCAAACCCTCTGACTGGAACGTGAAGCTTCTGCCTCAAAGCAGAGAAGGCCTCTCACTGAGCCATGGCCGACACGATATGTATACATATCACAACCAGAAACAGTTTGATAAAGGTAAAAGAATAATGGCTGTCATTGGTTTCGCTAATTTGTTGTTTTTCTCTTCCATCCTGTCTTGTAAGTGCTAAGTTGTGCTGTAATTGATTTCAACAAGAGCCAGCTGTTCCCTGGTACTTTGCATAACATTTCAACCAGTGAGTCTGAGAAGTGAGTGTCAAAAGGCTATAAAATCATTTAGGTATCACACCCAAGTCCAACACTGTCCTTATTAGCAGTCCACACATGTTCATTTCTTAAACAGATGGGAGGAAGGTTTCGAGGCTGATTTTGCATCGGAAAACTGAGGTCAGTTTTAAATTCCCATTAATGCCATTAGCTGAAACTGAGTAACTTTGCACAGAGGAAAGATCAAAGCGGAACATTTTTGAGTTGCATGTGCCAGACCAGAATATCCAATGACCCACAAGTAACAGGCTTTATTCATTCTTTTTTTGAATAGATTGGATTTTTTTCAAATGTGTAAACAGGAAAATTGTAATTTTCTTGTTCCTTAAACCTTTTGCTTTGATTGGTCGACCTAAGTACAATACAAAATGTTGCAATGTCTTCATAATAATAATCGTTATTTCACAAGTTGGCTTACGTTAACACTACAATGAAGTTACTGTGAAAATCCCCTAGTCGCCACATTTCGGAGCCTGTTCGGGTACACAGAGAGAGAATTCAGAATGTCCAAATTACCTAACAGCATGTCTTTTGGAACTTGTGGGAGGAAACATTGTCGTATGAGTTACGTTTGAGGACTCTGGGTCTGTACTCTGTAGTGATATGTGTCACTGTAGATACACAAGGGGTTAATGTAAGTACACATAGACTAGTTAGACACTAGAGGCAGCACCAGAGACACTCAACCAATAGGTCAGTAAGATAGGACATGACCAATGGGCATTCACGATACACACAGAGGTGACACTACCACAGGGGGGCATTACACCAACCCATATATATACAGGACACAGCACATGTGACCTTCCTCTTTCCAGTGGAGACACTCAGTGAGTACAGGCACAGCGTTGATTCAATATCCCACCCATCACGTGGATTGTAGCAGACTGGTTTGTCAGTCTGAGTAGCTATAGAAGGATCAACAGTAGTGGCGAACCCGAGTAGGTGAATTGTAAATAGTTTAGGAAACGTGTTGAAGTTATCTCCACGTCTGAAGCTTCCTTTGTCAGCATGCACATCAAGGAAGCCGCTCATGCTACACCAAGAGCATAACAAGACATGGTACCAGTGAGTAACTGTCTCGATCCATACAGCTACAACTCAGCAAACAGTGACAACCAGCAACAATACCCAGGCAAGATGTTCGAGATCCCGGTTCCGCAACGGCTCCAGTGCCACGGAAATCTCCACGGAAACTGGTGGGCATTCCGGCAAAGGTTTGAGATCTTCCTGGTAGCAGCCGACCTACAAAACGTGGCCGATGCTGAAAAGACGGAGCTTCTGCTCACCAACGCGGTGCCAGAGCAGAAGAAATCTTTAAACAATTCAAGTTCTCCAAAGGGCAAAATAGGAGGGACTTCCAGGCAGTCCTGGACAAATTCGGACAATATTCCAAGCTAACACAATCAAACAAACAGAAAACAGTAAGAGAGGCACCAGTACTTACCACGAGGCCGAGATCCTGGAGCAGAGAACAATTTTGATTGGTGGCCACCTTTGTAAAGGTACTGCACATGCGCAGTTGCGCGAGAAGCGCACAGTACGGGAAGGTCCATTTGCGCATGCGCAATTGTGAAAATGGCCCCCAGTATAGGAACAGCGATATGCGCATGCGCAAACGCTTCCTACGACTGACGTCACACTTTGTCAGAGGCCCCCGCACCACGCCCACTTAAAGGGGAAATGTCCCAAAACTCGGAAAAAATTTCTTAAAGCCGTAAAAGAAGATTCTTTCACCTGGAATGACAGCACAATGCCTGAAATTCAACCAGTAGCTGAAAGTAACCTCCATGGAACCCTGCAACAAGCAGTTAGCACCGCCCAAAGAGATGATTCAGTCCTTGAATACTATGACACCGACCTTTATTTCTTCTCTGGACATCGCGAGGCCAATGCCAGCTCCGACACAAACAGTGATGATATGGTCCTCGAAGACTACGACTCAGATGGACCTTTCAGCTTGGGAGGCTACCCCAGTACCAAATCCAAACTACAACTAGACGTGTTGTACATTCAAGACTCCGATGACGAGTTCTTTGAATTTGAGGATCTTCAGCCCAGCACATATGACATCCCAACTCGTGAGTGCAGGATTATGCTGCGGCCTGACACTGAGAGACAGAGAGCGGTACAAGCCCACAGAGAGCGGCCTGCTGCCACACAGCGAGTGGTTCACGCACCACTAAGGGTTCCCGACTCCACAGAGTAGTCCACGCACCACAGTGTCCTAGCCTCTACACAGGAAGCGATGAAAGACTCAAAAGCGTGACAACCACACGTCTCCTCACAAGAAGTGACTTCAGTGTCACAAGCCTCCACAGTGAGCTTGTGGACAGACTCCCGATAGAAGAAACGCAAGACTCCACACCGCAGTCCTTGCATGAACAAGTGATTCGAGTGACATAAGCCTCCACAGCGAGCACGTGGACAGCCTCCACGATTGAAACAACGAAGGACTCCAAAGCACAGTCCTTGCCTGAACATGACCATGAGGGTCTAGCAATCCCCTCTGAGCAACCAGCAGCAGACAATGCAAGTCTGCCACGCTCGAGTGAACCACAGCAAGACTATGACAGTCTGCCATGCTCAAGTGCACAGCAAGAAAACCATGACAGTCTACCACGCTCCAGTGAACAACAAAGGGACTATGACAGTCCGCCCACATTGTTTGAGCCACCACAAGAAGACTCTGACAGTCTTCCCAGCTCAAGTGAACAACAAGAAGCTACTGAGGCTCTATCCACTGTATGTGAGACAAGTGACGACAGCATCCCAGTTCCCATACAAGATGTGCAATGTGACAGACCTCAGCTAGTGTGTACAGAGGCACTCAACGATCACAGTGAGACCACTGATGACTCCGGTGACACCACGTTACTTCAAACCTCATACGCTCGAGCCTCTCCACAAGCTAATGCATTCCTGAATGTTTTGACTCTAGACATGGAGCATCAAGAAATCTTAGCCGACTCCAGTGAACCTGCTATGACTCCAGTCGGGGAGCATCGACAAACCAAAACTAACTCAGGTGAAACAGACCAGACTCCAGATGGGGAGCAACCAAACGCCAAAGCTGATTCACGTAAACCGGACATGACTCCAGACGGGGAGCACCGGAAACTCAGCGACGGCCGCTCAAGGTGACAGCAGATGTCACAAAGCACACTGACACAAGTAACTGTGTGAAGGGCTCATATTATCCACAGAGTGTGGTCTTTCAGTGCAGCAAACACGGCAAAACCAACCAACACAACATCATAACCTATGAAAACCAAATCAAAGACAACGACACGTACCAAAGACAACATTGTCGACAGCAAGCACGACAAAGACTACACCAATGGAACTACGACTGGTACAACATGGTACAACTCTGCCCATGAGGGACACTGTTACTGCTCAGTTCAGTACAATGACATCCCATGGCAGGACGATGCATCTTCCCAACTCGCGAGTGCTGCATTACCAACAGACAATCTGGCTTTCAGGACAGATGCCATCCAACATCGCTATCACAAGCATCGGAAGAAAAAAAGACTCCAAATCAGACAACAAAGTGATTTGACCATTTCTTGGTTCCTTATGCATAGGGACACTGGACGTTCACAAGGACATGCCACCATCAAAATCACCAACTCACTAACCCAACAAGAAAGACATTCGACCATGATAATTGATGGGTTTTGGACTCACACATATGATTTGGACTTATTGTTTAGTGATCACTGTTATCATTACTTGTACAGAGCATCGCTTATCTACCTGGTTTTTTTTGTTCAATTTTCTTTAACAGTGTACAGAAAATATGTAACACGAAAAAGGGGGGATGCAGTGATATGAATCACTGTAGACACACAAGGGGTTAATGCAAGTATGCGTAGACTAGCTAGACACTAGAGGGAGCACCAGAGACATGACACTCAACCAATAGGTCAGTAAGATAGGACATGACAAATGGGCATTCACAATACACACAGAGGTGACACTACCACAGGGGGACATTACACCAACCCATATATAAAGGACACAGCACACATGATCTTCCTCTTCCAATGGAGACACTCAGTGAATAGAGACACAGGGTTGATTCAATATCACACCCACCACGTGGATTGTAGCAGACTGGTTTATCAGTCTGAGTAGCTATAGAAGGATCAACAGTATTGGCGAACCCGAGTAGGAGAATTGTAAATAGTTTAATAAACGTGTTGAAGTTATCTCCACGTCTGAACATTCCTTTGTCAGCGTGCACATCAAGGAAGCCGCTTATGCTACGCCAAGAGCATAGCAAGAGATACTCGTTGGAGTTTACAAAGATGAGATGGGATCTTATTGAAACTTCCAAGATACTGCGAGGCCTGGATAGAGTGGATGTGGAGAGGATGTTTCCACTTGTAGGAAAAACTAGAAACAGAGGACACCATCTCAGACTAAAGGGGTGACCCTTTAAAACAGAGATGAGGAGGAATTTGTTCAGCAGAGGGTGTTGAATCTGTGGAACACTTTGCTGCAGAAGGCTGTGGAGGCCAATTAACTGAGTGTCTTTAAGACCGAGATAGATAGGTTCTTGATTAATAAGGGGATCAGGGGCTATGGGGAGAAGGCAGGAGAATGGGGATGAGAAAATATCAGCCATGATTGAATGGCGGAGCAGACTTGATGGGCCAAGTGGCCTAATTCTGCTCTTATGTCTTCTGGTCTTATGAAACCAGAGCACCCAGAGGAAACCCACGCAAACATGGCGAGAATGTGCAGACTCCATATAGACAGTGATCCAAGCCAGGAATCGGACTTGGGACCCTGGTGCTGTGAAGCCGCAGTGCTAACCACTGTGCTACCGTGCCTGCCCCTCTCGGGTGTACCTGGCCAATGAAGTGCAGTTTGGAGAACCGGACGCAATCACCTGTGCAAATAATCGGAGGGCCCCCAGTTTTCAGATGACTAAAATGAATCACAAGAAGATCAAAAGTGTTACTTTAACATTTTCAGAAGTTTTATCCATATGGCCTGTGAACAATTTGTTTGCACTTGCATTATGATACTGCAATTAAATTAAATTCAACAACTGTACACAAGCCAATCAAGATGTTGTTTTATGGACGTGAAGCCAGCCAATTCAGCCTGCACCATCATTAAGTTATTTACGTTTGCATGTGACAATAGGATTCATATGTTGGAGATCTGACGTAGCTCTGGACATTGGCTCTGTCAAATAATTAACAATTACCAGAAGCTTCCAAACCAAAGAGACTGCATTCAGATTGACAATTTACTTGGCCATCCCTGATACACAAAATTGAAGGAGAGTGTTTCAATCTTGGCAGCCGGGAATAGAGAGTTACACAGGGAATCGTTCCTGTTATTTGTTAAAAAGGAGACTCTAGGCTAAGGGAAGAACATAGGTGGCTAGTTTTTCCCCTAATAATATGTTTGTGTGGGTCTCACCCCCAAAACCCAAAAGATGTGCAGGCTAGGTGGATTGGCCATGCTAAATTGCCCCTTAATTGAAAACAATGAATTGGGTACTCTAAATGTATTTTAAAAATGTGTCCAGAATTTAAGGTGCTTGGGCAGGCAAACACTCGACCCGAAAGTACGTAAAATCGCATGAGAAGACGTCACGACATCATGATGCCCTCGGGCAACATTTCAGCAAGCGGACACACTTGCAAATCGAAAGTTTGCACACTGATAATCAAGAAGCAAATATAATTAAACTGAGATTTTATGCTTCTCATCTGCTTTTACAGTTGATGTGAGGGCTGAACGGGAAGGCGATCTTTACATTGAAGCTGCAACCTCTATCCCGGGTGGGGTGAAAGTCAGTGCTCAAATAAAACTAACAACTGCGTCTGGGGAATGAGGTCTGTGCATTACCTGGACACTCGTGGCATAGATTTCCACTGGTATTTACTTTTAAGGATAAACAGCTCCCTCATACAGCTCCGCAGTAGCTGTCGACCTGAATGAGTACATTGGAAGTGCAAGACAGGACACACTCCCCTTTCTCGGTACCAACCCCCACCCACCCTCCCCAGCAGTGCCCAACCTTTCACAGAGCACATTTTACACTGGTTGGCTGTTAAATGAACGTAAAATTCAGGCCTATGTTTTAAACATGTGCAAAATTAAAAATATCTAAACAGAGATAGTTGACAGTTCACAGATTGAAAATAACCATTTCATGAGAAAGAAAGACTTGCATTTGTACAGTTTTTTTTCATGACCACTCAATGGGAGCAATTTACCAGACGCATCCCACCAGAATTGTGACGAGACATGGCAGTAGATCCCGTGAGAGGCCTCTTCCGGGATTCCCAATGGACGTTGTGCCCTGCAGGATCTCGTGAGACAGCGTGATCCAAAATCGCACAGCTAAGTGAGCTTAAGTGCTCACTTAACTACGCCTACACTAGATCTAATCGGCCCCCGGAATCTATCAGCCTCGTCGAGGAGCTGTTCAGCACTGGTTCCCACGAACGAGGGCCAGATGGAAAGGCACATGGGGGGGGGGGGGGGAGTCTCCCTGGCGATCGAAGACCCACAGGTGGTTGGAATCTTGGTGAGGTGGCATCCGAGAATTGCTGATGCCACCCAGCCACTGTGGCACGACCAACCTGGCACCCTGGCAGTGCCAACCAGGAGCCACACTGGCACTTCCAGGGTGCCCAGGTGGTGTTCCCTCGTCAGCAGGGCATTGCCAGGGTGCAAGACTGGCAGGATTAAGATGCCCAGGTTTCATTTTGCCCATGCCGGGGAATGGATCCAGGGGTGCCCTGCCGATATGAGGTAGAGTGTGGGGCGGCGGGGGGAGGACCCCCCAACAGGTGAGATGGTGCATTGGGGGGGTCCGTGGGTTGCGCCATGGGGTAGAGCTATCAGGGCGCCATTTTTAAATGGTGCCCAATCTCTTCCTGCACTGGCAAGCAGAGCCGTTCAGTGCAGGAAATGCGAGTGAGGGTGCCTTGGCGAGGCATTCCCTGCTGAGCCCCGAAGAAATACCATATTGCCGTTCGATAGCGGGATTGTTTCCACTGCTACAAGAACTGGAAACGACCCTGCTAATCCTGCCCAGAACGGGACTCTGTTTTTTTTCGTTAGATCGTGCCCAATGTCTCAAAGTGCTTTACAGCCAATGAAGTGCTTTTGAAGTGTGGTCACTGTAGTGAAGTAGGAAACATAGCACGAAATATGTTCACAGCAATCCTCGACAAGCACCAACGAAAAAATGATCAGATGATCTGTTTTTGTGATGTTGGCCAGGATGCAGTGAATAACTTCCCTGCTTTTGTTCAAAACAGTGCCATGGAGATCTTTTCCATCTGCCTCAGTAGGATGATGCTCAGCTGAAATGCAATGGGGTGAATTCTTCATCTCCCTGGCCATGTGTTCCACAATGGCATTCCGTTACTGGCAGCTATAATCTCCGCTCCTGGTCAGGCCAATAGGATTCCCCGTTATAGCCACTCCACACCATCAGTAAACCTGTGGGTGGGGGTGCACTGCTGGCGGAATGGAGAATCCCACCAGTGGAGAATTCACCCCAGTACCTCCAGCGGGCGCTGAATTACAGTCTCAAAAGATGTAATAAGAGATTTCCTTTGAGAGCCTGAATTTTCTCACTTTGCTGATACAATCTGTACATCAGTCAATGTTTAGATATGAACTTAAGCTAATTAACCACAATAATCACAAATAACTGATCATTATTCGATCAAAGATAACTGAGTTGTTAAGGAGATAGTAATTTTTGATTACCTTTGAAAAATCTCTCTGGCCCTGAAAATTTTATATTGCAAGTGTGGGGTGGCATTCCCTCAGAGGAAAAAAAACTTGTACTTTTAAGTTTTTGCGTTCTTCTACTTGAGTTTCTCCCTGAATCCAGTGTGCGTGTCTAAATATTTATTTTTTTCCAGTATAATTATTTCAATGTATATATATTTTTTAATGTCCTGCTTTACAGTCTCTGAGGATTCTTCAATATGATTGGTTGATCAGCCTCCCTGCTGCTTGTTCTGTCTGCATGAAGCCTGTCGAGGGCATTGAATTCAAACTGTAGGGCGGAGAATCAATCCCGATGCCGAAGTCAGTTTGACGCCGGTTTTTTATCCTCTGCCCCTCCAAAATGGCATCATCACATCGCCGTTGGAATGGCATTGGCATGGCATATGGAGGGTCTCCCCCGCTGCTCTGCCCCCAATGGGCCGGGATCCCAACCGCACGGTGGACATGTGGTCTCAGCAGTCAGGAACCCGGCATGGCAGCTGCGGACTGTGTCCAGCGGCATCACAATCGGCCGGGACCCGTGCTACTGGCTGGGGGGGGGGGGGGGGGGCTTTTACGAGGGTTAGGGGGACTAGTAGAGGATGACCAGTGGGTGGCCAAGGGGGCACGATTTGGCAGGTCGGGTCCGCACACGGCCGGCGCTATGTTTTATAGTGTGACCGCTGCAGGTCGTTGCCATGCACGGCCATGCACCCGACCATTCTCCAGGCATTTATACCGTGGGAGCCGGGAGTTTTACTTTGCATGGCTGCTAGCCCCTCACTAATCACAGAATTGGTGAGGGATCGGCGATGATCTTGCCGTCATAAAATGCCACAGTTCCCATGCCGGCATCAGCACTTATCCTCCAAAACGGTGAATCCAGGCCAGAGTCTTCCTCCAGCACAAACTTTGTGGACTGCTAATTTTAAAGTGAAAAGTGAGCATCTTACCTTCACTGCTGAACACAAAGCCTGCTTAATTCAAACAAACTTCTTCTCAACTGTCAGAAGTCCATTATGTTTTGACCCTTCCCAGAAAGTGTACATGATGACAGCGATTTATTCAGGAACCTTTGAGTATTGCCAAAGGAGGAAGACACTAAATCTCCAAACAATTAAAAACTCTCATGGTGCTCGATTTACCAGCAAGGCAACCTGCTACAGCCAGTTAGCAAGTCTCTGTTGATCAGCACTGACACATCCCATGTTACAAGATGAAAGGACTGACATGCAACCAACACAGCCCATTAGGGGAAAATACGCACACACACACACACATATACACTAACACAACAGGGGAAGCAAACCTCCAAGCCATTTAAAACAAATACCTTTTAATTTAGAACACAGCTTCTCCAGAAGGAATACAGATCCCGACTATAGGATACTGCATCAAATGCTCAACTTGATACAAGGTAATTTACATTTTTATATTGTGAAGCTTCTTTCTGCTTCTGATTTCGGAAGGTGTACCTTTTGGATTTCTGGCACCTTTTAAACCAACCTGGGCTTCATTTGACTTCATAGAGAATATGGAGCCCCTTGCCTGACCTCGCTAGGGGCTTAAACTTTAGTCACTGGGAAAAGAGCTCTGCGTCTGCCCATATGAGCTCAGTCCTCAGCAGGAGAACTGCCGTTGCAGCAATGCAGTATAAAAAAGTCCTGCCTGGATGGACCTGGTACTGCAGTTTCTGGTTTCAGAACGATGACTGCAATATGACCGCAACACAAACATTTCCACTGTTATCAAATCTTCTGGTGACCTTGGTTGGAAGCAATCCTAGATTTGTGATTTATTCTGCATCGATACTCGGACCTTGTAAACTGTTTGCAGCACTTAAGTACCAACATTTCACTGAACAATCTGTTATGATTCAGAAATACATACATTTGGCTACATCAAAAGGTAATGATCCTCTGGTCGCACTGGAGGTGCCACACTTTGAGGGTGCACGAGTTAAAGTTCAATCCCTGTTTCTGTAACTCAAGCTTTTCTAGCGTAGAGTCTCCCAGTTCATGTCGTAAACACTTTTTGAATTAATTCATGGTGTGGGGCATTGCAGGATGGGCCAGCATTTATTGCCCATTCCTGAGTGCCCTTGAGGGAGCATTTAAGAGTCAATCACACTGCTGTGCATCTGGAGTCACATGTAAGCCACACCAGGTAAAGACGGCAGATTCCCTTCTCTAAAGCACACTAGTGAATCAGATGGGTTTTTAGGACAATTGACAATGGGTTTCATGGTCATCAGTTGCCTTTTAATTCCAGATTTTTACTGAATTCGAATTTAGCCATCTGCCATAGTGGGATTCGATCCCAGGACCCCAGGGTTTTATAGGGTCTCTTGATTATCCGTCCTGTGATAATAGCACTCCCTCCCCATTATAGATCAATCCCCTTCACTATCATTTGGTCAAAATCCAAGAACGCCTTCCATAACAACACAGTTTGTGTACCCACACCACACAGACTGCGACGGTTCAAGAAGTTGATTTAACACTGCCTGCTCAAGGGAAATTTGGGGTGGCGAATGAATGCTGACATTGCCAGCAATGCTCCAAGCCCATGAAAGAATTTTTAAAAGTGGCGAGAGAGGGGAGAAAAGCTACAAGAGTGCTATTTTCTCACTATTGATGTTTAAAATTATTCAAAGCAATTTAAATAACTTGATGCCAGCAAATTCATGAAATGCAGAGCTCAATATGACTAACTAATAAACCATCGAAAAGGGTTTTCAGTGGAGAGGGATATCAAAGTTGCCAATTCTAATTCATTATATTTTCTGCTGACATTTTACAGTAAGAACATATGAAATGGATATTTTAGATGCTCATTTGAAATAGTAGAAAAAGTTATTGGCCTCCATAATCATTAATGAGACCTGAATGGTTCATAAAATGGGGTTCACAGTCATCCAATATAATTTTTTTCATTATCCTTGTTACATTAGGGAAGACATTGTTATCAGGGTTCGGAGGGTGGATTCTTGCAGAGGTGATGGGCGTCTCACCCAACAGCTGGAGAGATGGTGAGACCCTCGCATCAACTCTTTTCAGGAAGGCTCACAACATTGGGAGCTACTCAGGCACCTGGCAGGCCAGCAGCAGGTCTTCACACAGGATCAAGGGTTGCATAGCCAGAAGTCCAGCTCAGTCCAGTGCGGGTGGGGTAGTGGTAGAGTCCTTACCTGCCACCCTTCCCCTGATTAAATACCCTCTCTGCCACCAAACTAACCATTTGGAAGTTCACAAGATTCTGCTGTTTAGATTTTAGGATAAAATCCAATCTTTCTCTGCATCCTGACCTTGTGGCATTTTCATCTGGCCTCACTGTCGGTTGTGATGTCTAATATGCAAAAGATGCCTGTCGATTGATGGAACCATCAATTCACTAGACACGTGCTTTAAGATATGAACAGTGGTTTTAATCTACTAACTAGAGCCAGCCTGTTACCTGTTGAACTCTCGATGAACTGCAGGCTGACTCTGCACAAGGGTATTTATACAGCAAGTCCAGGGGGAGGAGTCGTGGGCGGAGCCAAGGGTGGAGCCCAGGTACAAACTCCTGAGCATTCCCAGAGCTACTCCTCCTAGTGGTCAGATAATGCTACTGCGCTTACAATGGTATTGGTAAATACAGTGTGAATTACTAAGTTACATTCACCACATCGATGTTGAGCTCAAGTCTCCCATTTTAAATGGGGGGGGGGCAACAAGTCTCCCTCACATTGTTTTCATTTGATGGTGCAGGGTTTTGGAAGCGTGCCAGATTTGACAAATGGCATTTGCTGAGGAATTTGGGACATTCGGAAATGTAAGTGTAAAATCTTTTCACATTTTCAGATGTAGCTCTGAAATGTTGTATTATAATATAGATGTGTTTTTAATGCAATGATTAATAAAAGGGATCTGTCCTTTAAAAGTAAATTGACCCTTACATTGAGCAGCCTTATGTGGTTATTGATGTGCCTTACAGTACTTTTCCAATGGAGAAAGCACCATAATGCAATGAACGATCAGCAAAATGTCCTGTCAGCCTTTGATATCACCTTTGGGCAGCTGTGACTATTATCAATGCCTCATTGAGTTTCAAGTGCGAATGCCATTCAGCACAGTCTCAAAAGATGTTGGGCGGGATCCTCCAAACCTCTGCCGGGTCGGAGAATCGCCGGGGGTCGGCGTGAATCCTATCCCTGCCGGCCGCCAAATTCTCCAACCCCCCCAAAAGTCGGCGAGGCGTGAGTCGCGCCGCCCGCCTCGGAGAATTGCAGGGATAGGCGCAACTCAATGGGCCCCGGGGCTGCCCGAATTCTCAGGCCCCTGATGGGCTGAAGTCCCGCTGGTTTTTTGCCACCGGCGTGGATCAGACCAGGTCTCTTAACGGCGGGACCTGGCGGCGCGGGCAGGCTCTGGGGTCCTGGGGGGACGTGGGGCGATCTGGCCCTGGGGGGTGCCCCCACGGTGGCCTGGCCCACGATCGGGGCCCACCAATCCGCAGGCGGACCTGTGCCGTGGGAGCACTCTTTTCCTACGTGTCGACCGTGTCAGCCTCCGCGATAGCCGACGCGTAGGTGACCCCCCCCCCATGCATGCATGGGGATGACGTCAGCAGCCGCTGATGCTCCCGTGCTTGTGCAGACTTG
This sequence comes from Scyliorhinus canicula, assembly GCF_902713615.1. NCBI lineage: Eukaryota > Metazoa > Chordata > Chondrichthyes > Carcharhiniformes > Scyliorhinidae > Scyliorhinus > Scyliorhinus canicula. The sequence continues at coordinate 163,495,896 of NC_052155.1, read as the reverse complement.
CGCCGGCCGGTGAAGTCCCTTTGGCCCCGGCTGGCATGGCGCCAAAGGCCTTCCACTCCAGCCGGTGGGACGCAAACCACTCCTGTGCCGGTCTAGCCCCTGAAGGTGCGGAGGATTCTGCACCTTTGGGGTGAGCCGACGCCGTTGTGGTTCATGCCACTCCATCCCGCCGGGACCCCCTGCCCCGCCGGGTACGGGAGAATCCCACCCGTTGCCTCTGTGGACCTGTATTTTTAGATCAGAAGGGGACACATGCCTACAAACTTCAGAAACCCTGATGTCATATTACACTCTAATAAGCATTGACTGGCATACATCAAGACTTCCATACCTCACTCAGAAGAAAGTTTTGGCTTGAAGAGCTGATGCTCACTCAGATTGGCCAGCAGTTCTTCAAATCCTCCAGGCACATTGCTACAATAGCCAGACGAGGCACTACATGGAGCTGCCTGCCACAGCGTCCAGGGAACAGGAGGACAGGTAATTGGTAAGGGTCCCAGGACAGGTACGATAGGGAATGCCTGAGGTACTTGCAAGGGAAGTGATTGTGTTTTGGGAAAAAGTCGGGGGACAGGCCAGGATTGAGGAGTGAGGAGGAAGGTCTGGAGCTCAACGGGCCTTAAGGGAAGGGCACCCTGAGTCAGAGGATTTCTGACGGAGGCACCCATCCCATTCCCACCTGAGATCCAGCTTTGTTTATTGATATGTTTATCCTCCTGAGTTGCCATCTGCATTGAGACAGGGCAGGAAAACATTCTTCTGGGGCAAGGGAAGGCTTCCCGTCTGAGGTCCCACCTGCCCCAACATAAAATCTGGACCAGGTCGGGACAAGTGGGAACTCTGAGGGCCTCTCCTCCATGCACTTGCACGCCGCCCTGCCGGCCTCCGGTCCCACGCCTCAGAACCCATCGGGCTTGTGGGGGACGGAGGGGGGCTGGGGGGTGGTTGTGGCGGTGGGAGGTGGGAGGGGTGGATGGGGGTGAACACAGTGTAGAACTCTGACCATGGTTTTTGGCTTGTTGGCACAAACGATTTTCCACATGGCAGAATGCACTTTTATCTCATGATACTAATGATATTGAAGCTTTTACTATATTGTGAGAAGTTCGTTGATCTCTCCTAAAGAATATAAAATATTTTCCATTGATGTTGCCTGGGATATGCACACTCTACATAGTGGATACCTGATACGTGTCTGTAGAAGATACATGAGGGGCACAGGGGTGGCATGGGTCATCTGAGGGAGCATGGAGGGTACATGTAGGCTTGGAGGTGACATTGGAGAATTTCAGGTGGCGTGGGCTGGCGTGGAAGCAGATGCAAGGATGAAAGAAGCGAAGGACGAGTTTTAAGGGGTTCTGAACTCTGTTGGGAAGTTGGAATACTATGATGGAGATCCAAGGAGGACTTACGACAGGCCCACCTCTGTACACACATCTTTTGCACTGGTCCAAGGCTCACATACTGAACTGTGCACTTGACCCTGGTATGAAAAGACAGAAATGGCTTCAGAAGTCATTCATGGGCCCGATGTCCAATTTGTGAACCAGGCAAGTGCACAGGTCTGTTTTCCCTGAGCCCTGAGGAAGAATTGGCACAAAGCATTGTATAAAGGTGAAGAGCATCTGGCCACAATGGGTGGGAACCCAGACTCACAGCTTAAAAACCCACTCAACTATACTGTCACCAGATCTAACCTGCGCCCGGTATCTATCAGTCTCGCCAAGGAGACCCTAGCCAGACACCGTTTAGCACTGATCCCCACCAATGCGGACCAGTCAAAACGGCACTTGGGGAGCCCCCCACCCCCAGGTGATCAGAGATCCGGGGGTGGTTGGCCTGTGGCCAGGCTGTAACCCTGACACTGCTGGTGCCACCCGGGCACCTTGGCACTTCGAGCCCAGAACCCTGGCAGTGCCACCTGGTTGCCACCCAGGTATTGCCAAAGTGCCCAGATGACACTGCCAGGCTGACAGGGGCATTGTCAGGTTGCCAGGTTGGCAGTGCCAGGCTGACATTTTGTCCACACAAGGGATCAGTCCTGGGGGTGTCTTGCCGGTATGTGTTGGGGGTGTTGGGATTCGAGGACATCCCAGCTCTCCGGCGATCGTAACGGGCAGTCCAGAGATTGGGGAACCATTTGAGCCAGCTAACCCAGAGTCCAGAACAGACCCTGTATTTTCTTTAGTTAAAACGCGTCCAAAGGAATTCTCCTCCGAGGGACGGTCAGTGGGGCAGTAGCCGAAATCTGGGACCTTGTTCAAATCCATCACAGATTGACAGGATGAAAGTTTCCTGTTTCGTGACTATGTGGATGCCACATTAAATGTGTACTTCCTGACAAACAGGAATCCATAGCGCAGCACATAAAGAGGTGATGTGAAACATAAATACAGTAGTTAGTTCCTGGGGAACAACAAAGACATGATCATTGAGCAGCGTGACAGTACCAGAGCTAAATCAAACAGCCAACAAAGCTTGATGGAGTTTGCAAGGTCAAGCAGCGACTGAGAAATGAAAGTAAAACTCTGGAAATAGAAGACAGGTGAGCATGAATGATATGCTAATTGCATAATTAAGAGGGAAAAAATATCCAGATCACATTTAATCGGTGCTCTTCTGAAATCAGCAGCGTCAGCGGGGAGCTCATACTTTGCACACCCGAGATCATGGACAAAGAGGGGCACAGGTAAAGGTGAGTGATAACAGGAAGGTGGGCATTAAATACCAACTTGAGGGCATCAGTTGGTGGAGGGGCGGGAAAGCCATCCATGGGTCTTCCAGCCATAGACTTAATCAGAGTGCGGGTGGGATAGTGGTAGAGTCCTCACCTGCCACTCTTCCCCTGATTAAATACCCTCTCTGCCTCCAAACTAACCATTTGGAAGTTCACAAGATTCAGCTGTTGAGATTTTTGGAATAAATCCAATTTTTCTCTGCATCCTGACCTTGTGCCGTTTACTTTGGCCTCATTGTCAGTTGTGATGTCCAATATGCAAAAGATATGCCTGTCGATGTTGAGGTCATGTCTCCCATTTTAAATGGGGGGGGGGCAACAATCCTCCCACACATTGTTTTCATTTGATGGTGCAGGGTTTTGGAAGTGTGCCAGATTTGAGAAATGGCATTTGCTGAGGAATTTGGGAGATTCTGAAATTTAAGTGTAAAATCTGTTCACATTTTCAGATGTCGCTATTAAGTGTTGAATTGTAATATAGATGTGTTTTTTATGCAGTGTTTCATAAAAGGCATCTGTCCTTTAAATGTAAATTGACCCTTACATTGAGCAGCCTTATGTGGTTATTGATGTGCCTTCCAGTACTTTTCCAATGGAGAAAGCACCATAATGCAGTAAACAATTAGAAAAATGTCCTGTCAGCATTTGCTATCACCTTTGGGCAGCTGTTACTATTATCAATGCCTCATTGAGTTTCAAGTGCGAATGGCATTCAGCACAGTAGACCTTCCATTCATCTGAAAATGAATGAGAGTCTCAAAAGATGTTGTCTCTGTGGACCTGTATTTTTAGATCAGAAGGGGACACATGCCTACAAACTTCAGAAACCCTGATGTCATATTACACTCTAACAAGCATTGACTGGCATACATCAAGACTTCCATACCTCACTCAGAAGAAAGTCTTGGCTTGAAGAGCTGATGCTCACTCAGATTGGCCAGCAGTTCTTCAAATCCTCCAGGCACATTGCTACAATAGCCAGACGAGGCACTGCCACTGAGCTGCCTGCCACTGAGCCCTGGGGACAGGAGGACAGGCAATTGGTAAGGGTCCCAGGACAGGTACGATTAGGAATGCCCAAGGTATTGCAATGGAAGCGATTGTGTTTTGGGAAATAGTTGGGGGATAGACCAGGATTGAGGGGTGCGGAGGAAGGTCTGGAGCTCAACGGGCCTGAAGGGAAGGGCACCCTGAGTCAGAGGATTTCTCATGGAGCGGCCCCATCCTGTTCCACCTGAGATGCAGCTTTGAGATATTCTTTGAGAAGGTGACTGAACAGGTAGACGAGGGTAGAGCAGTTGATGTGGTGTATATGGATTTCAGTAAAGCGTTTGATAAGGTTCCCCACGGTCGGCTATTGCAGAAAATACGGAGGCTGGGGATTGAGGGTGATTTAGAGATGTGGATCAGAAATTGGCTAGTTGAAAGAAGACAGAGAGTGGTAGTTGATGGGAAATGTTCAGAATGGAGTTCAGTTACGAGTGGCGTACCACAAGGATCTGTTCTGGGGCCGTTGCTGTTTGTCATTTTTATAAATGACCTAGAGGAGGGCGCAGAAGGATGGGTGAGTAAATTTGCAGACGACACTAAAGTCGGTGGAGTTGTAGACAGTGCGGAAGGATGTTGCAGGTTACAGAGGGACATAGATAAGCTGCAGAGCTGGGCTAAGAGGTGGCAAATGGAGTTTAATGTGGAGAAGTGTGAGGTGATTCACTTTGGAAAGAATAACAGGAATGCGGAATATTTGGCTAATGGTAAAATTCTTGGTAGTGTGTATGAGCAGAGGGATCTCGGTGTCCATTTACATAGATCCCTGAAAGTTGCCACCCAGGTTGATAGGGTTGTGAAGAAGGCCTATGGTGTGTTGGCCTTTATTGGTAGAGGGATTGAGTTCCGGAGCCACGAGGTCATGTTGCAGTTGTACAAAACTCTAGTACGGCCGCATTTGGAGTATTGCGTACAGTTCTGGTCGCCTCATTATAGGAAGGACGTGATGGCTTTGGAACGGGTGCAGAGGAGATTTACCAGGATGTTGCCTGGTATGGAGGGAAAATCTTATGAGGAAAGGCTGATGGACTTGAGGTTGTTTTCGTTAGAGAGAAGAAGGTTAAGAGGTGACTTAATAGAGGCATACAAAATGATCAGAGGGTTAGATAGGGTGGACAGCGAGAGCCTTCTCCCGCGGATGGAGGTGGCTAGCACGAGGGGACATAGCCTTAAATTGAGGGGTAATAGATATAGGACAGAGGTCAGAGGTGGGTTTTTTACGCAAAGAGTGGTGAGGCCGTGGAATGCCCTATCTGCAACAGTAGTGAACTCGCCAACATTGAGGGCATTTAAAAGTTTATTGGATAAGCATATGGATGATAAGGGCATAGTGTAGGTTAGATGGCCTTTAGTTTTTTTTTCCATGTCGGTGCAACATCGAGGGCCGAAGGGCCTGTACTGCGCTGTATCGTTCTATGTTCTATGTTCTATGTTTATTGATGTGTTTGTCCTCCTGATTTGCCATCTACATTGAGACAGGGCAGGAAAATATTCTTCTGGGGCAAGGGAAGGCTTCCCCTCTGAGTTCCTACCTGCCCCAGCATAAAATTGCTACCAAGTCGGGACAAGTGGGAACCTAGATGGCCTCCCCTCCATGCAATTGCACGCCACCCTGCCGGCCTCCGTTCCCGCGCCTCAGATCCCATCGGGCTGGTGGGGGAGGGAGGGGGGTTGCGGGGTAGTTGTGGGGGTGGGGGGGGGGGGGGTGGGTGGTGAGGTACACTGTGTAAAACTCTGACCATGGTTTTTGGCTCGCTGGCACAAACGATTTTCCACATGGCAGAATGCATTTTTATCTCATGATACTAATGATATTGAAGCTTGTATTATGCTGTGAGAGGTTCTTTGATCTTCCCTAAAGAATACTAAATATTTTCCATTGATGTTGCCTGGGATATGCACACTCTACATAGTGGATACCTGTTACGTGTCTGTAGAAGATACCTAAGGGGCACAGGGGTGTCGTGCGTCATCTGAGGGAGCATGGAGGGTACATGTAGGCTTGGAGGTGACATTGAAGAATTTCAGGTGGCATGGGCTGGCGTGGAAGCAGATGCAAGGATGAAAGAAGCGAGGGACGAGTTTTAAGGAGTTCTGAACTCTGTTGGGAAGCTGGAATACTATGTTGGAGATCCAAGGAGGACTTGCGACAGGCCCACCTCTGTACACACATTTTTTGCACTGGTCCAGGACTCACATACTGAACTGTGCACTTGACCCTGGTATGAAAAGACAGAAATAGCTGCTGAAGTCACGCATGGGCCCAATGTCCAATTTGTGAACCAGGCAAGTGCACAGGTCTGTTTTCCCTGAGCCCTGAGGAAGAATTGGCACAAAGCATTGTATAAAGGTGAAGAGCATCCGGCCACAATGGGTGGGACCCAGACTCACACAGTAAAACAGCTTAAAGACACACTCAACTATACTGTCACCAGATCTAACCCGTGCCCGGCATCTATCAGCCTCACCAAGGAGACCCCAGCCAGACACCGTTTAGCATTGATTCCCACAAATGTGGAACAGTGAAAACAGCACTTAGGGAGCCCCATCGGGCGTACGGAGTGCAATTCTCTGTTTTACTCTGTGTGCCTCCCCCATCCACCGCCACAACCATTGCCCCAATCCCCCTCCCTCCCCACCAGCCCGATGGGATTTAAGGCGCGGGACCGGAGGGCGGCAAGGGTGTGTGCAATTGCATGGAGGGGAGGCCCTCTAGGTTCCCAATTGTCCCGACTTGGTAGCGATTTTATGCTGGGGCAGGTGGGACTTTGTAGGGGAAGCCTTCCCTGGGCGCAATTCTCCCATCGGGAGACTAAGTCCCGACGCCGGAGTGAAAACCTGATTGTTACACTTCGGCGTCGGAAGCCGCTCCCAGCCCGCTATTCCCCCGCCCCCGGGGGGCTAGGAGCGGCGCCACATCATTTACGCACGCCGGACCTTGGCGCCACGTAAAAGCGGCGCCGCGTAAATGACGTCACCCGCGCATGTGCGGTTGCCGTCCTCCCCGCGGCTGCTCCACAAGAAGATGTCGCATGGATCTTGTGGGGCGGCGGAGGAAAGGAGGTCCTGCTTCAGAGAGGCCGGCCCGCCGATCAGTGGGCACCAATCGCAGGCCCCCCACCCGGTGCAAGAAACCCCATTCCCCCCCACCCCCCCCCCCCCACAGGGCTGTTCCTGCCGGCAGCGGCCAGGTGTGGACAGCGCCGGCAGGAACCCGTCATGTTGGGCAGGCCACTCGGCCCATCCGGGCCGGAGAATCGCCACTCGCCCGTTACAAACGGCGAGCGGCAATTCGCCTAGCGGCCAGCCGTGAATCTCGCCACGCCGGTTTGGGGGGGGGGGGGAGGGTGGGCGAATTGCGTGCGGGTGCCAGGGCGGCGTGGCGGGACTCTCCCACACAGTGTCGGGGGGGGAGTGGGGGGGAGAATTCCGCCCTCTGTATTCTCTTTAGTTAAATCGCTTCCAAAGGAATTCTCCTCCGAGCGACGGTTAGTGTGGCAGTAGCCGAAATCTGGGACCTTGTTCAAATCCATCACAGATTGACAGGATGAAAGTTTCCTGTTTCGTGACTATGTGGATGCCACATTTAATGTGTTCTTCCTGACAAACAGGAATCCATAGCGCAGCACATAAAGAGGTGATGTGAAACATAAATACAGTAGTTAGTTCCTGGGGAACAACAAAGACACGATCATTGAGCAGCGTGGCAGTACCACAGCTAAATCAAACAGTCAACGAAGCTTGATGGAGTTTGCAAGGTCAAGCAGCGACTGAGAAATGGAAGTAAAACTCTGGGAATAGATGACAGGTGAGCATGAATGATATGCTAATTGCATAATTAAGAGGAAAAAAATATCCAGATCACATTTAATCGGTGCTTGAACTCAAAATGCGGCACATTTTTAAAAAATCTAATTGCCTTGAGTGGATAAGGGGAGACTTTAGTACATTCATTTAAAAAAAAAATCTCCCCTCAGACGTTGCAGCCTTCCCAAACAGATATATTGTCCTTGTCAGAGATGCATCCACTCTTACATTTTCTAACTACTATTCCTGCATGTCCTGTGGGAGATGTAGTAAAATTCACATTAGGAGACTCACAAGGCCTTATCAAAGATATTTCTTACCAAGCTGAATCTTCCAGAGGGGTATTAGATTCCTCAGCTCGGAGAGTACTATCATTCCTCAGAGTGACAGTTCAGCTCTTGAATTATACATCTCGGAATTTTCTAATCATCTGTAAAAATGCATGAATCCAGTAATATTCATTTCTTCTTCAAGGCGGCAACTTGTTTTAAATGCAGCAGCTATCCATTTTTAAATTTGTATTTTACAGCATGTCTCACAAAGATTTTAACTTTAATTCTGTAGCTCCTTCTTGTCTTGTGTGGCAGGGGTTTACATTACCGTCGCTGAATCCCCCTATATCAACATTCTGGTGGGGTTACCATTGGGCAGAAACTGAACTGGGCTAACCATAGTGATCTACCATATGATCTAATTCTATGAACAGTAATTAAGAAGTCAAACAGCAGCAGCTCGCTAACAGTAAAAGCTCGGTTTCCATAGCTACATAAAGGCCAATAAGTGTCTCATGTGCTCCATCACATACAATTTTAAAAAGGGGCAGCACGGTAGCATTGTGGATAGCACAATGGGTTCACAGCTCCAGGGTCTCAGGTTCGATTCCGGCTTGGGTCACTGTCTGTGCGGAGTCTGCACATCCTCCCCGTGTGTGCGTGGGTTTCCTCCGGGTTCTCCGGTTTCCTCCCACAGTCCAAAGATGTGCAGGTCAGGTGGATTGGCCATGATAAATTGCCCTTAGTGTCCAAAATTGCCCTTAGTGTTGGGTGGGGTTACTGGGTTGTAGGGGTAGGGTGGAGTTGTTGACCTTGGGTAGGGTGCTCTTTCCAGGAGCCGGTGCAGACTCGATGGACCGAATGGCCTCCTTCTGCACTGTAAATTCTATGAAATCTATATAAATACTGTGGCTACAAGAACAGGTCAGAGGCTGGAACTCCCACGGCGAGTAACACACCTGCTGACTCCCCAAAGCCAATCCATCATTTGCACTACATAAGTCAGGAAATATGGAGTACGTCCCACCTGCCTGGGAGGGTGCAGCTCCAGTCCATTGCAAATAATAATAAAAACCGATAAAGAAGGCTTCTCCTTAAAATCAAATAAGTCAATTCCCAGGAACTCCCATGGTATTGACAGCAAAGAAGAAGGTAATCATGGTTCTTTTTGTTTTTGACTGTTTACGGCACTGTAGCCACCTAAAATGGACGCTGAGCTACAAAATAAGCCAAGCGCTAAGACTGCAGGGAAACAGGCAGTTTAGCCAGAACGGCAGTCTGCAAAGAGAGCATTTTGCATTCTGCAAGTAGCAGAAACCAGTTTGGGCTCAGGTGAGAAGACCTTAGCTAGGTGCAAATGGCAAAACGCTTTGCATGCTAATGAGGCAATCAGACCTGAACACCCACACAATAGAAACATTTGATTCTGAATGGACACATTTGAATCAAGACCCAGACATCGAGGCACCAGAAACCTCCAAACAAAAGGGCATAAGAAACGCCCCCCCCATCACGGAGACCCCCTCGCATTGGGGAATTCAAACAGTATCGATGAGGAATTGACCCAATAGATATCCAAAGGTTAAAGCCCGCCCAAGAAGAAGGAAGGACATTGGGGTCCCTATAAAAGACGGGACCCTCGTGTTGTCCGGTCTGTTTTTGTGCTCCGGCTACCTGTGATCCTGAACTTGACTCCTGACTCCAGCCGTCGAGCACCAGCCGCCGAACCGTAAGTGCCAGTACGACGCTCGCTACGCAAACTAAGCCCGCTAGAACCCCCAGTGACCAGAACGCTTGCTGAAGGTTGCAGCCCAAGACCAGGACGAAGGCCTCGCTCCCTGACCTTGCCTGTTCCTGTTAGATAAGTATTCTGATTACTTTAGTTTAGTCATAGCTTAGTCTCTTAGTGTGTGCATGAATATTTATTATTACTGTATAATAAATATTATCGTTTGGACCTTACTAATCGGTGTATCGTCTTTATTACTTTGAACTTGACCTTGGAATACTCGTGACGGTGTCTATACGGCACCTGGCGACTCCTAAGCTGAATAATTACAGTGGTGTTAGTGGTGTTAAGCACTTGGAAGTTAATACACCCCAATAAACGCGTTTTACGCCCATAGTAAAACGTGCAACATTTAGTGGCGACATCCTGACGGGACACGGTTGTAAGTGGAAACCCCACACCGTCCAGGACCCTGAAATTTGAATTGGAACTCCAAATTACAGAGAAAGTAAGAAAGTAAAGAAAATCACGAGTATTCAAGGTGTTCAAACTAATAAGCGTAATTCGGAAGTGTGTTTAGTGCATGCGTACTAACAGGGCTGTAAGGTAAAACTGAAAGCATTTTGTTGCGACAAACTTTCGGCAGTTTCGTGAACGGAACATAGTGTAAGCCGTACCCGTTTCTTGAAACACAACCCCAGCAACCCCCTGTTCCAAATTAACTAAAAGAGAGTCAGAGGAAATGGCCATGCAGGCAATGGAACGTCTGATGGATCCAGAAAGGTTTGTGGTCGCAGCGACCAGCAGCAGTAGCAGAGTAGGTCAGTGTCCCACGTGGGAGCTGGAACTCCGCAAATATCTGCAAGGAAAGGGATGGCCCCTTTGGAAAGAGTTTTGTTTGAATGAGGAGACAGGTCCCGGAAGTATAGGACATACTTGGTGGGAGAACCTCTCTCAAATTCACAAAAAGAACCTTAGTAAAGCACGTAAGCCGATGGCGATTGTGTCCTGTTTGGCACAATTGCGAGGCACAGAGGAGGTCGTCAGGACGCTCCGGGCAGATTTAGAAGAAAGGAACCGAATGAGTAAGGTCGATGTCAGGGACATTGAGAAGGAAAATCTGGATCTAAGAGGGAAGTTGGCAGAGAAAGGTAGAGAGGTGGATGATGCCAAGAGGGCACATCAGTCTTGTCTAGCCCATCTCAGCAGTTCCCAGACCCAGTACGAAAAGGCTTATCAGGACGTGCAACGTGCCGTTCTGATAAGAGAGGAATCAGAGAAGCAGGTGGAGGCATTGCAGAGGCAATGCTCTGATCTCAAAGCAGCTTTGATAAGTAGTTAGATAAGTATTCTGATTACTTTAGTTTAGTCATAGCTTAGTCTCTTAGTGTGTGCATGAATATTTATTATTACTGTATAATAAATATTATCGTTTGGACCTTACTAATCGGTGTATCGTCTTTATTACTTTGAACTTGACCTTGGAATACTCGTGACGGTGTCTATACGGCACCTGGCGACTCCTAAGCTGAATAATTACATAGAACAGAGCCTAGTGGTGTTAAGCACTTGGAAGTTAATACACCCCAATAAACGCGTTTTACGCCCATAGTAAAACGTGCAACAGCACAAGGGATAAAGTTAGAAATCAATTCTTTTGTATCAGGAGTAGCACTTGGTTACGACACTGACTGTTATGCCCTCGCACAACATTTCGTAATTCCTAAATGTTCTGGTGAAGACTTTGAAATATATCAAGCCAAAGGGCTCTCTGCATGACTAATCTTTCATTAAAGACTAGTAAATCCTCAATGACAGTGAGGTGCTCGCACTGTTCAAAATACTCGTCTAGTATCAGATTACTGAGGATATATTGTGACTATTCTTCCAGACAATATCCTTGGATTTGAAAAAATTCTTTCTCCTGTTTCTGGGCTTGTTTTATTTCCTGCAACTTTCTTGCAGGAGCTGGTAGGTGCTCGGTGATTAAGGACATATCTGCTTTAACTTCCTCAATGAAGTCTCAGTCCTTTTTTTCAGTTTCTTTTGATGGTATTCACGACAATGTGACCGCTGTTTGACATTTTCCTCGCACATACTCTGGGATGGAGTCATACCTCATCAATCTTAATCTGAAATCTTGTCGAAAGTGTGATGAGTGGTTGATGGTCTATTTAAATTTTGAAATGTAACTGCATTGTCTAAAAATTTATCACACCCCCATGTTGTTTCCAAAACTTATTTTTCTATTGTGGTGCATCTTTGTTCCATTAATATCGGTGACCTCAAGGCAGGATACACTTGCTATCTTTTTGCACTTAAAATAATACTGCCCCAAGACCTGTAGTTGATGTATCTGCCACATCTATGGTCAGTATGTTTGGGTCGTAATGTGCCACGATTTCAGGGTAGATGGTTCAATGTTTGAAGCTCAGTTATGGTCCTTGGTTGGGGAAATGTATATTTTGAAAACATATTTTCCTTCAGAAAGATTTTTCATTATAACAAGACAAAACAAACCAACAACATACAACAAACATCTTAGAAAAATACACCCACCCATAACTACACCCTCAACCCCAACCTCCCATGAACAAAAAACACTTAACAAAAACCAAGCCATCCATGCCATCCTCACACCCCCACCCTGCCCTCCTCACCAGCAGCAACTGACAGTGACTGATTCCCTGAGAAAGGTGATCAAAGTCTGCCACCTCAAGCAGAACCATTTCACCTGACTCTTTCAATTACACTTAACCTTCTCAAGATACAAAAGTTCCATCAGATCACTCAGCCAGGCTGAGTCACTAGGTGGTACTGGGGGCCTCCACCTGAGTAGAACTTGCTTCCGGGCTATTAATAAGGTGAAGTTGAGCACATCCGCCCTTCACCACTGTCTGCAGTACCGGCGACTGCAATACACCACAAATAGCCACCAACGGACACAGCTCCAGGTGAATCCCCAGAATCCCCGACATGGCGCTGCAAAGGGGGACCCGGAAGCTTACAAGTTTAATTCAAGATCAAAACATGTGCTTGAAATTCGCTGGTCCCTGAGCACACCGAACGCACCTATCCTCCACCCTCAAGAAGAAACCACTCATCCGCAACCTGGTCAAATGCATCTTGTGCAGCACCCTGAACTGGATCAAGAAGAGCCTAGCGCAAGAAGAGGTGGAGTTGGCCCTGTGAAGAGCCTCACTCCACAGTGCCCCCATCTAAAACTGGACCGAGTTCACCCTCCCACGTTCTCTTTACTTTTTCTAATGAAGCCTGCTCCGTCAACAGAATCCAGCCATAAATATCTGAAGTCCTCCTCTCCCCTCGCTCGGCCAGGGGCAGGACCCTATCCAGGAGCGAGGGCGCCGGTGGCAGGAGAAATGACTTACTCAAAAATTCACGATCCTGCAAATACCAAAATACATTAGTTCACAGGAGCTGGAATTTCTCCAGCAACTCTGCCATACCGGCAAACCACCCTTCAATAAACATGTCCCCAAATCTCTCCAATCCCTCCTTCCCCCAAGCCCTGAATGGCAGGCCCAAGTCAGATGGCGCAAACAAATGGTTCCTGCAAATGGGGGCCAACATTGACATGGAGCCCAGCTTAAGATGCTGTCTGAACTGCCTCCAAATCCTCAAAGTGGTGACTGGTGATTATTTCAATGGATGCTGAAAAATAATTTGATAGGGTTGAGTCAGGGTTCCTTTTTGAAATTCTTGGAATATTTTCTGGGGGTGGCGGAGGGGGAAAGAGGGAGCATAGGGTGCATTTATATGAGGCTGATCGGCTTCTGTATATCACGGACTCATTATCCAACGTAGAGGAGTTAATGAAGCTACTTCGGAGTTTTGGCTCCTTCTCGGGGTATAAGCTAAATTGGGGCAAAAGTGAATGGGTGGGATTCTCCGACTCCCCCGCCGGGTCAGAGAATCGACGGAGGGCAGTGTGAATCCCACCCCCGCTGGCTGCCGAATTCTCTGGGACCAGGGATTTGGCGGGGGGGCGGGAATCACGCTGCGCTAGTCGGCGGCCGCTGGCAGCGGCCCCTGTGGCGATTCTCCAGCCGGCGATTTTTTGCAGGTCCCATCGGTATAAATTAGAGTAGATCCTTACCGGTGGGACCTGGCGGCGCCAGTGGCCTCAGGGTTTTTCGGGGGGGGCGGCGCACGGGGGGCTCTGGCCCCGGGAGGTGCCCCCACGGTGGTCTGCCCCGCGATCGGGGCCCACCAATCCACGGGCGGGCCTGTGCCTTGGGGGCACTCTATTCGTCCGCTACGGCAGCTGGAGCGGTCCGCCATTGCCGATGCAGAGACCCTCTGAAGCCCTCTGCGCATGCGCTGGGATGACATCAGCACACACTGGCGCTCCCATGCATGCGGCAACTCGCGCCGGCCTTCAGAGGCCCTTCGGCGCCAGTTGGCATGGCGCCAAGCCCCTTCCCCGCTGGCCCGCGCAGCGCAAACCACTCCAGAGCTGGCCTAGCCCCTGAAGGTGCGGAGGATTCCGCATCTTTGGGGCGGCCCAACGCCGGACTGGTTCACACCACTCCTTCCCATCGGAGTTTCCCGCCCCGCCGATTACGTCAGAATCCCGCCCAATATTTTCTGGTGAATCTCCCAGAGAAGGGAGCTGATCTGGGGAAGGTGCCATTTTGCCTGGCCAGGACTAGCTTCCATTATCTGGGAATCCGTGTGGCCCACAATGAGATGTTGCTCCACAAACGTAACTTGGCTAATCTGGTGAATGGGTTCTGGCTGACTTGAAAAGGTCGGAAGAGGCAGCACGGTGGTGCAGTGGCTAGCACTGCTGCTTCACAGCGCCGAGGTCCCAGGTTCGAACCCCACTCTGGGTCACTGTCCGTGTGGAGTTTGCACATTCTCCCCGTGTTTGCATGGGTTTCACCCCCACGACCAAAAGATGTCCAGGATACGTGGATTGGCCACACTAAATTATGCCTTAATTGGAAAAAATGAATTGGGCACTCTAAATTTTAGAAAACAAAAATAAGCATGCCAGCATCTCGGCAGTCCATGGAGAGGCTAGATTCGCAGCAGGAGCCTCTGTCATTTTGTCCACCTGTGAGGCTTGAGGAGCTTCTGAATCCAATGACGATTCCTTGCCCGTCTGCTGCCTTGTATTATACTTGCTGGGCATTACTTTCATGTGGGGCCCTTATCCCATCGAACTACTCAAACATCCCCCCAAATATCACCAATAAACTGGGCGAAACTGGCCAAAAATAAAGTACCCTGGTGGGAGCCAAGTGTGCAACAGCTCAAGACATAGCTGCCACCGGAAGACATTGAAATTCGCTTACAGCTATCATTTCTTGTGGAACGACTGTAATCCCAGTAGCTTGTAGTGTGTGACTTAGACATTTAATCATGGATTTAGAAAACTCATATTTTTCATTCAGCGGTAGGCCTACATCCAGTAAGGCACTCAGGAATGCTCCAAGCTAGCAATCATCCTCCTCTCTCATAGATCCATGCATGAGAATATCATCCATATGGAATATTATTCCTTCCATACCTTTTGTAAGTATTTGTGATTGGTCTCTGGAAAATTTCTGGAGCAGACAGAATTCCAAAGGACAATCTAATGAAACAATAGTGGCAGTGAGCAATTGAAATACTTTGGCAAGAGGCAATGTCCAACGTCCGCTGCTTGTATCCAATTTAGTAAATAAAGTGCTCTTGGCTAGTTTTGTTAGGTTCTCGTCCACAGAGGTCAGCACATTCCATTGCTTCATTTACCTGAGTTAAATCCATGCAGATGCTTAAAGAGCCAATTGCTTTCGGGCCCATAATCACACTTAAACACAATTTTTTTGCCTTGTTGACTGATGAGACAACCACTTGCCGCTGCCAACCAGAGCTGGTGCAGACACATTGGCCAGAATGGCCTCCTTTTGCACTGTAACAGTTCTGTGATTATCATCAACAATTTCATGTATCTTACATATTCATGCCTTTTTGCTCAGTAGAGAGATTTTGAATAATAGATGTTTAAGGATATAGAATCATAGAAGCCCTACAGTGCAGAAGGAAGTCATTCGGCCCATCGAGTCTGCGCCGATCCTCTGAAAAAGCACTCAACCCCACCCAATCCCCGTACCCCTGCTTATTGAAATCCAAACCACCTTAGCTGCCCATTTTAGACACTAAGCAGATATTTTGGCATGGCCAATTCACCTAGCGTGCACATCTTTGGACTGTGGAAGGAAACTGGAGCACCCGGAAGAAACCCACACAGCCAGGGGGAGAACATGCAAACTCCACAGTCACCCACGGTCGGAATTTAACCCAGGTCTCTGGTGTTGTGAGGCAACAGTGCTAACCATCGTGCCACCCTGCCGCCATACATCCTGATCTTTATATATCAGACATCCTGGAATTCTGAAATCAGATATCTGATATAAAGATGTCCGAATCTTTATATTTCAGCTTTTCCTTGAGTTGGCCTTTCACCTTTAGTGTTGTCCCCTTCTGGATCTTGTAGTGTAATGGATAAGGGTTGCAATGGAATCTGTTTGAACCATTTTACTTCACTTAATGAAATAGAATCTCCTGTTCCTTTGTCTAATTAACACTCTGTGGGGTGTCCATCCACACGTTTAAAACTCTAATATTTGCTTTCAGTGTCATTTGTCTCCTTGAGGATGGTTAATTTCTGGTTCTGTGGTTCTTCCACTTCATATGCATGGCTTTGCTTCACAATTTTTTCTGTCTTTTTACAGGTTGGCAATGTTTTTGAGCGACCGACAGTTTTAAAGTGGCTTGTTTTTCCAAAATTGTGGCAATCTGTTTCCCCTCCTGGCAAACCAGAGACATTTTAAAATGCTGGTTTGCGTGCTTTCCGCCTGTCTGGCAGGCTTAGGTAGCTGTGCTTTACATTTTATGGTCTATGAAGGGTCTCGCCCGTTCTTCTCCAAGCTTTCTCTCCTTCACCTTGAAAGAACACTCAATTCTGCTTTCCCAACATTAAAGCCCCCATTTGTGTCTACGTGATCTGATAATGCTTCATGCAACACCACTGCACGATCCCGCCATGAATCAGCTTGTCTCTTAAAATTCCAGAGGCATGGTTCCCTGCCGGTCGAGAGATTGTTGATTAAAAATCCATGCTTTCCCCTGGCCTGTGTTTTCTTCAGTTTAGTTTAGCGCTCTCAATTATTCATCTCCAACAGATGCTGAAGTGGGAGTCAAAAGCTTGCAGAATTTCTCTATCGGAAGCTTAAGTCTTGACAAACTGACACCTTGCGACCATATTGTCAGTGATAATCCCTACAGCCTAAAGTATGGGACTGATCTAATGTATTATGGTACAGGCAGCATATTATTCGGGTCAATGGGCTTGATAACAAACCTAAATGACCATTAATTGAAAATGTTATTAGGGCAGGCGAGCTGCATCTGCCCGCTCCCCATATTATGGGAGTGAGCTTGGGGGTGGGCAGGAAGGTGGCGGTGTGGGAGGCCACCTCATTTTACATGAGCACTTCCCCCTGCTGCTGGTAATATGCCCATTGGGGCATGTGAAATTCAGGCCCTCACCTTTCTGGGTTTTTTTAAATGTACTCCTGAAGCAGTTCTGTACCTCGCAAAACTTTTTCTCCAATTTTCCTTTTTCTCGGCCTTCCTTGCGGAATGGTAGGGTGGATTCCATTCTTCGACTAACCCCTTGCCTTTGATCCTCCTTCTCAGCAGTTGCTAGCTGCCTCAGGCCTGTGCTCCCTGCCTGGTTTACGGATGTGTATCGCTGCTTTTCCCCTGCCGCCCTTGTGATATCCCGACAACTCGGTGAGACTTGGATTTTTTTCTTTTGTCCTTCCTTTGAGGTTCACATTTCTTGTAGTTACTTTCTGTCTTTGCTGTGTCTTTCACTCGCTGACCCATGTTTGCTTGTTATGGTCGGGGTTTTGGCAGGGTTTGGGGAGTGTCTGGCCTACAAAAAGTCTGTGGCTCGAGTCCATAGTCCTTTTAACCAGAAACACATATTTACAGCAAATATTTATGCATCGTTCCTCCACACAAGATAAAAGCTTCCGATCTCTTCACAATATCTCCCAGCTATCTAGTCGTGTGATCAGACATCATTATTACATTAGCAACATCGATGCTTCTAATGTTACCCATTTCCTCTACGACCCCAACACTTCCTGCTGTAAAGGTGATCAAGAGATTTGTATTTAGGTGTTTTAATCGCAGATTTCTGAGCTACAATGTCCCCACATGTGTCACAATTCTACACCATTCTTTTGTGTTAGAACTCAGTTTAGGAATTGAACTAATTTGTGGTTTATTTTTATTGATAGCCCAGTATCATTTTGTGCAACTGCATGGATTTTAATCACAGATAAGCAACTAGCCATTGTCTACAAGGAACTGTAGGCATCTCTCTTTCTTCGATAGAGACAATAGATTCAGTGACCCCCGTTGCTCCCAGCGTGGATCTGGGCACATCGGGTGAATCACGTGCGAGCCCCAAATCGGGATCCATGCTGGGCCAATCGCAAGTCACCCAACTCACTCCGCCGGGAGCGATCGGGATCTCACCCTCGCTGTGAGTTCCAGATCTCCACAAACCTCTCGGACAAAAATAACAATTACTCCTCAGCTCCCCTCTTATTCCTCCAGGGTGGAATTCTCCCACTTCGGCTCCAGCGGCGCCTGTCCGGCCAACCAGAATAGTGGGATCCTGTATCAGATTTCGTGCTGGGAAGCTAATTAATTATGCACAAGCGGGTTCGCTTTCGACTCTCCTGGTGGGCGGGCAGCTGATTCGTTCAGCTGCCCTCAGCTGATGGGTTCAAAGGTCCCAGCACCACATCTAAATACCAGTCCAGTATACTAATATCACTCTCTCCAGCCCACCTGTCTTCGCCAGATCCCCCAACATGACTGGAACCCAAAGGGAAAGACTAGCAGCCTCAAGGCGAAGTTTGTTCCTTGTTTCAACCACCTTCTCCCCGAGCCTATGCCCCACTTGTACCACTACCCACCCCATCTGGAGCCTTCATCCATCCCCTTCCAGTAAACGCTGTGGTAGCCCTTCGACATGCTTGTTTGAGAGCTTCTCATACAGCCTTGTCGGGGTCCAGCTTCCCTTCCCTCTGTCTTCCATTGTTCATCTTCTTCATCCACGTCCTAGCTCCCTCTCTTTGCCATTGTGAGCCTTTATACCAACCCCACCCACCCCGCAGCGCACATTGCCCTCCTTGTCTTCATTAGAACTCAACTTCATCACTCCCTGGTCTCACCACAAACTCCACCCCCGGTTAAACTTTGGACCTGGTGGCAGCATGACAGTCCTGTCGAGATAAACACTGCTGTGTGGCACCAGGAGCAAGAAGAACCCTGTACCCCCTCACCCCTGGTACAGTACTGAACAGAGATGGTGACACAGGAGGGTCCACGCATCCAGCAGCACGATGCTGTCCATGAACAACAGCTCAACATGAGGATGAAGGCAGGAACCGGTCTGTCTTGGCAGATGGGTAAACAGTGCATCAGGAGTTGCAACATTGACCTCCAACCTCCACAACCATCTTCTTTTGTTCCAGGTATGATCTCCAACCAGAAGAGGGTTTCCCCCTGATAGCTATTGACTCCAGTTTTGCGAGGATTCTTTGATGCCACACTGGGTTAAATGTTGCCTTGACGCCAATGGCAGCCACTCGCACTTCCTCACTAACAGAATTTGTCCACCAGTTTGACCTTCACAGCCTTCACAATGATCTTATATTCTGGTACGAGTTTTGTTTTGGACACCATGAGACAATTTGTTTTTTACAATTCATGCCCAGCTCTTTCTTCGCACTTTTACTCAGTATTTGCAGTTCTCTTCAGAGTCAGCAATAACAACAGTATCACTGGTATTTTATATTACTAAGTAACCTCCAATTTATAATCCAGGAAGGTCTTCAATCTCTCGAAGAATATTTTCACTACATGAAGAGAATAAATGTGGGCAGAAAACATCCCCCTGTCTGACCTCTCTTTTAATCTGCACAAATTGCTAAGATTGTTCTCAACTTTTACGGCTGTACTTTGCTCCCAATAAAGATTTTTATCACTCTAAGATCTTTGCCATTAGTATCAAGAGGTTCTAACATGCTCATCACTTCTTCATGTTTCACCTTATCAAATGCCTTACACTCATCGATAAAACACACAATACATATTTTTTCATCTCGATGGCTCTTTCTGTTGTTTTTTTAATAAATTTAGAGTACCCAATTTTTTTTTTCCAATTAAGGGGCAATTTAGCGTGGCTAATCCACCTAACCTGCACATAGAACATAGAACATAGAACAGTACAGCACAGAACAGGCCCTTCGGCCCTCGATGTTGTGCCGAGCCATGATCACCCTATTCAAACCCACGTATCCACCCTATACCCGTAACCCAACAACCCCCCTCCCTTAACCTTACTTTTCAGGACACTACGGGCAATTTAGCATGGCCAATCCACCTAACCCGCACATCTTTGGACTGTGGGAGGAAACCGGAGCACCCGGAGGAAACCCACGCACACACGGGGAGGACGTGCAGACTCCGCACAGAGATAAACACTGCTGTGTGGCATCAGGAGCAAGAAGAACCCTGTACCCCCTCACCCCTGGTACAGTACTGAACAGAGATGGTGACACAGGAGGGTCCACGCATCCAGCAGCAACATCTTTGCGTTGTGGGGGTGAAACCAATGCAGATATGGGGAGAATGTGCAAACTCCACATGGACAGTGACTCAGGGTCGGGATTTGAACCAAGGTCCTCAACGCCGCAGTCCCAGTGCTATCCACTGTGCCACATGCCGCCCCGATGGCTCTTTCTGATAGCATGCACACCATTACTTGTTCCTCTACCTTCCACAAAACCACACTGAAGGTCTGACATTTCTGCCTTTAACTTGCTCCTGGCCTTTTTCATTAGCACTTGAAAATGGATCTTAGTAACATGACGCATCAGAGGGATCATGCAACATTCATTTACTCTGAGGTTTTGCAGGAGTGCACTGAACATTGTTTTACTTCAGCCTCCTGGGATTGCTCCCATGTCGTCAACTTTATTGAAGATGAGAGCCAGGTCTATTCTCAAAGTTTTCTCAACTTTTAATTAGTGCAGCTGAGCAAAATTGATCTTCACCCAATTTAAAACTTGTATTCCTGCTCTATATTTATCCTTTTTTATAGCTATTCAGAATCGAACTGAAAAGATCAGTGACACTAAACTGCTCTCCCACCAAGACTCCTACCTGCCAAACCCATTTCCTAAAACCAAGTCTCCAATTGTCCATCACTTGTTGGGCTTATGGTAACTGAAAGAAATGTTATCCTGGAGCTATTTTTAATACTTTCAAACTATTTGTCTTTTTTTTACTGGTAGTGTGTCCACATATCATTGTGCAGAGTTTTCAGTACTGAGGATATAGGAACATAAACAATGATTAGTAACAATTAAAAGAACACAAACACATTTTTCAAACCCCTATCAATAAAAATAAGTTGGGGCAGGATTCTCCCATCTGACGGCAGAGTGTTGACACCGTCCTAAAAACCGGAGAGTTGAACGACAGCATCTTCGGAGCGCTAAGTGCAGTGATCCTCTGCCCTATAGGAGGCAAGCACGGCACTGGAGGGACCCATGGCGCTCCAGCTGCTGATATCGGTGTCAAATGGTGGCCGCGGGTCTGCGCATGCGCACTGCGACCAGTGCAAATGCACGCATGTGCGGTAGCTTCCTTCTCCGCGCCGGCCCCGACACAACATGGCGTTAGGTTACAGTGGCCGGTGCGGAGCAAAAGAGGCCCCCGCCAGGAGAGGCCGGCCCGCCGATTGGTAGGCCCCAATCGTGGGCCAGGCCATGGTGGAGACCCCCCCCGGGTTCGGAACCCCCCTCCCCCCCACCAGGCCGCCCCCGACAGGATGGACACCAATGTCCCGCCAGATATGACCAGATGTGAAAGGTGCCAGGGGACTCGGGCTTTTTTGGGCGGCCACTCGGCCCATCCCGGGTGGAGAATCGGCCGGGGGGGGGTTTGAGGGGGGGGGGGGGGGTGGGTGTAGAGCGGCCCCCGACTGGCGCTGCACCAATGGCGCCGATTCTTCGCCGACCGGAGAATTGGCGGACCAGCGTCGGGGTAGTGTCGCGCGATTCGTGCCCGACCCGGCGATTCACCGAACCGGCGTGGGCTGAGAGAATCCCGCCCATGGATTTTCAATCGGTCCAACTGTGGCGTCACTGTGGAGCATAATTGGAGAAATTGCTTTTCAGAGCACAATTTAAGACAGAATCCATCTTGCCGCTAAAGGGACAAATTCCATAAGACGTAGGGGTACAAAGATGAGCATTCGGCCCATCGAGTCTACTCTGCCATTCAACGGCTGATCTGATACGATAATCCTCAACTCCACTTTTCCGCTTTATCCACATAACCCTTGGATTGCCTTACTGACTAAATATCTGCCTATCTCAGCCTTCAACATGCTTAACGACCCAGCCTCCACAGCTCTCTGAGGTAAAGAATTCCACAGATTCACTACCCTCTGAGAGAATAAATTCCTCCTCATCTGTGTCTTAAATGGATGACCCCTAAGATATGCTCGCCACTGAGCGAGATGCAGATAGTTTAGTGGCAATGTGCCGTAGTAACAGCACTAACAGGAAGACATTTGGGGCCCGATTCTCCGCCCCCCACGACGGGTCGGAGAATAGCGGGAGGGCCTTCCCGCCATTTTTCCCGCCCTCCCGCTATTCTCCCCCCCCCCCCCCACAACTCCCGACACGAATCGCTGCCGCCGTTTTTTTACGGCCGGCAGCGATTCTCAGCTGTTTGATGGGCCGAAGTCCCAGCCCTTTACGCTGTTTTTACGAACGGCAAACAGACCTGGTCTGGCCGTTCGTAAAAACTGCGGGAACAACTCGCTTTTTATAACCATGGCACCGATTGGCACGGCAGTACCACGGCCGTGCCAAGGATGCCATGGGCCCGCGATCGGTGGGCACCGATCGCGGGCAGCGGGCCCGATGCCTGCGCACTATTTGTCCTTCCGCCGCCCTGCAGTATCCATTCGCGGGGCGGCTGAGGGGCATCCCAGCCCGCGCATGCGCGGGTTTCGCGCAAATACGCGATGACGTCATCCGCGCATGCGCGGGTTGGAGTCTTCCAATCCGCGCATGCGCGGCTGACGTCATATGACGCGTCAGCCGGCGCTAAATCCGGCAAGCGGGTTTAACGAAATTCGTTAAGCCCGTGATGCCGGAGCTTGCGGCGTCGGGCTGCTAGCCCCGACCGGGGACCAGAATCGGTTCCCGGTCGGGAAGGGGCGCGCTGGCGTCAAACCCGCCCGGGTTTGACGCCAGCCTTACGATTTCTCCCGTTTTGGGAGAATCGCGCCCTTGATACTTCAACTAATGCAATCAATCCACAATTTAAAATCTACTCATAATAGGCATTGCTTATGGAGAGTCGGATGCTTTACTGGTACAGCGATGTTCTTTGACATGAGCATTGTGGGCTTTCCTGGAAATTGGGAAGATTGGTCATGTGGTCCAGAGTCCAGTAGTACTGGAATGGAGTCTCTGAATCATATAATGGTGCAACTTTGAAGGGAGTACAGGAGCAGAGGGATCTTGGGGTTCAAATACATAATTCTCTAAAGATGGCCAAGTGAGTCGAAACAGTTGTTAAGAAGGCTTATAGGATCATTGGATTTCTAAATAGAGGCATAGAGGAAAAAGCAATGCACTGATGCTACGCCTCTTCAAATCATTGGTCAGACCACATTTGGAATATTGTGTTCAGTTATTTAAGGAAGGATGTTAAAGTCCTTGAGAGGGCGCAGAGTAGATTTCCAGGAACAATATCAGGAATGAGGAATTTTAGACACAAGGAAAGATTAGAGGAATTGGGCTTGCTTTCCTTCGAGCAGAGAAGTTTAAGTGGTGACCATATTGAGGTGTTCAAAAAAATGAACACTTTTTACAGGGTAAAGAAGGATATTCTGTTTTTACTAGTTGGTAAATCAGTGACGAGGGGACACAATTTCAAGATGGTCAGCAAGAGAGCAAGGAGCTGGATTAGGAGAAATTAGGGTGGCATGGTGGCACAGTGGTTAGCACTGCTGCCTCAAAGCGCGAGGGACCCAGGTTCAATTCCGACCTCGGGCATTGCGTGTCTGTGTGGCTTTCCTCTGGGTGTGCCAGTTTCCTCCCAGAATCCAACGATGCAGATTAGGTGGATTGGATGTGCTCAATTGTCCCTAGGCGGGGTTACAAGGATAGGGTGGGGGATTGGGCCTAGGTAAGGGTGCTCTTTCAGAGGGTTTGTGCAGACTCGATGGGCCGAATGGCCTCCTCCTGTACTGTAGGGATTCTATGATTCAGAGAGTTGTTGGGGTTTGGAATACACACCCTGGGAGAATGGCGGAGGTGGATTCCATAGGCGGTTTCAAAAGAGAGCTGGATTTATATTTGAAAGTGATAAATTTAGAGAGCTACGGAGATAGGACTGGGGAATAGGGCTGGCTCGGTTGCTCTTTGGGCACCGGTGCAGACACGATGGGCTCTTCCGTGCTGTAAAATTCTATGATTCTATAATAGTTTTGGGGGCAGGAGTGGAAAACGGGCGGGATTTTCCGACCCCCCCCCGCCGGGTTGGAGAATCGCTGGGGGCCAGAGTAAATCCCGCCCCGCCACTCCGGTTTTCAGGCGGGGATCACGCCGCGCTGGTCGGGGGCGGTTGGTAGCGGCCCTCCCCCGGCAAATCTCCAGGCCCCGATGGGCCGAGCGGCCGCCCGTTTTCGGCCAGTCCCACCAGCATGAAATGGACATGGTCCCACATGGCAGGATCTGGCTTGTAGGCCGGCTAGGTGAGTCCTCGCGGCCTACCGATGTACGGGTGGGCCTGTGCCATGGGGGCACTCTTTCCTTCCGCGCCGGCCTCTGTAGGTCTCCGCCATCGCCGGCACAGAGAAGAACCCCCCTGTGCATGCGCAGAAACACGCCGGCAGGTTTGCACATGCCCGGAACCACGCTGGCAGTTATGTGCATGCGTCAACTTGTACCAGCCCTTCGGCGTGGTTGGCGTGGCGCCAACCCCTCTGGTGCCGGCCTAGCCCCTGGAAGTGCGGAGGATTCCACACCTTCCAGTCGGCCCGACGGCGGAGTGGTTTGCGCCGCTCTTGCCGCCGGCATCAGGCCATCCGGCCAGTTGCGGGAGAATCCCGCCCACGCAGTCTTGGAGAATTGAAAGTGTAGTACCAGATTTCTGGGAATATTTAGCAGGGATTGTTTTTGAACTCTGGAGCATGTACAAGGATTTGAGGCTCATGCCAGAGGGATTTTAGCACATCGGGGGATTGGATTCTGGAAATATGAATTGATACTTTGTGGGATCAAAGACTACTGGGAATTTGATCTGGGAGATTGAAAACAATGAGGCATCATTATAGGATCTGGGAGCCTCGGTGAGGATCTTACGATATAATAGGATTGAAATTTTAGAGCACATGAAGCTGCTATCATTATCAAGAGATGATAGGATTTCCAGTATTGGCAGGTGTAGAACGTGATGGGAAGGAGGTGCGATCAAGATCTAACTATTGTCTGAAAGGGTACCCAGAATAACAAGAATATAGGAGGTGAGAAATAGAAATTATCCATCCAGCCCGTTGAGCCCTTCCATCGTTCAATTTAATCATGGCTAATCTACACCTCAACTCATGTTCTCTATTCACCTCTGTTTTCTCGATACCCTTGGGTACTCTTAGCTAATGGAAATCAGCCAAAACTACCACTGTCCTGTTAAAGAAACACCAGGGTGCCACCTCACTGCTTTCATCCATCTGTCTCTTTCCCAACCCTTTTTATGTCCCTTTAGCACTTCCGGGCACCCCACCATGACTATCAAGTTCCCCATATGTCAACAGCAAAGCGTCTCTCTATCCATACAGTAGCCATCTGGGATGGCCACTTCCAGAATACAAAATGGATGCTCGCAAAGAATGTAGGGAACTGTGGACAATGTTAGGAAAACAAGCAGGCACAGTGCCTGAATGTATATTCGGGAAGCAGTTACCAGACGGAATCGAAACTCTGGGTCGATTAGCATATTGATGGTCCATCTCCAGCAAACAAAGGACTAACACTCAGGTAGTTGATACTGTTGCAGACATCCCGGCACCAGTTCCCAAAACCGAAAGCACAAACAAAGACAGGCCAATGGCCACCCAAGACACGCTCAGCCATCAGGGCACCCACCCCTTTTATTGGTCAAGATCAATACCAGTGATCAAGAAGCAGCCCAAATAATTGGGGCCAAGTTTAAGGCCCGCCTAAAAGTGCACAAAGCCCCTCCAGGTATAAGAAGGAACCCCCACAAGAGATTCGCTCTCTTGGACTTGGCTCTCAAAGCGGAGAGACCCGTCCACCAGCATCACCAGAAGCAAGTAAGTTCAAGGTCAACGCTCGCTATCAGATGGACGACCTCAGCTGTTCTACTGTACCTCTTCGAACCTAACAGCCTCAGATCTGAACAACGGCCATTGTTCCTCTGACTGAGCAGGCACTCGCAGCTAAGTATAGGCGTTAGCGTTAGAGATAGTTTAATTTGTAGTACTTTGTGCATGTGTAGATTTTACTGTGTGTGCAAATAAATAGTATTGACTTTGAACTAACTAACTGGTGCATTGGCTCTTTGATCAGTATTCGGGTTTGAACCTTGTGGCGGTATCGAGAGATACCTGGCGACTCTAAGGCATAATTAGGATTGAGAAAGGCGACCATACTGACCGCCATATTTATAGCAAGTAAACAGAGCAACAATACCTGACAGAATTTCAACAGTTAAATTCCTGCTTCTGGAAGAAAATCATGGCATGTGGATGTGAAATTTCCTAGTCTGCACTCAGCACGGAGAAATGGAAAATTCCTGGCATTAGTGAGTTTGCCGAATTTCAAGTGAACATAAAAAGCAATATGGATAGCCTGCAGCTAACCTAGCAATGAAGAAGCTGAGTGGCCAATGGGTTACTTCAAGGATCAATCACATGTGTCTATTAAAAGCCCAGAACAAATACCTTTATTTGGGGCCTCACGGTAGCATGGTGGTTAGCATCAATGCTTCACAGCTCCAGGGTCCCAGGTTCGATTCCCGGCTGGGTCACTGTCTGTGCGGAGTCTGCACGTCCTCCCCGTGTGCGCGTGGGTTTCCTCCGGGTGCTCCGGTTTCCTCCCACAGTCCAAAGATGTGCAGGTTAGGTGGATTGGCCAGGCTAAATTGCCCATAGTGTAAGGTTAATGGGGGGATTGTTGGGTTACGGGTATACCGGTTACGTGGGTTAAGTAGGGTGATCATTTGCTCGGCACAACATCGAGGGCCGAAGGGCCTGTTCTGTGCTGTACTGTTCTATGTTTATTTAGATTGATGCTCGGCACTGGACTAGCAATGTCAACACATTTTCTCCATCATCTCTGAAATCATGTTGCACCACTTAAAACAGCTCATCTTAGTTTTTAGAAATTAACTGAAAAAAACACTGGAAAATAATTTCTTCTGCTAGAACATCCCTATTTTTAGAAATATGTTTCACAATGCAGTGAAAAGCTCAATTAGGCTTCAAGGTGAATTAATAAACACCTTGGGCAGTACCTTCTCAGCAGGAATCCATCCCAGAATGCATCTGAAGATGGAAGTACCACATCGCTCGAACCTTTTGTCTTCACATCCTGCAGATCCAGACTGCATGCACATAAGTGGAGAGAATAGGAAGCAAATAATGGTACAGGAGAATGAGGAAGAGAAGAACCTGGAGGAGGATAAACTAGCGGGGCAGCCCTGGGATAATCAGGAGAGAGGGTGAAGGCCTTTCCTCCCATACTCTGCACTGTGAGGGTGCTAAAGTGGGGATCAAAGGGGATCTGCGCATCGTGCTCTGCCCCAATCTGCAATCACAGCCTCATCATCGAGTGCTGGTTCTACCCACATGTAAGTAGCCACACTCAGACCCCCACCCCACCCACCTGCTGGCCTAGGCCACAAAATCCAAGCAGTAAAATCGCCCCTGCAGATCCGATAAGATGGGCTTCAGTCAACTCAGGAGCTGAGATCAGGGGAGCAGGGAGAATCCGAAGAGGAGAAAGTTGTGCCCTGGCTCCTATTGACTTTGTGGCAAAGGATTGATGAGGATTGGAAACAGAAAGTTCAGTGTGAAGTCAGATGGTGCAAAAGCATCTCAAATATATAGGGGGTGGCACAGTGGTTAGCACTTCTGCCTCACAGCACCAGGGCCCGGGCTTGATTCTGAGCTTGGGTGACTGCGTAGAGTTTACATGTTCTCCCTGTGTCTGCGTGGGTTTCCTCCAGGTGCTCCAATTTCCTTTAACAGTCCAAAGATAAGCAGGTTATGTGGGGTTGGCAGGGCAGGGGAAGTGGGCACGGTGCTTCTTCAGAGGGTCGGTGCAGAATCAATGGGCCAAATGGCCTCCTTCGACACTGTAGGAATTCTACGGATATGCAGATCCATTCAACATAATTTACATTTGCTCATGGCTGTTGCTGAGAGGTTTTTCAAACCGCGGGTCGCGACCCTTGTGTGGGTCGCAGGCGGGTATCGGAATGGCCGAGGAGTGTTTTGTCGTAGCATTCCCGATCACGGGAGAATTGCCCAACGGCCGCAACCGGCTTTGTTAAGAATACTGTCTGTGACCAACCTTTAAGAATGCCAACCGCGGCCGGCTTTTAAGTTGAGAATGCCCACTGTAATGGGTTTTAAAAGCGAATGATGCAGTCTTCCCAAAGGAAGTGGCACCAGAGAGCAGGTCACAGGCCCGGCATGTAAACTGATGCGTGACACGTGACATGCGCTGTACATCGTGATTTTGACCCGAAATAATGAAGCAGAGGTTCCTCCATTTTGTAGCTGCCAGCAAGCAAGGCAACAGGACTGTGAAGAATTCAAGATGGATCATTTTGTTATAAGGAAGAGGGGGACAGAAACACAGACAGACCAGGATCTCACAACTGAATCTGCTGGAGAGAGCTGCACAGGAGAGTCCATGGCAAGACAAAGCAGTGGTGGTGTTAGCTGTATCCAGAGCTCCAGGGCTTCTGGTGTGCAACCTGCGAAGAAGAAACTGAAATAGGGAACAAAATATAAAAATGATTTCTTGAGACACAGGGCAGGATTCTCTGACCCCCTGCCGGGTTGGAGAATTGCCGGGGAGGGCGGTGTGAATCCCGCCCCCGCCGGCTGCCACATTCACCGTCGCCGTGGATTTGGCAGGGGCAGGAATCGCGCTGAGCCGGTCGGCGGCCGCTTTCTCCGGCCCGCAATGGGCCTGTTTTTTTTTGCCGGTCCCGCCGGCGCACATTAGAGTAGGTCCTTACCGGCGGGACCTGGCAGCATGGGCGGCCTCCGGGGCTCTCGGAGTGGTGCCGGGGGTGGGGGGGGGGGGGATCAGGCCCCAGGAGGTGCCCTCACGGTTGCCTGGCCCGCAATCGGGGTCCACAAATCCACAGGCGGGCCTGTGCCGTGGAGGCACTCTATTCTTCCGCATCGGCCGCTGTGGTCCTCCACCATGGCCGACGCGAAGAAGATCCCCCCTGCACATGCGCTGGGATGACACCAGCACATGCTGGTGCTCCCACGCATGCGCCAACTCACCCCAGCTGGCGGAGACCCTTTGGTGCCGGTTGGCGTGGCGCCAAGCCCCTGCCCCGCCGGCCAGCGCAGTGCAAACCACTCCGGCGCCAGCCTAGCCCCTGAAGGCGCGGAGGATTCTGCACATTTGGGGCGGCCCGACGCCGGAGTGGTTCACGCTACTCCTTTCCACCGGAGTTGCCCGCCCCGCCGATTCCCGCAGAATCCCGCCCCAGGTTTTGTTGATTGTGCCAATTCAAATGAGGATGCAAAGCCCATGTGTGTTATATGCAGGGAAGTACTGGCAAATGAATGTTTAAAACAATCAAAACTTCAAAGGCATTTGAGGACTAAGCATGGCGGGTTCGAGGACAAACCTCATGATTTTTTCCAAAGGACGCAGCGAGATCTTAAATCATCAGCTTCAGTCGTGAACAGAAATGTAACATTTAATAACAAAGCAAGTGAGATTGTGAGGACCAAGCAGGCTCGCCTATCACATTAAAGGAAAGTGAAATTGGTGGGTCACGAAGGTTGACTGGCGAGGGTCCCAAAGCTCAGCCGGCTAGTAAAAGTGGACGCCGAGAACAAAAGTTTGAAAAACACTGGCTTAGGAGTGATTAGGTGAAGAATATAGAAACAAGAGTAAGCCATTCAGCCCATCGAGCCTGCTCTGCTATTCACCATGATCAAGGCTGATCAGACATTTTAGTGTGTTTTACCCAAACTATCCCCATAACCCTTTGCATTATCGTTAATCAGAAATCGATCAACTTCTGCTTGAAACATTCTCAATGGTTGAGAATGGGGTGGCAGTCGGAGGAGAGTGGGGGTGGTGAGGTGGGATGACAGTATCTCGAGCGAGTCCGATGCCTGGCTCCATCTCACACATGATTCCCTTAAGTTTTATTTGAAGGGCAGCACGGTGGCCTAGTGGTTAGCACAACCGCCTCACGGCGCTGAGGTCCCAGGTTCGATCCCGGCTCTGGGTCACTGTCCGTGTGGAGTTTGCACATTCTCCCCGTGTCTGCGTGGGTTTCGCCCCCACAACCCAAAAATGTGCAGAGTAGGTGGATTGGCCACGCTAAATTGCCCCTTAATTGGAAAAAATGAATTGGGTAATCTAAATTTATATTAAAAAAAAGTTTTATTTGAAAAATTTCCCACCACTGTAAATAGTTAATAGCACTGTAAATAGCTGTTAGTTTTATTTTAAAGTCCTGCTTTTTATCATTTTAAGCACATTCTGTCTTGCAGGAAAAATTATTATGAAGGGCTGTCACCAGAAACTCATTACACGGTTGCAAATCTCTGCGCAGTTTGATATTCTGAAATGTCCTCACTATGTCACAGATGCTGGCCTTTCAGTCCACAGCTTCTAACTAGCTTGTGACAGTTCATTTGACAGTCATGTCTGAACTTTACAGGTTCGCCTGCCCAGCATCGCTGCTTCATGTAGAAGGTTATGGACCTCACCATCTGTGCCTTCCAATGTTGAAACTGTTCAAAGTTCTGTCAAGAGTTTCTGGTTGAGTGTGAGCTTTTCTGATGTCGCTGCAAGTTGATTGCGACTGGTTTCTGAGCACGGTTTCACCAATGTTGTTCGCTGACTGCAAATTTAATTGCACTTTGCCCTTGAATTTGCCCATTTTCTTTGTTACATTATCCTGCCTCTCAGTTCTTGTGTTCACAGACCCACCAAGATCTGTACACCACGTCAGGTTTTGCAGACAACCACATACAACCCGGTTTGGCAGGTTCAGTTTGGTGTACTGCGGAACTGTGAGGTTCAGGAGTCATCACTGGCCGAAAACCTGCTCCACCAGCCTGTCTATGGGAGCCATAAATCACACTGACGCCAGGTGGCTAAGGGCCCACTCGCAGCCATTATTTGTCAGTCTACGTTACTGTGGTGGGAAACCTTGTGCAAATCCATCCAAATTGCAGTCACGGTCGATTGTGGTAGAACACGATTAATCAACACCTTTTTGTTTTTGGCGAGACTGTGGGTGGAGCGATGTAACAATCCTTGGAAATTAGGGTGCAATGTGGTGAAATTACTGTTACCACAGTCTTTAACGGTTGAAGGCAATCCGGATGCATTCATCGAGGCGTATGTGAGAATGGGCATCGGACTAAACATCCGGAAAACAAAGATTCTCTACCAGCCCGCTCCTGCCGCATAAAACTGTCCCCTGACCATCAACATCCATGGTGAACCCTTAGACACTGTAGATCATTTACCATATTTTGGTAGCCTCCTCTTGGTGCAAGCATACATTGACAATGAAATCCAGGATCGACTCCAATGTGCCAGTGCAGTCTTTGGAAGCCTGAGGAACAGAATGTTCGAAGACCGAGGCCTCAAATCCTGCACCAAGCTATGGTTTACAGAGCAGCTGTGGTCCCTGCCCTCTTGCATGCATCAGAAACATGGGCAATGTACAGCAGACACCTTAAATCCCTGGAGAGATCTCATCAACGCTGCCTCCGCAAAACCTTGCAAATCCACTGGCAGGATAGACATACCAATGGGGACGTCCTCTCCCAGGCTAATACCTTAATATTGAGGCAATGGGCACGCTAGACCAACTGCGATGGGTTAACAACATTGCCCACATGCCTGACACAAGACTCCCGAAACAAGTGTTCGATTCCGAACACCGCAATGGCAAGCGAGCACTAGGAGGGAAGAGGGACTGCTACAAGGACACTCTGAAAGCCTCCCTAAATAAATGCAATATTCCCTTCGACACGTGGGAATCGCTCATCTTAGAATGCACAAATTGGAGAAAAAGCTTCTGCAAAGGCACTAATGACCTCTAGTGTCGTAGGATGGAGCACGTAAACAGAAGAAGGGAAGTGCAGAATCCACCTCATCAAACACCACCTGCCAACCCTTCGGCAGAGTCTGCGGATCCAGAATTGGACTATTCGACCACTGCAGACCCCACTTCCCTGGAGTGGAAGCAAGTGATCCTAGACCCTGAGGGACTGCTCCAGAAGAAGAAGAGTTACTGCTTTGGGCAGAACTGCTATCCTAGGTGCAAACTCTTTTTCTGAAGTGACGTGATACTTCAAATTTCTGTCCAAACTCGTTTGCATAATTCCCAGTGTAAAGTCTTCCATCAACCAAGTCTTCCGCTTGTGGCATGTAGGTGGAGGTCGCATGTTTGGAGGTTCCTGCCAGAGCTGTCTTTTAAGGCCTTTTTAGTCCAGTTTTTGGTGATGATTTCGGTGAAGGAGCTGTGGGAAGGTCTCGGGCATTAATAGAATGTCAAAAACCAGCAAGTAGAGTCCAGGGAAGAAGGCAGTGAGCGAAGGTCCGCCTCGGATCGTAGGGAGGGCTGCAGCACGAGGAAAAATGTATAGAACCTGTCAGATGGGGCCACGCCCATCATGGTGAAGAAGATGATGGAGGTGATGCCGGGGGAGTTTAAATGGCTGTTCTCAAAGCATTTCGGAAAGCATCAGATGGTGATGATGGCCTTGCTTAAGGCATGGGTGGGAGAGACCCTTGTCCCCGGTGAGAGAGGGGTTGGTGACAACTTCGACAGTGCGGGAGCAGGGGGAGATAATGAAAGGGATGGAGGAGGCATTGTCACACAGCATAGTGACCATTTCACCTTGGTGGATGAGGAGCTGCGGAGGGTGACAGAGAACTACAGAGGACTGAGAGCCAAGGTGGAAGACCTGGAGTACAGGTCTCAAAGGCTTCACCTGAGGATCGTGGGTGTGTCCGAAGAGGTAGAGGGCCAGAGGCCTACAGAATACTTCGCTGAAATGATAGTGAAGCTAATGGGGGAGGGAAAGGCGCTTTCTCAGTACGGGTTGGACAGGGCCCACCGGTAGATCCGGCCGAAACCGAGGATAAATGAGCTACCAAGAGTGGTGATTAGCTGGTTCCATAATTTTCAGGTGAAGGCGAGAGTGCTTCGGTGGGCAGAGCAGAGGCGAAAGGTGGAGTGGGAAGGCAAGGGTATACTTATATACCTGGACTTGACGATGGAGCTGGCAAGGAGGCGAGTGGCCTTCAGATGGACTAAGGCGGCGTTGTATAAGTTCAATGTGCGGTTTGGTGTGGTCTGCCCAGCGAAGCTGTGGGTCACGTACACGGCAGAGGCTAATATTCCGAGATGGGGCAGAGGCAGAGGTGTTTGTGAAGGCAGAAGGCCTGAGATTAGAATGAATTTGGACATCTGATGGTTTTTGGCTGAGTTGTTTCTTTGTTTTTTTCAGAGTTGTGTTCTTTTCCTTGTTTGGGTGTTATGGATAACTTTGTTTTGGTTTTGTTTGGATGTAATGGGGATTGGAGGGGTGAGGGGGGGGCATTGGAGTTGGTGTGGTTTCGTTTTTGATGGGGGGGGAGGGGGCCCTGGCAGGGGCCATCGCGCTACCATACGCTATGTTGGCTGGTGAATGGGAGTGAGGTGGGAGGAGGGGCCGCAACTGTTGGAACCTGTGTGGGCAGGTTCCGATGGACCTGGGAAGTGTGAATGGTGGGGGGTGGGGCCAATACTGGGTGAGATGTTTTCAAGAGGAAGTGATGGAGGGGTTGCTAGGAAGGGGGTTGAGGGGGTCAGAGAGAGGAGAGGCGTCGGCAGTGGCCAGGTTCGTGGCAGGTCTTGCCTATGAGGTGAGGCCTACAGGGATGGTCATAGCGGGTAGGAAGGGTCATGGGGGGTTGAAAGACCCCCAGTCAGAGTGGTGGCGTGGAACGTACAAGGGTTAGGGAGACCAGCGAAGAGAACACGAGTTTTGTCGCATCTGAAGAGCCTGAAAGCAGATGTGGTGCAGTTACAGGAGACCCATCTCAGTGTAAAGGACCAGATGAGACTGAGGAAGGGTGGGTGAGCCAAGTGTTCCATTCTGGCTTCGATAGTAGGGTGCAGGGTGGGGTGGATGGCTCTGCTGGTAGTAAGCAGGTGAGGTTCCAAATGGAGAAGGTGGTGGCGGATCAAGGGGGCTGGTCCGTGATAGTGGCATATACACTGGGGGGAGGGGGGAGGTGTTGGTCTGTGTATGCCTCGAACTGGGATGATGCAGGGTTGTGAGAAGGATGTTAGCAGCTATACCGGACTTCGACACTCACGAGCTGATAATGAGGGGATTGGAATATGGTGCTGGACCCGAGGATGGATAGGTCTTGGCCGCAAGATGGGGAGGGTGATGGAGGAGTATGTGGAATTTAATCAAAATGGGGACGTCTCATTGTCGGTGGTTTGGGAGGCATTGAAGGCGGTAGTGAGGAGGGAGGTCATTGCATTTAAGGCAAAGGTGGGTAGGGAGGCACGGGAAGGGTGGCAGCGGCTAATAGAGCAGATTCTGTAGATGAATGGGAGATATGTGGAGGATTCGGTGGAAGGAGTTGCCGGCGAAGTCTATGGGCAGGGTGGTTCTGCAGTTGAGATGATTGCGAAGGGTTGTGTGCGGGTATGGTGAGAAGGCCAGTTGATGATTGGTGGACCAGCTCCGTCGGCAGGCAGAGGAAGATTATGTGGATTAGGGATGGGACAGGAGGGATGGTGGTGGCTCCGGAGCAGGCAAACAGCGTTTCTGAGGACTATTCTAGGGGATTATAAAAGTTGGAGTCGCCAGAGGATGAGTCGGGGATGAGGGAGTCTTTGGAGCGACTGGAACGGCCGGAGGTGGAAAGGGTCCGTTTAGAGGAGTCATTAGGGTTGGAGGAAGTGAAGGTAGCGATATAGAAGATGCAATCAGGTAAGGCGCCGGGGGCAGATGGATTCCTGGTGGAATTTTATCAAAGGTTTAAGGATAAGTTGGCACTGTTGATGGTGGAAACGTTTGAGGATTCAAAAGTGTGGGGGGGTGGGTGTTAACCTGAGACTATGAGGCAGGCATCTATTTCATTGCAGCTGAAAAAGGATAAGGAATCAGTTGAGTGTGGGTCATTTGGGCCCACTTCACTACTGAATGTGGATGCCATAGTATTGATGAAGGTGCGGGCGGTGTGGCTGGAGGGGTGTCTTCGAAGATGGTGGCGGAGGATCAGATGGGGTTCGTCAATGGCAGGCAGCTGTCATCCAACATGTGGGGGCTGCTGAATGTACTGCTTTCTCTGGCAGAGGAGAGGGAGTTAAAGGTGGTGTTGGGTGCAGAGGAAGCATTTGACAGAGTGGAGGTATCTGCTTGCGACACTGGAGAATTTTGGGAATGGGCTTAAGTTAGTACCTTGGGTAAAATTGCTGTGAAAGGATCCGACAGCTTGTATGCAGGCGAATGGTACACAGTTTGAGTATTTCCCACTATTCTGGGGAACGAGGCAGAGATGCCCATGTCCCCCCCTCTTGTTCGCTTTGGCGATTGAGCCCTTGGTGATTGCGCTGAGGGGTTCGGGCTTATGGAGGGAGATAGTGAGGGGGGTTGGTTTGGAGCATTGGGCGTCTCTGTACGCAGATAACGCACTGCTGTATATCACGGACCCGGGCTCTTCTGTGACGGACATAATAGGGTTGCTAGGGAAGTTTGGGGTATTTTCAGGATACAATTGAATTTAGAGAAGAGTGAGTGTTTTGTCGTGTTTCCTTTGGGTGGAGGGGCGGGAGTGAAGGGGTTGCCATTTAGGGTGGCGACAACTCACGTTAGGTACTTTGGGGTACAGGTAGGACACTATAAGCTAAATTTCACAAGCCCGGCAGGGAAGTTGAAGGAGGATCTGGGGAGTTGGGATATTCTTCCCTTGACATTGGACGACCGGATGCAAGCAGTCAAAATTAATATTTTGCCACGGTTTCTGTTTATGTTCCAGTGTCTACCCGTCTTTTTGCGTTTTGCGAGGGGTGGACGGGCTGGTCTCGGTGTTGCAAGGTGGCGGGGTTGCGAGTGCTGGCAACGGCGCTGCTATACCTTGCCCCAGTGAGGTATTCTGGGAATCCGATAGTGTTAGCCATGCTGAGGATCTGGGAGCAATTTTAAATTCAAGTTGTGGACGGGGTCGAGGGTGATGCCGATAAGAGGGAATCATGGGTTTCAGCCGGGGAGGATGGATGCCAGGTTCTGGGGATGGGAGGAGAAAGGGGTGGAAGAGATGAAGGATCTGTTTCTGGAGGGGAGATTTGCATGTCTAGAGGAGTCGGGGGTGAAACATGAGCTGCAGCATGAAGAAGGTTTTAGGTATGTGCAAGTGCGGAATTTCACAAGAAAGACTTTTCCAAGTTTCCCAGTGGCCCCTCATTGTTGCAGGAGATGCAGTCGTTGGGGGGGGGGGAGGTGTGGGGGTGGGGGGGGGGGGGTTATGGAGGAGGGT
The DNA here is from genome assembly GCF_902713615.1 of Scyliorhinus canicula. Classification (NCBI taxonomy): domain Eukaryota; kingdom Metazoa; phylum Chordata; class Chondrichthyes; order Carcharhiniformes; family Scyliorhinidae; genus Scyliorhinus; species Scyliorhinus canicula. The sequence goes on along the minus strand of NC_052155.1, from coordinate 163,459,389 downwards.
AAGGAGTCTTTGGAAAGGAATAAGGCTAAGTGGGAAGGATACTTGGGGATGGGGCTGGAGGAAGGTCTATGGTGCACCAACTGTGTAGAAACGTTAAAATATTGAATAAATGGGCTAGATTCTCCGATGCCGGCGTGGGAACAGTGGTATTTTACGGCAGAATAAATGGCGCAAAAGCTGCACCGATCCTCCGTCTTGTGGGGGGCTAGCGGCCACGCAGCGTAAAGCCCTGGCTTTACCTGCGGATACGGCCGGAGAATTGCCGGGTCCGTGGTCACGCATGCGTATGGCAGCAGTGCAACATGGTGCCAGCTGCATGCGGCCCCGGCCTGTCACATACTGTCCAACAGTAACCCCCTTCGCCACCCCCAGACCACCCCACCAGTGTCGCCAGCCCACGCCAAAGCCCCCCATGCTCCCGGAATGCCACCCCCCCCTCCCCCCCCCCCCCCCCCCCCCAAGCGACTGTGGCGGTGCTGGACTGAGTCCGCAGCCACCACACTGGGTTCACGATAAATAGCATGAGTGGCCCACGCCGTTGGGAACTCGGCCCATTGGGGGCAGAGCATCTGGGGAGGGCCTCAGGTGACATCCTGAGGCCGTCCATACGGCGTGCGTGTGCGTTTTTGAGGAGGCGGAGCACCGCAAAACCGGCGCCGCCTCCCGCAAACGGGAATCTTTGGCCGATGGGCGAACGCGTTTTGGCCGTCGGCGACCGGAGAATCCCGCCCCATATATTTTTCAAAAATTCTTCCATGAACCAGCAAGATTGGAGAACATAATAGAATGGCACTGACAAAAACCAATTGTTATATTTAAGTGTGGCAACCTGCTACAGTTTTAATACAACTGATAAAAAGGTTTCATCACAAATTTTGAATAAAAGTGTCATCTGTCATGTGTGAGAAACCCTGGTATTAAATAACTGAAAATGAATTCAATTATATAAAACCATTCACTGGCTTCATTTTCATTCAAACGGCAAGCTTCATTTTAATGGCTGTGAGTGGGTGCAAATGACCACCCCCCGCTCCCCCCCCCCCCGCCTCCGCCATCCCTTTGCAGTGCCGGCAGCGGCCAACCATTGGCCGGCAGCAGTTCCACTGCTGACAACGGGCTTTGCCGTTGCTAGTACCCTCGGAGACCCCCCCTTGAGATTCGCTCTTGGTGAGTCCAAGAGCTCCCGCTGGCAGGAACAGCTGGAAAATCCCGTCCTTTATTTCTACTTGGGGCATCGCTAGTTTTCACGGGAGGCAAGCTTCCACCACAATGTTTTTAAAGAATCCGTATTATTGATTGCCAAAGCTCACTTTACACGTGAGTTAACATACTTTTAAGATTCTGGGATTTTTTTTTAGCACTGGTTTGTCCACTATCAGCTGGACTGAGCTAATAAAATCAATGGGCCACAGACACGACCGAGAACCATCAGCCTGCCACATCCACATCACAAAGCTTCAGTCCCACTAACCAAAGACCCTGAAGATCCCTTCCAACTAACTCTCTCACCCACTGTGGTGGATCTCTGCCATCCCTTTGGAATACTCCCAGACAGCAAGTTTCAAAACACCCTACAATTTTGAATAATGGTGCAGAACTTCTACTATTTACCATTCTAAGAGGGACTGCTGAATGCTGCAGTATAGAGGGTTTGATGCACGAACAATAACTACTGAAATGAGGATGTAGTCCGAATTGAAGGCTTTCATCAACAAGATGTTTCCCCAGCAGCTCGAGTACAGAAAGAAGGCCGGCTGCCGGGATACACGGGTTCTTATACTCCGCCACGCCGATCAGGGGCCGTTGACAGCGGCCACCCCGGAGATTTTCCAGGCCCCGACGGGCCGAGTGGCCACCGTGCTTGGCATGGATTACTCAGTTCCCACACGGCGGGACATGGAAGGTGTGTCTGCGGGGGCTGTCCTGCGGGGGTGGGGGGATCAGACCGGGGGGGGGGGGCCTCCACGGTGGCCTGGCCCACGACCGGGGCCTACCAATCGGCGGGCGGGCTATTTCCGTCAGGGCCTATGTTCCTCCATGCTGGGCCCCTGCAGGGCTCCGCCATATTGCCCGGGGCCGGCGCGGAGATGGGAACCCACGCGCATGCGTTCCGCGCCGGCTGGAGCTGCGGGGACCACTCCTTTTCACACCGCCGTCAGAACTTGGAGAATCACGGCCTGGGACCAGTACCCCACAATTTCCACTCTCACTCCCTCCTCTATCCTTGGGTGCATCTCTTCTTTAAGAGCTGCCCATTTATCTATTACCCCCTCCTTACCAGTTTTGGACCCTTCTTATGATAGGGTTTGTCCGTCTGTCAACATAACCTGGGGAGCATCTGCTTCCTTGGTAAAGACAGATGCAAAGTAAGCATTTAACACCTCAGCCACGCCCTCTGCCTCCATGTGCAAATCCCTCGTTGGTTACTAACCTGCCCTCCACCCCCTTTCACCACTTGTTTACTATTTATGTGCCTGTAGAAGACTTTCGGATAGTGGCAGTCAGTCTTTTCCCATAATTCCTCTCTGCATCTCTCATTTGTTTTTTCACCTCCCCTTTGAACCTTGTATATTCAGCATGATTCCCAATTGTATTTTCTACCTAACGTCTGTCATACGCACAGGTTTTCTTCTTTATCTTAATTTCTATCTCCTTTTTCAACCAGGGAGCTCTGGATTTGTTTCCCCTACCTTTCCCTTTTGCAGGAATATACCGTGATTGTGCCCAATTGATTTTTTTTTAAGGTAGCCCATTGTTTAGCTACAGTTTTTCCTGCCAACCTTTGGTTCCAATCTATCATGCCCAGCTCTGTTCTAGCCCCATTGAAGTCGGCTCTCCCCACAGTTAATTATTCGCACTCTGTAAGTGTACTACAAATTGAAGTACCTGGCAGTATCGGGGAAGCACACACATTGTTATCTCTGGGGAACAACTAACGACTCTTACTGGACTCCACAGGCCAAATTCGCGGAGAACTATACAAAGGTCATGCGCGGTAATCTCCGACCCCCCGCCGGATCGGAGAATCGCCGGGGGGGGGGGGGCGTGAATTCTGACCACGCCGGCTGCCAAAATCTCCAGCCTACGGTTTTGACGGGTCGGTGGTTGCTGGCAGCGGCCTCCCTGGCGATTCTCCGCCCGCGATGGGCCAACTGGCCACCCCATTTTCGGCGGATCCCGCCGGCGTGAATCACAAAAGGTCCTTACCGGCGAGACCTGGCTGCACGGGCGGCCAAATGGCAGTTCTATTTCTTATGTTCTGATAGTCTTATACTGGATTTACACATTAAGGCAATGATCCATTCAACTTTCTGCAGTTAGTTAAGGCTAATGATTAATAGCACAAGTAACAGTTCTAACAATGTGACCATTATTTGTGACAGCCATTCAATGTCTCACACTCGGAAAGTGAAAATTTTAAACTGTGCAGACTCACTTCTTCAGGTGGAAAATTGGAAATTGCTAAATTTGCAGAAAGTTGTGGATTCAAGTCAACCTCCAGGTCTTGAGCACAACAAATCTAGTTGCCCTGAGGCCCTGTTCACTGGCGAAGATGTCAACTTTCTGACGAGATGTTAAACTGAGGCCCTGTTTGCTCTCTTGGATGGATGTGAATGATCCCATGATGCAATTTTGAAGAAGTGCCGGGGGAGGGGGGGCACATTCACCCAAGACAGGAGTTTGCAAGTTCAAGTCCCACTCCAGGCCTTGAGTGCAAAATCAAGTTCAACCCTCCTGTGCCGTACTGAGGCATTGTTATGCTTTTACAGGTGCCATTTTGTTGGCTGCATCGTGGAACACAGACCCCGACTGTTCTCAGGCGGATGCAAAAGGCTCTCCGGCACTCGGTAGCCCAGTGATTAGCACTGTTCCTTCACAGAACCAGGCACCCAGCTTCGATTCCTGGCTTGGGTCACTGTCTGTGCAGAGTCTGCACATTTGCTCCGTGTCTGCGTAGGTTTCCTCCGGGTGCTCCGGTTTCCTCCCACAAGTCTCAAAAGACTTGTTAGGTGAATTGGACATTCTGAATTCTCCCTCAGTTTACCCGAACAGGTGCCAGAGTGTGGCGACGAGGGGACTGTCACAGTAACATCATTAACATAAGCCTACTTGTGACATTAATAAAGATTATTATTATTTCAAAGAAGAATAAGGGAGAATGTGATACATGACCAGATTATCTGATGCTAGTGTTATTCGCTGAGAGATAAATATTGGCCGGGATACCAGAGAGAACTCACTTGCTTTCCTAAGAACAAACCACAAAACCTATTACAGCTACACAAGAGAAAAAATGTTTCAGTTTAATGCATCATCTGTATTCCAGCAGCTCAGTACCGTAATGACATCCCATCCTGAACAATAACCTGTATTTACAGAGTGCTGCCAATGCAGTAAAACATTCCAAGATGCTTTCCAGGAAAGGTATGAAATAAAATTTGAGCGAAGCTGCATAAGGAGATATTTGGACAACTGATTTGATTGAATTTATTGTTGAGGTTAATGGGGGTAATGCAGTTGATGTGGTGCACGTCCACTTCCAAAAGATATTTGATAAAGAGCCATATAACAGGCTGGCCAGCACAGATGATCGCTGACTTTTAAAGCAGACCAAGACAGGCCAGCAGCACGTTTCAATTCCTGTACCAGCCTCCCCGAACAGGCGCTGGAATGTGGCGACTAGGGGCTTTTCACAGTAACTTCATTGAAGCCTACTCGTGACAATAAGCGATCATTCATTTCATTCATTCATGAAGGAATAAAAGGGAGAGTGCCAGTGTAGCTATGTAGCTGGCTAAGTGACTGGAAACGGAGCAATGATGAACTCATGTTTTTCAGACTAGAGGAAGGTATAGAATAGAGTTTCCAAGGAATTGGCACAAGGACCATTGTTTCCTTTATTAAAAAATTTAGTGTACCCAATTCATTTTTTACAATTAAAGGGCAATTTAGCCTGGCCAATCCACCTGGCCTGCACATCTTTTGGGTTGTGAGGGCACAGTGGGTTAGCCCTGCTGCCTCACGGTGCCGAGGCCCCAGGTTCGATCCCGGCTCTGGGTCACTGTCCATGTGGAGTCTGCGCATTCTCCCCGTGTTTGCGTGGGTTTTGCCCTCACAACCCAAAGATGTGCAGGGTAGGTGGATTGGCCACGCTAAATTGTCCCTTAATTGGAAAAACGTAATTGGGTACTCTAAATTTATTAAAAAACAGATTTACTCAAATGGCTCCAGCGATGAAGTACTTAATTAAATTGGATTAATTAGAGAAAGGAAGGTTGTGAGGAGAACTATTCGAAATCATGAAGGGTCTATGGAGTAGACAGAGGGAAACAGTTCTCATCGGTGGAAATGTCAGTGACCAAAGCACACTGATATGTGCGGAATGGCAGAAGAGCCAACAACATAAGTAACAATGTGTTTACGCAGTGAGTGGTTATGATCTGGGATGCTTTGCCTGAGTGCGATGGAGGCAAATTAATTTGTGGTTTTCGAAAGGGAATTGGAAAAACTCTTGAAGGGAAAACAACTCCAGGGTTGAGGAATTGAGCGAGTTGACATATCTTGCAGAGAGCTGACATGGACTTAAAATGCTGAATGGTTTCTTTCTGTGCTATAATTCTGTGCTATATTCTATGGTTCAATGATCATAATTTGGTCCAAGAGGTTTAGCGTCTTAACAAATAGAGGGAGGTAGGGAAGTGCAGAGGCTTAAGGAAAGAATTCCAGAGCCGAGGGTCTCGGCCACTGAAGGTCCCGTCACCAATGGCAGCATGAGTAAAACCAGGGCTGCGCAAGAGTTCAGAATTAAAGAGGCACAGAAATTGTGGAGGATTATATGACTAGAGGAGATGAAAATGAATAGGGACAGGAAGGTCACGGAAGGATTTGAAGACAAGAATGGTAATTTTAAAGTAGAGATGTTGCCGGACCTGGAGCAAATGCAGCTTAGAGAGAACAGAGAGGGTGGATGAACAGCAGGGCTTGGTACTAGTTAGGATTGGACCAGCAGAGTTCTGAACAAATTTATGGATGGTGGAATTGTTGGGAGGCCAGCCAGTGGAGCATTCGAATAGTCATGTGGAAATGTAAATATAAGATATAAGAGCTAGGAGCAGGAGTAGGCCATCTGGCCCCTCGAGCCTGCTCCACCATTCAACGAGATCATGGCTGATCTTTTGTGGACTCAGCTCCACTTTCCGGCCCGAACACCATAACCCTTAATCGTAAATGAAGGCATAGATGAAGCTATGGCTAGGGCAGAATTGGGCAGGTTACAGCGTTGGAAGCAGATGGTGGTGATGGAGCACACCTACCTGGCAGGAAACTCAGCTGAGAATGATATAAGCAGCCAGGGCTGCAAATATTCTGGTACAGCCTCAGGTGGTTTGCCAGGGAGGAGGGTAGAATTGGTGGTGGGGACTGGAGACAATGGCTTCAGTCTTCCCAAAATTTACCTGAAGGAAATTTCAGATCATCCAAGCATGGATGTTAGACAAGCTGCATGACAAAATCAAAGAAAGTGGAAAGATTGAGCGAGGTGGTGTTGGGTATCAACAGCTCATATGTGGAACCGAACGTTGTGATTTCAGATGATATTACGTCAAGGCAGCATTTGGTTGAGAAACAGGAGAAAACGGATAAACGGTGTTGTGTGAGCCCATGTCCTCCTGATGCAGAGGTACAAGTGTTACCACTGGCAGCCTGGCGCTGTGAAGCAACAATACTACCCACTGTGCCCATGACGAAGGAAGTGGTCTTGCTGTGACGTTCCCATGTTTTAAAAAGCGAAACATTCGCCGTTTAAGTTCAATCGACAGCATTTATTTGAATTTTCTCAGGCGAGGAGGAGAGGGATTGGAAAGAAACAACGAAAAATTTGAAGTAAGAAAAGAATTATTCAACCAGCTCCAACATTATCTTTTAATATTTAAAGTGCTTTCGGGTGACTATCAACTTACAATGCAGCACAGTATGTAATAATGCTGCCACTGATGAGACTCAGCGAAAACGCCATCTTTAAAGGAAAATAATATTGTGACATTTGATGAATTTTTTAGTGCACACAATAGATTATAACTGAACACAATCAAAGGGTGTACGTGATGACTGGATGAAACAGCATTCAAGGAGCTAAGACTGTCGCAGTGCAGAAAATGGGTTTGCTCAATTTTTCATGGTGCAAATACATTTTGCACAACACATGTTCCTGCTATGCTCTGCCTTTCCCATTTGCTTCAGTGGATTTAACTTGACAACACTGCACAGGCAGGGTGATGCTATTTTATCCATGCTGCTTGGTCCTCCATGCCATTGTTCAAGGAGTTAATATACTGGGCTCCTGTCGAACAATGTGAGCGAGCGATGCTTTGCAAGGCATTGTAGCCACCTGGGGTGACCACTGCCCAAACACAAAATGGAAGATTGCAAGGAATGCAGGGAAAATTGGACAGGTTGTAAAAAGCAAGCAGCTTGCAGAGTGCTTGTATATTTGGACTGCTGCAGAAACCAGTTTGGCTGTTGCTGAAACCAGACAACGCTATGAAAAGAAACAGTTAGCATATTAATGAGGCGATACCGGGCGATCCCCAGGCACAAAAGAAACAAGTTATCACTAACCGATTCATTAAATGGAAGGCCAGACTTTTCGGCGCCAAAGAAGCCCAAAACAATGAGTCCCAAGAACCGCCCCAGTGATCGCGATACTGTCCCGTTATTGGGGAATTCAAATCAATCGATTGGGAAGAGACCCAATCGATTGCGAGAGTATAGAGGATCCGCCCAGGTGCGCGCAAGACGCTGAGAGGAGTATAAAACAGAGACCCCGACCCCAGCTCGCTTTCTCTGCCAGCCTCTCCTCGACCAGCTCTCTCTGTCAGCCTCTCCTTGACCAGCTAGCCCTCCCAGCAGAACGCCGTTGCAGCAGAAGAACCTTGTGCAGGAGAGGTCTGGACAGAAGCCGCCAGCAAGTAAGTCACAACGCACGCCAAGGTGAAAAGACACTCCTGACCCCTTTAGACCATAACCACTGGAAGCCTGCGGACCTAGGACAAAGCTAGAAGCCATTGTTCCCTGATCCGGCAGTCCCCTTAGCCAGATAAGTATTTGGCCTATTAGCGGTAGGATTAACCTAGTCTTATAGTTTATATGCATGATTTGTAGATTATTGTAATATAATAAACGTGTCTTGTTTGAACTTACTGATTGGTGTATGGTTTTATTGCTTTGAACTTGACCTTGAAACTTGTGGCGGTATCTTAACGATATCTGGCGACTCCAAAGCTAAGTAACGAAACAGAGCCAAATTGAGTGTTAAGCACACTCACCCAGAACGAGCAACAGCATGATCAGAGGTTCCGAGATTTGATTACTCAAAGGAATTCAAACAATGCAGCACCACATCAACCATTCACAATTAACAAGGAACTTGGCCTGTGGAACTTTGTCTACTTGCTGCATTTCGTTTGACATGGTCATGATGCAAAACGCTAAAAGCATTGAAAAAAACTCTTACAGTAGTTTAATGAGTTTGTCCTTTGAGTATCTCAGTCAGACAGCTGATCGCTAACAGGACATTCAGCCTCAGTTACTTCATTTTGAAATCATCCAAAGTTTCCACTTCAGACCACTGCTCTCCATTGTGACTGGATATGGATGAATGAGGTTAGAATTCAGCTCAGTGGTGATGAATTGACCTGCAAATTTCCTGTCACATATGTTCAGATCACCTTCATCCAAGTGACCAAATTGTCATTTAATATAACAGAACAGTCAGTCCCCTGAGGAACAGAATTATTTAACTTTACAGAGTCACTTTAAGGTAAGGCAGTTTAAAGATATTGCCTATAATTTAAAATGGGTTTGGAAGTTTACAGCACTGTAAGCTGCTCATGTAGCAGATAAATGTTAGAATAACATGCCTTAAAGCAGGTACTAATTTAAATTGTGACAGCCCAAAGCTTCCAATCAGAATCGGAAATCCTGCGTCTCACGCTGATCAGACAGGAAACAACACATTTACCCATATACGTTGAAAAGACTTCGATCCCCGTTGCAAAAGAATCACATCAGCACAGGAATTCTCACAGAGGACAGTGAAGATATTTATACATAAGTGTTTAAAGGCCCCCATGTTTTTCTGGATGTTATTCAATGAGTGCATGAGTGTATGAGTGAGTTTGTCAGTGGGTAAGTATGTAGGGTGGCATTTGTGTTGTGTGGCATGCGGGTAAGGTGGCAACTCAGTAGGAAGTTAAGGGTGAGGTATGTGAGGCTGGTAGGCCATGTGAGTGGGTCGGTGGTCTGGGGGTTAGTCAGAATGTGTTAGTGGGGATATCAGATGGCGGTAGTCATTTCTCCACATCTCAGTTCTAAAAGATTGGCCCTTCATCCTGAAACTCTGCCCCCTTGCTTTAGACGTCTTAGTCAGGGGAAACAACCTCTCAGCATCATGATCTTGAATATTTCAATGAGACCATCTCTCATTTTTCTAAAATGGAGAGAATATAGACCCAATTTACTCAGCATCTCAGCATAAGCACCTCATCATTGATATTCTATGATATAATTTGCTCAGCGTCTCATCATAGGACAACCCTCTCATCCCAGGGACCGATTTGGTGAACCCTTGCTATACTGCCTCCAATGCAAGTATATCCTTTCGTAAGTATAAGATCAAATTGGTGCAGTTTTCTCGCTGTGGTCTCGTCAAAGCATAATTACAATGTAGCAAGGCTTCTTTATTGTTGTACTCCAATACCTTGCAATTAAACTCAACATGCGATGTTCCTTCCTAAATTGTCTGCCGTACTCACATGTTAACTTCTTGTGTCCCTTGTACGTGTGCAACCAGGTATCTCTGAACATCACCATTTACAAGTTTCACACTTCCTAAAGAAAATTCTGTTTTTTCACACTGAAATTGGTGCGAGCCACTCCGGCGTCCGGCCAACCGGAAGATGCGGATTCCTCCACACTTTCGGGGGCAAGCCCAGCGCCGGAGGGGTTAGCGCTGCGCCAACCGGCGCCAAAGGGCCGTCGCGAGTTGGCGCATGCGCAGAACTGCCTGTGTGGTTCCATGCATGCGCAGACCAGCCGATGTGTTCCTGCGCATGCGCAGGGAGATTCCTCTCCACACCAGCCATGGCGGAGCCCTATAGAGGCGTGGAAGGAAGTAGTGCTCCCATGGCACAGGCCCGCCTGCAGTTTGGTGGGCCCCGATCGAGGGCCAGGCCACCGTGGGCCCACCCCCACCCCCAGGCCGGATCCCCCCGTGCCCCCCCCCCCCCCCCCCCCCCCCCCCCCCCCCTCCGAGGACGCACCAGCCAGCCTACCAGCCAGGTCCCACCGTGGGGGACCATTTCCATTTTACGCCAGTGGGACTGGGCAGAAATTGATGGCCGCTCTGGGAATTGCTGGTGAGGGCCACTGCCAACTGCCCCCGACCGGCGTGGTGTAAACCCCACCCTGCCCGAAACCGGCGCTGGAGAAAACGGCAGCCGGCGTCGGAGCGGTGGGGCGGGATTCACGGGCGGGACCCGGCGGGGCATTGGAGAATACCGCCCGTGGCATCTCACCACCTCACATTACACGCCATCTGCCAAAATCAAGCACTCTCAGATTAGCTATAACACCCAGGCAGTAGAAAGAATTTGCATTTATATTGTAACTTTCATGACCTCAAAATATCTCAAAGCGTTTCATGCATAATGAAGTGTTTTTTGAAATGTACTCTCTGTGGTATTGTAAGGAAATGCTGTGATGATTTTGCACATAGCAATGTCCAACAAACAACTATCAGTTAAGTGAATGGCTCATCTATTTTAAAAATGTTGGTTAATGATAAATGTTGGTCAGGGCACTGGGGATAATGCCCCTGCTCTTCTTTGAATACTGCCTCAATGTATTTAATGTCCTCTTGAGAGGCTTCAGTTTAGAATTTCATTCAACAAATGGCCCTTCCAACTGAGCTGCACTATAAATCGTTGCCCAATACTATGTGCACAGTAAGAAGTCTTACAACACCAGGTTAGAGTCCAACAGGTTTGTTTCAAGCACTAGCTTTTCCTTCCTCAGGTGAATGAAGAGGTATGTTCCAGAAACATATATATAGACAAATTCAAAGATGCCAGACAATGCTTAGAATGCAAGCATTTGCAGGTAATTAAGTCTTTACAGATCAAGAGATAGGGGTAACCCCAGGTTAAAGAGGTGTGAATTGGCTCAAGCCAGGAGAGTTGGTAGGATTTCGCAAGCCCAGGCCAGATGGTGGGGGGTGAATGTAATGCGACATGAATCCCAGGCCCTGGTTTTTGTGGGTAGTTGGACATATTTGTACATTTCAAACCATTTTGCTCATACATTGTATAAATTTACCTGAGTGTGTTTTTGTGCTAAAACTAACTCTTTTTACTTGTCAACTCAAGGAATCTGGCTGGTTTAATTCTTGCACCAACCTATACACAGTTAAGTATATATTGAATTTGCAATATCATATATATTTTTAAAATTTGAACTCTGTCATAACTAATCCAGGCACAACTCAAAGGGAGGAGTCAGCTCATTCCTCCTAACCTCATTATGACAAGCGTAAGTTAGTAGCATGGCAAAAATCTGGGGGAAAATATATGACCACATTTCTACCAGTGACCTATATGTTGTGATTTTCAAGTGGACCACAATTTATATAGGGGCCGGGTTAGTGCAGTGGGCTAAATAACTGGCTTGTAATGCAGAATAAGGCAGCAGCATGGGTTCAATTCCCATACCAGCCTCCCCAAACAGGTGCCGGAATTTACGACTAGGGGCTATTCACAGTAACTTCATTGAAGCCGATTTGTGACAATAAGAGATTATTATTATATAGACATCACTTCCAGTATAAAGAGCACTTCTCGGGCCATAAAACACACACACACACACACCAAACCAGGCTCCTGGATGCCTAACTGAAGACTGAATACTTCTGAAAGTACAGCACAAATGGAATTCGCCTTCCGATCATGTCACCAGGGCACAACTTTACCATTCAAAGTAGATCATGATTCTCTGCCGTGACTGACCTAGCCATGCCTAAATTCAAGCCTGAAAATTGTAGGGGGTGGAATGTGCCAGGACTGTGATGGGAATAGCAACACCTCCATTCTTCCTCCGTCCCACCCATTGCTGCTCCTGGCTACTGAAGGCCTAAGCTCCCTCTTTCGTGTCAGTGAAAATCAAGCTATGAATTATTTTGGCCTGGACACACAATCAATGGGAACTAGCCGGAGATTATGCAAACTCATTGCATGCGAGAGCTTTGCGAGAAGCAGCCTAAAGAAAAGTAATCAAAATAGATTGAAATTCAAGATCAGGGAACATAATACTAATCTGCCACAATGTCTCTCGGTGCAATCTTATAGGAAAATCACTAGTATCTAAATCCATTCATTATTTGGATTAAGAACAAAAATAAGGCCTCATCCCAAAGCTAGTTTATCTTGTGAATTTTCCAAATACATATCCCATTGATCCATTGTCTCAGTCTAGTTTGCACTTTTGCTTCACTAAATTATGGGCTTTCAAATATAATCAATTTTAATAACATCAAACAGCAACACCAGCAACTTCTATTTATATAGCCCCTTTATTGCAATAAAACATCCCAAGTCTCTTCACAGAACCATTGTGGAATGAAGTATGACACTGAGCTACGTAAATTATGTCAATTAACCAAAAGTTTGGTTAACGAGATAGGCATTAAAGCTTTTTTTTTAAAAGGAGGGAGATGGGGTAGAGAGGTGGAGAGGCTGAGGGAGGGAATTTCAGAGCCCAGTGCCCAGACAGGTAAAGGCATGGCCACCAACAGGTGAATGATTAAATCGGGGATGCTGAGGTTAGAAGAATGCAGATATCTTGCAGGCTTGTGGAGCCAGAGGAGATGGCAGCGATAGGAGGAGACCAGTCCATGGAGGGATTTGAAAACAGGGATAGGAATTTTAAAATTGAGGCACTGTTTAACTGGGAGCTAGTGTAGGTCAGCAAGCACAGGGAGAATAGGTGAATGTTATTTGGTGTCAGTTCAGACGTAGGCAGCAGAATTTTGGATTACTTCAAGTTAATGTGGGTGGCTGGGCGAGCAGTGCATTAGAACAGTCAAGTGTAGAAGTACCAAAAGCTGTGACAAGAGTTTCAGTAGCGGAAGAGCTAAGTAGGAGCTAGGTAGTCTTAATGATGACACAGATATGTAGTTGAAAGCTCACCTTGGGGTCAAATATGATACTGAGGTTGTGAACCATCTGGTTCGGCCACAGATAGTAGCCAGGGAAAAGGATGGATTTTGTGGCAGGAATTGAAGACAATTGCTTCAGTCTTCCCAATCTTTGATTGGAGGAAATTTCTGCTCATCAAATATTGGATGCATATGTCACAAACATGTTCAATCAATCAAGTCAACTGCCATCTTTGATTCAGTGGTAGCCATTCCAAATTTGATATTTGAGCAACTAAATTTAGAATAAGATCCTTTTACTCTTACATTCAGACTAACAAAATAGCTTTTGTGGTATTAAAAAAAAATAGGCTTGCAGACCATGAAGGTGCAAACAAACAAGAGCTTTATTGGAAAGGCGTTTACAGGCTGTTCAGATAGATTGCCTGTTGCCAATTGCTGATGACTTCAACAATATGTCACGCAATCAGACTCTTAAAGTGGCCTTGTTCCAAATAGGAACAAGCAGAACACTTTCCTCCCCCTTTGCATTAGAGGTTCATGCAATGAAACACAATATAATGTTAACAATCAAAATGTCCAATATGAACAATAATAAACACAACAGTCAATGTGAAGTTTCGGAGGACGTCGATTTCTGTGTGGTTGTCGGTGAACCTCAGGTGTGGTCTAGACATGCTGATTAATCTTTAGCATCTAGAACAAGTTTGCCAGAGACAGAGTCAACTGAACCTCAGGCATCTGTTTTCTCGTGTTGCCTGCTATTTCTGGTGTTTTTGGTTTAGCTTGGATGACGTCTGTAATTGTCTCAACCGAAGTCAACGTATGTTTGCAGGTTGACTCGGTGTTGAGGTATCTTCAATTGGGATACTGTCTCCCACAGATCATCTCTAACAGAGAACTGGATGCAGAGATGGGCAGTGATGTAGTCAGCACATACACACACAACAAAATATCATCAAACTAATCTCTATGGGAACGCTGATGGATTCTCTAGGTTACCATTACCTAACGAGTCTTCAATGAATAGTTTGAGTGGTAATATTTTCTATTTAGAAGAAATAATGTTCCTATGAGAACAAATTACCATACCAGAAATAATCCACTACTGTCAGAAGTTATGGACATAGGACTGGATTCTCCATTCCTGTGTCAAAGTGGTGACACCAACGGAGGATCCGTGGTGTCCACGACGGAAAAATCGGCATCATGCCCGCACTGATTTCACTACATGTGAGCGGCTACCACCAGCACCGCATGAAACACCCGAAGTATGTGTGAAAAGTGGGAGGAGAATCACCAGGACTGTGCTGGATATGCTCAGGGCTCACAAGCTGCAACCGCGCTTATGCCTACACCTCCCACACACGCACCAATCACGCTTGAAAAGATGGCGCCGGTTGTGCTGGACCACATAGCCATCCACGCCAACCTCACAGCCCACCTCCTGGCCAGCCCCCACTACTCCCCCCAACCCTGTAGAAGCCAGTGGCACGGCTCTCAGCGGAGTATGGCGATACTGGACACTGTCCGCACACCCTCTCTCTGGCAACCGCTACACCAGGCTCACTACCGCTGAGACCACACATGGCCTGAGCAGTCAGGAACTCGGCCCATCGGAGGTGGAGCTTCGTGCGTGGGCCCAATAATGATATACAAACAGGGTTGCGACTGCGTGGAACGCGTGTCCCGATGACGCCAATGTGGAAGGGGTCGAGCATCGCGATGGAGAATCCCGTCCATGGTATTTTGCCCCAAGACTTGGGAGCAAACCCAGAATTGAAGTTGTATGTTACCCGAAGACTCAAACTATTTGTACAGGCTGGCTGTCTTCTCTAAGGAATGAGGGTCATCATTCCGCCATTGTTCAGGAAATGTGTCCGAAAACCAACTTAAAGACGGCCATTTTGGGACAGTAAAGATGAAGGAGATAGCGATAAGCTGCTTTTGGTGGCCACAGCTCAATGGCGAAATTGAGGTGAAGATGGGCATATGTTTTGTTTGTACAAAGGTTCGGAACCTGCCACAACGGGCGCCATTTCACCCAAAGGAATGGCCAGAAAGGCGATGGCAAAGAGTTTATATAGATTTTGCCGGACCATGCAAAGGACAAATGTTTTTCATTGTGGTAGATGTGCACTCAAATGGCCTGAAGACGTCATTAAGGAGAGTATATCCTCGGAGAGAACATTAGAATAGCTGGGTGAGATGCCTGAAGAACTTGTTAGAGATAATGGGCTGCACTTCATTTCGCAAGAATTCACAAATTATCTAAAGGTGAATGGAATCCAACACATCCAATCTGTACCTTATTATACTGTCACAAATGGGCTGCCTGATAGGTTTGTTCAGACAATGAAGCATTCATTGAAGGTAACTCGTGAGCAAGGATCATTGTCAAAGCAACTAAGCCAGTTCCTGATGAGGTGCAGGAATACAACACATTCAACAATCCGAATTTACTCATGTCAGTGACACACAGCGTTTGATTTGCTGAAGTCTTCTAAGATAAGATAAATTGTTGAGAGGAAGCAGTAAAATTGGGTTTTGCGACATGAGAACAAGGCTAAACACAGAAAGGACAGGAGGTATTGGCAAGGACCAATGCCACCAATGAGAAGTGGATATCTGCCATTATCCTAGCGTGACAGGACTGGTCTCCTACATTGTTCAAACTTCGGATGATGTAGTGAGGTCTAGACATGCTGATTAACCTTTAGCATCTAGAACAAGTTTGCCAGAGACAGAGTCAACCGAGAGTCTGCAACAAACTGTGCCAGGTGAAGGCCTAGACATTCCTGAGAACCTGACAATACCAGAATCAACTGTGGGAGACAGTACCCCAGTTGAGGATATCTCAACACCGAGTCAACCTGCAAACATGACGTTCACTCCGGTTGAGACAATTACAGACATCATCCAAAAAACACCAGAGATTGCAGGCAACACGAAAAAGCAGATGCCTCAGGTTCAGTTGACTCTGTCTCTGCCAAACTTGTTCTAGATGCTAAAGGTTAATCAGCATGTCTAGACCACGCCTGAGGTTCACCGACAACCACACAGAAATCGACGTCCTCCGAAACTTCACATTGACTGTTGTGTTTATTATTGTTCATATTCAAAATTTTGATTGTTAACGTTATATTGTGTTTCATTGCAGGAACCTCTAATGCAAAGGGGGAGGAAAGTGTTCTACTTGTTCCTATTTGGAAGAAGGCCACTTTAAGAGTCCGATCGCGTGACATATTGATGAAGTCATCCGTAATTTGCAAGGGCAAACAGGCAATCTATCCGAACAGCCTGTAAACGCCTTTCCAATAAATCTCTTGTTTGTTTGCTCCTTCATGGTCTGCAAGCCTATTTTTTAAAAATACCACAAAAGCTATTTTGTTAGTCTGAATTTAAAGAACAAGGATCTTATTCTAAATTTAGTTGCTCAAGAATCAAATTTGGAATGGCTACCACTGAATCAAAGATGGCAGTTGACTTTATTGATTGAACATGTTTGTAACATATGCATCCAGTATTTGATGAGCAGAAATTTCCTCCAATCAAAGATTGGGAAGACTGAAGAAATTGTCTTCAATTCCTGCCACAAAATCCATCCTTTTCCCTGGCTACTATCTCTGGCCGAACCAGGTGGTTCACAGCCTCAGTATCATATTTGACCCCCAAGGTGAGCTTTCAACTACATATCTCTGTCATCAATAAGATTACCTAACTCCTACTTAGCTCTTCTGCTACTGAAACACTCGTCACAGCTTTTGGTACTTCTACACTTGACTGTTATAATACACTGCTGGTCCAGCCACCCCCATTAACTTGAAGAAATCCAAAATGATCAAAGTTAATTTACGTTTTGGGGTGCAGGGGCCTCAGTTATGTTTTTTTTACTTTTGAAGGTGATTTGTGCAGTCCCTTTGCACCTATGACGTGCCACGGGTATTCAGTGGATGATTTGAATAATTCACATTTATCCTTTTGTACACCTCTAGTCTCTGGGGTGTAGCATCTAAATTTTGAAGATGTTCATCATTCTTTTCAGTAACTAAGATATCATCTAAGTAGCACTGAGCTCCTTCTAGTCCACTTAGAATTTGATCCATGGCACGTTGGAACAACACAGGTATGGACGTGATGCTAAACGGAAGTATTTTATATCTGAATAGCCCTTTGTGTATCATGATTGTCAAACATTGTTGCAAATATGGAGCCACATTTATCTGCATAAGCTTGACTAAGGTGAACTTTACCGAAATGCTGGCCTCCAGCCAACCCAGTAAATAACTCATCAATTAAAGGTAGAGGGTACTGTTCGGCACATAATATCAGATTAATAATGATATTAAAATTGTCACATCTGCATACCATTTTTCTTCATCATGGATGCTATCGGCATGGCCCAATCATTTACAATAACGGGTTTCAGGACCCCCACCTTGACCAGCTTCTCAAATTCTGCCTTGACCTTAGGCCTGATGGCATAAGGCACGGACTTAACATTTCATCCATTTGCTTGACTTTCATCCTTAATCTTCAGCTTGATTGAGATATCTTCCATGCTTCCCAGCTCTCCGTTAAAGACAATGATATGTTCCTTCAAAATCTTCAGTAGACCTGCTTCGTACTCTGACATGACATTCACTTTGACCCAATTTAGTTTGAGTCTCTTCAACCAGGTTGTTCACATTAGGGCTGGATAGTTTCCTTAATCCAAAAAAGTGCTCGTACTTAATTGTTGACTTTCCTTAGTTGCTAATTCCATCCATGTCACGACTTTTAAAGCCTTTATTAGGATTAAGTTGCTTTCTGTTAACCCACGCACTTGTCTCTCTCTAATGGTGTCATTCAAGACATCTCCAAATTCAGAATATTCAGCAAATTGCTTCAAAGTATCTACGAACCGTGATTCACCTTCTTGTTGGTTACGTTAATGGAATCTGAACCTCTCGGCGATCACCAAATGTTTAGGTGAGAATTGCTCTTGCAATATCTCCGCAATCTCATCATAGGTTTTGGAGTCAGGGTTTTCAGGTTGCACCAAACCTCCCAGGAAGTTGAATGTTTTCCCTCCCCATTTTACTCAGGAAAGTTGAGACTACAATATCTGCCACAATTTTATTCGCTTGGACAAATTAATCAAATCTTTCAGTGTCTCAGCTCCGCTGCTTGGTGTGTTTATCATACCGTCTCACGGAACCAAAAGTTCCCACCATTTTTGTCATGGAAAGGGCTTCCGTAAGCATTCCATGCCATTAAACGTTTAGCACTACCGAGCTTCTTTTTTCAGATAAGGCACCCCTGAGCTCAGACTGTTTCCTTCCAGCTTTTGGAACACCACCCCTCCCCCAACTCTGAACTACAGGTGCAGGGTACTTGCTAGTCACATTGCTCCCTGTACTGTTCCAGATCTTTTGGTGCAGAACACATGGTGAGTTCCTTTTCGATGCTCTTTCCTCCAAAATCTACGTTTAAATTTTGGTTGCTTCGATGGCTGGTACCATTATTTGCCATCCCTTCCATCGGCAGCTTTGGTATTGTGAAGTTTTTAGCTACTTAATCCTTTTCAGATGTCTGCATGCGGATTGATGACTTTTCGATTCGTTTTTTACTTCTCCGGGTTTCTGCCAGCGTGGTTCTAACCTCCTCGTCGCCAGTTTTCCGTGTGGTATATTTAAAGGATGGGCATGCAGACCACAAAAGTACAACAAACAAGAGTTATTTGAAAGGCGTTTACAGGCTGATAAGTTAGAATGCCCATCTGCCTGTACAAATGGACGATGATGTCATCATTATGTCACTTGAGCGGATTCTTAAAGCCACCTTGTTCCAATTTGGAACAAACATGGATACACAACTTTGACTTGGAGAACAAGCGGTATGATATGTCAAACCTAAATCACAAAATTAAAGATTGCTGTGCAGCTCAGAGACATAGACGCATGAAAGGTTTATGGGCCGAGAAATCAAAGATGGGTAACGTTCCTTACCAACAAGTTAATAAATAATTATGATTAGTTTTAGAAAGACACTGGGGCTGGTTTAGCTCACTCGGCTAAATCGCTGGCTTTTAAAGCAGACCAAGCAGACCAGCAGCACGGTTTGATTCCCGTACCAGCCTCCCCGGACAGGCGCCGGAATGTGGCGACTAGGGGCTTTTCACAGTAACTTCATTGAAGCCTACTCGTGACAATAAGCGATTTTCATTTTTTCATTTCATTTGAAAAAAATTAACCACCATGGAGACATTAATTCAATAACTATATGGAGAAAAAGAAGAAGCAATATTGCAGGGGAAACAAACTGAATTGGCATGACAGTGAGGAATTGAGATGGCAATGTTTTATATCTGGCAAACAATATGAAGTCAATAACATTAATGTCTACTTCATTGAGAACAAAGAGAATAGAAACTGCAACAGTAAAGATGGTAAACACAGAACCAGAAATACCTGCCAATAACTAGTGATGAGGAGGCACCAAAATCTGATCAACCGCACAGTTTTGCAGCAAGGGAGACTATTCAGCCCTTTAGTTCCATGCTAGCTTTGTGAAGGATTAAAGTCTATCTGAATCAATGTGACATTGTTACTGTGCCTAATCGGTTTAGTTTAGGTGGAGGGCTGGTAATAGGTTTTGATTAATAATTAGACACAAATAAATTACTCAAGAAACAAAAGGATTCTTGACAGTTTCACCAAAGGTTGGAACAAATATTATTGAGAAGTATTTAGAACCAAGGGGGAGTATGTTCCAAACAAAGCGATGGTTAGAGTACAGCCATCGTCGTGGGTTTACCTTGGGTGCTCTGGTTTCCTCCCACAGTCCATAGATGTGCTGGTTCGGATGATTTACCGTGCTAAATTGTCCCTTAGTGTGCAAAGGTTAGATGGGGTTATGGGATTGCAGGGGGCGGGGGGGGGGGGGGGGGGGGGGGGGGGGGGGGGGGGGGGGGGGGGGGGGGGGGGCCTCGGCAGAGTGTTCTTTCAGAAGGTCGGTGCATACTCGATGGGCCGAATGGAATCCTTCTGCACTGTCGGGATTCTATGATTCGATGATCTGACATTGGCACTTACCGCAATATGCAGTTTGAAGGCCTTACTCACAGCTGGGTTGCTTGGTTTATTTTGTGCAGAACTCTGCACTCTTTCTGCTGATAAAAGCTGACTTTTAGAAATGCTCAGCATGCATCATTCATTGTGCCTTCATACTAAAAAGACTCAATCCAGTATTTCAAGTATTCCCAAGCAAACCAATGGGTGATGGGTCCAAGAACCATTATGGAAATTAGCACATAAGAAGAAATATAGGGATTCCTCCCTGTGTCCTGACTCATTTTCTTCCCTCAACCTAACACAGACACATGGGATGGGACTTTACACTAGGACTGGATCACAGCCCAAATGCTCTGCCACCCAGCATAATTGTTGCGGCACAAGCCTGGCATTGCTCTACTGATATGTTTCACAGGCATTTAATGGCTGGCGGGCCATTAATTGGCTTGAAGCTGGCCAGGGAGGAAGACCCACCTCCCACAGCTGTTGGCCAGTCAAACAGCTGGCAGCTCTCTGGTCTCAGCATCATCACAAGGCATGATGGCCACTGCTGGGACTTCATCCAGCCTCAAACAGCGATTGTGGCAAAGGTAAGTTGGGAAGGGAGATTATCCTCGAGGTCACGCTGACAGGCCCTGGTGAGGGGGAAGGCATGTGGGGTGCTGAGGTGGACAGGATATGGTGGGGGGGGGAGGGTACATGCTGGGACAAAATCACGGGAGCAGGGCCACGATAGATCTGTAGGGTCATTAAAAGAGGTCCACACTCCCTTGTCCGCCACCTGCCCAATGGGATAATTTGTGACGGAAAGTAAGTGACCCATAGCTGGCCAATAACTGGGAACTTAAGGACCACAATTCGCCCACAGGCAGATGGACCAATTGAAGTCTTGCGCGCCACACATATGGCGCCCTTCACCGGCCACGCTGCAACAGAAAAGCAGCTCGCCAAGGCGCAGCATACGGCAACGGCAATAAGCAACACGGTAGCATAGTGGTTAGCACAATGCTTCACGCCTCCAGGGTCCCAGGTTTGATTCCCGGCTTGGGTCACTGTCTGTGCACGTCTGCACGTTGGAGTCTGCACGTTCTCCCCGTGTGTATGGGGGTTTCCTCCGGGTGCTCCGGTTTCCTCCCACAGTCCAAAGATGTGCTGGTTAGATGGATTGGCCATGATAAATTGCCCTTAGCATCCAAATTGCCCTTAGTGTTGGGTGGAGTTACTGGGTTATGGGGATAGGGCGGGGATGTGGGCTTGGGTAGGGTGCTTTTTCCAAGAGCCGGTGCAGACTCGATGGGTCTAATAGCCTCCTTCTGCACTGTAAATTCTATAAATAAAAGCTGGGCAACCTCACTCCCGAGATCTACTGGGCTCGCCACGCCTCGCGGGATCACTTTTTGGTAAATCTGTATATTAGAGCGAGACAGTTTTCCTTTCTCTAATCTCCAGATTTCCGAGATACCAGAGGATGTGGGATTCATCGCCTTTGCCTTAGAAACCTCAGGCGAGTGCCATTCAGCATTGGTCCCCAGAAATGGGGTCCAGACGGAATATCACCAGTTGGAGCCTCCCACGGGATTAGAGGCCTCCAGCTGCATGCCCTTTGGGAGGGTGATGCCCTGACACTGCGAGTGCCACCTGGGCATCGTGGCAGTGCCAGCTTGGCACCCTGGCAGTGCCACCTGGGAGCCATCCTGACACTGCCCTCATGCCCAGATGGCACTGCCAGCTGGCATGGGCACTTCCAGTGTGCAGGTTTGGCACTGCCAAGGTGCTAAGCGGGCACTTTTTGTGCACACGCGATCATGCTGGGGATCCTCCCCTAGTGCGTTCGGGCTGGGGGCTGGTCGTGGATTGTTTCAGGGGTCTCAGAGTTCGAGATGGCATTTAAAAATGACGTCCCGATCTCACGCGACACTGGGGAGTTCTGGCGAGCGTAGCTCCCCACTGTGCAAAACGGGGCAATGTGCAGCCTCGGCTGCGCGTTCCCCATTCAGTCACCTAATCCAATGCGAGTCACGTTGAATCGCCATGTTTTTCTCGGCACTACGAGCACCAGGAAACATACGGCCAAACACGCTCGTTGGGGACTTTGTTCTCTTTTGGGATTATTGCGCCCGATAGATTGTGGCAGGACTTGATGGGGCAGGTGGGTGATGTGAAAAGCACCCATGGCATTGTACCCAGTATTATGAATCCTTCCCTTCATCTGCCAACATGCTCTTGAATTGAAGGGGTGTAAAATTCAGCCATGGATGCACAATTAATTGGGGTTAGTGGAGACCAGTTTGATTCACTTCAAATTGTATCCGGAAGTGGTTACTGGTGCTGCAGTAGTACTGAAGACTCCAGACTAGCTGTCCCCTTAGCCAAGTTGTTCCAATAATCACATTAGCATCTACCCATCAATGTGAAAAGTTTCCCAGGTATGGCCACAAAGAGCAGGACAAATCAGACCCGGCGAATTACCACCCCTTTCTTTCGATCGTCAGAAAAGCGATGGAACGTGTCACTGACAATGCTAGTGAGGGGCACTCATGCAGCAACAACCTGCTCACTGATGCTCAGTTTGGGTTCCACTCAGCTGCTGACTACAATATAGTATTGGTCCAAAGATAGACAAAGGAGGTGTACTCAAGAGCTGTGGTGAGCGCGATTGCCCTTGATACCAAGGCAACATTTGATCCAATGGCATCAAGGAGCCTGGGAAAAATTAAAGTCAATTCCAATCAGGGGGAAATCTCTCCAGTTGTTGGAGTCATACTGTGACGCTAACAATTATAGTCAAAGATGAGAGACAAGTTCAATCAAGGCTTTATTGCTGTGTGATGCTATTCCTCCGGCTGCAACTGAAGACTAGAGTCTGAGTGACTCACACGCATATTTATACACAAGTTCCCTGTGGGCGGAGCTAGCTGGCAGGGGCTTACCGGAGGAACCTGTATTACAGATACAGCCATGCATCCCCCTACATGCAAGTATGCATATCTACAGTGGTTATCACCACACATACCTAACACAAAGGAAGATGGTTCTGGTTTCCGGAACTTGATAATTTCAATTGCAACACATTTCTCAGGGTCGTGTCCGAGTGTCCTACTTCATCAATGACCTTCCTTCCATCAGAAGATCAGAAGTGCGAATTTACACTGATGGTTGCATAATGTTCAGCACCATTTGCAACTCTTCAGACACTGAAACTGTCCATGTCCATACACATCAACGCCTGGACAACATTTAAGTTTGGGCTGATAAGAGGCAAATGACATTCAAGCAACACAAGTGTCAGGCAATGCCCATTTCCAACAAGAGATAGTTTAACCATCTACCCTTGACACTCAATGGCATCACCATTACTACATCCTGAAGATTAACATTGACCAGAAACTGCACTAGATCTGCCATACAAATGCTATAGTTTCTAGTGCCGGTCATGGACTAGGAATTCTATGCCAATTCACTCACCTCCTGACTCCCCAAAGTCTATAATGCATAATTCAGGAATGGTATGGAATACTCTCAACTTTCCTGGATGAGTGTGGCTCCACGAAGCTTGGCAACATCCAGAATAAAGCAATCTCCTTGGTTGGCACCCCATCCACGAACTTAAACATGCACTCTCTCTATGAGCATTACACAATGGTAGCAGTGTGTACCATTTGCAAGATCCACCTCAGTAACTCACCAAGGCTCCATCAATAACACCTTCCAAACCCACAATCTCTATCACATAGAAAGACAAGGTCAGCAGAGGCACAGGAGCATCGGTCCCTGGAAGATCTCCTACAAGCCCCGCACCATCTTGACTTGGGGACTAAAATGCCGTTCCTTCACTGTTGCTGAATCAAAATTCTGGAATTCACTTCCTAAGAGCAATGTGGGTGTATGCACAGCAGATGGACTACAGCGGTTTGAGAAGGTGGCTCACCAACATCTTATCAAGGGCAACCAGGATGGACAACAAATGCTGGCCTCAGCAGCGATGTCTCATCCCATGACAGATTTTATTTTAAAATATTGCCTGTTAATTTGCCAGAACAATGAGAGTGACTGCAAGTTTAGCTGCTATAAAGCACTTTTGCACCTTTTGAGGATGTGACATTATACAGTATGTGAAGAGTTAATGTTATGTTAAGCCTAGCCACTAGATGGAGCTAAGGGACAGTACTGTAAATTGCACTGGCTCTTAAGCTAAGGGGAGGAGATTAGACTGGAGCTGAAGATGATAAGATTTCTAGTGTATTGCAGAGCTAGTTAAGATATAATTGTTATAGTTAGTATATATAGATAATGTTAGTGAGTGGAGTTTAATTCTTATATGTATGTTTGCTATTCACAATAAGTGTCGAACTCAAATTTATTAGTGTTAAATAAAGTTAGTTTAGTTCCTCAAAAAGAGCTTTGGGTATCTTTGTGATCACTCCGCCTTCTAACCTGAAACCCCTTACAAAGATCACCACATGCTACCAGGAGGGGACAGTTTTAAATTTTAAGGTACTTCACCACATGGTACCAAGAGTGTATTCCAGAAAAGCAAGCAGTAAGAAAGAAGAAAGAAAATAAATCAGCGCATCGCTACACATCTGAAAATCGACAAAGAAAAACCGAGACCAACGGGGATGCTGTGGAAAATCCAGATAACTTCAGGATGTCCAGTAAATTAAGATTAAATTGGAAAAACTTCAAGCAACATTTTGAAGTCTTCCTCTCTGCCTCTGCAATTGAATCAGCTCCTGAGACTAGAAAAATAGCTCTCTTAGTAAAGCTGGCAGGTCCTCAGGCATTTGAACTCTTTAACTCATTTGATTTCTCAGGAAATGAAGCTAAAAATAAATATGAGAAAGTAATGGAAAAATGCGACTCTCATTGCAAAAAACAGGTCGATGAGGTGTATGAAAGATACATATTTTAAAAAAGGCTGCAGCTCAAAGGGGAATCTTTTGACTCTTTTCTAACTGATTTGAGACTCCGAGCGCAATCCTGCAATTTTTCCTCAATTACTGAATCAATCCTGTATGACCAAATTGGGTTTGGCATATTTGAAGTGCAAATGTGGGACCGTTTACCAAGAAAACCAAACTTAACTTTAAAAGAAGCCATCAACTTCTGTAAAGCGAGTGACCAGGCCATCAATGAACATGCTGAATACAGATCCCGGGAAAAAAGCCCAAACTTCAGCAACATGGTCGGCGCCATTGCCTCTGGAGCGCCGTTTAAAATGAATCACGCTGCAGCAGGTAGCCGTTGTGCACATGCACGGGTTAGAAAAAAAACTCAAAACGGACTCGATGTTCTGCGCATGTGCAGGATCAGTTCGTACATGCGCACTTTGAAAAAGGACGCGAACCGGAAGTTCACCGATTTACGCATGTGCAAAAGAGGTTTACGCATGACGTCATCAACGTGAAGACATGTACACGTTGGGGACACTGCTACTTAAAGCAATACTGTCCTACATTTGGAAAAAGGTGTACAACATGTAGCAAACTCATGCAGATTCAACATAACACAGAATCAATTTAAAAAGTCATTTCAACAGCGTAAAAAAGTCAACACCAGACAAAACAAGGAGGAAGAAATTTATTTTAAAATCCAACATTGATCTCGCTATGCCTACTTCACTGGACAACCTCATAATAGAAGCCATCACAAAAACAAATGGAAACAATACTGCTGATAAACCAATCAGGCAACTATCCGATAGAAATAAAGATGGGATAGAAACATTGATCATAAATGGATCAGAGGTACAATTTAAATTGGACACGGCAACCTGATCACAGAATCGGATTTGGGCAAAGTAGAAACCCGTCCAAAATATAAAAAGACACATTAACAGATGCCAATGGAAACAAAATAGCAATAAAAGGTTCATGCTTACTCATAGTTCAGAGTGGTGACATCAAAATTCCACTTGATTTTGAAATTGTGGATGACACAAAATCCTCACTTATTGGATTAGAAAAAGCATATAAAGTGGCAAAGATTGCTGGGAGATTAGAGGACTGGGAAATCTTTAGGGGGCAACAGAAAGCTACTAAAAAAGCTATAAAGAAGAGTAAGATAGAGTATGAGAGTAAACTTGCTCAGAATATAAAAACAGACAGTAAAAGTTTTTACAAATATATAAGACAAAAAAGAGTGGCTAAGGTAAATATTGGTCCTTTAGAGGATGAGAAGGGAGTTTTAATAATGGGAAATGAGGAAATGGCTGAGGAACTGAACAGGTTTTTTGGGTCGGTCTTCACAGTGGAAGACACAAATAACATGCCAGCGACTGATAGAAATGAGGCTATGACAGGTGAGGACCTTGAGAGGATTGTTATCACTAAGGAGGAAGTGATGGGCAAGCTAATGGGGCTAAAGGTAGACAAGTCTCCTGGCCCTGATGGAATGCATCCCAGAGTGCTAAAAGAGATGGCTAGGGAAATTGCAGATGCACTAGTGATAATTTACCGAAATTCACTAGACTCTGGGGTGGTCCCGGTGGATTGGAAATTAGCAAACGTGACGCCACTGTTTAAAAAAGGAGGTAGGCAGAAAGCAGGAAATTATAGGCCAGTGAGTTTAACTTCGGTAATAGGGAAGATGCTGGAATCTATCATCAAGGAAGAAATTGCGAGGCATCTGGATAGAAATTGTCCCATTGGGCAGACGCAGCATGGGTTCGTAAAAGGCAGGTCATGCCTAACTAATTTAGTGGAATTTTTTGAGGACATTACCAGTGCAGTAGATAACGGGGAGCCGATGGATGTGGTATATCTGGATTTCCAGAAAGCCTTTGACAAGGTGCCACACAAAAGGTTGCTGCATAAGATAAAGATGCATGGCATTAAGGGTAAAGTAGTAGCATGGATAGAGGATTGGTTAATTAATAGAAAGCAAAGAGTTGGGATAAATGGGTGTTTCTCTGGTTGGCAATCAGTAGCTAGTGGTGTCCCTCAGGGATCCGTGTTGGGCCCACAATTGTTCACAATTTACATTGATGATTTGGAGTTGGGGACCAAGGGCAATGTGTCCAAGTTTGCAGATGACACTAAGATGAGTGGTAAAGCGAAAAGTGCAGAGGATACTGGAAGTCTGCAGAGGGATTTGGATAGGTTAAGTGAATGGGCTCGGGTCTGGCAGATGGAATACAATGTTGACAAATGTGAGGTTATCCATTTTGGTAGGAATAACAGCAAACGGGATTATTATTTAAACGATAAAATATTAAAGCATGCCGCTGTTCAGAGAGACTTGGGTGTGCTAGTGCATGAGTCACAGAAGGTTGGTTTACAAGTGCAACAGGTGATTAAGAAGGCAAATGGAATTTTGTCCTTCATTGCTAGAGGGATGGAGTTTAAGACTAGGGAGGTTATGTTGCAATTGTATAAGGTGTTAGTGCGGCCACACCTGGAGTATTGTGTTCAGTTTTGGTCTCCTTACTTGAGAAAGGACGTACTGGCGCTGGAGGGTGTGCAGAGGAGATTCACTAGGTTAATCCCAGAGCTGAAGGGGTTGGATTATGAGGAGAGGTTGAGTAGACTGGGACTGTACTCGTTGGAATTTAGAAGGATGAGGGGGGATCTTATAGAAACATTTAAAATTATGAAGGGAAGAGATAGGATAGGTGCGGGCAGGTTGTTTCCACTGGCGGGTGACAGCAGAACTAGGGGGCATAGCCTCAAAATAAGGGGAAGTAGATTTAGGACTGAGTTTAGGAGGAACTTCTTCACCCAAAGGGTTGTGAATCTATGGAATTCCTTGCCCAGTGAAGTAGTTGAGGCTCCTTCATTACATGTTTTTAAGGTAAAGATAGATAGTTTTTTGAAGAATAAAGGGATTAAGGGTTATGGTGTTCGGGCCGGAAAGTGGAGCTGAGTCCACAAAAGATCAGCCATGATCTAATTGAATGGCGGAGCAGGCTCGAGGGGCCAGATGGCCTACTCCTGCTCCTAGTTCTTATGTTCTTATGTTCTTATGTTCTTATTAGATGCATGTATCCAGCTAAACTTGATTCAAAAGATTCATACTGCCAAATCTTTCCCTCGACCGAAAGATTTAGTACTTGCGGATACGTTATCCAGAGCCACAATGCACGAGAATAACCAAAATGTTGACGTTCTACTCAGTATTGAAGCACAAGCCAACTTCATCACAGCAATGTTACCTGTCACAGATGCTAAACTACAAATATTCAAGGCAGGACCTCGACGCGAAACGGCACTTCAGCAAGTGATACGATATCTATGTA
Organism: Scyliorhinus canicula; assembly: GCF_902713615.1. Taxonomy (NCBI): domain Eukaryota; kingdom Metazoa; phylum Chordata; class Chondrichthyes; order Carcharhiniformes; family Scyliorhinidae; genus Scyliorhinus; species Scyliorhinus canicula. The sequence goes on along the minus strand of NC_052155.1, from coordinate 163,430,891 downwards.
CTGACTGGCCTGAAGGGAAATGTGCAAACTTTCGTAACATCAGAGAAGACCCGACAATCATAGACAACTTTCTATTGAAAGGGGACCGCATTGTAATTCCATCATGTCTTAGACAAGACATTCTCGCACAAATCCACAAAGGATATTAAGTCACTGAGAAATACAGAAGACGAGCACGACAATCGGTGTATTGGCCATATGGACATGGACATATTTTACTTTCAAGGTTGTGATATTTGATAATCATTGACTATTACTCAAATTTTCCAGAGATTATCAAGTTATCCGACTCAACAATGCATTCAGTTGTCAGGGCAACGAAAAATGTATTTGCCAGACATGGCATATCTATTACTGTTGTCGCAGACAATGGACCATGTTTTAGCAGCCTGGAGTGGTTACAATTGCCAATGATTATAACTTCACACTTGTAACATCTAGCCCACTGTACCCGCAGGTAAATGGGAAAGCTGAAAAAGGAGTAGGAATTGTGAAGCAGCTTCTCAAAATAGCAATGGAGTACATAAAGGACTTTGACTTAGCACTGTTAGGATACAGGGCTACCATCGTCATCAGGGCTTTCTCAAGCACAACTATTGATGGGACCAAGAATACGTACTACATTACCATCTGTAATAGTTCCAAACAAAGATGAACAAGTCGTGCATCACAAAATGCAGCAACTGAAGAACAAGCAAAAGAAATACTACAATTAAAACTCCAAGCCACTATCTAAAATCAAAGAAGGTGATATTATACTGTCATAGGAATTCCACTTAAGAAATGTTTGTCTTCTCAAGTGGCTGCAGTGATGTCATTGTGTGGGTGAAGCTGGGCTTTGGCTCTGCTTTTTACTTTCGTTTAGGGCTGGAAGCTGTTTTGGGCTCAGAGTTTTAGTTACGTTTTTTTTGGAGAGCTGCATTCAAACCAAGGAGCTGTATTTTGGCCTCTCTCTCTGCATGCTAAAGATTGTCTCCAGATCACTTGATGATTTCAAACTAATACCTGTTTTGTTTAAAAGGGTCCTTGACTTATGGATGTGTTAGGAAAGTTACTAAGGGTTACCTATCCAGTACTGTATCTTTGGGGGGGGGGGGGGGGGGGGGTTATCAGTGTTGGTAGTTGTTAAGATGTTTAGTGTGTGTTTATAAAATGTTAACTGGATTCATAGAATAAACATTGTTTTTGTTCAAAAATACTTTAGATCTCAGTTGCATCACACCTGTAAAGTGGGCCCTTGTGCTCCCCATAACCAAAATCTATTAAACGTTATGGGTCAGGTGAACTCCATGATATACTTTGGTGTTCTCTAAACCCTGGCCCATAATAGTACGAATTTGTAATTCTGAAGGTGGATGGATGGACATTGCAAAAGTAGTCAATGAACTCACACCAAGATCATACGTGATCAGAACAGAATCTAGAAAGGCTTTTTATAGAAACAGAAGAGATCTACTCAGATGTAAACAACCTGATAACATAAGAACATAAGAACATAAGAACTAGGAGCAGGAGTAGGCCATCTGGCCCCTCGAGCCTGCTCCGCCATTCAATTAGATCATGGCTGATCTTTTGTGGACTCAGCTCCACTTTCCGGCCCGAACACCATAACCCTTAATCCCTTTATTCTTCAAAAAACTATCTATCTTTACCTTAAAAACATGTAATGAAGGAGCCTCAACTGCTTCACTGGGCAAGGAATTCCATAGATTCACAACCCTTTGGGTGAAGAAGTTCCTCCTAAACTCAGTCCTAAATCTACTTCCCCTTATTTTGAGGCTATGCCCCCTAGTTCTGCTGTCACCCGCCAGTGGAAACAACCTGCCCACATCTATCCTATCTATTCCCTTCATAATTTTAAATGTTTCTATAAGATCCCCCCTCATCCTTCTAAATTCCAACGAGTACAGTCCCAGTCTACTCAACCTCTCCTCATAATCCAACCCCTTCAGCTCTGGGATTAACCTAGTGAATCTCCTCTGCACACCCTCCAGCGCCAGTACGTCCTTTCTCAAGTAAGGAAACCAAAACTGAACACAATACTCCAGGCGTGGCCGCACTAACACCTTATACAATTGCAACATAACCTCCCTAGTCTTAAACTCCATCCCTCTAGCAATGAAGGACAAAATTCCATTTGCCTTCTTAATCACCTGTTGCACTTGTAAACCAACCTTCTGTGACTCATGCACTAGCACACCCAAGTCTCTCTGAACAGCGGCATGCTTTAATATTTTATCGTTTAAATAATAATCCCGTTTGCTGTTATTCCTACCAAAATGGATAACCTCACATTTGTCAACATTGTATTCCATCTGCCAGACCCGAGCCCATTCACTTAACCTATCCAAATCCCTCTGCAGACTTCCAGTATCCTCTGCACTTTTCGCTTTACCACTCAACTTAGTGTCATCTGCAAACTTGGACACATTGCCCTTGGTCCCCAACTCCAAATCATCAATGTAAATTGTGAACAATTGTGGGCCCAACACGGATCCCTGAGGGACACCACTAGCTACTGATTGCCAACCAGAGAAACACCCATTTATCCCAACTCTTTGCTTTCTATTAATTAACCAATCCTCTATCCATGCTACTACTTTACCCTTAATGCCATGCATCTTTATCTTATGCAGCAACCTTTTGTGTGGCACCTTGTCAAAGGCTTTCTGGAAATCCAGATATACCACATCCATCGGCTCCCCGTTATCTACTGCACTGGTAATGTCCTCAAAAAATTCCACTAAATTAGTTAGGCATGACCTGCCTTTTACGAACCCATGCTGTGTCTGCCCAATGGGACAATTTCTATCCAGATGCCTCGCAATTTCTTCCTTGATGATAGATTCCAGCATCTTCCCTATTACCGAAGTTAAACTCACTGGCCTATAATTTCCTGCTTTCTGCCTACCTCCTTTTTTAAACAGTGGCGTCACGTTTGCTAATTTCCAATCCACCGGGACCACCCCAGAGTCTAGTGAATTTCGGTAAATTATCACTAGTGCATCTGCAATTTCCCTAGCCATCTCTTTTAGCACTCTGGGATGCATTCCATCAGGGCCAGGAGACTTGTCTACCTTTAGCCCCATTAGCTTACCCATCACTCCCTCCTTAGTGATAACAATCCTCTCAAGGTCCTCCCCTGTCATAGCCTCATTTCTATCAGTCGCTGGCATGTTATTTGTGTCTTCCACTGTGAAGACCGACCCAAAAAACCTGTTCAGTTCCTCAGCCATTTCCTCATTTCCCATTATTAAAACTCCCTTCTCATCCTCTAAAGGACCAATATTTACCTTAGCCACTCTTTTTTGTCTTATATATTTGTAAAAACTTTTACTGTCTGTTTTTATATTCTGAGCAAGTTTACTCTCATACTCTATCTTACTCTTCTTTATAGCTTTTTTAGTAGCTTTCTGTTGCCCCCTAAAGATTTCCCAGTCCTCTAATCTCCCAGCAATCTTTGCCACTTTATATGCTTTTTCCTTCAATTTGATACTCTCCCTTATTTCCTTAGATATCCACGGTCGATTTTCCCTCTTTCTTCCGTCCTTCCTTTTTGTTGGTATATTCACGGAATCATCTAGAACAAGTGAACAACTCATATTTTCTACAAATGACTTTTCAAAAGCTACATTGTCAAATGTACCATATAATTCACATAACTCTGTTGTAAAATTAAGAAGGTCTACAAGCCGCAGGAAACTTCCAAATAGAAGAAATCTATAAATCTTTAAATCTAACATTAGTTCTATCATTGTTGATATTCTGTATAATACTGTAAACAAGAAAATGTATAGCCAACATTTTTCGCAAAGGGGAATGTGACATGATACAAATGTACAGCATGCGAAGAGTTAATGTTATGTTAAGCCTAGCCACTTAGAGATAAGGGACATTACTATCAATTGTACTAGGCTGTTATGCTAAGGGGAGGAGATTAGACTGGAGCTGAAGACGATAAGATTCATAGTGTATTGCCGAACTAGTTAATATATAATTGTTATAGTTAGTACATATAGGTAGTGTTAGTGAGTGTAGTTTAATTCTTAAATGTATGTTTGCTATTCAGAATACATGTCAAACTCAAATTTAGTAGTGTTAAATAAAGTTGGTTTAGTTCTTCAAAAATCCCTTCATGTATCTTTGTGATCACTCCGCCTTCCATCCTGGAAACCCCTCACAAAGATCACCACAGAGGACAAGGTAAGGATCAGCTTGGCTGTAATTTATTCCTATATTTGCATCAGGTTGGATTTATACTGAAATTGGTAAAGATCTGATCAATTTGAGAAGACAGGAATGTCACACCAACTTTCGTGTGTTGGGATGTTAGAATCAGGAACTGTCATCCACCTTCACATTCTGTGGTAAAACTTCTCAGAAAAATACTATGACTGTCCATAAAAACAAGCATATATTAAATAGTCTTAGGTTCAGACAAAATATTGTGTTTTAAATTAGTTAAATGCGTTAGTTTTTTGTGAAGAAAGCTTTCATGGTTGGGATTTTACAGACATCTGTATAATCTCAGCTTCATTTCCAAAGGTGAGGGTGATGTTAATTGAGTGGAGGAATGAATTTTGCTGAATCTGTGCCTGTCCAAAGTGTTTATTAATATCTGGAATCTGCTCACTTAGCCAGTTATTGTGGAGTGAATTCAGTCCCACCCAATTCAGTTTTGAATCTATGCAACCTTCTCAAATATATATGGATGTAGAAACAGCAGCAGAATGGGATTAAATGGGCTGCTTTTTCTAATATGAGTCAATTATCCTTCATCCGGTAGCAGGGTCCCTGATGTGGCAGAGCATCAGAAAAGCACGATGCTACAACCGTCTGCTGCCAGCGGGATCGAGGTTCATGCCCATGCACCAGGGGAGGGTGCAAATGAATGCAAATTGGGTCTTAATGACCCATCTGCATTCATTTAGCGTGCCTGGTACTCTATTCTCCGACCCTCTGCGGTTCTCCGGTCCATGGACTGAGAGTCACGTGGGTGGGAATTATTACAGGTCCCACCAAGCATGAGCCTGACATGGTGGAATTCTCGGTGGGCCAAGGGGGTAAATCCTCACAATACATTACGTGCTCACCTCTCCTCCAGTAGATGCCCACTTGCTTGAGTGCTTGGAATTCACTTAGTGATTGGAATACATTTACCTCCGTTTGATGTGGTTGATGTTTGTAAACAGTGGGGTTTCAGCACTTAGAGTCACTCATCCGTGAAGGGAGATGAATAAACAGGTTGCTGCTGTTTTGTGGAAGCTGTCAATCACAGCCTACATCTAGAAATTAACTAATGACTTGCAGCTAATGAATCTGAGAGGTTTGAACGTGGGTCACAGCTGTTCTCCTTCCAGGAATAGACAAATGCAGCTTCCAGGTAAGTGTTGCAGCTGTAATTATTTTCACAGCCCCTATCTGGACTGCTCGCCAGCTTCCAGACAGGGGTCTCTGTCTTGGGGGGGGTGCCTCTTTAGTCAGTGGGTCCCTGTGGGGGTTCCCGTTAGTTAGGGGGTCGCTGTGGAGGGTGGGTTCCTTTATTTAGGGGGTCCCTATGGGGAGGGGTTCCTTTAGTTAGGGGGTCGCTGTGGAGGGTGGGTTCCTTTATTTAGGGGGTGCTATGGGGGGGTGGGGGGGTTCCTTTAGTTAGGGGGTCTCTGTGGTGGTCCCTCTAGTAATAATAATCTATTATTGTCACAGGTAGGCTTACATTGACACTGCAATGACGTTACTGTGAAAAGCCCCTAGTCGCCACACTCCGGCGCCTGTTCGGGTACACAGAGGGAGAATTCAGAATGTTCAATTCACCTAACAAGCACGTCTTTCGGAACTTGTGGGAGGAAACTGGAGCACCCGGAGGAAACCCACGCAGATACAGGGAGACCGTGCAGATTCCACACAGTGACCCAAGCGGGAATCAAACCCAGGACCCCGGTGCTGTAAAGCAACAGTGCTAACGACTGTGCTACCGTGCCACCCGAGAGAGGCGGCAGTGAAAGGGTCTCTTCAGTTAGGGGGTCTCCCTATTCATGGGGTCCCGAGCAGTGTCTCCTTATGCATGGGGTACTTGGCGTCTCCATTTTAAGGGGGACATTGGGGGGGGAGGTTCCCCGGGGTGGCTCCTTATTAAGGATGACTGGGTGGGTCTCCCTAGTTCTGGAGTTCCTGGGGGGGGGGGGGGGGGGGGGGTCGGCTCACCCCCGTATTTGGGGCAAGGGGAGGGGGACCCACTCAACCCGGGGTGTGGAGATGCTTTGCAGTGCAGGGGGTGGGGGGAGTGGGTGGGTGGATGATGGACTTTTGGTCGTGCCACAACAGGCCAGAAAACCCTTACCTAATTGTGATTGGCTGAGTCTTGCGTAGATCAGAGGTGAAAATCTCTGTTTGGGAGACTAAGTGTTGACGCTGGAACTGATTTCTGTGTGATTCACGTTCTCATTGGGCTTCTATTTCCAGAGCAATTTAGGACATGCTGACAGGCCAGCACTCTGCTCACGTGAATCAAGAGCAATTCTTATTCCCGCCGGCATCGGATTTGCTGGGGCCAAAATTGGCACTGGAGAACCTGACAACCTGGAACTGCGAATAAGCACTCCACTCCCCATACACTCTCAAGTCACCAAGTCGCTCCCCGCTACTCCCTTTGGTCCCAGCAGTCATCCCCCAGCAAGCGGTACAATTTTTAAAAAAATTTCAATCTTTGCTTATCTTCTCTCTTCTCCTCAGCAGCCATGGCGCCCAGTCCCCATATGTAAATACCTGTAGTAAACCGCATCCGCTGTGGCCACATAAAATGGGTGCCCGCAAAAGATAATGGGAATTGTGGTCAAGGTGGAACACAGACAGTACACAGCCCCTGTGTATTGTACAAAGGAAAACCAGACCGAACTGAAACGTGCACCTGTTAAAGGTCAATCACCGATTACCCAGGACAATAGACTCAAATTAAGGAATAGCAACAGTAGCAGACTCACTGGCACCACCTCTCCTTATTTGGAAAGGCCTACATACTTGGGACAATGGTAACTAGGACACGCCCAGCCATCGATGTACCTGCCCCTAATTGCCAGTATTGATTAGGGTGATCAAGACCCTATCGCTCCATTGGATCCTGAGTTGGGACCACACAAAAGGGCGCAAATTGGGAGAAGGATAAAAGGCCCTGCGCACTAGGCATTGGTCTCTTTTGGGACCGGCCTGTGCCCACACCAACTACAGCATAATGACCAGACAAGTTCAAGACCCGAGATTGCTACCTGATAGAGACGAGCCGCAGCCGAGACAAACCTGACGACTTCCAGCCGACACATGTGGGGACTCAGATAAAGGCCTTATCTACCTGCACAGAGCCGGTCATCCAGATGTTAAGTAACGGTCATTTTAGTTGATAGGTGGAGTTTAATACGTAGCCGCATGTATCATTGCACAGAGAGATAAGTCTTGTGTTTAATCATAAACTGTCTTTTGAACTAACATACTGGCTGTGTGGTTATTTAGTCAATACAAGAAACATACTCGCAGCTTGTGGTTTGTTAATAGCAGTAGCAACACCGCGTGACTTCCATCTGAGAGGGGCAGAGCATCGCGGAGACCCGGAGCATACTGGGTCCAATGCAATAATTATGTTTAAATTAATGCAAATGCCAGTTTTGCATGCCCATGTTGGCGTGGGGCGTAAACCTCATTATTGCCACCAGCATGGGACCGGATCACGGCGCCCGGTCCGGTGGCAGGCGCGGAGCACAATTTTGGCCAGGTGCCGGATTCTCCGCCCGATCGCGGTTTGAAGCATCAGGCGGTGAAGAATTTCACCCCATCTGCGTACCCTCCCAACCTTCTTGTCAAGGGGCTAGGGTTCGAAGGGTGGTGGGTTATGTGGGTGTTAATAGTGTTCCTTCAGGATATTCCTTCCTTTATGCTACTGAAATGCCTCAGATGAACTCTGCATTTTAAATCAGCGTGAGTCGAATTGAGACCTTCCACAGTCTGACAATGGGTCCTGCAGGGGATCGATTATTTTCTCGAGTTGAAATGGTTCTTTTTTTTTTTTAATTTAGATTATCCAATTATTTTTTCCAATTAAGGGGCAATTTAGCGTGGCCAATCCACCTATTCTGCACATTTTTGGGTTGTGGGGGCGAAACCCACGCAGACACGGGGAGAATGTGCAAACTCCACACGGACAGTGACCCATAGCCGGGATCGAACCTGGGACCTCAGCGCCGTGAGGCGGTTGTGCTAACCACTAGGCCACCGTGCTGCCCTAGTTGAAATGGTTCTTAAGAGAACCCAAGAGTTACTAGAAAAAAAATATTCAGACACCTTGAGTTCTCAGAGGTTGCGCTCTGCCCTTCATGAGCGGATCAGCTCAAGCCAACACATTACTATGTGCCCTTGCAGTTACCAGCAATCCACTGCTACTGTACAAATGACGCGATCCCAGAATCTTTGATGGGTTTCCAGCCTTGTGCCTGGGCAGAATAAGTCCTCACGAAATCCCAGGACTATGATTTTAAAAAAGCATTTGCAGGTGCAAAGGTTAGGCTTATTCATTCTGAACACTTATTGTCTGCGTATATTTACCTTTATAATGATCTTTATTATGTCACAAGTAGGCTTACATTAACAGTAAGGCAGAGGCAGTCACTGAAGAACAAGCAAAATTAAAGTATTAAAGAAGGTGGTGAAAATATTAAGAAGATGTGGAAAGAAAGTTATGGCTGTTCTAGTGCCTAGATCTGTAAATGTACATGAGTAATCTCCTGAAGCGATAGCTAAAGCAAATGGAGTGGTGGATACATTCAGAGACAATTACAAGCTGAAGCAATACAATTTTGTCCCTGTACAAAACCTTAGTTGGGTGCCACTTGAACTGTTGTGTCAGTTTTGATTTTCTCAAATGGTGGATGATTCTGAGGCTTTGGAAAACTTGCAAAGGTAGCAGAAGGAGGTGCTTGATGGATAAAATAAATCATCCACAATCCTGGGTTTCCCAACCCTCCCAGAACCATCGGGAATCTCCTGGTAACAGGGCTTCCGATTCCACGGCATTTCCCGAGCAGCTCAGACCACCAACAATTTACATTTCCCTTCAATGCGCCCACAGGAAGAACAGACACTTGTGTGAGGTGCTGAACAAAGCTATGGCTGTCGCAGTCTGCATGTGAGACGATAGATTCATCAATGCTTCAATTAAGAGACACTTTGCACAGAATGATGATGACTCTGTCTGTGAGGAGGAATTTGTTAGTCAGTAATGAGCACCAGAAACTTCCTTAAGTACCATTTTTTTTTCAACTATAATAAATCTTGCTGTGCTCCCTTCCCTCTGTATAATTCAATGCTGAATTATTAACAAAACAAATTACAATAAGGCAAGGTTTCAGAGATTCTGAATGATAAATGAGAAGATGAAGGTGAAAGGGTGGAATCAGTGAGTATGTGAGATGTAGGTAGAGACTAATTCTCAGAAGGAATGTCTTAGCCATCAAGTTAAGCTAAAAGAGTTGGGGCTCTACAATGTAGGGAAACGTTGACTAAGGCATGATCTGATTGAGGAATGGATGGTGGGCTGGATTCTCCGATTCTGGAGTGCTGACGCCGTCATGGGAACAGTGGCCTTTTGCGACCCACAAAATGCCGTAAAACGGCCACCGATCGCCCATCTGGTGGGGGGCTAGCAGGCATGCAGTGTAGAGCCCCCAGCTCTAGCTTCTGATACGGCCAGAGAATTGGCAGATGCATGGCCGCGCATGCTCATGCCAGCGGCCTGCAGCAGCCACGCTGTGCAACATGGCGCCGGCCGCACGTGGACCCGGCCTGCCAAATAGTGCCCCCCTTTGTCCAGGCTCACCACCCCTGGACCACCCGCCACCAGTACCCCCATCCCTGCCAAAGCCCCCCCTGCCCGTGGATCAACTCTCCCCCGACTGTACCGCCGCAGCCGCCACGCCGAGTTCCCGACAAAAAATAGCATGAGTGACCCACGCCGTTGGCAACTTGGCCAGTTGGGGGTGGAGCATCGGGGGGAGGACCTCAGGTAATGTTCTGAGGCCGTCCATACAGCGTGCGACATATTCCTAGAGTACGCTGTTTTGGAGGGTGCGGAGCATCGCAAAAATGGCGCAGCCCCCCATTTCGGTACCAACGTGGATTGTCTGGCCGATCGCCGAACGCGATTTTAGTGTCGGCAAATGGAGAGTCCTGCCCCAGTGTTCCAGAATTATAGAATTATCATAGAATTTACGATGTGGAATTACGATGTAGAATTTACAGTATAGAAGGAGGCCATTCGGACCATCAAGTCTACACCAGGTCTTGGAAAGAGCACCCGATTAAGCCCATGCCGCCACCCTATCCTTGTAACTCAGTTACCCCAACTCACCTTTTTTGGACACTAAGGGCAATTTATCATAGCCAATCCACCTAACATGCATATCTTTGGACTGTAGAAGGAAACCGGAGCACCCAGAGAAAACCCACGCAGACAGGGGGAGAATGTGCAGACTGCGCACATACATTGCGCTGCCCCAGTTGACATTTTGTTCCAATCTAATTGATTCGGAAGGATCAATCTTCACAATTTTAAATTTTCTGAGACCAGACCAAGGTTGAATGCCAGGCTGTGGTTCTTTACCCAGAAAATTGAAGCCTTTCAAGCATGCGGCCTTGTTGTGGGGTGGATGGTTATTTGCTGAGTTCCAACAAACAAAAACTTATAAGATATAGGAGCATGGTTTGGCTATTTGACCCATTGAGCCTGCACCATCATTCGATCATGGCTGATCTCATCCTAGCCTTAACTTCACCGTTCTGCCTGTTCTCAATAACCCTTCAACCCATAACCAATTAAAAACATACAGCGCAGTACAGGCCCTTTGGCCCCCGATGTTGCGCCGACCTGTGAAACCACTCTAAAGCCCATCTGCACTATTCCCTTATCATCCATATGTTTATCCAATGACCATTTAAATGCTCTTAATGTTGGCGAGTCCACTACTGTTGCAGACAGGTCATTCCACGCCCTTACTACTCTCTGAGTAAAGAACCTACCTCTGACATCTGTCCTATATCTATTTAAAGCTATGTCTCCTTGTGCTAGCCATCACCATCCGAGGAAAAAGGTTCTCACTGTCCACCCTATCTAATCCTTCGATCATCTTGTATGCCTCAATTAAGTCACCTCTCAACCTTCTTCTCTCTAATGAAAACAGCCTTAAGTCCCTCAGCCTTTCCTCATAAGATCTTCCCTCCACAGCAGGCAACATCCTGGTAAATCTCCTTTGCACCCTTTCCAATGCTTCCACATCTTTCCTATAAAACGGCAACCAGAACTGCACGCAATACTCCAAATGCGGCCGCACCAGAGTTTGTACAACTGCAACATGACCTCCTGGCTCCGAAACTCAATCCCTCTACCAATAAAAGCTAACACACCGTACGCCTTGTTAACAACCCTATCAACCTGGGTGGCAACATTCAGGGATCTATGTACATCTCTCTATGTATATCTCTAACTCCACCTTAAATATGCTCTCTGTCCCAGCATCCACTGCACTCTGGGGTAGCGAATTCCACAGACTCACAACCCTTTGGGAGAAGCAGTTTGACCTCAAATCCATTTAAAATTTGCTACCTCTTATCCTAAGACCTCTTATCCTCTAGAACCTTTCGTTCTAGAATGCCCCATAAGAGGAAGCATCCGCTTCACGTCTACTTTATCCATACCTTCTATCATCTTGTATGGATAAAACTGGACCTATTTCTGGGTTGGACAGGCATCACCTCTTGGAAAAGGTTCATGGAATACAGGGCCAGAGCAGACTCCTGGATGAGCATAAATTCATTACCTTGGGCTTCGTTGGGATGAAAAATGAGACCGTCTCAGCAATCTAACCAGCGGTGGCCTCCCAACTGGCTGCCTGTGAGCCGCTCTCCTCAGCGAGTTCCTGATACTACCATCCCAGTCAGAGGGCAGGCAGTTCTGAAATCTCAGCAGCAGCACTGGGGTGACGTGAACACTGCTGAGGCAGGCAGCTGACACCGGACACCTCAAGGTGGAGGTGCCTTCATATAGCAAAGTCAAAATTAACATTTTGGCTGGCTGAGGGTAGTAGGCTATCTCAATCACAGGGGAAACCCCTCTGGGGAACCTTTGGGTCTACCCCATTGTGGTCTTTTTTTTTGGTTACAAATAAACCGCCATTTGAATCACTTTCTTGGATTTCCAGAGCTTTTATTCGGGCGAGACAAAAAGCTACGGCTGCGATTCTGGACGTCTGCACCACAATTTTTTTTTTCATTTTTTTTAAAATTTAGAGTACCCAATTCATTTTTTCCAATTAACAGGCAATTTAGCGAGTTCAATCCACCTATCCTGCACATCTTTCAGTTGTGGGGGTGAAACCCACGCAAACACGGGGAGAATGTGCAAACTCCACACGGATAGTGGCCCAGAGCCGGGATTGAACCTGGGACCTCGGCGCCGTGAGGCAGCAGGGCTAACCCACTGCGCCACCTTGCTGCCCAGGGCCACACTTGAATTCCTCAGCAAGGTGGGTAAGAATTTAAAAATGATGCTTTTTTGAAGGCTGGAGGCCTCTGACGCAGGGGTGAAAAATTGGGCCCAGTATACCGAACGGATGCGATATCTCTTCCAGGCGAATGGTATTGCAGGAGATGACCTGCATAAAGTAATAATCCTGACCGCATGTGGAGTCCCAACTTTCAGTGTGATCAAAAGCCTTATCTACCAGGCTGCCCCAGATTAAAAGACCTTTAATGAACTTGGAAAGCTTGTCACACACCTTTACCACCTTAAACCATCGGTGATCATACAGAGGTTCCGGTTCAACACGGCCGGGTGAATCGGTCGCAAAATTCGTGACGAGCCATCGCAAGCACAACGTGACCGGCCGATGCCGTGAGATCCTAATTCTGGAATCTACCAGGCTCATCACGCCTCACGAGATCTAACGTGATCTCACGAGACCTCGTGATGTAAATCCTGCAAGTTGTGAGCGGGATAACTTTCTGGCAAATCGAGATCAAGTAGTGGGGTCTAACTGGAGACCTCAGGCGAGTGCCATTCAGTGCTGGTCTCTACAAATGGGAACTAGATGGAACGGCACTTGCGGGAGTCTCGCAGGGGATTGGAAGCCCCCAGGTGCATGTCCACTGGGCAGTGTGGTACTCTGGCACTGCTGTTGCCATCTGGTACTTCTACCTGGTTGCCAGCCTGGCATTGCCAAGGTGCCATAGTGGCACTGCTTGCTGGCAGGGGCAATGCCATGGTGCCAAGCTGGCAATTTTTTGCAAGGTGGTGATTTGGCTGTTTGTGCCCTGTGTGGGTGTGGGACACCTGCAGACCCCTTATAGTGAGTTGGGGCTTGGGGGAGGTTGGGGATCGTGTTGGGGGTTCAAGGGATCAGGATGCCATTTAAAAATGGCGTCCTGATCTCGTGCTGACGAGTTCCGGCAAGCGGATCTCCTCAGTGTAGAAAACGCGGCCTAGTGCAGCCTAGTTGCGGATTTCCACACTGAGGCTCCCAATCTATCCGGATGGGCGATAGATAGCGGGGTGTTTCTCAGTGCTCGGAGCAGGATGCCATCCCATTTTGGGGATATCACGCCCAATATTTTTAAAACTGAAGAGATCAGTGCTCCAGATCCGATCTCACCAAGGCCCTGTACAACGGCAGTGAAACTTTCCTACTTTTATATTCCATTCCCTTGCAATAAATGCCAACATCCCACTTGCCTTCCTAATCACTTACTGACCCGCAGACTAACTTTATGTGACTCATGTACCAGGACATCTAAATCACTTTTTACCACTGATTTCTGTAATCTTTCTCCATTTAAATAGGATGCTGCTTTTCTATTCTTCCTAATTGGCACATTTAATCCATCTGCAATTTCTCTCTTACCTCTTCTTGACAACTTATATTCCGACGTATACCTTGGTGTCATCAGAAAATCTAGCATGGTCCTGTCATCTAGGTCATTGATAAAGTCTGTAAATAGGTGCGGCAGCATTCCATGACTTGCCAATCCAAAAAAGATCCATTTGTCCACTCTCTGCTTACTGTGAACCAACCAGCTCTTTATCCATGCTGATGTCTTACCTTCTACACCATGTGTTCTTATTTTGTGAACCACCCTTTGATGTCATACCTTATCAAGAGTCAGAGACCAAATAGCAGAATGGAATAAAAGATGTCCACAAGGCAGAAAATATTGGATAGAAGTTAAGGGACGTTTTCTGGACTGGCAGAAAGTAGAAAATGATCTCTAGGGTGATCCCAAATGATTTGGACTCTGAAACTGATATTCAGAGAATCATAGAATTTACAGTGCAGAAAGAGGCCATTTGGCCCACTGGCCCTTGAAAAGAGCACCCAACTTAAGCTCACGCCTCCACCCTATCCCCGTAACCCCACCTAACATTTTGGACACTAAGGGGAAATTTATCATGGCCAATCCACCTAACCTGCACATCTTTGGATGTGGGAGGAAACCGGGGCACCCGGAGGAAACGCACGCAGACATGGGGAGAACGTGCAAACTCCATACAGTCACCTGAGGCTGGAATTGAACCCTGGCACTATGAGGCAGCAGTGCTAACCACTGTGCCACCGTGCTGCGTGTGAGGAAAACCTTTCAAATGATAGAAATAAAGGACTGGACTCTGAGGTTTTGTCCAGAGCATGCATTACAACCACAATGTCGGCGGCGCCCCCGCACCGATGCTCTGCCTGATGGGCTTTGAGCAGCCGCGCCACGTAGACCCTCCCCCCCCCCCCCACCCCGGCTTACCCTGCAGACGCAGATGGAGAATTGCCGGGTCCATGGCCGCGCATGAGCATGGCAGAGGCCTGCAGCTGTTGCGCCATGCAACATGGCGCCGGCCGCGCGCGCACCCGGCCTGCCAGATAGTCCCCCTCATAATGCACCTTGCCACCCTAGACCACCCCCCATCAGTCCCCAAAGTCCCCCTCTGAAGCTTCCTCCGGCCAGTGGAATGGCTCAATCCGGACTGTGGCGGTTCTGGACACAATCTGCAGCCGCCACGCGGGTTTGACAAACCCTCAGACCACAAGTGATCCATGGTGTCGGGAACTTGGCCCATTGGGGGCAAGCATCGGGGGAGGGCATTCAGGTGATGTCCTGTGGCCGTCCCAACGATGTGCGGCATACTCATCGATGACCTCTGTCATGATAAGCACTTATGCACATAATGAGATACAGAAAGGCAGTGACAGACACCCAGTACAGCCAATCAACACACAGGACAGAACACAATCAATCACCAGGCAGAACACTAGAGGGTGGTCTCCCACTATAAAACACACGAGGCATCAGCACTCTGCCTCTTTCCACTGGTGACAACTGTAGTGACAGTCAGGGTGTATATATCAGTTAGCACCTTCTACACGTGGCTCACAGCTAGTTTGGTCTAGTTAGTTATAGTTTGCACACTTAGATTAGTAGAGTGTCAAACCCACAGCAAGCTGTGTGCTCTGCTCCAGAAGTTCAATAAAATGTCTAAGTTTGGTGTCTACTTTACAGTACAACTGCATCCAGTTGCAGTCCGTGTTACCCCAGGGTGAATAACACAACAACGCCTTTTTGGAGGGGGCGGATTATCCTAAAACAGGCGCCGCCCAAATTTCGGCGTAAAAGCGGATTCTCCGGCCAATTGCCAAATGCGATTTTGGCGTCGGTAATCGGAGAAGGCTGCCCAAAGTATTTGGTTTCATATTTTGTCTTTTCACAACATCAGGGCTCACCAAAGCACTTTATCATGGATAAAATATTGGGGAAGTGTGGTCAGGGCGCACCAAAGAACTTTATCGTGGATAAAGTATTGGGGAAGTGTGGTCGCTGTTGCACAATAAGCTTCCACATACAGCGATGAGATACCAATTCAATAATCAAGTGCCTCGGAGTTATACATTTTAGTGATGCAAAAACAGTAAATACCGAACAATCGCAACAGGTCTGACAGCATCTGGCGAGAGAAGGAAACTAACGTTTCGAGACTGGATGACTCGTTGCCAAGAGTCTTTGTAAAACTCTTTGCTTTAGTGATGCACTGCTGCGTCAGCTACATTACATGCTCAAGTCTCTTCCGTCGGACTTGAACACTGAGGGCAGAATTTCATGTTCCCCCGCCAGCAGGTTTGTCGGTGATTGGGGGGGGGGGGGGTGACTGATGCCTCCATCAGCACCTTCCTATTAGCACCAGGTGCCCCAACCCCTCGAAAAGGACTGACTATTACACATCCTCCTTCCCCACCCCTAACCTCAGTCTCTCCAGCAACACCTCATGTGCCTCACCTCCCCACCCCATCCCGAAACCCCAAAACATACCTGGTCCTGTACTATCAGAACTTACATACATTCTGGGGGCTATTTCTTTCATAGATAGAACTTTCATAGAATTTACAGTGCAGAAGGAGGCCATTCGGCCCATCGAGTCTGCACCGGCTCTTGGAAAGAGCACCCTACCCAAGGTTAACACCTACACCCTATCCCCATAACCCAGTAACCCCACCCAACACTAAGGGCAATTTTGGACACTAAGGGCAATTTATCATGGCCAATCCACCTAACCTGCACATCTTTGGACTGTGGGAGGAAACCGGAGCACCCGGAGGAAACCCACGCACACACGGGGAGGATGTGCAGACTCCGCACAGACAGTGACCCAAGCCGGAATCGAACTTGGGACCCTGGAGCTGTGAAGCGTTTGTGCTATCCACAATGCTACCGTGCTGCCCCGTTCTTAGTCCCAGCCCACTGCAGCTTCTGTCACTGAAGGGACTGGAGAGCTGCTGGCCAATTGGAATGGTTGACGGCTCTCTGAGGCTTGTTAAATGGCTGCAGGGCAGACAGTATTAGCGGGAATGTGTTCTCCGCAGACTCCTTGGAAGACAAGAAGGCAATTCCCTTCTAAAAGATCCAGGCCAGAGGGATAAATCTGACACTACATTGGGGGGCAGCTAATTAGGTGGCAACTAAAAAGAAGAAATGAACATGTTTGTAAGGCTGGCAGATAACTGACAGGTTAAGTGGAACATCATGAGTTGGTTTATTTTGTAACATGGGCTGCGCAGATCACTTATTCCTTGGAAGATATAAGATACTAAACAGGACATAAAAACAATGAGACCTGGGAACAGAGCTAAATAAAGCATTGGATGTTGTGATACAAATTGATGAAGGCTAAAAGAGTGAAATGTACCGAATGTCGATGAATGGAGTACAAAAGCGGAAAGTTAATGTGAAGTTTATGGAGAACTGTGGTTAGGTCACCATTGTGTATTGCGCACAGTTATGCCCACCATGGTGCAGAAATGGATTTCGACATTACAACAGTGACTACGCTTCAAAAGGCTCTAATTGGTTGTAATGTGCTTTGGGATGGCCTGAGGTAGCGACATGTCTTATATAAATAATCTTTCTTTTCATGCCACAAAAAGAATGTTGAAGCACTAAGAAAGTAGAAAACAAAATCATTCAACCAGAATGGAGAGGCCTCCACCATCAGGGAAGATTGGGCAGATTTCACACTGGTGAAGAGAAACATGAGGGGAGACATGCTAAAGATCTTTAAAATTATAAAGAAATTTGAGAGAGCGGATGTGGAGAAATTGCTTCCATTTGTGGATGTTCCTAAAACAAGGGGGCATAAATACAAGATAGACACCAAAAGATCGTGTGGTGGCTGGAGACATCCACTGGAATATTTGGTTGTTAACAGAATGGTTTATTAATGAAAAGCAAAGGCAGTCAAATAACTGGCAGACAACATAATGTAACAATCTTGATACTTCGTCTTCCTGGTCCACAGGGCTCGTGGTCTTGCTTCCAGAGGCCTGCGAAAACTCCCTATTGACCGAGGTCCGTGCACTCCCTTGCGATTGGCCCTGAACCAGTCACGTGGACTCCGGAGCCCATCCCCTTTAAAGGGACTATGCTACCACATCCCTCCTTAAGTTGCTTATTACAGCTACCCCAAAAACTATAGACAGAAGCTACAAATGGTAACAGAGACAACAAGGGAAAGGGAGTCCATCAAAATCAGAAGTCCTGCCGACCCTCTGTAGCCCTGCTACAGGTTTGGCACTCTTTTGGGCGATCGAGTGGTCAAGAGTCAGGATAGCAACCTCAGGGGGCACCACTTTAATGACAAGCACATTGGCCTCACTGGTCTTGATTAGCACAGTTGATTGAAAAGAAATGGGAGACCTTGGCTCCCCTTGGCTGGACAGGAGTATTCACGATTCTAGTTGAACTTGTTGACTTCAAGTTGGGAGTCGCCATGCCTTGACTACTCAGGTGGTCAACATGCTTTCCGATGGTCTTCCCATTCATATTGACCATATAAGACACCAGCCCCGACTAGGCCATAACCCATCCTTCAAACCACGGTGAACCTTAGGCAGACCTACAGCCCAAAACTGGGCCTCCCACCTGGGACAAACAGTCACCCCTCTGCTTTAACCGCTGACTCTTCTGAGAGGCTTGATGTGCCTCCACCCTCCCTGTCACATTTGGAAACATGAGATCCAATCGTGTTCTTGACTCACGGCCCATGAGCAGCTTAGCTGGTATGACCCCTGTGGCTGAATGAGGGGTTGAGTTGTACAACAACAAAACATTAGCCACCGCATGGTGAAGGGTTTTTTCAGGTTTCTTTTTCATGGCATTCTTGAACGTTTGGACGACCCCCTCAGCTGGACCATTTGACGCTGACTGTCGGGGTCTGTTCTCGTCTGTTGAATGCCGTTAGCTTGCACAAAAGGCTTTTCGAACAATTAGGTTTAAGGACAGGCGTCACGGGCGCTGCCCACTCTGAAAACTGGAGCAGCTTGATTATACCCAACTTTCCCATTCGCCTTAGCTCTGCTTAAACCTTCAGATGCAATGTGTATTACATAGGTCTGGCTCTGAAGAACTTGGGCTTAGAAATTGGATTGACATATATCTTAGCTTTTACACCCTTAATCTGGTCCAATTCCTTGTGAAAGCCGTCTTCATACTTCCTTAAGTCATCTTGGTTAATTAGATATTAACTAGTCTCATCCCAAAAGACTGGGTCTATGTCCTTTCGTGACAACCAAAGGCAAGTTGGCCTCCTGCCCTCTGTACGTCACTGGGGTATTGGCTGTTCTGAGGATTTTCAGGATTTCGCAGGTGTATGTTGAAAGATTGGCTGTCGTACTCCTGAGGAACCAGGCGGTTGGAGGGCTGCCTGATCTCAAGAACCAGCTGTATTCTGCACAGGTATTGCGCTTCTGGAAAGTATGATCCCATCAATGGTAGAGATGTACACATTGAGCCAGGATTTACAGGATTTACTGGGCAGCACAAGTGGTTGGTCGGCATGGTAGCACAAGTGGCTAGCACTGTGGCTTCACAGCGCCAGTGTCTCAGGTTCGATTCCCCACTAGGTCACTGTCTGTAAGGAGTCTCCACGTTCTCCCTGTGTCTGCGTGGGGATTCCTCCGGGTGCTCCGGTTTCCTCCCACAGTCCAAAGAATTGCAGGTTAGCTGGATTGGTCATACTAAATTGCCCTTAGTGTCCAAAATTGTTAGGAGGGGTTGTTGGATTACCGGGATAGAGTGTAAATGAGGGCATAAGTGGGTCGGTGCAGACTCGATGGACCGAATGACCTCCTTCTGCACTGTATGTTCTGTATTATATGTTCTATGTTGACACCTGTGTTATCCTCTAGCTCATTACAACAGAAGACAATGACCGGGATTCTCCCTTCTAAGAACTAAATCCCCACGCCGGCGGGAAAACCGGCACCGACCTCTCCGGTGTCAACAGTCCCCGAAAGTGAGGAATTCTCCAAACTTTCAGGGGCTAGGTTGCCGCCGGAGTTGTTGGTACCGCTCCAGCCAGCGCCAAATGGGCGGCGCGAGTTCGCGCAGGTGCAGAATGGCCAGCGTGATCTCGCACATGCGCAGACCGACCGGCGTATTTCCATGCATGTGCAGACAGGCCGGCACATTTCCGCGCATGCGCGGGTGTTATTTTCTCCGCACCAGCCTCTGGGCAATATGGCAGAGCCCTAGAGGGGCCCGGCGCGGAGGAAAGAAGGCCCCCAACGGAAACAGCCCATCCGCAGGATTGGTAGACCCCGATCGCAGGCCAAGGCACCATGGGGGGGCCCCCCCAGGGACGAATCCCTCTGCATCCTCCCAGGACCGCCCCCGCACACTTACCTACCAGGTACCGCCATGCGTGAGGTTCACGCCAGCGGAACTGGCCAAAACTGAATGGCCACTCGGTCCATCAGAGCCCCCGATCGGCATGGCAGGAATCCCGCCGGCCCCTGAAAAACAGCGTTGGAGAATAGGGCAGCCGGAGTCGGGGCGGCGGGTCGGTATTCGCGCCTTCCCCCCAGGGATTCTCCAACCCGGTGGGGGGGGGGGGGGGGGGGGGGGGGCGGAGAATCCCGGCCAATGTCAAGGAATAGACAGCCATTGTGTATGCCAGGTTGGAGACCCTCAACTGGGGCTTCAGTGCAGAATTTACGACACTTTGCTGAGGCAGATAATCCAGCTGCTTTCCAAACAGATGGAGGCTATTATCAGCCTGATGATGAGACTGATCAGCTGGATCAACAAGTACCAGAATGTAACCACGCCTCTTCATAATGTAGCAAATTGTCAGAGAGGATCAAATCGAAGAGCAGAAATGAGGAAATGCAGGTACAATCCTGTATTAATCTGTTAATATTGACCCCTTAGTAAGTGTATCCACACTGATCGATCAGCCAGAACTGGTGGTCCAGGGTGCAAATAACCAAGTAGTTTAAGGACTAGAAATAAAACCAAATCAGATGATGTCCATGTGTTTCTGCGAGAGGGGTTACTACAAGACATTTATCAAATGCCTTCCTTAACTCAAGAAGGCCACAACCTACAATTCCCGAAAACTCAGGAACCAGGGGTTACACGGAGCCATCGATTTAAGGGCAAAACATGGCAAACAAAATTGTTAGAAAGAACAAGTGTTAATTCAATGAACAAGGATAGGGAGCATAGTCAATGTGAAGAAAGGGATAAATCCATGACATCCAATCATGAAATGGAAACTATTTATAGGGAAAAATACAACAGCAAGGAGAGGAAGAAAAGTATCAAGTGTTCAATTTCAAACTAACAAAACACCATCTACTGCAGATTCTACTGAAGAACAGCCAAGTCAGAACACAGAGATCCAAGTTGAGACTACCAATCTGCCAAGCTTCGAAAGGTCATGATCAGAGAGAGGCGAGAGACCGCCAGACCGTTTACGCCTGCAAAACAAAGACGTGAAGGGAGGAGGGGTTGAATGTAAATACATTTGGATGAAGAATTGAGGGGAGGTGTGGTGTTAGGGTGTTCAGGATTGAAAGGATTAAAGTGCGACTAGGGAAGCAGTCTGCCCACACAATGATTTAAAGGAGGTCACATGACGAGTAGCCGTCCGAATGGAGATAGCTCATGGCTTGGACTGAAGAAGCCCATAGTCTTGTCTGTCTGTACATAGCTACGTTCATCAATAAATAGCTCCTGATCAGGCTCTATGACACTGAAGAGCTTCCTTAGACAACCTCAACAACATGCAACATACACGTGAGTGCATTTAGTGTATATATATGGGTATGCACGCATCATTTACAAGATTTGTTTGTATAAGTTGTAAAATTTATTACAAGTATACACTCTAAATTAAACATTGCACTATCTTGATGAAAACCTCTATAGATATCAATTGTGCTTGTGTTTGCAGTTCTGGTGTCCATATCGTGACTCATACCAACTGTTTACTTTCAGCCTGTGCTTGCTGATCTACACTGGTCCCTGGTCTGGCAATGCCTAGGTTTTAAAATTCATTCCAGCCTTGTGTTTTGGCTGCGACACATGGTTTAGCTCAGTGCGAGACCGGAAACAAAGGTTCCCAATACATCACTCTTCAGTGAAGCCCACTTAGAAGTGCTCTCTGAATGCCTACAGTGCGTAGAGCCTCCTGTGCAGTGCCCTCCTCCTCCCTCCTGAGGTCCTATGACCGCTTGGTGCACGGTTACCAAGTTAGATGGACCACACCTCCGCTGCTGTTTTCCTCAGCCACTTCCATCGATAGCAGTTTGGGTGAAGAGGTTGTCTTCTCCTTCCCATCCCTGGTGTACTCACCTCATTGCAGCTCCTCAGATTCCAGAACAGGACCACCAATTTGCATGCCCACGACGCCACCGTGCTGTCCCCTCACCTATTATCTTCTTAACAATATTAGCAATGCAATCACTTTCTGAATTCTGAAATTTCTTCTTTGCTTTATTCCCCCCAAAAACTATTTTTAACATAAGTCATATGAAGTATTATTTTGCATCTTTATTATTGATTCTTCATGTGCTAGAACATAGAACATAGAACAGTACAGCACAGAACAGGCCCTTCGGCCCTCGATGTTGTGCCGAGCAATGATCACCCTACTCAAACCCACGTATCCACCCTGTACCCGTAACCCAACAACTCCACCCCTTAACCTTACTATTAGGACACTACGGGCAATTTAGCATGGCCAATCCACCTAACCCGCACATCTTTGGACTGTGGGAGGAAACCAGAGCACCCGGAGGAAACCCACGCACACAGGGGGAGGACGTGCAGACTCCACACAGACAGTGACCCAGCCGGGAATCGAACCTGGGACCCTGGAGCTGTGAAGCATTTATGCTAACCACCATGCTACCGTGCTGCCCCATGGTATTCTGAGAACCTGTATATAGTCCAACATACAGTCAGCAAATTGCAGTCAAATTTTTATCTTTGTATTAGGCTGCAAAACCAATCAAGCCCATTGTCACTGTGGCACAAATAGAATGAAGATACTGCAGCCTAATGTATTTTCACTCTTTTAACTTTCATTTTATCTGTCATGTATTCTTTTTGTTTGAGCTAACAGTGGTAATCTCGGCCTGGATGCTGTACTGTCTGCCGCGGTTGCAGAGTTCCCGAAGGGGCGGAAAACATAGCGTTGGTCAAAAAATGTGATTGGTGTTCCAGTCCCCCGCTGGCAGTGGCATCGAGGTTCGTGCCCTGTGCCAGCAGGTGGATGCAAATTGGTCAACTTGTCTCATTTGCATCCTATTAACGGGCTGGGCACCATATTCTCCAAGCCCAGGTGAATCTCCAGTCCTCTGGGCCAGGATTTACGTGGGCGATATTTGGTGCAGGTATTTCCCAGCATGGCCCTGATGCGATCAACCTTACAGTGGGCCAAAGGGGTAATTCTTTAAGAGAGTTACCCCAAAGTCAATCTGAGGGGCTGGTTTAGCTCACTCAGCTAAATCGATGGCTTTTAAAGCAGACCAAGCAGGCCAGCAGCACGGTTCGATTCTCGTACCAGCCTCCCCGAACAGGCGCCGGAATGTGGTGACTAGGGGCTTTTCACAGTAACTTCATTGAAGCATACTCGTGACAATAAGCGATTTTCATTTCATTTCATTTTCACCTTCTCCCCCCCCCCCACAAATAATGCCAATCCCGTCCACTCCACTCCCACCAAATCCCCCCAATGCCCCACTCCGCTAGAGACCCCTCCATAAGTGATACCCACTCTGGAGACCCCCATTATAGAGACTCCATTACAGAATCCCCCACCAGAGACCCGCACCAGAGGCCCCCATTACTGAAACCCCCATCAGAAACCCGCCCCATTACAGAGGCCCCACCAGAATTCTCCCCATAAAAGAGAGACTGCCTGGAAACCCCCCATTACAGAGACATATGCCTGGAAACTAGAGAGCAGGCCAGACAGAGACAGTGAAAAAAAATCACTGCTTTAAAACTCACCTGGGCCATACACCTGCTGGCTCAGGCAGAGGGAGCAGCAGTTGTAAATTCTTAGAAAGAGAAAACCACATTGGCTGCATTTAAACCTCCTCAAAACTTTGATCTGCAAGGCTTTCATTCATATCAATGTGAAATTGATTTTACTAATGACAGCTTCCACACATACCCAGATGTCTGGATTGTTTAGTCTCATTTCTCTTCATGCTTGAGTGGATTTTCAGTAGTCAGCTGTGAAACTAACCAGAATGTTTCTGAGCATCTAGCAATGATTGACAGATCTGGGACCATATTAAAGACAGTTCAGTGCATTCTGCAGAGAAAACAAGGAAGGTAGAGCACATAACTGGAATTGTTGCGCGGGGAGTGGGAGTAAGGGGCCAGCTGCTGGACCTCGCTATCAAGCCACTTACTCATAATAGTGGCTCGATAGTGGGTTCGTGAGGTAATCCCTCGCAAACCCACCATGCATGAATTTGTATGGCAAAGGATAGGGAATCACCTCTGGATTTCTGCTTTCAGCACGAGCGCAAATCAGTGGCGATTCTATCCTGCAGGAGAATTCTCAGTTGCCCAATGCTGATATCATAATTGGTGATGGGCAGGGAATCCCTTCTGATGCCCAAACGGGGGCGGTGCCGGTTTGACGCCGGTTTTCAAGTCTCCGCCTCCCCTGTGGCACGTCATCGGAAGGCCCTCCCCGATGCCCTGCGCTCCGATGGGCAAAGTTCCTGACCGCATGGTAGACGTGTAGTCTAAGCAGTCGGGAATACGGCCAAGGCCGGGGGGGCATCCGCGAGGGCTGGGGTGACTGGTTGGGGGTGGCTGGGGTTGTCCTGTGGGGCCGTATTTGGCAGGTCGGGTCTGCGCACAGCCGGCGCCATGTTGTACAGTTGCAACTAATGCATGTCATCGGCGTGCGCTTGCGTGGCCACAGACCCGGCCATTCTCTGCTGTTTTTTGGCGCAGGAGCCAGGAGTTTTACCCAGCCGCTGCTAACCGCTGCTGGCCCCTCACCGGTCCCGGATTTCCACAGTTCACACGTTGGAATCAGAACTTAGCCGCAGACACGGAGAATCCAGCCCATAATACCTTACTTGAGAAAGGACGTACTGGCGCTGGAGGGTGTGCAGAGGAGATTCACTAGGTTAATCCCAGAGCTGAAAGGGTTGGATTATGAGGAGAGGTTGAGTAGACTGGGACTGTACTCGTTGGAATTTAGAAGGATGAGGGGGGATCTTATAGAAACATTTAAAATTATGAAGGGAATAGATAGGATAGATGCGGGCAGGTTGTTTCCACTGGCGGGTGACAGCAGAACTAGGGGGCATAGCCTCAAAATAAGGGGAAGTAGATTTAGGACTGAGTTTAGGAGGAACTTCTTCACCCAAAGGGTTGTGAATCTATGGAATTCCTTGCCCAGTGAAGCAGTTGAGGCTCCTTCATTACATGTTTTTAAGGTAAAGATAGATAGTTTTTTGAAGAATAAAGGGATTAAGGGTTATGGTGTTCGGGCCGGAAAGTGGAGCTGAGTCCACAAAAGATCAGCCATGATCTAATTGAATGGCGGAGCAGGCTCGAGGGGCCAGATGGCCTACTCCTGCTCCTAGTTCTTATGTTCTTATGTTCTTATAATCTCCCAAATGGAGAATTCTGGCCAAGGTTTATGTTTTGTAGAATATTGGAGATTCCTGCTTCGGACACCTTGAAATAAGCTTCATAGCCCTGATTATGTTAATAGCAAGTCTTTATTAGCAATTCCTAACTATGTAAATATATACAGTGGAGTGTACAGGTATGGAGCTGACTCCAACTTAGGTCTTTACAGATCTCTGTTAATTTCTAAACTAACCCTGACTCTGGATCCTGTGCTTTCTTACATCACTGTGTAGGCGGTACTGTACTCAATCATACATTAACCCTGTCTGTAAGGCAGCACGGTGGCACAGTGGTTAGCACTGCTGTCTCACAGCGCCAAGGTCTCAGGTTTGCTCCCGGCTCTGGATCACTGTCCATTTGGAGTTTGCACATTCTCTCCGTATTTAGGTGGGTTTCGCTCCCACAAGCCAAAGGTGTGCAGTGTAGGTGGATTAGCCATGCTAAATTGTCCCTTAATTGGAAAAAATGAATTGGGTACTCTAAATTTATAAAATAAAACTGTATATACCAGACCCTACCACTACACATATACTTAATTTTATTCTCTGCCTTCGCTTGCTTATTCTTCAATATGGAGTTAAGAATAGTGACCAAGAAATTTGTTAACACTTGCCAGTTTTATAGGTATGAAACGGCATCAATACACAGTGACCAATACACTGAATGGTGGGTGCACATCCTGCATATTTCCTGCAGGAACTGTTCCATCTGCAATATTCATAATTGCTGAAGTATGGCGTCCACCTGAAACAGCCATCTGGCCCTTTAATGTACAAATAGGGGACTAGGCCCCGTTTCACGACGTGGTTCTTAAATTCGGCTAGCCCATCTTGGCGGCAATTGCATTAAGGATAACCAAGCCTATGTCCAGCATAACTAATAGCCCAGAACAGTCCTGAAGACTATTAACAGCCCCTGCTGGGGCCTCGCTTCCTATCCCGGGATCTACCTGATGGTCACTGTCACTGATACACAGCCCTAAATTTTTATTTGCTTTGCAAGAGAGCTGCCTGGGGAATGCACAGAAGGTTCCACAGCTTAATGCCTGAGGGCCAATCGCAGATCTGTCTCCAACCTACCTATTCCAGTAAGGAGATGGTAGTGTCCAATTGTTCTGTGTTTGTTTCTCAGTCTGTTTACTATTGATATTCAATGTACTTCATAGGTGAAGCCTGGATGTGGACTCAGGGAACAGTAAATAAACCGTAGAAAGTGCCGGAAGCTAGAACTTGAAGCAAAGAGTAGATACTTTAAAGTACTGTCAATGTAACTAGTTACGCAGGTAGAAACTAGTGTCATCTCTACATAGGTCTGAGATATAAAATATACAACAGCTTACTATCATGCATGGTGCCCTCCAATGAATCAAATTGTGCGGTGGCATGGAGCCACTTGCGCACAGAGCACTAATAAATCCAAATCTGCCACTGGGCGAAAGACTTAGAGGGGTAAACCATCTCAGCAGGCTTACATTCAAACTTGAAGACCCCACAGAAGCACACACCAATATGATTGATGATGGAGACTATGCATTTTTCGTTACTTACCAGATTCACTGGCAGATCAAAGGGGGTTCTGTCAAGCTTTTTTTCATTGGCCCATCAATTCCATCAGCTTCACAAAAGTTGAGTTGGTTGCCATTTGCAATCCAAGCCAAAACTGTCTGAGGAGCTGAAATAACTGGAAGCAGGCAGTATCATTGAGGGACTCGACTAACCACCTTAAATATCAAATCTAGGCATTGCACAATGCGTAAATTGTGAGCGTAGGCTACGCATTGACCTTAAATCAGTCAACAAAGCTATAGTTACAGACAAGAATCCACTCCTTACAATCAAAGAACTATCAGCATAATTTGACGACTTCACAGTCTTCGGGAAACCTGATGTGTGACAAAGCTATCTTCTGATAACACTACAAAGCAAAGCCAATGGTGGGGATTCTCCGTTTCTGAGTAAGTCTTCATGCTGGTGCAGAATTCGTGGACTTTCATTTTTTTAAAATAAATTTATAGTGCCCAATTCATTTTTTCCAATTAAGGGGCAATTTAGCATGGCTAATCCACCTACCCTGCACATCTTTGGGTTGTGGGGGCAAAACCCACGCAAACACAGGGAGAATGTGCAAACTCCACATGGACAGTGAACCAGAGCCAGGATTGAACCTGGGACCTCAGCACCGTGAGGCAACAGGGCTAATCCACTGCACCACCATGCTGCCCTAATACGTGGACTTTCATGACAGCATAACTGGGCCGCACCTGGACCGATTCTGCTACTGTTGAGGGACTAGTGCCAGTTCCATGTGGGACACAATCGATTCCAATGAGAAACTGTGCAGAATTCGCCAGGTCTGAGATTGGCACTCAGGCGGCTGATGAGCTGCAGCCACTTATACACACTACACTCCCCACGCACAGCATCCTAGCCAACAAGATGGAAGCATGACGCGCAGACCCAAGCTCCATGATTGCAGAGCTGGAGACCTTCCTAACGCAATGGAGGAGAGGCAGATGACCCTGTACCCCAGCCTGGGAAGTAGGCAGCCCAGTGCCCCTGGCACCAACCCTATCTCTCCCCCCCCCCCCCCCACCCACCACACACAACCCAGAGCGCAGTCAAACCCCCACCCTGCACCACATGCCGGCACCCATACTGGCCGCCATGGCTGGGTGTCCTGGGTTCTGGTTGATCTCCCCTCACCCCCTGCCCTCCCTGCGGCCCAGGAGAAGGCCAACCACACCGCCCGGAGCGGGTGAAGACTTGAGGGAAACCACTGCACCTGCAGCCCCTCACCATGCTAGAGCAGAGGGTCCTATCGTGGTCAGCTACCAAGAAGAAAGGGAGGTCACTGGAGTAGAGTTCGGCCACAGCCGAGGAATTGAGACTTTGCTGAGTTGCCGTTCCCTATGACATATGTGCCAACTCCACCAACACCATCCCCCCCTCAACACCCTCACCCCCACACCACCCTCATCCCCACATCATCCCTCACCCCCCCACATCGCCCCTTACCCCCGACTTCATTCCCACCCCCCCCACCCCAAGAACAGCCACACACCCACCCTCACCACACCCCCCCCCTCCCCCCCCCCCCACCCCCTCCCCCCGGCCCGCAGTCTAATCATGTGTCTTGTCTTGTGTCTTGCAGGACCTGCTGGAGATGGGGCAGATCCACCTGGCATCACCCGGCCCCAGCCAGTGCCACAGCCGGAGTCCCCACATGAGCCAAGCACCGACGCCAAAGGTAGCTCAGACGCCAGCACTCCGCCCGAGATGCAGGGCACCCTGGAACTCAAGTCTGAGGATGAAATTGATTTCCCGTCACAGCTGTCTCTAACACCCTCCACCATCTCAGAGACACTCACTTTGGTCGGGCACATTAGTGAAGAGGCTCTTGGGGCACTATCTGGTGCGCACCACACATCGCATCTGGTACAGCAGGTGGAGGTAGGAACTGCCGAGGGGGCGGACGTGGAAGGGCGGGCCAACCCCAGGGACTAGCTGCCATCCAGGTGGGTTTTGGACTTCTGGAACAGATGGTTCCATCGATTGTGGAGATGCAGTCACAGAGCCAGGGACTAAATGAGGGGCTGTCAGTGAGCATCTAGCACCTGCAGGCACAGTTGGAGGAGTCCAACCGTGCGCAGGAGCAGGAGCTGGTGCTGACCATGCGTGCCACCCAGGCTAACACTGCACAGGTGTCATTTGCAGTGGAGGCTTTGGGGGCGTCGGTTTTGGCTATGGATCAGCATGTCCGAGCCCTGGGACATTCTGTCTAGGCACTGCCCGGGGCCCAGGACAGGGTTGCTGCCTCACAGGCAACCAGGTGCCAGAGCAACCTGAAAATGGCAGCGATCTTTTGAGCACGGCCCAGTCACAGCAGGCCATAGCTGGAAACTTTGGCAACACTGCCCAGGTGCTGGCCAACATGGCACAGACACAGAGGGAGGTGACCCAGTCCCAGAGGGTGATTTCGGAGACACCGGCTTCTGTGACTCAGACCCAGAAGGTGGTGGCACAGTCAACGGGTGATGTGGCGCAGTCCCAGATGGAGATGGTCCACTCTCTGTGCTCCATGGCCATTAGCATGCAGGCCCTGGTCGAGACCAGAGAAGGTATTCAGGACTGGCAGTGCCAGATGTGGCAGCACCCCCGTCCCATGGAGTCGCCCAGGGACCATCAGGCATCCCTATGGAGGAGGAGGTGATGGGGCCCGTGCTGGTGATTCCCGTAAGGAAGGTGCCGGCACTGCACCCTTCCCCACCCCTCCCTTCCTCCCCACCCTCTCCACCTGTCCCTGGTACATCTGGTGGGCAGCCAGCAGAATAGGGTGGCACCACGCCACCTGGGACACCCAAGCAGCAGCCAGGCCCATCCAGGCCCGGGTGCCCCAGTAGATGACCGACAACGGGGACCCAGGTCTTCGGGCAGGAACCACGGCAGGCAAACTCCACTCCTGCTGTGCACCCTGGGGAACCACCAAGATGTAGTTCAGAAAGTTAGACACTAGTTGAGTTGGCACGGCTGCTGTGCACAGTTTAGTTCTTGGGGCCAGGGCACAAATCCGTGCATACATTGCTACATTAAATACCTGATCACACTGTTGCAACCTATGTTCGTGCTTTGACAGCTGGGTGTGATGAGTGGGCTGGTCTGGGGTGGCCGGGGCGGGGCGGGCGGGGGGGGGTGGGGGGGGGGGGGGGGGGGGGGGGGGATTCTGACCAGATTCTGACCAGATCGCATGCAGGGATCACCCAAGGTGGATGGTAGAAGGTGCTATCATGGGCAGGAGTTAGATGTTGCCGAACAATGCAGAGCACCAGAGCTCATCAGAGAGCGGGTTATCATCATCCTCCATCGCATGGACAAGACTGCCAACTCAGGGCCCGCACCCCGTACTGTGGCAGCTCGTATCACGGAGGGGGTTGTAGGTGGGGGTAGGGCAGTGTCTGGGGGAGGTGCATGGGGATGGAACACGGAGTCCATGCCCCTGGCCAGTCACCTCGACCTTAGCTGGTGAACCTGGTGGCGATCAGAGTATCCCGTGCGGATTGGCTCTCCGACCAGCATTTCCGCCAGTCCTAATTCATTTCAACCCACATGCAGAAACGCATGTCACAACAGATACCTCAGAAAATGCAATTGGAGCTGACCTCTCACAGTATATTGAAGATTGCAAATGGCCATTCACTTATTCATCATGCGCTGTTGTTGAAAGCTGAATGCAAATGCTCTGCTGGAGAACGGAAATCACTGACCTGCCTCTTCATACCTGATATGGTAAAAAGTTAACTCTCCACACTTGGCCTTCACCTGTATAACTTCAAGGTTGAGTGTTTCACAGATTAATGTAGTCAAGTTCATCACGCAGAACCACATTCTCATGTTCATGGATCTCAGTCTTGCCATCAGATGCCTTTGTATCTCAAAGACTGAGAGAAAGCTGACAAGCTGTAATAAGTGACTCAATGTGTATATGTTTGTGGTTTCGGATGATTTAATTTAAAATAAGGTGTTGGATTTCACCGATTTTAATGCGATGTCCCCACACTGGCGTGGAAACGGTGGCGTTTTACGACAGTAGAAAAAGCTGTAAATGGGCTACCTATCCTCCGTTTGACTGGGGGCTAGCATCAAGGCAGCGTAGAGCACATGGAGCACGGCCGTGGCCTACAGTGGCCGAGCCGGGCTACATGGAGGCAGCCGCTCGCGGACCCGGCCCACGAAATCCCCTTTGGCTGGCTCGCGTGCCTCGGACCACCGCCCACCAATGTCCCCAGGCTGTCAATGGGATCTCCCATTGAAACCACCCTACGCCGCTAAGCAATATACAACGGTGTGACCATGGTTTGCATGCGCTTTTGGCGGGACCGGAAGATCCCACCAGTGTGAACAGCTGGAAGATCTCACCCATAGCGTTGAATTTTTCTGTGTTTGATTATGTGGGCCTGTTAAATGTTGATGCTCACCATTCCTTGATCGGTTGAGTCTGGGCGTGGACTCAGAGAAAAAATAAACAGACGAGAGAAAGCATTGGAAGCTAGAGCTGGAAGCATGCAGTCGATATTTTAAAGCATTAAAAACAAAAACTTACACACACAGAAACTGGTGTCATCTCTGCATAGATCCTAGATTATAAAATATGCACCATGGATCACTCACTACAGCCAGTTTAGAATGGCAATCCAACTTCACCCATCCGAACCTATTAAGCAGTCGATTCATTGAAACCGATTCCAAAGATTATTTTCCTATCTCTCCGAGTTTTGAGTGTCACAATTGATCTGGTAGTATTGTTATAGTGACCATCTCCTTTTTTATAAAGGACATCAAATACCTCCCAAATTGTGGCATTAACACCCCAAACAAGCTGGCACAGCTACAAGAATTTGGTTTATTAGTGCTTCCCTTAATGGGTTAATATTAACAGAAACAAATAGCATTTCCTAATTTTTCCCAAAATAGTTATAAATACATAGCAAAAGTAAACATAGGTGTAAAATAATTTGGAGCCACCTCACGAAGGTCAAAACTACTGGATTCAACTAAATGACTTAGATTAGGGGTGCCGCTGGCGTAGTGGTATTGTGGCTGAACTAGTAAACCAGACACCCAGTGTAATATTCTGGGGAACCCAGGTTCAAATCCCACCACTACAGATGGTGAAATTTGAATTCACTAAAAATCTGGAATTAAATGTCTAATGAAGATCGTGAAATTGTTGGGGCAGCATGGTAGCACAGTGGTTAGCACAGTTGCTTCACAGCTCCAGGATCTCAGGTTCGATTCCCGGCTTGGGTAACTGTCTGTGCAGAGTCTGCATGTTTCCCAGTGTCTGTGTGGGTTCCCTCCGGGTGCACCGGTTTCCTCCCACAGTCCAAAGATGTGCAGGTTAGGTGGATTGGCCATGATAAATTGCCCTTAGTGTCCAAAATTGCCCTTAGTGTTGGGTGGGGTTACTGAGATATGGGGATAGGATGGAGGCGTGGGCTTGAGTAGGGTTCTCTTTCCAGGGGCCGGTGCAGACTCAATGGGCTGAATGGCCTCCTTCAGCACTGTACATTTTATGATTCTATAAGGCAAAACCCGTAAATGAAGAAGCATCAGAACTCACATTAAATCAGCTAATTTAGCTCACTGCTGGTCTGGTTTCCCAACTTGTTTTTTTCTCTCTCGACTGCATTTGACTTGATTTGATTTAACGCAGGAAGTCACAGATAGGTGTAGCATGATATCAAATCTAGTCAACTTGACATTGTTCGTGTGCCATGAAATTAGATCATACAGTGCCAAGAAAATCTGATATACTAAAGCTGCACTGTCACATAGCGGTGAGGGAATGATGCATTTAATAATGATAATAATCTAAGCGGATCATTGGAAAATGCACAGCCAGAGAAACCCAATGAAACTGTGCCAGAACAGTGCTGCAGTAACATTTTTCATCAATTCTTCTGTGAACTTTGATATTCCCAATAGGCCATTCTTGACGTACAGTCATTTCCTGATTGCATGTCAAGAGTTCGAGAACAATATGCACTTCAGAAAGGACCTGCTGGAGATAAATAATGAGGAGGTTCTTCTCTGCTTAACTGTTAAAATATTTGCATACTTGTCCCAGTTGTAGAGCAATGCAGTCTGCAAAGATAGACTGCAGTTGGTTTTGTTACAAACAATGATACACTGGGGGTCAAACCTGCCAATCCTTGAGATTGAATTGTGGTCCACCGCACATAAGGGTCCCAAGCCAAATGAGTCCTGTCAATATTAATCCAGTAGAGGAAGTGCAAGAATCTTGCAATGCACCTTTTTATTCTGTCCAGATTCACTGCAATCAAAGGATTCTGTTGTCACCCTGAAAATGTACTGCGGTTTTAATTCTATAATTACTGCTTTCACGTCATTTACGGAATAGATTTACTGTATAGTATGCGGCCTTCTTGAACATACTGTGTTGTTGACAAGCATGGTTTTATTTCCTCTCGTTGCTTCACCAATATCAGTAAGTGATGTTTGCTTATTTTTAGAACTAAGTTTGTTAAAAGGGCCTGGGGCTCTCACCAGGTAAGGAGAAGATTGAGAGCAGTGCCATCTGATTTAGACACTCAAGGGGAGGTCATGTTATTGACACAGCAAGGATTCTGCACCTTCACCAGAGGTTGGAAGATAATTGGATGAGGACAGGATTAAAAATATAGTAACTACACCTCAGATGCTTGCTCAGGTCTAATGAATGAATTTCATTTTTATTGCCTCCGTTGACAAAGCAATTAAAAACCATTTTTTTCCCCCTTTCAATCTTATTAATTAAATGTTTCAACTGTTTACACTAGATTAAATCCTCAGTAAACTTATAAGTTAAATTAATTTATTACAGACCAATCGCTTTCAATTTTCGGCTGCAATGCATGGCGATACCTCACACCACTCCACCACTCTCAGTGAACCAGAACACAACACTTTTAATCAATTAATAGTCACTTAAGGACTTCATCCTAGTAGGGGGAGGCCTACACCATATCGGAAGCCCAGCAGTTTTAGCTACAGAGGGTGATGGCGTGCAACGTGGGAGAGGGGGTTTGGGGTCAATGGGGGTGAACCCGCTCCCAAAATCATCCCCCCCCTCTCCATTCACCCTCCGCCCTAACCTGTTCAACCCAGCCCCTAACACCTCTCAACCACCCCGCCAAGGCCAGGATCTGCCTGTAGTCCCAGCAATGACCATCACTCCTGGCTGGCACTACAGAACTGCTGACTATCCAATTGGCTGACAGCTCTCTAAAAATCATGGAATCCTAGAATCCCGACAGTACAGAAGGAGTCAATTCGGCCCATTGATGTCTGCACTCGACCTAGACTCACACCCTCGCCCCATCCCCATAACCCCACCCAACCTTGGTACATTAAAGGGCAATTTAGAATGCCCAATCCACCTAACCCGCACATCTTTACCTGTGGGAGGAAACTGGAGCACCCGGAGGGAAATCGACGCAGACACGGGACAAACTCAACACAGACAGTCAACCAAGGCTGGAATCAAACCCAGGTCGCAGCAGTGCTCAAGC
Source organism: Scyliorhinus canicula (assembly GCF_902713615.1). Taxonomy (NCBI): domain Eukaryota; kingdom Metazoa; phylum Chordata; class Chondrichthyes; order Carcharhiniformes; family Scyliorhinidae; genus Scyliorhinus; species Scyliorhinus canicula. Next base: position 163,396,306 of record NC_052155.1, on the reverse strand, counting down.
AGTACCTTCTCGCAGGAAAGGAGGGGAGTATTGCTTTTCAAAGGGTCATGTCATTGTTATCCTGGCATGCCCTGTTGATTCTGTCTGTGATATCCTGAGATGCTTCCGGTGTTACTTAGGGCTGTTAACTGGGGGGGGGGGCCCACAAATAGGGGGAGGGCAGTATAAAGGGTTAACATCAGAAGCACCTGATGCCGATATAACTATGATGCAATATCACATGATTTAGTAACAGAGATCTGGAAGGAAGAAGTCCAACCTTATGTAGAATTACTGAAACATACATAAGGGGCTGGATTCTCTGAGCCTCTGTGCTGAAATCACGTTCGGCGTGGGTGTGGAGAATGGTCGTCAACCCGGAAGTTAGGACCAGCGCCACTCCCGTGATTTCCCCAGAGAATCACTCGGGAGTTTCTTGCGCGCGAATTGCGCGCAAAGCTGGCCGAGTTCCCAACGCCGTGGTTCTAACCAGCAATCAGCCATCGGGAACATCAGATGCCGGTTGCGGACTCAGTCTGCGGCCGCCCTGGTGGGGGGGGGGGTGGAGGGATTAATCACCGGGGTGGGGGGCGGGGGGGGGGGGGCTCATGTACGTCCAGGGGAGGGATCGGGTGTCACGGACCCTTTTTGGTGCCGCTCCGCGGTCCGAGTCCATCATGGCCCATAGGGCGGTCGCTGTAGGCCGCCGCTGTGCACATTCTTAAAGAAAGTCCAGAGTGAAACGCCAGTGTGAAACGCTGGAGTGGGGACAAAGCACCATTGTTACTGAATCCAGCCCAGGAGCTGTAAATAAAAAATGAAGGGCAAGATTTTTTTGTTTGGGCGACTATGTTCTTCCGCTAGAGGTGATTTGCATGTTATTTCTGCTCAATTTTCAACTCAGCACTTCAACATCACTCAAGCATGAAGGGGCATGATTGGAAAGCACTTAACTCCCTTTGTGTGGTGGATGTTGATAAACAATGTGGTTTCAGAACTGAGACTTAAACATCAATGAAGAAGATGAATGGAGCAAGGCTCACAGCTGTTTTCTAGAAGCTGTCAATCACAGCCCACTACCAGAAATGAATGAATGGCTTGCAGCTAATGGATCTGAGGGGTTTAAACACAGGTACACAGCTGTTTTCTTTCCTGGAATGGACACATAGAGATTGCAGATGACTGTTACAACTGTAATTGTTTTCACTGCTCCTGTCAGGACTGCCCTCTCGCTTCCAGTAAGAAGTCTTACAACACCAGGTTGAAGTCCAACAGTTTTGTTTCAAATCACTAGCTTTCGGAGCACTGCTCCTTCCTCAGGTGAATGAAGGGGCATGTTCCAGAAACATTTAACCTGTAAGGACATAATGACCTGCAAATGCTCGCATTCAAAGCATTGCCTTGCATCTTTGACTTTGTCTATATATATGTTTCTGGAACATACCTCTTCATTCAACTGAGGAAGGAGCAGTGCTCCGAAAGCTAGTGATTTGAAACAAACCTGTTGGACTTTAACCTGGTGTTGGAAGACTTCTTACTGTGCTCACCCCATTCCAACGCTGGCATCTCCATGTCTAGCTTCCAGGCAGCAGTCATTTATGGGGGGGGGGGGGGAGGTCCCCCTATGTAGGGGATTCCTGGGAGGATCTCCTCATTAGGGGTCCTGGGGAGGGGTCCCCTTAGTTAGGGTGTTTGTGTAGGAGTTTCCATACAATAGTGGGCCCTCGTGGAGGGTACCTTTACTTAGGAGGAACTGGGGGGGTCTTCCTATTAAAGGTGTCCCTGATGGAGGTCTCCCATTTCCGAGGGTCTCTCTGGGGGCAGGGGCCATTGGGATGATGGTGGGGGGGTCTGGTAAGGGAGGGGTGGGAAGGTTGAGAATTATGGCGCGGGGAGCATGGCCCTCAATGGACTTTGGAGTCAACCCCCTGAAAGAGTTACCCCCCTTGGCCCACCACAAGCTCAGCACATCAGGCTTACGTTTGGTGAGACCTGTTGTAAACCTTACCCGCATGATTCCGTTCCAGAGGACCTGAGAATCACACAGGGCTGCAAAATACGGCGCTCGGCCTGTAAAGTGAATGCAGGTGTGTTATTCAGACCAAATTTCATCAATTAGCATCCTCCCGCTGGCGTGTGGACGTGAATCCTGATCTCACCGCAAATGGGCTGTGGGAGCACAGCAGTCGGATCCAGACCAGATCGCAATTCGCGATCCCGCACCTAGGGGTAGCGAATTTAGCCCAATGGTTTTTACAAAATAGTTCTAAGCTGCTTTCTTAGAGAAATAAACAAACCCTCAAGAGCTCCATTTAGGCCTGAACGTAAGGTGAATCATGGTGGCAGCAAACAGCGACGAAACGACCCAGAAAACCTCCAAGAGAAAACTACAAGATCTGACAGACTTACTGATTCTTAGAAGAATGATAAAAAAGAAAATTGACTGAAGACTGATCTGAAAGCTCAGAGCATTTCGGTTGCCGGGGTTGCAAGCTGAGACAGAGGAGACCGGACAGCAGTGAGCACAGACCAAAATCAGCAAGCCATACCACTGAACAGACCCAGCACTTAAGATACTGTCTTTCCCTGGAACTTTCCAAAGCTGTGAATGCTCGCAGCAGATTCAACACTGGGACAACTGAAGAAAACTATTTTCCCGATACAGAATGGCTTCAGGTTTGCACAAAAGGTACAAAAGGATCGGGTTAGTACTTTACTCTCTGCAGTTGGAACTATTGCCGACAACATATAAGCAACATTGGGAATTGATGAGGATTCAAGATTTTACTATGGACTCCTCAGTAATTTGAGGTTTTCGAATGTTGAAATACAAATTATTGAAAAGGAAATAAAAACCGAATGCATGAATTTGTTCATTAAGGATCAGAACACATGTCACGCCACGAAGTCATGGAGCAAACTATATATCTTACATAAGCATTGATTTTCTCGTTCGCAGTGGGATTTTCTGTTCCCACTGCTTATCAATTGGATTTACAATTGAAGCCACCCACACTGCAAGGACACCCATAGGCTAGGGTGCATTGCTGGCAGGAACAGAGAATCTCAAAGAGTGGAGAATTCCGGCCATTATCTAAAATAATTCTTTAAAAATGGACAATAGCTTTACACTCACTAAACTATGACTGTCTACGACTCACAAAAATGTAATTTCTAGTCCTCAGAAATCCACATCAAATTTGTTATCTCTAAAGATGCACTAATGTCCCCTATTACCACAGGAATCAAATCCCAAGGAAATGCACAAAGGCCCCTTTACATTTTGGCGGCAAAACCCTGGCCTGATCTATCTGCGAGGATGAAGGGCATTGAATCCTTTGGTCAACTGATGAATGGATCAAATATGAATCTCCTCAAGGATCCAAACCCAAAATATACATCCTTTGTTCAAACTAAGAACATGACTGCCCCCCACCCTTGTCAAGCTGATATAACCTGTAATATTGCCTTTTAAAGGTAAAGGGGGCAGTCTGCCTTTTTACATCAATAAAACTGCAGCAGAAGCAGAGCTCTGTCTCAGTTTAAATTGTGGGTTATCACTTCAGTAACTATGGCAACAAAGTGGTGTTCTGGAATGACCACAGTTCTGAAGCCCAATAGCTCAATTAAAATCTGTGTGCACTTCACTCAATTAAACAAATCAGTGGAATGTGTGGTCCATCTGATGGTATCAGTGGATGAGAGTTTGTAAAATTAGCTAGAAGTACCCTATTAACCAAATTAGATGAAAACAGCAGATTTGGCAGTTGCTTCTGGACACATAATCCAGGCTGCTCACCACTTTAAAATGCCATTCAGTCAATATTGCTTTAATTACGTTCAGAGTTGCTTCTCCATCGGAGATATTCCAGGGAACAATGTCTCAGGCCCTCGAGGGTATGGAAGGAGCAATATGCCATATGGACAACATACAAGGTTCCTCATGTGAAGAAGATGACCACAGAGTGAGAGCTGTCATCAAACTTCTGCAGGAAACGAGTTTAACATTGAATGAAAAATGTGAATTTGCAAAGTACGATTAAATTTCTCGGATACATTACGCACGATTCAGGAATAACAGCCCACCCACCGAAAACTAAGGTGATTAGAGTTCCCACAACTCAGGGAGTTGCAAAACCTCCTTGGAATGGTCAGCCAAATTGGCAGGTTCCCTCCAAAATCTGGCAAAAAGAAATGAGTTGCTGAGACAGTAGTTGAGACAAGGTCAACAATGATACTTCAATGTGGACCAGAAAAATGCTTTTGACAAGATCAAAAAATCTTCTGGAATTCTGCTGCACTATGGTCCAGAACTGCTGACCATAATAATAGCAGATGTATCATTTACAGATCTGACTGGAGTTTTCTTTCAAATACAAAAATTATGGTAAGCATTGACCAGTTTATCATGCCTCAAGATCACTCATAGACACTAAGAAAAGTTGTACAGCAATTGAGAAGGAAGCACTGACAGCAACCTGGGCTTGTGTGAAATTTTCAGATTACATGATGGATTGAGGTTTAAAATTGAAACCAATCACAGCGGTTAGTTACCCTTCTTAACCTAAAGGAGATTGCAAAAATTCCGCCTAGAACTCAAGACTTCAGACTCGAAGACTAATGAGGTATGATTTAGTGATTAAGCACGTTCAAGGGAAGTACCAAATGGTGGCAGGCGCACCATCAGGAATACCAGAAGAAGCTATTTCTTTAAATAAATTTAATGTGCCTAATTATTTATTTTCCAATTAAGGGGCTAAATTGCCAATCCACCTACCCTGCACAGCTTTGGGTTGTCGGGCTGCGACCCACGCAGACACGGGAGAATGTGTAATCTCCACACAGTCACTGACCAGGGGCCGGGATCAAACCCGGGTCCTCAGTGATGTGAGGCAGCAATGCTAACCACTGCGCCACATTGCTGATTCAGTGGAAGAAATTGAACTGTAAAATTTGAACGTCATCAAGGCAGGGGAAGCACATATTTCACTCATTACCAAACACTTACCGGCTATGGAAAACAGGCTACAAGTGATGAAACAAGCACAACAGCAGGATGAGAAATGCACCAAAAATAAAGGAAACTGCGAGAAAGGATGGCCAGATTATACTCCTCACAACACAGTACCATGTCGGTACATTGAACAGAGAAAACAGAATTGGCTTTTTTTAGTTTTTAATGACAGACTACTCATCTCAGGAACACTTTGAGTCTGCGATTCTTCAAACAATTCATCAAGGTCACTTGGGGACAGCAAAATTTAGAGTGAGAATCCAGCAGTCAGTCTAGTGCCCAGGCATTACTCATTCTATAGATGGACTAATCTTAAATTGCCTTGCGCATGCAATGGAGAGCAGAGCGAACCAATATCACCCTCCACTTTTCTGTCGAGGTCAGGGGATTGCCTAGAAATATAATTATTTGAATTTAAAGGAAAGGTATTTATTATTGTCATTGATTACTACTCCAGATGGATTGAAGTGAACTGATCATCCAGCATCATGGCAGACATAGTTATTCAGTCACTGAAGAGAACCTTCATGGCCCATAGCGCCTTGGACAATTAGTATCAGACAATGGTCCACAATTTGCAAGTGCATTATTCCACTTGTAAAGGAATATGAGTTCATTCACGTGACCAGCTCACCTTGGATCTTGAAGCGAATAGAGAAGCTGAAATAGTGTTTGAACCAACAAAGCATTGAGGAAAAAGAATGAAGGTATTAACTTATCCCTTCTTCGTTACAAAACCTCATTACTGCAAAACAGGTTCTCATCGCCATTGAAGGGAAGACAACTGAGAACACAACTTCCAGCTTTACACTTAAACCAGGAACGAATATTACCTCCAATGATCACGGAATAGGCATAAACAGATATGTGACTTCAACTTCAGATAAAGAGTATGAAACTTAACACTGTTACAATCCATGGAGAGTATGGATATGAGACCAACAAAAATAAGGCAGTATAATGGGTGGGCAGCACGGTAGCATGGTGGTTAGCATAAATGCTTCACAGCTCCAGGGTCCCAGGTTCGGTTCCCGGCTGGGTCACTGTCTGTGTGGAGTCTGCACGTCCTCCCCGTGTGTGTGTGGGTTTCCTCCGGGTGCTCCGGTTTCCTCCCACAGTCCAAAGATGTGCAGGTTAGGTGGATTGGCCATGCTAAATTGCCCATAGTGATCATTGCTCGGCACAACATCGAGGGCCAAAGGGCCTGTTCTGTGCTGTACTGTTCTATATTCTATGTTCTAATAGAAAGAGTTCCACAACCGAGATCTTAGAGGACTGTGACAGACCAGGGAAATCAAAGGAGAAACTGCAACACCATAATATCCTTAGAAAGGAGCTAATAGGGACATGGTCTTACTATTCAGATCCAGATGGAGATAAGGAGAAAGAAAAACAAGATAAAGCTCTACGACCACCCAGGTGAAGGACATTCACATTGAGTAAAGAAAGAATGCAGAATGCCCTCGAACTCTATAGATCAGAACAAGGTCAGAAATATTAGTCAAGGCACCTTATAGTCTAGCCCGGTGAATTCTGAGACTTTGGGGTGAGAGGGTGGTGTCGGAGGATCCATATAATTGGGATAAAGACTTGGAGGGAAAACCCTGGATGAGTGTGTGTTCAATTCCAGCCCCACTTGACCCAGATTCACAACACAAGTGAAATTAGATTTTATTTAAAATACCGAGGTACTTTGTGGAGCCCAATAAACTACAGTCACCAGGTTTGTAACTTCAAAACACAAGTAACCTGTTGTGGGCATTCAGTTCTTTTCCTTCAGTAAGCAGGGGAGAGAGAGAAGGCGGGATTCTCCGGCCTCATCCGTCCAGCGACCGGAGAATCCCGCCCGAGGTCAATGGACTTCTCCACTGTCCATGGCTCACCCGTGGTATTCTTGCGGCAGGCAGGGTGGAAGAATCCAGCCTTGAGAGCCTTCCTTGCACTTCAAAGTTCTAAAAGCTTCTGCTAAGTTCTCTCAGAAAGCATCACGCAGGAACCAATCACTGACCATTATCAGACAGACCACTGTCCCTGGCCAACCCACCAGTTGCCAGTTAACCAGTTGAACCGACTCCCTCCAAACCTGGTTCCTAAGATTCATTCGGTGCCGAAGAGTCTGGCTCGTCGCCCCAAAAATAAAACCTGGGAACACAGTGTCCTGGCAAGTAGGCTGTTTCAATTTTGTGCCTTCTGCTTCAAGGCACATCCTGATTATGGGTCCATGGACCAAAATAATAAAATGTAGTAAAATAAGATATACATAGAGCTAGCTCTAAATAAATAATCATGGTTTTTACAAACAACAGTCTTAAGTAGCTTTCTTAGGGAAGGAGGCATGCATTGAAGAGCTCCATCTTGACCCAAAACACAAGATGAAACAGGCTGGTTCCCTTCCTTTCCCATCCTCAGTTTTTTCTCTTTCTTGCCATCTGTTTCCCACTCTCTCTTTCCCCACTTCACCACTTTTAGTTTACCTCAGTTTCTCGACCTTCAGTCCCTCCCCTTCTGTATGCTCTGTTTCCCCTCTTCCCAGCCTTTGCTTATCCTTTCCTTCAAGCTGTTTCCCCTCTTAATGATATTACCTCAGTTTCCTAATTTCCTGGGACTCTTCTCCATGCTGTTTCCCCTCTTCTCCACCCTCAGTTTTCCTTCCTCAACACCTCAGTCTCCCCTCTTCCCTGCATTCAGTTTTGCTTCTCCCCACCCTGTTGCCCCTTACTCTAAACTCTCATTTTCCCCTCCTCCTCCTGAGGTTTCACTCTTCTCTACCCTCAGTTTCTTCTCCTCCCTGTCCTCAGTTTCCCCTCCTCACTTCCCTCCGTTTCACTCATTTTTCCTCTCAACCCCTCCGCCTCACCCTCAGTTTCACTCTTTCGCACCCTCAGTTCCCCTCCCACCCACCCTCCCGCCTCATTTTCCCCTCCCACCCTGAATAATTTTCTTTTCACGCCCTCTCAGTTTTCCCTCCTCCTCCCCCTCAAGTTCACCTCTTCGCAGCTCTCAGTTTCCCCTCTTCTTAGCTCTCGGGTCCCCTCTTCCCCACTCTTGGTTCCTCCTATTATGTGTCCTCAATTTCCCCTCATCACTACTCCCAATTTCCCATATTATCCACCCTCTGTTTCTCCTCTTCCCCTGCTCCTGCATGGTCTCCTATTTGTAGAAAATCAAAAGCAAAAGCTCTCAACTGGATGGGAACTGCCATTTATATGGTAAATGCAGGGACATTTATACAGGTCATGTGAACACACGTTACATGTTCAGGCATTACATGGGCGAATGTCGTAGGATTGGAATATCACATGGTCATACCTCCAGAGTTATGTAAGATCTAATAGTGAGATTTGGCAAGCCAAGGGCATCTCAGTTGCAACGCTCAACTGGGCTCAAAGTACAGCAGGGTGATTTACTTTGCACATACAACAGAGATACCTCCAAGTAGAGTTGACAACTCCATTCAGCAGCCAACATAGCAAAGTCCGATGAACATTTGGTTCTAATTGCCTTTTGAGAGGTATAAAGAGGGGAGTTATTTTTATATACTCATTCGTGGGGTGTGGGCATCGCGAGCTAGGCCAACATTTATTACCCGTCTCTAATTACCCTTGAGAACGTGCTAGTGTGTTGCCTTCTTGAATCACGGCAGTCCATGTGTTGTAGGAACATCCACAGTGCAGTTTCAGGATTTTCAGGATTTTGACCCGGCAACTGTGATGGCATGATGATATAGTTCTAAATCAGGATGGAGTGCGTGGCTTGGAGGGGAACTTGCAGGTGGTGGTGTATATCCACTCTAGCGACTCCACCTTCATCAATGCAGATGCCAAGCCCGAAGACTGTGAACTTAGCCCATACCGCACTTCCAACTGCGTACCAGACCCCAGTTAAATTGAACCCCTCCACTTGTTTGATAGAACGTCCAAAAGCGTGCTGCAGCTGGAAAATCCTCGGCTTGCCAAATCCCACTATTCGATCTGACACTTGATAAAACAAGTATTGGGGAGAAAGGAATAAGCAACAGGCAAAACTGGAAACTCAAAAGCATGAGACGAAACATTAAAAAAAGTATGAGAGGCAGGAACAGCCCAGCCTGATTCCTGGAGTCCCTCCCTACTCCTTTTAACTGGAGCCTGCCTCAGACATGCTGTCCAGGACTGTCTAGCTTGGTCTAAAGAGTAATTTATATTCCCCAAAGTAGCCCTGTCAGCTTTGCATAGAACTGTCTTACCAACACCTGTCAACTCAACTGCTTACCATTGAAGACCCTGCATCTATTGTCCCCCACCAACAGCACAAGCAATCCATGATTGTTGGTGAATATTATACAATAGCAGAATTAAAGGCCTGCTTTTTATCGAGTAACCACGATCAGTAAGTGTGTATATCTTACGACATCAGGCAAAAAATGGGATTGGGGCCGGAACTCTCCGAGCCCGCGACGGGTCAGAGAATCGCTGGGGGCGCGGCAAATTCCCACCACACCGCTCCAACGCCAGGCCGTCGATTCTCCGGTATGCAGAGAATCGGCGCCAATCATGCTTGCGTGGTCACCGCAGCACCGGTCGGGGGCCGCTGAAATAGGCTCCTGCAGCGATTCTCCGCGGGCGATGGGCTGAACTCCCACCGAGTCCCGCCGCCGTGGTTCAAACCTGGTATTGTAGCCACCTGGGGTGGCCACGTCCCGATTACAAAATGGACATTTGCAAAGAATGAAGGGAAAAATGGACAATGCTGAGAAAGCAAGCAGGTGCAAGGTTTGTCTGTTGATTGGAGTTGTTGCTCCCAGACAAGACCGATACGGCAAGGCCATTAACATACTAATGAGCCATCTCCGGGGACAAAAGGGAAACATTTGGGTAAATGATACTAAAGCAGACACCCCGGCGCCAGAGGAGACTAGAACAAAGCAGGCCAACGGCCACCTAGGGCCCGCCCAGCAGTCAGGGCAGCCACCCCTTAATTGGAGGAGATCGATACCAATGACCAGAATATGGTCCAATTAATTGGGACCAAGTTCAAGGACCGACCAAAAGTGCGCGAAGCCCCCTTTGGGTATAAGAAGAAGCCCCCAAGTTTTTCTTGGCCTTGGCTCTCAGCGATGAAAGGCCTGCCTAGCAGTTGCACCAGAACAAGTAAGTCCAAAGTCAACGCACGCTATGAGATAGACGCACCTAGCTACTATTCCATACCAGTTCGACCCCAGCAGCCTCAGAACCGGACAAAGGCAATTGTTCCTCTGACTGAGTGGGCGCCCGAGGCTTTAGTAGTAGTGATAGTTTAGTTGGTAGAGTTTATGGATGAGTATAATTGACTGTGTGTGTAAATAAATGAGCATTGATTTCAATTTTATTAACTGGTGCATCGAGTCTTTGATCAGTATTCGGTTTTGAACCTTGTGGCGGTATCGAAAGATAGCTCGCGACTCTTGAGTGGACATAATTAGAATTAAGGAAGGTGACCATATTAACAACCATAAACAGAGCCAATTAAAGAGAGAACACAACGAGCAACTATATCACCCGGCGGGAGCTCGGACCCGCAGCCGCTGTGGACATCCTTTTTGGGGGCCGGGGGGATCTGACTCCAGGGGGGGACCTTCACGGGGTCCAGGCCCGCGATTGAGGGATTCTGATTGGCGGGCGGCCGCGATCTGGAGGGGGCCTACCTCCTTTTGCGTGTGCCCGCTGTTAGGTCCCTGACATGTTGCTCTGCGCTAGCGTGGAGACAGCAACCACGCACATGCGCCGGCGCGGAGATGGCAACCACGCGCATGCACCGGCGTGGAGATAGCCAGCACACGCATGCGTGGACCCGCGCCGGCCATGCAGGGCCACCTTTCAGTGCCGGAGCAGCGCACAGCACTCCGACGCCGTGCTAGCCCCCTAAAAATTGGTGAATTGCTGGGCCAGGAGGCCCATTGACGCTGGAGTACACCACTTCGGTGTTTTCGGAGAATCCCGGCCCAGGTTTGGCAATTGGTAGAAGAGTTGAAGAGAATTTATTACTCCCAGTGGGCAGTAAGCATTTAGATCTTAATGTCTGATTGGGTGTGGGAGGCAGAAAGGCTCACTGCATTTAAAAACATAATCTACAGGGCCTCAAACTAAGTTCTGGAAAGTAGGGTGAGGCTGGATAGTTCTTAAATGGTCAGCACAAACCATGAAGGATTGAATGGCCGCTTTCTGTGCTGTAAATGTATGTTTTCATGACAGGCACATCAGCTAAACAAATTATTAGGGTTCACCTAATAATTAGCATGTTCACCGACACACTTCCTTCCATTTTGGGGGACAAATTACACCACAATAGTCGGCCAGTAGCCAAAGAAGGCTGCATGTGCGGGTCCTGGGGAGAATAATGCTTGGGTAATTGGAGCGGCTGTCACTGAGGCCATGGCAAGTAGGGTCTCTGAATTTATCCTGAATGATGGCACGTTTCTGCCTTGTGCAGTTTCTCAATTGTCACTTCACTCTCAATCGACAACCTGGCATGATGTCCAAGCTGCGGATGGCAAAATCACAGTTGGCCCCGGCCCTACTCCCCAAATACAACTAACCCCTTGAGCATTTATGCTTTCAGATCCCCAATATCTGGTCCAGAACGCAGTCACTTGATCTCACACTGACAGCCTCCAGCAGGATACTGGAACTGCATGCACTTTAGAGGGTGATAGAGAAGCATGTTCTGCACGTGGTCAGTCACTGAATATGTCTGGAATGCAGTAATGCCAGGAGAACAGGATTCTACTGCAGAGGACTCAGGTGAAAGGGGGCAATAGTCCGCCCACATCCACCACCAGAGCGAATGGCGACGAGCGCACAAAATCTTGGAGGGCTCACTAATTATATGTAAATGCATTAAAATGAGGTATTTGTTCTTTGTGGGCATGAACCCCATTATGTCACCTGCAAGGGGCGTGGAAAACCAGGAAATGAGATCTTGCCAACGGGAATCTAATTTCCTGGTTTTCCATGCCCCTTGGCGGTGACGTAACGTGGTTCCTGTCCCGAAGAACGAGGATTCATTTTAATGCATTTACATATAATTAGTGAGCCCTCCAGCCACATGCTTCCTGCACCCCCCATCCCACCCTCACTGAATACTCAAACTTTGTCAACGTGACGATGCGTTGGCGAGATTGGCTGGGACATAAAGGTAAGTATAGCCCCCAGGGGAGAGGGACATACCGAGGCACTGCCCCGGCACAGGTCGGCACTGCTATTGAAAAAAAATGAAAATCGCTTATTGTCACGAGTAGGCTTCAATGAAGTTACTGTGAAAAGCCCCTAGTCGCCACATTCCGGCGCCTGTCCGGGGAGGCTGGTACAGGAATTGAACCGTGCCGCTGGCCTGCTTGGTCTGCTTTAAAAGCCAGCGATTTAGCCCAGTGAGCTAAACCAGCCCCTTGTGAAACGCAGAACTCAGAGAACATTTGCCACAAGATACAAAAAAAGTAAAATGAGCAACCAAAAGGCAGCACAAGAAATAATTTTTGTGCGATATCAATGCTAATTTAAAATATGTTATATATTAAGAGAAACAGAATGTCAAACAGCAATGTGGATCTTTTAAAGGTGATACAGTATGTAACTAAAATTCAGATTTGCAAAATATTTAATAAAAAATAAGAAATGAAAATGCTGGAAAAATTCAGCAGGTTAGGTAGCATCTGGAGAGTGAAGCAAGCGTTAACGTTTCAGGTTAAGGGTCTTTCATCAGAATTGGATATTTGCTAAGTATTTACTTTGTACCAGTCTTGAAGATAGAGAATGAAGTTAAAGTACCAGAGATATGAGAAAAAAATCTAAACGAATGAAGAAAGATTCACTTCCTAGATCTGATATAAATCAAACAATATTAATGGAAACGAATGGGACTCAAGATGGAAAAATCTCCAGGACGTAACAGTTTCTACCCCAGGGCAAGTAGATGAGAAAATCACACATACTCAAAGATATGTCTCTTGATTCAAAAATTGTCCCCTGAGATTGAAAAATCGCCAGTGTCACTCAATCCACTGCACATCAGCCAGAATGGTAAGTGAGCCCCTGTGTGGCTGGCACCAATGTGATCCATACGTCAGCCATCTAGGCAACAAAATTATCCCTTGAGAGGGATAAGAGAAAACAATCAGAGAATTACAGGCCCGTTCGTCCGTCTGTTGTGTGGAAGTCATTGGAATCTATTATTAAGAACAATGATTGAGCACTTGGCCGAACATGAATTGACCAGAGCAAGCCAGCATAGATTTATAATGGGTAAATCACATCTTACAAAAGTAGTTGAACATGTTGAGTATGGAAACAAATGTGGTAGATAAGGGAGTGCCATTAGAAGTCATTTATATGGACTGCTATAAATCCTTTAATAAGGGTCCATTTAAGCGTTTGTGGAGAGTGAGAGCATGTGGAATTACAGTCAACCAATTGAAATGGGTAAATAATTGATTCAAAGATATGAGTCAATGGTGAGGGATGATAGATATGTACTCTAATTGGCAGGTTGCTCCCAGGAATCTTTATTAGAATCTCAGTTTCTCATCATTTATACAAAGTGTTACCTTCAAAGAAGGAAGAGAGAGTAGTGTTTCAAAGCTCAGAGATGATGCCAAGTTAGAAAACACAGGGCAGAATTTTTCCAAAAATAGGAAGTCTTAGGTTCTGACTGAAAACTGACGTGTTACTCCCCAGAAAACAGGGCCAGGATTTATTCCAGATCTTCTGACACTTTGTCAAAAGAAATCTGGGGGATGTGTTTTGTGCTGCCACTCTGGTGGGGCAGTGCCTAATAGAGCCAGCATGAGGGTGACCCCATTCCTCCCACCCCCATCCTCGCTTGCATTGGGACACTCCCTTTGTTCTCAGTGTAGCCTCCCCCCCCCCCCGACCCACCATTATCCCTGAACATAATGGGAATTTCACCCAATGAGGTTGTCTAGAAGCCCACTCCATGGTACTGCCAGTTTGGCACAGCCAGAGAGTATCCAGCCATGTCCCTCACTACCCAGTAGCTGTACTCACCACCGCGCCATCGATGTGGTCATCATGACCAGTTTTCATGGTGATTCCCGCCAGCGTCACGTCACATTATGCCAGCTGGGGGCGTGGAGGCAGGAAAAGTTCAATGTGGAAATGTTTTACACCTATTGACTTACGAAAGATGGATCAGCATATTTTCTACAAAGCCAGGTATTGTGGATGAGCAGACAGAAGTGTTGTTACAGTTACATGAAGCTGGATCAGATCCCATTTAAACTATTACATACAGTGTGAGACACCTCACTTCAAGAGGGACATATTGGTCTTGGAAGCGTAAGGCAGATTCACCACAATGATATTGGATGAAATACAATTAATGCAATGAATTGCACAGACGAGGCTTACATTTCCTTGATTATAGAAGATTTAAGTTGTGATCGAGTTAAGATGGTTAAAGGATTTGCTAGGGTAGATAGAAACAATTTTGGCTGCTGGGGAAGTGCCAAACATGGGGTCATAATCTGAACATTAGTGCGAGAAAATTCTTGGGTAAGGGCAGAAAACACTTCTTCACACATTCAACGTCACTGCCATCTCTCTCAACTCCTCCACAGTCGCTTAATTATCAGACCGCTTATCTGACATCCAGTACCAGATGAGCAGAAATTCCCTCCAGTTAAATATTGGGAAGGCAGGAAATATTGTTCTCCATCCCCGCTGCAAATCCTGTGCGCTAACTACCGACTCCATCCCTCTCTCTGGCAACAGTACGAGATTAAGCCGGTCTGCTTGCAATCTTGGCATCACATTTGACCCCAACATGAGCTTCTCACCTCATGCCTGTGTCATCACTGAGACTGCCAACTGCCATCCCCTGAAACATCACCTGACTTTGCCTCTGTCTCAGCTCATCTGCTCCTGAAAGCCTCATCCCTGTCTCCATGCCTCTGGAACATTTCAATACACTCCTTCATTCTACTCTCCATAAACTTGAGGTCATCGAAAACTATGCTGCCCGTGTCTTAACTCACACCCTGTCCCGTTCCTCAGTCTTGACGACTTAAATTGACTCCTGGTCAAACAACAATTTGATTTTAAAATTCTTGTCCTTGTTATCAAATTCCCCCCCCCCCCCCCCCCCCGCCGGCAATGCCCCAATTGCCTTGCCCTTCCCTATCTCTGTGATCTCTAATCTCCCTAGCCCCACAACTCTTTGGGGTTCTGAATTCCTCTTTTTTTCTGGCCTCTTGTGATTATAATTGCTTCAACATCGGTGGCCATGCCTTCAGTTGCCGAGGCTCGAAGCTCTGAAATACTCTCCCAAAGCATTTCCCCCCCCCTACCATGATTACCTCTATTAAGACACACCTTAAAATCAACCTCGAAAGAAAGAGAAAATGCTGGAAAACCTCAGCAGGTCTGGCAGCATCTGCAGGGAGAGAAAAGAGCTAATCTTTCGAGTCCGATGACTCTTTGTCAAAGCTAACAGACAGAGAAAATGGGAAATATTTATACTGCAGAGTGAGAATGAAAGTTGAGTCATAGCCACAGAAACCCAGGGAAACCGGGTGCTAATGGCCACAGAAACCAAGGGGAAAGAGTGTCAGTCCCCAGAGAGAACAAAAGATGTGAAAGGTCAAACAGCAGAGAAACTAACATCAGAGGATGAACTGTAGATGTGGAGGAGAGGAGAAGGGGGAAGCAAAGAGGAGAAAGGTTAAGGAAAGGTGGATAAGATTGGGGGGGGTGATTAAATATATATTAAGAAAGATAAAATGGTAAAAGACAGTTAAAATGAAATAGGATGAAAACAAATGGGTCGAGGTGGGGTAGAGCTGATCATCTGGGACTGGATTCTCCCGTACCTGGCGTGACGGAGGGTCCCGGCGTAGGGGAGTGGCGCCAACCACTCAGGGGTCGACCCTCCCCAAAGGTGGGGAATTCTCCTCACCTTTGAGGGCCAGCCCCACGCCGGAGCGGCTGGCACCAGAAGACTGGCGCAAAAAACCGCCGCCCCCAGCAGCAGGGCTGGCCAAAAGGCTTTCACCGGTCGGCGCATGCACCGGCGGTGACGTCAGCGGCCAGCTGCCGCTGACATCACCACCGGCGCATGCGCGATGTGGGTTTCTCTTCCGCTTCCGCCATGGCGGAGGCCGTGGCGGCCGCGGAAGAGAAATAGTGCACCCAGGGCACTGGCCCGGAGTCTGAGCGGGGGGCCCCGATCGCAGGCCAGGCCACTGTGGGGGCACCCCCAGGGGTCCGATCGCCCCCCCCAGGACCCCGGGGCCAGCTCGCGCCGCTGATCCCGCCGTTACAGAGGCGGTTCAAACCTCGGCGGCGGGACTTCGGCCCATGCGGGCTGGAGAATCGCCGCAGGGGCCTCGCCGATTGGTGTGGCGAGATTCCTGCCGCCGCCACTTCCCGGGTGGCGGAGAATCTCTGCCACGGCGGGGGCCGGATTTTTGGCGGCCCCAGGCGATTCTCCGACCCTGCTGTCTAGCCCACTGAGCTAAATCAGCCCCTAACAGTAAGACCAAAATAGTCATCGATGTGTTGGTAAAGGAGATGTGGGAGGGGGCCCGGATAGGCCTGGAACAAGGAATGTTCCACATACCCCATAAAAAGGCAAGCATAGCTAGGACCCATTCGGCTATCCATTGCTACACCTTTGATTTGGAGAAAGTGAGATAAGTTAAAGGAGAAGTTGTTGAGTGATAGAACAAATTCAGCCTGGTGGAGGAGAGTGGTGGTGAATGGGAATTGTCCAGGCCTTTTTTCGAGAAAGAAGCAAAGAGCTTTCAGGTCATCCTGGTGTGGGATGGAGGTGTAGAGGGATTGCACATCCATGGTGAATAGAAATCAGTTAGGGCCCGCAAACTGGAAGCTGTCAATATGATGCAGTGCATCAGAGGAATCCCGTATGTAGGTCGGGAGGGAATGGACCAGAGGAGTGAGGATGGAGTCAAGATAAGAGGAAATATGTTCGGTGGGGCAGGAGCATGCTGACACAATGGGCCTGCCAGGACAGTCCTTTTTTGTGGATTTTGGGAAGTAGGTAAAAGCGGGCTGTCCGTGGTTGGGAGAATATGAGGTTAGAGATGTAGGGGGAAGGCATCCAGAGGAAATTTGGGCACTAACGGTGTTGGAGATAATAGCTTGATATTAAAATCTACCTCTTTGACCAAGGTTTGTGTCACCTGACCTAATACCTCCTTACGTAGTTTGGTAGCTTCCGTGAAATGCCTTGGAATACTTCACTACATTAAAGACAGTACATAAATATAACTTTTTGTTGTTGTTATTGGCATTAGGAACCTAGCTGCTGAGCTAGATCAATTGCGAATTTCTAAACTGAGATTGATAGACATTATCGATAAGAGTATTAAGGATTGTTAAATCAAGTCAGGTGGATTAAGTTAAGTCACATGCTCTTACTGTTAGGGGCTGATTTAGCTCAGTGGGCTAGACAGCTGGTTTGCAATGCAGTGCGGGTTCAATTCCCGTACCAACTGAGAATTCTGAATTCTCCCTCTGTGCACCCGAACAGGTGCCGGAGTGTGATGACTAGGGGCTTTTCACAGTAACTTCATTGCAGTGTAAATGTAAACCTAGAAAAACAGGCTTGAGAGACTGAATGGTCTACTCCTGTTTCAATGTTCTCTGACAGGATCACAGAGCAGGGAGTTACCAGTGAGGGTAGTCAGGGTTGATTTGTGGAGCTGTATTTGTCTATTTGCTTCAGCATTAGTTTGCGAACCTTTAGCTTTAGTTTGCAAACACAAATGGTAACAACGAGACGGGTAATATGAATGAATACCCAATACTGGAACACTAGTGGTTACCCATCGTTGGAACAGTTTTCATAGTATGAATAGACGAAGAGTAGGTGATTGTGGAGGATTCTACGTCAAAGGGGTGGATAATTTATTTGATAGAGTCTTGGATGGTATACTGCTTCTGAGATGCTAATATATGGGACCTCACATGGCGAATACAGAAGGTCCTGCGATGGAAAATTGAGCAGCCAGGGATCTCAGTGTCTCAACATATAGATAGTTTCTGTACATATAAATGATATTAATTTCTCCAAAAAAGGAATAGAATTGTACATCCCAGTTTACAGATTATGCTGTTTGGAGGCGCAGTAAATTTTGTGGAAACTGGAGAATATTAGAAAAGACATTGACAGACTAAGCACAAGATCTACCGGTCGTGTTGTGCTCGCAAAGCAGTGGGCAGTAGATACCACGAGATCCATCTTCCAGTATCAACCCAGCTCGCCACACTTCACAAGGCCTAACGTGATCTCGCGAGATGTCGCAATGTGAATCCCACCCATTGTAGCCGGGATCACTTTCTGGCAAATCTGCATATTATAGTGAGACAGCTCGTCTCGCTCTAATATGCAGTCCCAAGATCTAACCAAGGCGTGGGAACTAACCCCCTCACCTTGGAGACCTTGGGTGTGCGCCGTTCAGTGCTGATCCCCACAAATTTGGACCAGACAGATGGGGCACATGTGAGGATCTCCCAGGGGATCGGAGACCCCCCCCCAGGTGCTTGCCCTCTGGGCAGGGCAGCACCCTGGCAGTGGCACATAGGTGCCAGCCTGGTGCTGCCAAGGTGCACAGGTGACGCTGCCAACTGGAACGAGCCCTGCTGGCTGCCAAGCTGGTATGGCCAAGGTGCAAAACTGGCATTTTTTTGCCCCAGTTTCTGAGTTGGGGCTTGGGGGAGGGTTCGGGGGTCGAGAGAGCGGGGGAAAAAATGGTGTCCCGATCTTTTCCTGCACTGACGAGTTCCAGCAAGTGGAACGCCTCAGTACAGAAATCCGGCCTAACTACGACTTTGGCCGTGCGTTCCCCGCTGAGACCTCGATCTACCTGAATGGCCTTTCAATGGTGTGTTTCTTGGCGCTCTGAACTAATCGTGTGCGCTGTGGGACTCTGTTCTCATTCGGCTAGATTGCGCCCAAAGTGAGTGTGCACAACTATCACAAATTAATGTTGAGAAATATGTGAGGTCATCCACTATTGATTTTAGAAAAAAAAAACAAGAATACTTTCCTAATTGTGAGAGATTGGGAGCTGTTGAGCATTTGATGTGTCGAGATGCATAAATCACTATGTGCTAGTGCACTGGGAAAAATCAAGTTATCAGAAAGGCTGTTAAATGTTGACTTCAAGGGCATTGAAATTCAAAAATTCTAAAATAATACTTCAGTTATATAAATCCTATCAGGAGTATTAAATTCAGTTTCATACACCAATCGTAAAACTGTTATATTGACTTTGGAAGGTATGTATTGAAGATTTACCATAAAATATTACATTTTAATTGCAGGTTGCATAAACTCGGTTTGTATTCCCTTGAGTTTATACATTTGAGAGGAGGTCAAAAAGAGGTATTTAAATTATTAAGATACTGGATAGAGTGGATGCAGAGAAATAATTTCCTCTCTTGGGTGAATCAAGAAGATGGCAAGATCTTCCATGAGAGCCAAGCTATTGAGGGGTAAAATCAGGAAACATGTATTCATTCAAGGCGTAATGCAACTCAGAAATGCGCCCTCTCAAAAAGGTTATTATTCTCGGTCAATAGAAATGTTGAAGACTGAGATCAGTAAATTTATATTAGATAAGGGCATCAAGGGATATGGAACAAAGGGAGGTAAATCAAGTTGTGTCATGATCTAATTGAAAAAACTTGAAAGGGGAAATGGTCACTGACTATTCCAATGGCCCTGTGTTTAACTTTGGTGAGCAGAACAATATATCTGTCAGATCATGACTCAGGGTTTGAACCAGCAGGCAAATTTATTGTCCATCACAGACAAAAACACAGTACTCAGTACAAAAAGTATATTTACGATAATTTTAAGCTTCAATTAAGCTGAACTGGCAAAAGCAACAAATGTTATTTTCCCTGCCCTAATTCTCAACATTACCCTCATCCTTAATAAATAATTGCTGTCTGAAATGGTGAGCTACTACAAGGAGCCCTCCAACCTTGTATGTGTCCCAAGGACAAATGCAATGGTGCAAAATTAGCGTGAAAGGATTGGTTTCCCATTAGAAATGCCACATGATTATCCTTTCCATTAGAGTCCATGAAAGGAGCAATTTGTGTGGCGTGCATAATAGGCAAGCGTTTACAAGTACCCATATTTTCTTGAGCTACACTAAATCTTTTGACCTCAAGTCTGCTTATGAATAAGTAGGGGAGGAATATTTAAGTGAAACTGACAGAAAGCACTTAACTCTGTTTGGTGTGGTCCAGGAGCGATCAAAGTTTGATATTTACAAACCTTACAGGTGACCACTTCAAAGTCACTCAACCATGAAGGGCGATGAAAGGAACAATGCTGACAGTTGGCTGTTTGTGGAAGCTGTCAATCACCTCCCAATAAAATCAATATCAAAGAGAAATAAATGTATGGCATGCAGATCAAAGATCTGAGGGGGTTTCGACCTAGCTGACTGGTTTTCTATTTCCAAGAATTGGTGATGCATTCTGTGCCTAATCCAGCAGGTTACGGGGATAGGATGGAGGCATGGGCCGGTGCTGACTCGATGGGCCGAATGGCCTCATTCTGCACTGTAAATTCTATGATTCTAGCTGTATTGTCCAGGTAAGTTTTCAGCAGTAATGTTTTTCACTACCTCGCTCTGGACTGCTCTCTAGCTTCCAGGCAGGAGCTTTCTCCTGGGGGGGCTTCTTGACAGGGGACATAGAATCATAAAATCTACAGTGCAGAAGGAGGCCATTCGGCCCATCGAGTCCGCACCGGCCCCCAGAAAGAGCACCCCACCCAAGCGCCCACCTCCACCCCACCCCCTTAACCCAGTAACCCCACATGCCCTTTCTTTTGGATACTAAGGGTAATTTAGCATAGCCAATGCACCTAACCTGCACATCTTTGGAATGTGGGAGGAAACTGGAGCACCCGGAGGAAACCCACGCAGACACAGGGACAACGTGCAGACTCCACACAGACAGTGATCCAAGCCGAGAATTTAACCTGGGACCCTGGAGCTATGAAGCGACAGTGCTAACCACTGTGCTATCATGCCACCCCTCTTCTGGGGGGCTTCTAGAGAGGGGTGTCGCTTCTCGAGGATCTCTGGGGGGGTCTCTTTAATTAGGGGGTTTCTGCGGGGACTATTTATTCAGGGTGTCTGTGGGGGGCTCTTAATTTAGGAGGTCTCTTTATTTAAGGGTCTCTGAGGGTCTATTTATTTAGGGGGTCTCTGGTGTGGGGAGGAGGGAGGTCTGATGGGGATAGCAGGGGCAGGTCTTGCATTGTGGGGGGAAAGTGGCTTTCTGATGGACTTTGGGGGCAACTCTCTGAACAATTTACCAGCTTTGCCCACTGAGAGGTCCACCAAGCCAGATACATGCTTGTCAGGACCTGCAATCCCCGTCCACATGGTTCTCGGCCCAGAGGACCAGACAATCACACAGGCCCAGAGAATATGGTGCCTGGCCCATTAATAGGATGCAATTGGCCTGAATGAACAATTTGCATCCTCCCGTTGGCACGGAGCATGGAATATCGGAAACTGATCGGCGCTTTCCCCGACACTGGATTCTCCGCCGCATCGCAAACTCTGCTTTGGTGGGCGGCGAATCCAGCCCGGTGCATCAGTGCAAGTCTTTTTGTTTCTCTCATTCTTTACTCCTCTTTTATTTTGTAAAATGTTTCCAATTAATGGGAAATTTAGCGTGGCCAATCCACCTACCTTGCACATCTTTGGGTTGTGGGGGTGAGACCCACGCAGACACGGGGAGAATGTGCAAACTTCACACAGACAGTGACCTGGGGCCGGGATCGAGCCCAATTGGCACTGTGAGGCAGCAGTGCTAACCACCCCGCCACTATGCCTCCCTCACTCCTCTTGTGTCTTAATTCTGTACTCTCACTTCATTTCCTATTCTTTATATTTAGAACACTCTTTTTCCTTTCTATGATCTGGAAATGAGCATAACTTGGATATTCAATGACTAAACCGAGGAGGCTTTCGAAAAGCTCATAGCGGTGCGGCAGCACAGTGGTTAGCACCATTGCTTCATGGCGCCAGGGACCCGTGTTTGATTTCCGGCTTAGGGTACTGTTTGTGCGGAGACTGCACGCTCTCCCTGTGTCTGTGTGGGTTTCCTCGGAGTGCTCAGGTTTCCTCCCACAAGTTTCAAAAAAGACGTTTTGTTTGGTGAATTAGACATTCTGAATTCTCCCTCGATGTACCCAAACAGGTGCTGGAGTGTGGCGACTAGGAGATTTTCGCAGTAATTTAATTGCAGTGTTAATGTAAGCCTACTTGTGACACGAATAAAGATTATATTATTATTAGATAATATTCAACCTCCAATATTGTCCTCGTGCCTCTCTGAGTGTTTTGAAAACCTATGAAATGTCTATGTCTATGTTAAATGTGGGAAATCAATGAAACATAGAAATGCCAAAGAGATGTAAACACTGTTTCTTGATGCCTAATTACATTATTAAGGATGAATTGCAATGCCTATGATTTTTCACAAAAGCTCAGCAAAAATTATAAAGCTCTATCATTTGCCATATCTCATTTGCTTAATTGTCGAGACAGATGTGACTGCTGAAATCTGAGTTATTAGACGCTACCTGGAATTAAATTAAAGGTTTAGTTCAAACTTTAAAATTGCATATCAAGAATTAGGTGTCACATGATGCTCAGATGTTCAAAAATGCTGGGATGAAGAATGTCTTATATTCTGAGCAAACCTCCTGCTGTTGTAGCCACCTGGGGTGACCACTGCCCAAACACAAAATGGAAGATTGCAAAGAATGCAGGGAAAATTGGCCAGGTTGTAAAAAGCAAGCAGCTTGCAGAGTGCTTGTATATTTGGACTGCTGCAGAAACTAGTTTGGCTGTTGCTGAAACCAGAAAACGCTGTGAAAAGAAACAGTTAGCATATTAATGAGGCGATACCGGGCGATCCCCAGGCACAAAAGACACAAGTTAGCACTAACCGATACATTGAATGGAAGGCCAGACTTTTCGGCGCCAAAGAAGCCCAAAACAATGAGTACCAAGAACCGCCCCAGTGATCGAGATACTGTCCCGTTATTGGGGAATTCGAATCAATCGATTGGGAAGAGACCCAATCGATTACAAGAGTCTAGAGGGTCCGCCCAGGTGGGCACAAGACCCTGAGAGGAGTATAAAGCAGAGACCCCGACCCCAGCTCGCTCTCTCTGCCAGCCTCTCCTCGACCAGCTCTCTCTGTCAGCCTCTCCTTGACCAGCTAGCCCTCCCAGCAGAACACCGTTGCAGCAGAAGAACCTTGTGCAGGAGAGGTCTGGACAGAAGCCGCCAGCAAGTAAGTCACAACGCACGCTACGGGAATAGATACTCCTGACCCCTTTAGACCATAACCACTGGAAGCCTGCGGACCCTGGACAAAGCTAGAAGCCGTTGTTCCCTGATCCGGCAGTCCCCTTATCCAAATACGTATTTGGCCTAGTAGTGGTAGGATTAGCCTAGTCTTATAGTTTATGTGCATGATTAGTAGATTACTGTAATATAATAAACGTATCTTGTTTGAACTTACTAATTGGTGTATGGTTTTATTTCTTTGAACCTGACCTTGAAACTTGTGGCGGTATCTTAACGATACCTGGCGACTCCAAAGCTAAGTAACGAAACAAAGCCAAATTGAATGTTAAGCACACTCACCCAGAACGAGCAACATTTAGTTGCGACATCCGCCGGGACTCGATTAGAAGTGCCCCCCCCCAACTCCGAGAGAACCGAGAAATTTGAATCTGAAACCCAATTGGGAAAAGGAAAAACCACAAGTGTTCAAGTAGTTCAAACCAATACTCATAATTCGGAAGTGTGTTTTTGCATGCGTAACTAGCAGGGTTGTAAGGGGCTGGTTTAGCTCACTCAGCTAAATCGCTGGCTTTTAAAGCAGACCAAGCAGGCCAGCAGCACGGTTCGATTCCCGTACCAGCCTCCCCGGACAGGCGCCGGAATGTGGCGACTAGGGGCTTTTCACAGTAACTTCATTGAAGCCTACTCGTGACAATAAGCGATTTTCATTTCATTTCATTTCATTGTAAGATAAAACCGAGAGATTTCTGTTGCGACAAACGGTCGGGAGTTTTATAAGTCGGAACATAGCGAAAGCCGTACCCGCATTTTATAAGCATTGCCTTATTATCCCTCGTTCCAAATTAAAAGTGAGCATAGAAGAAAAAGAGATGGCCATGCAGGCAATGGAACGCCTCATGAACCCAGAGCAGTCCGTGGTCGCAGCGACCAGCAGCAGCAGAGTAGGTCAGTGTCCCGTGTGGGAGCTGGAACGCAGGAAGTACCTCAAAGGGAAAGGGTGGCGCCTATGGAGTGAGTTTTGTGTGAATGAGGAGACAGGTCCCGGGAGTATAGGACATACTTGATGGGAGAACCTATCTGGAATTCACAAGAAGAATTTAGGTAAAGCACGTAAGCCAATGGCAATTGTGTCCTGTTTGGCACAATTGCGAGGCACAGAGGAGGTCGTCAGGACGCTCCGAGCAGAGTTAGAGGAGAAGAAAAGAATGAGCAAAGTGGATGTCAGGGGCATTGGACAAGGAGAATATAGGATTAAGGCAACTACTGGCAGATAAGGATAGCGAGGTGGATGATGCCAAGAGGGCACATCAGTCTTGTCTAGCCCATCTGAGCAGCTCTCAAGTTCAATATGAAAAGGCCTTTCAAGATGTGCAGCGTGCAGTCTTGATAAGAGAAGTGTCAGAAAACCAGGTAGAGACACTGAAGAAGCAGTGTAGCGACCTAAAGGCAGCTTTAAGAGCGCTCCATGCTGCCACCACTGAGCAAAGGCAAAGCACAGTGTACCACGCGAAATGTAGGAAGCAGATTGCGCAGCTGCAATCTCTGCTTTCTGTGCAGAATGGGTTCCAAAGCACTTTTGGAGCACAGTTAGATGAAGAAAACACCCCAGATTGGCAGGAATTAAGTGAAACAGCGCAGCGCTATGTTCAGAGGACATGTGCGCCAGCAGCGCAACAGAAAAGGAAAGTGCCCCAACCCCCCACAGATCAGATAGCACCCGCACCAATGAACCCAGTCACCACTCAACGAAAAGCAACCGCAAAAGGCGCACCCGAGATCACGTACACCACCCCCTTAACCGTAACACAACTAAGGGACGCGTGTGAGAAATCACCCCATTCCTCCCCACTGCAGACCCCCACCAATTCTTTGCACAAATGAAACAGCAGGCGACCATGTACGGCCTGGATAAGTGAGAGCAGGTGAAGCTCACGGTTTTGAGTTTAGACTCATCGGTAGTAGCAGCCGTCCCCGACCCACAGAACGTTGGAGGAGGCAACCTCGAAGAGATGCAAACAGCTATTTTAGACGCGATAGGGTACAACAGAGACCCAGTCGAAGGCCTAAATAAGTGTAGGCAGAAAAGGACCGAGCACCCCACAGCATTCGCAGGAAGGCTGTGGATTCACTTCACTGCAGTTTCTGGTGATTTAGGCCGCGCACATTTAACCCGAGATAATATGGTTAAATGGACCTGCACAATCATCTTCCACGCCACAGATGCAGGACAGAATGTCTGCAGCAATTATGACCCCTCAGAAGAGGCCCATAATGAAAAATGGGTATTGAAAATATTGTCCCGCGCTTGGGAGCAATCTGTCCACGGCAAGGTAACAGTAAAGAACCCCGAAGAAGCTCAGGCTGCAGCAAATATCCAAGCAGTGAGAGCGCACCAAAACCCCGCATGGGTAAATGAGGGAAAGAACAGCCCCCCACAGAAGTCACAAGAATGTTATAACTGCGGACAGTTAGGGCATTTTGCTAGGGAATGCAACACCCCGCAGAAATCTCAGAGAGGCCAGCAGACAGGCACTCTGACCAGGAACAAAGCTATGCCTATCCATAGTATAGGGGCGCAGTCAGGACAGACCAATGTGGACGGAACGGACTGGCGGTGTTCGGGCTTCCCCCACTTGGGTTTGTCACACCCTCTGGGACACATCCGGAAGACCGGTGGTCACAGCGAAAATTTGGGGCAAGCCCATAGAATTACTTTGGGACACAGGAGGGTCCCGCACAACCATTAATTCCTCCACTACACCACAGGCAAACACGTGGCCCACTACAGCCACAATAACACTCAGCGGCTTTACAGGCCACTCACAGCAGGGAACCATTACAGCCCCTGTATCAATCCAACTAGGAAATATCTCCACCAGACACCCCGTTGTTTTAGTTAATCTGCCCCGCACAGCAGAACACATACTGGGCATTGACTTTATGAATGCCCACAGCCTGTCGTTCGACCCAGTAAATCAGTGTGTCGGCGAATGGCAAAATCTGACAGAGCACCCGCAACGCTCACAGTAGGAGAGTACGCCAACAGGATTAGCGCAGTAGGCAACTATTGTTTTGACCTGACAATGCTTAGCACGGACAAACAGGTTAGGGCAGTATTGAACAAACACAGGACAGCATTTGCCAGTCACCAGCACGACTGCGGCAGAATGACTGGACAAGTTCAAATTACAGGACCTGAACCAAGACCACAGAGACAGTACAGATTTCCCCTAGAAGCGGAGGGAGAAATTGGAAAAGTTATTGAGAGCTTATTAGAGCAGGGTGTACTTAGGACAGTAGCCTCGACTAATAATGCCCCTATTTGGCCAGTGAGGAAGCCCGACGGATCATGGCGTCTGACCATTGATTATCCGGAACTCAACAAAGTTACCCCAGCAGTAGCCCCCATGGTAACAACAAGTCCCGAGACCATGCTCAAGCAGGGACTCCACTCCAAATATTTCACGGTATTGGACATTAGCAACGGCTTTTGGTCAATCACATTGGCAAAGGCGTGCCAGTACAAATTTGCCTTCACATTCAAAGGACAGCAGTACACGTGGACATGCCTCCCACAAGGAATCCACAATTCCCCCTCCATTTTCCACTGACAGCTGGCAAATGGACTAGCAAAATTTTCCCGACCCGAATGTCTGGTACAGTATGTGGATGACCTATTACTGAAGACAGACACCAAGGCAGAGCACATCACATTTCTGTCCGAACTCCTGGAACTTCTGAACTCAATCGGATGTAAGGTTAACCCCAGAAAGGCCCAAATATTGGAGAATCAAGTGATGTATTTGGGTACAGTCATCACACACGGCAAACGCGAGATCGAGTTCAAAAGAATTGAATCGATCGTCACATTGCCCCTTCCCCAAAATGTTTCAGCCCTCCGGTCGTTTTTAGGACTGTTTGGGTATTGTTGGAACCATATCGATGGTTTTGCGACCAAGGCAGCCCCACTTTCAGACCTCCTTAAGAAAGGAGCTCATTGGGAATGGCTTCCGCAGCATACAGAGGCTGTGGAAGAGTTAAAGAAATCCCTTAGCGCAGCACCCGTGCTACAAGTTCCTATGTAATAGAGGTAGCCAGCACCGATCTGACCCTCTCGGCCGTGCTCTTTCAGGAACGGCACGAGCAGCTACGACCAGTGGCTTATGCCTCACGACTGTCAGACCCCGTGGAGAAAGGTTTCTCAGCCTGCGAAAGGCAACTGCTCACGGTATTCTCGGCAGTACAATATTTTTCTTACATTACCGGACTCATCCCCATCACCATTCTGACTGAGCACACCCCCACACAGTTACTTTTAGACGGACGACTGAAGGACGGTTCAGTGAGCCAGATAAGAGCAGCTAGATGGACACTTCTGTTACAGGGACGGGACATAACAGTTAAACGAACCAGGACACACACATTTTTAGCAGACAACCTACAGTACCCAGGACAACCCTATGGATGCGAAATCGTAGCACCCCTCCACAACACAGGACCCTTCATTGCTAAGATGCCCCCCAGGAAGATAGGGAATTCAAGCCAGAGCCCCCAGCACACAGACACGTGTGCACCCTTGAAGATATATGTGGACAGTTCATCCACAGTTTTAGATGGTGAACGCATTACAGGATGCGGTATTTATGTAGAAGATGCGCAGGGACGCGTACTAGAGGAGATATCATTAAAGTTACCCGGACACTTAGGCGCGCAGGCAGCAGAGCTCGCGGCCATAGCATACATAGTGGATCACCCAGATTTGTTCCCCAGCCCAGCAGATATATATTCGGACAGTTTATATGTCTGTAACAGTTTAACAGATTTTCTACCCCTGTGGAGGACAAGAGGTTTTGTCTCCACAGACGGGAAGCCCCTTCCATCAGCCCCATTATTCTGCCATATCCTAGAGAAGGCAAAGGATAGGACGTATGGCATTATTAAAGTTAGAAGCCACCATCGATCATCCCCCCCTGGAAATGTGAAAGCCGACGCACTGGCTAAAGCAGGTTCCAGGCAAGGTCATTCTTGGACACCCCCAGCTAGCGCACCAGTTAGCGCCCCTGTGAGTTCAGTTCAGGTCTCACAGACAGACATAGAAGATTTAGTACAGGCACAGAAGCAGGATGCAAATCTCCGGGAGATTTTAAAAGGAAACGTTGTGGCCCAGTATGACAAATTCAAACACGCTTTGACCACACATGAGGGTGTGATTATCAAACACCAGTTGTATGTGGTTCCTGAGAAAGACAGGAATCAAATGATTGCCTTATTCCATGATGGTCGTGGACACCAAGGGATCGACCCTACCACAGCCCACCTTAGACAGCTCTGTTGGTGGCCCAATTTAAGAGACGATGTAACGCAGTACATCGAAAACTGTTTGATTTGTGCGCAGAATACCCCAGAAAGGTATTCAAAGAAGACACAACTCAGCCACACTCGCCCCGTTAATGGCCCCTGGACACACCTCCAGATCGATTTTATAGGTCCATTGCCCCCTTGCAGGAATGGCTATAAATATGTTCTGGTGGTCATAGACATGTTTACGAAATGGGTAGAGGCATTCCCATCTCGTACGAACACTGCAAAGACAGCCGCAAAGATCCTGACCCACCACATTTTTACTAGATGGGGACTCCCCACAAGTATTAAATCAGATCAAGGATCTCATTTTACAGGACGGGTGATGAAGAACGTCCTGAACATATTCGGCATCAAACAAAATTTCCACATTGCGTATCACCCCCAGTCAAGCGGGATGGTGGAACGCATGAATCGGACTCTAAAATCGACCCTTAGGAAAATGGTACAGGAGAACAATTCAACTTGGGATTCAGTGCTCCCATTCGCACTTATGTTTATATGAAACACTGTTTCAGCATCAACAGGTTTCACCCCATACACACTCATGACCGGACGCCCTATGAAAGGTTCAGAATTCCTTTTAGGACTTGACATGACTAGCCCAGAAGTGAGGCCCTCATACACAAGAAAGCAGTAAAACAATTAGTTGAGACTGTAAGGTCGGCTCAGCTAGCACCCGCAGTAAAATTAGGTAAATGGCGGAAACAGAGCAAGGCCTGTTTCAAAAAAAATGTCCATACCACAGAAGTTCAGGTTGGGCAACAAGTGATGTTATCTGTGTATAACCCCAGCACGTTTTTGGCCCCAAAATTTTCCGGCCCGTACTCAATTTCGGATAAAATCAGCCCGTCAGTATATCGGATAAAGTACCCCAATGGTAAGACTGCGTGGTTCCATATTAACCAGTTAAAGGCTTATGGAACACAGTCAAACCACTCGCACCATGTCCTGCTAGACGCAGCAGAACATCACGCCCCGCCCACAAGAGACGCATTTCCACCCTCCCCCTCACAGACCAGTTCCTCATCGGACTCGACCTCGACTCCACCCATTGACTCCAGACCACGCCCCGAAACGCCCACAAACTGCCACAGCAGAGACAGCGACTGTGACTTGGACGACAGCCACAGCATGCCTCTCTACTGTCCTGATACAACAGACCCCACAAACACCAACTACGATCCCGACTACAGTGATTTAGAGATCACTTACATTAAAACTTCAGACCCACACCCAAACCCACCGCCCAACTATGACGACCCCGAAAACGTTCATTCAAATTTAGACCCCACGATTTGGCACAGGGCCAATTCATGGAGACTTGTCCGCAATGACGAGATTGACCCCCGGTCACACAATGCTAAAATTGCTTGCCTGATCTATACAAGGGTATGGGATCCAGGAGACGAGGATGACTCTGAGTCTGACTCCTGACACGGCAACCCCTTTGCGACCCTGTTCGCAGAGAACGAAGAGAAGTGAGGTGTCCAGATGATGTGAAAAGAGGAACCGCTTGAGAGATAACCGGTGTCCTTTCTGATGGAACCTGCACGCATGTTTGGACGTTTGTTTGTATGTTAAGTGTTTGATATGGAGATTGGCTACTCGCTTTTCAGCCGAAAAGCTTGTGATCACCTCACATGCACGTTAGTTTGTCCGCCGATATTTCTGAGAACTTGACTCAGCTGCACTGTCTGGAGCCCAACTTAAGGCTTCACCCTTCACCCCACTAGGAGCATCTTGGCACCCCCCCCTTTTTTTAGGTGCCCCTCTATTCTGGGAATAGAGGCTGCAATTCAACAATGATTACATTCATGCCTGTTCGTTCCAGGTCGCTCAGGCAGTGGAGAAATGGCATTGAGGACCCGCCCTGTCTGAGGACCCCCCTCTGGTCAGCTAAGCTCGGGTAAAGCACCGCATGCCCTACCCGGGGATTCCACCCAAATCTTACCCGTCGCGGCCCATACGCAACTCATTCGACTTTCCTCATTTCTAAAGTTTGGTTTACTTTTTTGTTCAAGGTAGACCTTCGGACGCCATTCCATATGCTATTTACATCCAGGAACATTTGGATAGTAAATCACATAACTTGCGAGACGGCTCGCAGTGGCAAAATTGTTAGGTGTATGACTGGTCCTAAATTCGCTTTTGAAAAAAAAATGAGGGGAGTCACAGGGTCTGACTTAGCCATTGATTTAAGGAACAATTGGAATGAGGGGACAGATACACTAACATTACAGGTATTAAACGTTTTATTGACAGATACTGTGCTTTGATCCAAAGCTAAGTAATGAAACAGAGCCAAATTGAGTGTTAAGCACACTCACCCAGAACGAGCAACATTTAGTATTTGGCCTAGTAGTGGTAGGATTAGCCTAGTCTTATAGTTTATATGCATGATTAGTAGATTACTGTAATATAATAAACGTGTCTTGTTTGAACTTACTACTAAATGTTGCTCGTTCTGGGTGCGTGTGCTTAACACTCAATTTGGCTCTGTTTCGTTACTTAGCTTTGGAGTCGCCAGGTATCGTTAAGATACCGCCACAAGTTTCAAGGTCAAGTTCAAAGCAATAAAACCATACACCAATTAGTAAGTTCAAACAGGACACGTTTATTATATTACAGTAATCTATTAATCATGCATATAAACTATAAGACTAGGCTAATCCTACCACTACTAGGCCAAATACTTATCTGGATAAGGGGACTGCCGGATCAGGGAACAACGGCTTCTAGCTTTGTCCAGGGTCCGCAGGCTTCCAGTGATTATGGTTTAAAGGGGTCAGGAGTGTCTATTCCCGTAGCGTGCGTTGTGACTTACTTGCTGGCGGCTTCTGCCCAGACCTCTCCTGCACAAGGTTCTTCTGCTGCAACGGTGTTCTGCTGGGAGGGCTAGCTGGTCAAGGAGAGGCTGACAGAGCGAGCTGGTCGAGGAGAGGCTGGCAGAGAGAGCAAGCTGGGGTCGGGGTCTCTGCTTTATACTCCTCTCAGGGTCTTGTGCCCACATGGGCGGACCCTCTATACTCTCGCAATCGATTGGGTCTCTTCCCAATCGATTGATTCAAATTCCCCAATAACGGGACAGTATATCGATCACTGGGGCGGTTCTTGGGACTCATTGTTTTGGGCTTCTTTGGCGTCGAAAAGTCTGGCCTTCCATTCAATGTATCGGTTAGTGCTATCTTGTGTCTTTTGTGCCTGGGGATCGCCCGGTATCGCCTCATTAATATGCTAACTGTTTCTTTTCACAGCGTTGTCTGGTTTCAGCAACAGCCAAACTGGTTTCTGCAGCAGTCCAAATATACAAGCACTCTGCAAGCTGCTTGCTTTTTACAACCTGTCCAATTTTCCCTGCATTCCTTGCAATCTTCCATTTTGTGTTTGGGCAGTGTTCACCCCAGGTGGCTGCACTGTGCAGGACAAAAGAAATACATATTTAAATGTTGCTTCTGCAACACAAACCACCTGGAATACTGTGAACAGTTTTGGTCCCCTTATCTAAGGAAAGTTACACTGGCATTCGTGGTAGCCCAGAGAAGGTTCACTAGGTTAATCCCAGGTATGCAGGGATTTTCTTATGAGGAGAGGTTGAGTAGGTTGGGCCTGTACTCATTGGAGATTAGAAAAATGAGAGACCACCTTGTTGAGACATATAGGATTCTCAGGGGTCTTGACAGAGGAGATGCTGAGAGGATATTTCCCCTTGAGGGGGATCTTAGAGTGAGAGAAAGGGGCCATCATTTAAGACAGGATGAGGAGGATATTTTTCTCTCAGAGGCTAGTGATTTTATTTCTTTACCCAAGTTGAATTCTGTTGAATTCTTTACCCAAGAGAGCTGTAGAGGATGGATCGTTCAGTATGTTCATGGTAAACAGATTTTTATTCAGCAAGGAAATCAAGTATTATGGGGGATGAGGCGGGAAAGTGGAGTTGAGGATGATCGTATCAGATCAGTCATGACTTCAGTGAATGGCAAAGCAGACTCGCTTGGCTGAATGGCCTACTTCTGCTCCTCTGTATGATAGCCTAATTTATTTTACATACATTCAGCCCATCGAGTCTGCACCGGCTCTTGGAAAGAGCACTCTTCCCAAGCCCATACCTCCACCCTACCCAATAACCCAGTAACCCCACCCAACATTAAGGGCAATTTGGACCCTAAGGGCAATTTATCATGGCCAATCCACCTAACCTGCACGTCTTTGGACTGTGGGAGGAAACCGGAGCACCCGGAGGAAACCCACGCACACACGGGGAGAACGTGCAGACTCCACACAGACAGTGACCCAAGCCGGGATTCGAATCTACCTCTGACAGATACCCAGTTGATTCTCATTATGTTCTTGATGATACATGAGACAATTTTGGGTGTGCTTAATGCAGGGAAAACAAATTCATAGATTCCATACTTGATAGCAAAGACGGCAACAAGACAAAAAGGCAGCTATTAGATTGGTGGTTCTCCTGATATCATAAACTACAAGAGGCAAAACTCAAGTGGTTTATAATCAAATCACAAGTATGAGATCCAATTGTTGTCCTGTATCTGCCAGCTAAGTTTTACTCTTTATACCATGTAATTCAGTCTATTTATATTATCCATTGATAATGTTCTCTATTTTTGTGAAATAAAATCAAAATATTTTATATATAAATTTAGCGAGTTAATTCTCCTGGCAAACTGTGCACAAAACTTAAACGGTCCGATTCGAGATGTCCCTGATCTCTCAGTAATAGACTTTAATCTTTGGGAAATTGGAAATGCTTTGATTTCAGTCCAGTGACCTCCACATTTAGTTCTCCAATTGTACTTCGCTAATTAAGAGATTTCCATCAGGAACATTGACTCTCTAAATTCACCTGCAAATGATTTTGCATATATGCGCCCTCATGCATGAATGGATTTAAGAATATTGGTGCAAATGTGGCACATGACATAACAGCAGGAAATAAATCCCGACACATCAATAATCAATTGTTTAGGTGGAAAAGGTTGGAAGACATGGTGTTACAGTGCTGCCTCACAGCACCAGGGACCCGCATTCAATTCCAGTCTTTGGTGACTGTATGAAGTTTGCATGTTCTCTCCGTGTCTGCGTGGTTGTCCTCCGGATGCGCCGGTTTCCCCCACAGTCCAAAGATGTGCAAGTTAGGTGGATTGGCCATGCTAAATTGCCCCTCAATTGCATCTCAAGGTTCGGTGGGGTTAGGAGGGGCTAGGTAAGGTGCTCTTTCCAAGGGTTGGTGCAGACTTGATGGACTAAATGGCCTCCTTCTACACTGTAGAGATTCCATGACTCTATGACAGTAGAGTTCGGAAGGCTGACGGGTTACATCAAACTATTCGTTCACTATAGTTGCCAGGAATTTTCAGTTTTAATGATGTTGAAATGGTTAGTTTCTGTTGTTATTACAATATAATACTAACAAGAAGATCTAGTGCCCGCATATATTTATTTAGACGCTGAAGTCCAGAAGTTATTGTCAGTGATACCCTGTTCCTCCACCGGGTGTGTTGTTGCAGCTGCATTGTTGCAGTCAATACAGAATTTGTGATTTGATGCAAACTACAACATTTTCAATACAGTTCTCACTCCAGGAACTACTGGAAATGCTGAGCCTTTTTGAATGATGCGCAACTTTTGAATTTAATGGTGCGATAATAATTACTGAACCACCCTTCTGACCCTGAAATACTAAGTTCATGCGTATGGAGAATCAATCCCTCAAAATAACATTCCAAAATAATAATAATAATCTTTATTAGCGTCATAAGTAGACTTACATTAACACTGCAATGAAGTTACTGTGAAAAGGCCCTAGTCGCCACATTCCAGCACCTGTTCGGGTACACAGAGGGAGAATTCAGAATGTCCAAATGACCTAACAGCACGTCTTTCGGGACTTGTTGAAGGAAACCGGAGCAAACCTACGCAGACACAGGGAGAGCATGCAGACTCCGCACAGACAGTGACCCAAGCCGGGAACTGAAACTGTGACCCTTGCACTGTGGTACCGTGCAGCCCAAAATTCCACGATTTTTAAAATGTTAAAAGTTACGGGTGTTTCTGCACAGAGTTCTGGCTGAGGTGGGAAAACCGGTGTGCAGTTCATCAGTCACACAGTCGGCTTTCCTCGTCACATTGTGCAGCAACTCTGCAAAACAAGTAATAAATGGAGCCGCCGTCACGCTGGTGGGGCGAGGCTGGAAAAAGCTGGCAATGCCAGGAATTCCGAGATCAGGGCATCCTTTTTAAAAGGCTCCCTGATTACCGATTAAAAACTCCACAAAACATTTCCCCATGCACATGGTACCCCCACACATGCACACGGGTAACGCACCCCCCCTTTCCATCACCCAGCTCAACTCACCCATCAGTACACCCCACCCCACCACCACCATCAATGGACACATGGAGCTTCTCACGGATAAGGGGAACCCAACCACCTTCCAATGGAGCTCCCCATAGGGGTTCCTTTGGCACTGGTCCCTGGCACTGATCCCTGGCACTGCCCCAGGCACCTTGGCACTGCCCTTGGTACTGCCCCCTAGCACCTTGGCACTGCCTATTACCAATTCCCCAACACTGCTACCTTTGCACTGCATCCTGGCACTGATCCCTGACACTGCTCCCTAGCACCTTGGCACTGCCTCCTAGCATGTAATCCCTGGCAGTGTCCCAGGCACCTTAGCACTGCCCCCAGTATTGTTCCCTAATACCTTTGAAGTGCCCATTGGCAATTCCCCATACCCAGCACTGCCTCCTTCGCACTGCGCGCTGGAACCATACCACTTCCCCCTGCCAGAGGGCAGTGCCAGGGGCAGTGTACTATCTAGGCATGTGCCACTCAGCCCAGGGGCTGTACATATATTTGCTCCCCGACAGATTCCTTCCGACTCGTTCCAGTTTTTAAAGACCAGTTGTAAACCTCGCCATCAAGATGCCGCACTGGCGAGGAGGGAGATCCAAACATGGAGGGTGGTACAGCTGGAAGCCCTTCAATGTTATTGCAAATTATTTCAATTAGATTTCCAAAGCTTGGTGTAGGAACCTTGTTACATGACTGGTAGGTTTGGGGAAAATCTGCAAACAAGATCTCGCCGGCAAGCTTCTCGTTTTTGTAGTCTCGTGAGATTTCGCAACCACGTGACGAACGTGGACACAAATTACTGGCCAATGGTGTTTTTCAACTTTTTGTGATATTTCATCTTCTCTTTTAAACCATTGTGCATCTATGAATCCTTATTTCATTTCTGTGAAGCCACAAAAAATTGAATTCTATTTTGTGCTTTTTCCCCTCCAACTCGAGTCAAATTTGCTGATGAGACCACCGTAGTGGGTCGGATTTCAAACAATGACGAGACAGAGTATAGGAATGAGATAGAGAATCTGGTGAACTGGTGCGACGACAATAATCTCTCCCTCAATGTCAACAAAACGAAGGAGATTATCATCGACTTTAGGAAGTGTAGTGGAAAACATGCCCCTGTCTACATAATGGGAACAAAGTAGAAAGGGTCGAGAGCTTCAAGTTTTTAGGTGTGCAGATCACCAACAGCCTGTCTTGGTCCCCCCATACTGAGAATAAAGTTAAGAAAGCCCACCAATGACTCTACTTTCTCAGAAGACTGATGAAATTTGGCATGTCAGCTCCGACCCTCACCAACTTCTACAGATGCACCATAGAAAGCATTTTTTCTGGTTGTATCACAGCTTGGTATGAAGCCTGCTCTACCCAAGACCGCAGGAAACTACAAAAGGTCGTGAATGTAGCCCAGTCCATCACGCAAATCAGCCGCCCATCCATTGACTCTATCTATAATTCCCGCTGCCTCAGAAAGGCAGCCAGCATAATTAAGGACCCCACCCACCCCGGACATACTCTCTTCCACCTCCTTCCGTCAGAAAAGAAGATACCAAAGTTTGAGGTCACGTACCAAACGACTCAAGAGCAGCTTCTTTCCTTCTGCCATCAGACTTTTGAATGGACCTACCATGTATTAAGTTGATCTTTTCTCTACACCTTGCTATAACTGGAACATTATATTCTGCAGTCTCTCCTTCTTTCCTTATGTACGGTATGATTTGTTTGTACAGCGTGCAGGAAACAATACTTTTCACTGTGTACTAATACATGTGACAATAATAAATCAAATCAAATCAAATCAAATTTTACTTCCTCGTTTGCTGTCTGTGAGAATCCTTCAATCTGATTAGCTGATCAGATTGCCTGATTATGCCTCTGATCCCCAGTAGATGGCACCAGATACAAAGTTGCATCAGAATAGATGAATTTGAAGCTCGCAAGCCTGTTCAATCATTTTAGACAGCTCGTTGTCAAGATCTGTGGTGGGACTGTCAGTACCGATCACAAAAGCCAGGTTATGAATCTTATATTCTGTGGTTTGCATAATATATTATATTAGCATGCCCATATACACCCATTGTGCATAAACTCATAATAGTGTGTCGATGTTCTATGTTCTATGCAATGAGAACACAATGGCAAAATAAGCATACTTGTATTCTGACCCAACCGCAGTATTCCTCTGCAAGAGGTGTTCAACCTGATACAGTTCAAGAAAGCCACACATTTGGAGCACAGACAGCCTGGGAGATCACAACAGTTTGGAGAAGGAAATACAAGTTGAGAGATCAAGCATCAGTTAGAAAAAGGTGTAGAAGTGAAGGGGCTGATGACAGATAGTTGGTATCAGGACGAGGTCTAGCATATTAAGTGCTCTGAATTTTGTGGTAAAGCATACCTTAGTGGGTCTATTCAAACACCGTCAAAAGGATGCATATTGAAGTTATTTGACACATTTAGGGTGCATCAAGGTTGCTTCCATTTAGTTTGTCACTGAGTGTGTGGGAAGAGAAGTGACATTTGTATTGGAAACTTCAGTTAAGCAGACCACACACTTGTCACTTATCAACGCTCTCACTGCTTCAAGGAGCTTTGGGATTTGTTGCATTTCTAAGTTTGCTTTACACAAGCTCACCAGTCTCACATTAGGACTGGGAAACTACATTTTGTGGTTTATTTGAAGATACTATACAGGATGTCTCAGCAGGCAGATCTACCTGATGGATTTAGCAGCCATTGCTCACAGGCACAGCAGAGCTGCAATCCCTACATCACACTATTAGCCAGGTCACATATAATATAATCTTTATTTGTGTCACAAGTAGGCTTACATAAACACTGCAATGAAGTTACTGTGAAAATCCCCTAGTCGTCACATTCCGGCGCCTGTTCGGGTAAACTGAGGGAAAATTCAGAATGTTCAATTCACCTAACGAGCACATTTCCGGAACTTTAGAATTAGAATTAGAACAGTACAGCACAGAACAGGCCCTTCGGCCCTCAATGTTGTGCCGAGCAATGATCACCCTACTCAAGCCCACGTATCCACCCTATACCAGTAACCCAACAACCCCCCTTAACCTTACTTTTTAGGACACTAAGGGCAATTTAGCCTGGCCAATCCACCTAACCCGCACATCTTTGGACTGTGGGAGGAAACCGGAGCACCCGGAGGAAACCCACGCACACACGGGGAGGACGTGCAGACTCCGCACAGACAGTGACCCAGCCGGGAATCGAACCTGGGACCCTGGAGCTGTGAAGCATTTATGCTAACCACCATGCTACCGTGCTGCCCCTTACTTGTGAACTTGTGGAAGGAAACCGGAGCACCCGGAGGAAACCCACACGGACACAGGGAGAAAGTGCACACCAGTGACCCAAGCTGGGAATCAAACCGGGGTAATCCTGCTCTACATCCTGGTTGGTCGCTTGTTTGCATATTTCCTTAAAGTCATAGGGCGCGTTTCATGGAAAAATTCCAAGTGGCATTTTGGGCACAATTGTAGGGGTGTTTCTTGACAGCCGCATTGTTGTGAATGCGGCCTATATTTAACGGCACTTAATGCCGGAAATTAGCCCCCACGAGTATCTCACCAGGTGTGGGACAGAGGGAAATTTGGCCAATTGGATAAGTAACTGGCTATCACACAGAAGACAGAGGGTGGTGGTGGATGGAAAATTTTCAGACTGGAGGTCAGTTACCAGCGGTGTACCACAGGGATTAGTGCTGGGTCCTCTGCTGTTTGTGATTTTTATCAATGACTTGGAGGAGGGGGCTGAAGGGTGGATCAGTAAATTTGCTGATGACACCAAGATTGATGGAGTAATGGATAATGTGGAGGGCTGTTGTAGGCTGCAAAGAGACATTGATAGGATGCAGAGCTGGGCCGAAAAATGGCAGATGGAGTTTAACCCTGATAAGTGCGAGGTGATTCATTTTGGTAGAAAAAATTTGAATGGGGATTACAGGGTCAACGGCAGGGTTCTGAGGAATGTGGAGGAACAGAGAGATCTTGGGGTTCATGTCCACAGATCTCTGAAGTTTGCAACTCAAGTGGATAGAGCCGTGAAGAAGGCTTATAGTGTGTTAGCGTTTATTAACAGGGGGCTTGAGTTTAAGAGCCGCGGGGTTATGCTGCAACTATACATGACCCTGGTGAGACCACATTTGGATTATTGTGTGCAGTTCTGGTCACCTCATTGTGGGAAGGATGTGGAAGCATTGGAAAGGGTGCAAAGAAGATTTACCAGGATGCTGCCTGGTTTGCAGGATAGGTCTTATGAGGAAAGGTTGAGGGAGCTAGGGCTTTTCTCTTTGGAGTGGAGGAGGATGAGAGGCGACTTAATAGAGGTTTATAAGATGATGAGGGGGCTAGATAGAGTGAATGTTCAGAGACTATTTCCTCGGGTGGATGTAGCTGTTACAAGGGGGCATAACTATAAGGTTCAGGGTGGGAGATATAGGAGGGATATCCGAGGTAGGTTCTTCACTCAGAGAGTGGTTAGGGTGTTGAATGGACTGCCTGCTGCGATAGTGGAGTCGGACACTTTAGGAACTATCAAGCGGTTATTGGATAGGCACATGGAGCACACCAGAATGACAGGGAGTGGGATAGCTTGATCTTGGTTTCGGACAATGTTCGGCACAACATCGAGGGCCCAAGGGCCTGTTCTATGCTCTGCTGTTCTATGTTTTATAACTGGCTGTCTCGGCATTCGATTCGCCAGACTCGTACCTCAGCTTCTTGTCACTAACAAGAGGGAGCAGCTTTTAAAAGCTACCTCAGCACTGACCCCAGTCAAAAAACAAGCATGGCAGCACCCAGATCTCCTCCTCATTTTGGTAAGGTTTCTCAATGCTGTGGATGCGAGACGGGACATGATGGGTGGGTTTCTCCATCCCGCTGCACCAGATTTCTGCTGCGGCCCGCCGTCGCGATTCTCCGTTTTGCCGCCTGGTCAATGACGTTTCCCATTGTGGGAAATCCCCACGACGTGGGAAACCACCCCCCTCCCCCACCCCGGGCTGCCGGCAAAATGGCGAATCCCGACGGCAGAGAATTCAGCCCCGTGTTCTGCCGAGGTGGTCAGAGGACCAGCAGCAGGGTCACCAATACCGCCTCGGAGGCAGTGGCAATGGCTGTCAGTGTGGTCAACATGACCCGAGAGGACCAGCATCGAATGTAGGAAGAAGGCCAATGACCTCCATGAAGCTGCAAGGGCAAGTTACCACCTTTCTCCTGGCTTCAGTTCCACCTGCCGCAGCTCAAATTTTCAACCCCCCCCCCCCCCCCCTTCCCCACAAATCACTGGCAGACGCCTCACACCATCATGTCCCCCTCATTCTCCGCTGCTCCAATGAAAACAACCCCAGTCTATCCAATCTCGCTTCCATCCTGGTAAATCTCCTCCACACCCTTTCCAGTGCTATCACATCCCTCCTATATTGTGGATTCCAGAAGTGCGCACAATACTCTAGCTGTAAGCAAACCAATGGTTTATACAGTTCCAGAATAATCTCCCTGCTCTTAAAAGCTGTGCCTCGGTTAATAAAGACATGTATACCATGTGCCTTCTCCACCACTTTATCCAACTACCCTGATTCCTTAAGGATGGATGGATGGATTTGTTTAATGTCACATGTACCGAGGTACAATGAAAAGTATTTTTCTGCGAGTAGCTCAACAGATCATTAAGTACATGAAAAGAAAAGGAAATAAAAGAAAATACATAAAAGAAAATACATAATAGGGCAACACAGGGTACACAATGTAACTACGTAAGCACCGGCATCAGATAAAGCACACAGGGGTGTAATGTTAATGAGGTCAGTCCATAAGAGGGTCGTTTAGGAGTCTGGTAACAGCGTGGAAGAAGCTGTTTTTGAGTCTGTTCATGCATGTTCTCAGACTTCTGTATCTCCTGCCCGATGGAAGAAGTTGGAAGAGTGAGTAAGCCGAATGGGAGGAGTCTTTGATTATGCTGCCTGCTTTCCCCGACAGTGGGAAGTGTGGATGGAGTCAATGGATGTGAGGCAGGTTTGTGTGATGGACTGGGCTGTGTTCACGACTCTCTGAAGTTTCTTGCGGTCCTGAGCCGAGCAGTTGCCATACCAGGCTGTGATGCAGCCAGATAGGATGCTTTCTATGGTGCATCCGTAAAAGTTGGTAAGAGTTAATGTGGACATGCCAAATTTCATTAGTTTCCTGAGGAAGTATAGGCACTGTTGTGCTTTCTTGGTGGTAGCGTCGACGTGAGTGGACCAGGACAGATTTCTGGTGATGTGTACCACTAGGAATTTGAAACTGCTAACCAATTCTATCTCAGCCCCGTTGATGCTGACAGGGGTGTGTACAGTACTTTGCTTCCTGAAGTCAATGACCAACTCTTTAGTTTTGCTGGCATTGAGGGAGAGATTGTTGTCGCTGCACCACTCCACTAGGTTCTCTATCTCCCTCCTGTATTCTGATTCGTTGTTATTTGAGATCCGGCCCACTATAGTCATATCGTCAGCAAACTTGTAGATGGAGTTGGAACCAAATTTTGCCACGCAATCTTGTGTGTATAGGGAGTAGAGTAGGGGGCTAAGTATGCAGCCTTGCGGAGCCCCGGTATTGAGGGCTAATGTGGAGGAGTTGTTGTTGTTTATTCTTTCTGATTGTGATCTGTGGGTCAGAAAGTCGAGGATCCAGTTGCAGAGTGAGGAGCCAAGTCCTAGGTTTTGGAGCTTTGATATGAGCTTGGCTGGCATTATGGTGTTGAAGGCAGTGCTACAGTCAATAAATAGGGACCATTGTACATGCACACCAAGGTCCCTCTAATCCTTGATGCTTCCCAGGGTCCTGCTGTTCATCATGTACTTCCTTGCTTTGTTTGTCCTGCCCAAGTGCAACACTTCACGTCTATCCTGATTTAATTCTATTTGCCACTGATCACCTCATCCGGCCAGATCGTCTACATCCTCCTGTAATGTAAGGCTATCCTCCTCACTATTGACCACCCCATCAATCTTCATATAATCCATGTATTTACTGATTAACCTTCCCACATTCAAGTCTAATTCATTTATATAAACCACGAGTGGCAAGGGCCACAACACTGATCGCTGCGGGACCCCACTGGACACAGACTTCCAGACAGAAAAACACCCCTCAACCATCACCTTCTGCTTACAGTCACTCAGGCAATTCTGGATCCAATTTGCCAGATTTCCCTGGATCACATGGGCTATTACTTTCAGCCTCCCATGTGGTACCTTATTGCTGGAGTCCAAGTAGACTACGCCAAATGCATTGCCCTCATCCACACACCTGGTTACGTCTTCGAAAAATTCAATGAAATTGGTCAGGTAAGACCTCACCTCAACAAAACCGTACTGACTGTTCTTGATTAATCCCTGCCTCGCCAAATGCTGATTAATTTTGTCTCTCAGAACTGCTTCCACTATTTTCCCCCTGAGAGAGTTTAGACTGTCTGTCCTGTAGTTTCTTGGTTTAACCCTTCCTCCCTTCTTGAATAATGGTTCCATATTGACTATCATCCAGTCGTCCAACTCCTCTTCAATGGCTAGATCTTACAATGGTTAGCACTGCTGCCTTACAGTGCTAGGACCCCGGTTTGATTTCGGCCTTGGGTGACTGTTTGCGTGGTGTTTGCACATTCTCTCTGTGTCTGCATGGGTTTCCTCCGGATGCTCCAGTTTCTTCCCATATTCAAAAGACATGCAGGTTAGGTGGGTTGGCCATGATCAGTACTCAGGGGTACGGTGCTCGGGCATAGATAGAGTGTTCTTTTGGAGGATTGGTGCAGACACGATGAGCCGATTGGCCTCCTTCCGCACTGTAGAATCTATGAAAATTATTGCCAGTGTCCCTGCTATTTCCTCCCTTGCCTCACTCAACAACCTGGGATATATTTTATCCAACCCTGGAGATCTATCTGCTTTTAG
The DNA here is from genome assembly GCF_902713615.1 of Scyliorhinus canicula. Taxonomy (NCBI): domain Eukaryota; kingdom Metazoa; phylum Chordata; class Chondrichthyes; order Carcharhiniformes; family Scyliorhinidae; genus Scyliorhinus; species Scyliorhinus canicula. Next base: position 163,353,276 of record NC_052155.1, on the reverse strand, counting down.
GCCAGCCAGACCATTCAGAACCTCCTCTCTGTCTGTTAATCTCTTGAATTTTATCACAGCCCTTCTCCCTTATTTCCACACCTACATCGTCCCTCCACTAGTAAACACCGACACAAAATATTCATTTACACCCTTCCCTACATCCTCCGGCTCCACACACAAATTACTACTGGTGTTTAATGAGCCTGACTCTTTCCCTAATTATCCTTTTATTCTTAATGAACTTGTTAAACAAACTTAGGATTTTCCTTTAGTTTACCTGCCAGTATCCTATCATACCCCCTATTAGCTCTTCTAATTTCCTTTTAAAGTTCCGTCTTGCACATTTTATACTCTCTATACTCTTCTTGGGTTCCTGTTGTTTTGAGCCCTTGATATTTGCCATAGGCTTCCTTTTTTCTCTTTATCCAATGCAGTATATCTCTCGATATCCAAGTTCCACTGGATATGTTGGTCCCGTCCTTTTTCTTTATTGAAGCATATTGGCCTTGTACCATTTCCTTCTTGAATGTGTCTCATGGTTCTGTCACACATTTACCTAAAGGTGTCTGCTCTTATTTAAAATCAGTCTTGTCCCAGTTCAGAACTTTGATCTCAGGCCCTTCCGTGTCCTTTCCCACAACAATCTTGAATCCAACAGAGCTATAATCACTGATCTGCAAAATGCTCCCGCACTGATACTTCCCGTCTTTGTCGCCTAAAATTGAGTCCCGGACTGACCCTTTCTTGTTGTACCTTTTACGTATCATAGAATCATAGATACCCTGTAGTGCAGAAGGAAGCCATTCAGCCCATCGAGTCTGCACTAAACCTCCGAAAGACTACCCTACCTCGGCCAATCCCATGTAACTCTGTAACCCCACCTCACCTTTGGACACTTAGAGGCAATTTACCGTGGCCAATCCTCCGACGCGCACATCTTTGCACTATGAGAGGAAACTGGAGCACCCGGAGGACATTGACACAGGGAGAATGTGTCGTTATACTGTCAATTTACTGTGAGATCGTGAGAACGAGTGAATATTAGGCTTGAATATCCATGAACTCACCTGCCAGAGTCGGCTGTACAAATGAGTGTCACCCACAGGTGGCGGTCTATATATGCCCCCAGTGAGGGCGGAGCCAGAGGCAGAGCCCACCGGAGTTCCAGTACAGTACCTGGAAGTAGCCGGCATCATCACTCCCAGGTCATGGGTCACATCATTATACAGACAGTACAGACAGCTCATGCATTAGGTGAAATACATTCACCACATGTGTGAACTCCACAGTCACCCAAGGTTGGAATCTGGCACTGTGAGGCAGCAGTGCTAACCACTGTGCCGCCATGCCACCCCAGTAGTGGCTTAAAAAGTTCTTCTGGATGCATTTTAAGAATTTTGCTTCCTCTAAATCTTTCACACTATGACTATCCCAATTAATGTTCAGGAAGTTGAAACTCGAACTATCACTACCCTATTACTTTTAAGCATCTCTGAAATGTTTTTGTGTTACGGGGCAGGGTTTAACAACTCCAAAATGTATTATGGAATCCACCTGACCATAACTGTGTTTGATTTTGGTTAGGATGAGCACAAGAGCCTATTTTTCAGGCGTTAATCAATGGACTTCTCAGGTGCTTTCAATCAAAAAAACAAGCTTTATTCTAAGAACTTAGTTAACATTTGTATAAACGCACACAGCAAGAATTTTTATCAATTACAAACACAAAGACCCCACACAGCTACAGTAGTCTATGTATAACCCTTAATGACTTACCCCTTAACTGTTCCAATTCAATAACAAAATCTAAGTAAAATCAAAAACCCCTTTTCAAAGGCGTGTCCCAGCTCACAACATTCTCACTGGTATAAGACGGCTGTTATTGATACTCTGTTCCCCTTTTCAAACAGCAGATTTGAATTCCTTCCAGAAAGCAATTATTCTTTTAAGTTATCAAGCATCTGGAACAGCTTTTAATACGAAGATAGAGAAAGACACTTCTTTCAACCTGTGCAGTTCAACCAGTCCAAAACTCAAAGCGTAAGTAAAAACTCACAGTGCCACAGCCCAGCTCCACCCATACAAATGACATCACTGAAGCCATGTGATAAGACAAGTCCCTTTCTTAAAGAGACACTCCCATGACACCTGCATATCTGATCTATCATCCCAGACTGTTAGAACATTTGCATGTCATCCTTGCGCAAGGGCCATGCTAATCTTCTCTGTATCATTCTAATTTTACTATACGCGCTACCTAAGTAGTATCACAACATTCCCCAAAGAAAACATTATTTGCATTAAGAGTAAAAATATCTACTCAATAGGGTGGTTGTGAAAATTATTTGTGCAAAAGAAAGATCTCTGTTTAAGAGTTTAAGAGATAAAGGGCGATGCCAAAATCTGAAAAGACGATTGTGCGGAGAATCGGTCGTGAGGCCAAAATTTAGGCTGTCGCCAGGATGCCATACACCGGTATCTCGACAGCGACTTCAATGCATTCTACTCCACACACACAGCAAACATCGTCCATATATCATCAGCGAGCCTTACCCGGTATTCTCTGGGGCTTCTGTGATGCTGCACCTCCTCCGGGAGGGATTTCTGATGGCGAGTTTCACTTGTGGTTTCAAAAATCGGGAAACAGGTACTGTAGCTGCTGAGAGAGAGGGGGTACAAAAAGTGTCCAACGTCGCTATAGTGTGTTGACAGTTGCTTTGCTGGCTGGGGGGGCTTCTGCCAGGGCCGGGGGGAAATATCAGGGGGGCAGCCAGGAGGTGGGTCATGGGGTAAAGGTGGACGGGCATGGAAGACTATTGCTGCAGCCTGCAAGGCAGCTGTGTGGCCAAGCATGCTGCTGACTGCCCACTGTGAACTTAGTGCCACGGGTCATATGGGTGTCCCCCCCAGGACACCCCCCTGGGTAACCTTTGGCCCTAGCTAACCCATCAACTGGATGGGTGCGCTCCAGCACAGTCAATGCCACATTGTTGGCTAGGATGAGTGTGTGTGGGGAGTGCAGTGCTAATACGTGTTTGCAGCTTGTCAGCCTCTCGAGCACCAATCATGACTCCGGCATAACCGACATCACTCGTGTTCCACATTGTTTTCAATGTGATTTTCCACAATTTCACTTTCTGAGTTCATCGTTGGGTGTGTTTTTGATGGAGTTGGAGTGCAGGGTGTTACACTGTTGTACAGTTCCTTCAGCTGGCTTCTGTTTCTACTTAACATCAATCCATCCAATGTTATCGTCTCACACGATCCGAGCTCACTGCACACTTTGGATACTTCTGTGGGTGACCAGCTTCCCTGGGCAGGGTATGAACCGATCCTTCTGTCCTATACACATGCTGGACAGCTTTGCTCCTGCATGTGAGTTGTATGCCTGCTTCATACTTCATTGTTTTTCCAGAAGTTTCTCCGATACTTCTGAGAACTGGGATAGATGATGGCTTGGCAATTGTGTCCTAACCTGATTTCTGAACATGATTTTCACTTGTGCTGCGAAGCCCATACCTAAAAGTGTTGCTCTCAAGTGTAACATGGCAATGGGCATATCCTGATTTGATTCCCTGCACTTCATGATGAATGAATTAATGGTGCAAACTATTCGCTCGGCAAGAACATTGGATCTGTTCAATCCAATGATTTATTGGATCATTGCCCAATGATTTATGCCCCATTTAGCACGCATGTTCATTTTAAAAAAAAATAATTTTTATTGAAATTTTTACAAAATATAAACATCTTAACTCTATTAACAAACAACCGCGGTAACACCCCAAGAACAATACCCCCCCAACTTCAAGAGCAACTTCAAACAAAAGGAAAAAGAAAAAAATAAAAGAGCAGCCAAACAACAAAAGGGAAAGAGATAGCACCCGCCACATCCCACAGACCCATGTACACAGTTCTCCCTCCCCCCAATCCAAACCTCCACCTCCCTCCCCCTTCCCCCCTTCCCCCCTGCCTCCCCCTCCCCCCGCCTCCCCCTCCCCTCGCCTCCCCCTCCCCCCCCGCCTCCCCCTTCCCCCCCGCCTCCCCCTTCCCCCCCGCCTCCCCCTCCCCCTCCCCCCCCGGGTTGCTGCTGCTGTCGGCCTATTTCCCTACCGTTCCGCCAAAAAGTCCAGGAAAGACTGCCACCGCCTGAAAAACCCTTGTACTGATCCTCTCAGGGCAAATTTCACCCTCTCCAATTTAATGAACCCCGCCTTATCATTGATCCAGGCCTCCACGCTTGGGGGCCTCGCATCCTTCCATTGGAGCAAGATCCTCCGCCGGGCTACTAGGGACGCAAAGGCCAGAACACCGGCCTCTTTCGCCTCCTGCACTCCCGGCTCAACTGCAACCCCAAACATTGCGAGTCCCCAGCCTGGCTCGACCCTGGATCCCACCACCCTCGACACCGTCCTTGCTACCCCCTTCCAAAACTCCCCCAACGCTGGGCACGCCCAAAACATATGGGCGTGGTTCGCTGGGCTCCCCGAGCACCTAGCACACCTGTCCTCGCCCCCGAAAGACCTACTCACCCTCGACCCAGTCATGTGGACCCTATGCAGCACCTTGAACTGTATGAGGCTAAGCCTCGCACAGGAAGAGGAGGAATTCACTCGCTCCAGGGCATCCGCCCAGTCCCCTCCTCAATCTCCTCACCCAGCTCCTCTTCCCATTTATCCTTCAGTTCCTCCACCGAGGCCTCGTCTACCTCCTGTATTACCCGGTATATGTCCGAAATCCTCCCTCCTCCAACCCACACCCCCGAGAGCACCCTTTCCCGCACCCCACGTGGGGGCAACAAGGGGAACCCCTCCATCTGCCGCCTGGCAAACGCCCTAACCTGCATGTACCGAAATATGTTCCCTGGGGGGAGCCCAAACTTACCCTCTAACTCCCCCAAGCTCGCGAACCTCCCCTCCACAAACAGGTCCCTCAACCTCCTAACCCCTGCCCTGTGCCAGCCCAGAAATCCGCCATCAATGCTCCCTGGGACAAACCGATGGTTCTCCCGTATCAGGGTGTCCATCGAGCCCCCCATTTCTCCCCTGTGCCGTCTCCATTGCCCCAAAATTTTGAGGGTAGCCGCCACCACCGGGCTCGTGGTATACCTCGTTGGAGGGAACGGCAACGGCGCCGTTACTAGCGCCTCCAAGCTCGTGCCCACACAAGACGCCGCCTCCATCCTCTTCCATGCTGCCCCCTCCTCGTCCATTACCCACTTACGCACCATCGCTGCGTTGGCAGCCCAATAGTACCCACAGAGGTTGGGCAACGCCAGCCCCCCCCTATCCCTGCCTCGTTCCAGGAACACTCTTCTAACCCTCGGAGTCCCATGCGCCCACACAAATCCCGTGATACTCCTGTTGACCCTCCTAAAAAAGGCCTTCGGGATAAGGATGGGAAGGCACTGGAACAGGAACAAAAACCTCGGGAGCACCGTCATCTTAACGGACTGCACCCTCCCCGCCAGTGACAGCGGTAACATATCCCACCTCTTAAACTCCTCCTCCATCTGTGTGGTTGAGCTTGTGCCGGGCCCCCCAGCTCCCCGCCACCTGGGTACATGAAGCTCTTCCCTGCCTGCTTCAATGGGAGCCTACCAATCCCCTCCTCTTGATCCCCCGGATGTACCACAAACACCTCACTCTTGCCCAAGTTCAACTTATACCCCGAGAAACCCCCGAATTCACTAAGAATCCTCATCACCTCCGGCATCCCCTCCACCGGGTCCGCCACGTACAGCAACAGGTCGTCCGCGTATAGCGACACTCGATGCTCCTCCCCACCCCGCACCAGGCCCCTCCAGTTCCCTGACTCCCTCAATGCCATGGCCAAGGGCTCAATTGCCAATGCGAAGAGCAAGGGGGACAGGGGGCACCTCTGTCTCGTCCCCCAGTGCAGCCGACCTCCTCCTATTTGTGGCTACACTCGCCATCGGGGCCTCGTAGAGCAGCCTCACCCACCGGATAAACCCCTCCCCAAACCCAAACCTCTCCAACACCTCCCACATATACTCCCACTCAACCCTATCAAAGGCCTTCTCCGCATCTAATGCCACCACTATCTCCGCCTCCCCTTCCACAGCCGTCATCATAATAACGTTGAGGAGCCTTCGTACGTTTGTATTCAACTGCCTTCCCTTCACAAACCCCGTCTGGTCCTCATGAATGACCCCGGGCACGCAATCCTCTATTCTAGTGGCCAGGATCTTTGCCAGCAGCTTAGCATCGGCGTTCAGCAGCGAAATCTGCCTATATGATCCGCACTGCAGAGGGTCCTTGTCCCGCTTCAGGATCAAGGAAATCAGCGCCCGTGACATAGTTGGGGGCAAAGCCCCCCCCTCCCTTGCCTCATTAAAGGTCCGGACCAACAGGGGGCCCAACAGGTCCAAATACCTTTTATAAAATTCCGCCGGAAACCCGTCCGGCTCCGGCGCCTTCCCCGACTGCATGCTCCCTATCCCTTTGACAACCTCCTCCAACTCGATCGGTACCCCTAGTCCCTCCACCTGCTCCTCCTCCACCCTCGGGAATCGCAGCTTGTCCAAGAAGCGCCCCATTCCACCCCCCTCCACCGGGGGCTCCGACCGGTACAGTTCCCCATAGAAGTCTCTGAAGACCCCATTAACATCTACTCCCCTCCGCACCACCTTCCCAGCCTTATCCGTCACTCCCCCAATCTCCCTGGCCGCGTCCCGCTTTCGGAGCTGGTGTGCCAGCATCCTGCTCGCCTTCTCCCCGTATTCATACACCGCCCCCTGTGCTTTCCTCCACTGAGCTTCCGCCTTTCTGGTAGTCAATAGGTCAAATCTGCCCTGAAGGCTACGCCTCTCCCCCAGCAATCCCTCCTCTGGGGCCTCCGCATATCTCCTATCCACCTGCACCATCTCCCCTATCTCCCCCTCTCTCCCTCTCTATCTCTCCCTCTCCCTCTGCTCCCCCCTCTCCCTGTGGGTTCGGATGGAGATCAATTCCCCCCTCATCACCGCCTTCAATGCCTCCCAGACCGTCCCCACTCGAACCTCCCCGTTATCATTGGCCTCAAGGTACCTCTCGATACACCCCTGAACCCTCTCGGCCACCTCCTCATCTGCCAGCAACCCCACCTCCATGCGCCAGAGTGGACGTTGGTCCCTCTCTTCCCCCAGCCCGAGGTCCATCCAGTGCGGGGCATGATCTGAAATGGCAATGGCAGAGTATTCCACATCCTCCACCCTCGACACCAACCCCCTGCTCAGGACAAAAAAATCAATCTTCGAGTAGGCCTTATGTACGTGGGAGAAAAACGAGTATTCCCTGGCCCTTGGCCTCGCAAACCTCCAGGGGTCCACCCCCCCCCCCCCCCCCCCCCCCCCCCCATGTGGTCCATGAATCCCCTCAGCACCTTAGCCGCCGCCGGCCTCCTACCCTTCCGGGACTTAGATCGATCCAATGGGGAATCCAGTACTGTGTTGAAGTCCCCCCCCATGATCAGGCCCCCCAGCTCCAGGTCCGGAATGCTGCCCAACATACGCCACATAAACCCCGCATCGTCCCAATTTGGGGCAAAAACATTCACCAACACCACCCGCTCCCCCTGCAGCTTGCCACTCACCATCACAGAATCTCCCGCCACTGTCAGCCACCACATTTAACGCCTCTAATGACACCTTCTTCCCCACCAGGATCGCCACCCCCTTCCTCTTCTCATCCAGCCCTGAGTGGAATACTTGGCCCACCCATCCCTTCCTCAGTCGAACCTGGTCCACCACTCTCAGGTGTGTCTCCTGGAGCATGGCCACATCCACCTTCAGTCCCTTCAGGTGCGCAAATACCCGGGCCCGTTTGACCGGCCCATTCAGCCCCCTCACATTCCAGGTTATCAGCCGGATCCGAGGGCTCCCTGCCCCCCTCCCCTGCCGATTAGCCATACCCCACCCCTGCCCACCCCCGGCCAGCGTCCCCTGCTCTGCCAGTTTCCCACGGCGGCAACTCCCCCCCTCCAGCACCCCCTGCAACCTCCAGCTCCTTCCTGACCGTTTCAGCAGCAACCCGGTACCCCCCCTCCTCTCCCCCCCCCCCCCCCCCCAGGCTAGGACCCCTCCTAGCCGCGTCCCTCCCTCCACAGCACTCCCGTGAGCCAGCTAACTTCTGCTGACCCCGGCGACTCCCGCCCTACCTTCGGCTCCTCCCCACGTGGGACTGCCCCTCCTCCATTATGCCCAGGAAAAGAAAACAGCCAGCAACGACCCGCGCTTCTCAGCCCTGGCCCCGCCCCCACCATCTCACATCGCGGGAAACCCGCAATAAGCCCGCGCTTTCGCCCTGCCGGGCCCCGCCTCCTCCAGGGCCACTCCCATTGTCAGTCCCCCCCACCAGCTCCCCGAACTCCCCGTTTACCCCTCTGCCCGAACCCGTCCACCCGACCCCTGCTTAAAAACCCATATAGAAAAAGCAGTACGACATCACCCCACCCACCCTAAGGCCAACCCACTTCTTACACTAAACCAAGCAAATGCAAATACAGTATTATACAACATCCCCCATCCTAGACCCTCAGTTTGAGTCCAATTTCTCGGCTTGCACAAAGGCCCACGCCTCCTCCGGGGACTCAAAATAATGGTGCCGATCCTTAGAGGTGACCCACAGACGCGCCGGCTGCAACATGCCGAACTTCACACTCCGTCTATGGAGCACCGCCTTCGTCCGGTTAAACCCGGCCCTCCGCCTCGCCACCTCCGCACTCCAGTCCTGGAAGATCCGCACCTCCGTGTTCTCCCACTTGCTGCTCCGCTCCTTCTTGGCCCACTGGAGCACACACTCACGATCCACGAACCGATGAAACCGCATCAACACCGCCCGCGGCGGCTCGTTCAGTTTGGGCCTCCTAGCCAGAATTCTGTGGGCCCCCTCTCACTCCAGGGGCCCCTGGAAGGACCCAGCCCCCATCAGCGAGTTTAACATAATCACCACATAGGCCGCTAGGTCCGACCCCTCCAGCCCCTCCGTGAGGCCCAGGATCCGCAAATTCTTCCTCCTCAACCGGTTGTCCAGCTCCTCGAACCGCTCCTGCCATCTTTTATGGAGCGCCTCGTGCATCTCCACCTTCCCCACCACGGCCACGACCTCGTCCTCCCTTTCGGAGGCCTGCTGCTGCAGCTCCCGGATCGCAGCCCCCTGGGCTGTCTGGGTCTCCATCAGTTCACTGCTAGTTACCTTCAGGGACTCCAGCAGCTCCAACTTCAGCTCCTGGAAGCAGCGCAGCAGAATCGCCTGCTGCTCCTGGGCCCACTTCCTCAGCTCCTCGAGGCCTCCGCCGGCCACCATTTTATCTTCCTGCCCCCGTTTTTTCAGAGGTGCTTTCTTCGGTTTTTTCTCTGCCCCACTCCTGGTCCGGACCATGGGACCGTTGAGGTCGACTCCTGTCCTCTTCCCCCGTTGGGATTTGCCGCTACAGCTCCGTTGGGGGCCTTGAAAAGAGCCCCAAAGTCCGTTCTCCGCGGGAGCCGCCGAATGTGCGGCTTAACTGCTCATTGCCGCCACCGGAAGTCCAGCACGCATGTTCTTAAAGGGACTGCCAGAGTACTGTGGCCCGCTATCCAAAAGTGTCTCTTCTGGGATACCGAACAAGTGGAATATTGCACTTATTGTGTTTGTCATGGATGCACTTGGGGTGCCCTTCAATTGTCTGATGATTGGAAGTCATTGTTATGGATAGGGAATAAAGCTGTTATTATTTTAGACAAATAGTACAATGGAATCACATGAAGATATGGAGGTTCTTTATGTTGATGTGGTCGGTGACTCAGGCATGCTTTGTACATCCTCATTACCTTTTCAACTTCATGGTTGATCCCTGTCCAATACACAGTATCCTTTGCTAGGTAGCCTGTTGGCTCTATGCCCTTGGTGTAGCTATGATAATATGCCCTGGCGAAGAGCTTCAGGTATTAAGACCTGTTTCCCTTTGACAACCATGCCTCATGAAATGCCAAGTTCACCTCTGTACTGTCAAAAACATCTGAGGGTGTTAGGCACTTCTTTTACCATATAAGGCAGCCTTCTACAATTACTCCACAGGGGCTGGTTTAGCTCACTGGGCTAAATCGGTGGCTTTTAAAGCAGACTAAGCAGGCCAGAGCACGGTTCAATTCCCGTGCCAGCCTCGCCGGACAGGCGCCGGCATGTGGCGGCTAGGGGCTTTTCACAGTAACTTCATTGAAGCCTACTCGTGACAATAAAGCGATTTTCATTTTCATTTTTCACATAAGGCCTTCAGTTGTGCACTATTTGTAGTTTCCTCCCAACATTAGTTGCATTTGTGTTGACCAAACTCATTAGATTGACACTGAGTACATCTTCTACTTTGATGCCTACGCCAATCAACTGTAGGTATAGCAAAAGCGTACGTTATTCATGAAGGATCCGCCTTCTCAAACTTGCCCCCAGCCTGAGGTGCAATGATCCTCAGGTTAAATCACCACCAGTCAGCTCTCCACCTCAAAGGGGAAAGCAGCCTATGGTCATCTGGGACTATGCAGACTTTACCTTTACCTATGACAAAATATCCACAACCTTTGTCGGATTTGGTAACCTGCTCAATGTGTCTGAAGTAACTAGTTTTCTACCTGGTTTGTAATAGACAAAGTCATACCTCTGTATTTTGTCAGAGGATGTTGTAGTGTGGGTGGTGTACTTGTCAGTGGCTTGCACCAAATCACATCCAATGGTGGTGGCCAGTTTCCACAATGAATTATTTACCAAATAGATTACTTATGGAATCACATGATAGAGATTGCCTGAGCGAATATCTCACACTCTATTTTTGAAAAATTGGATTGTGATTGTTATTGACTTTTGTGGCCAAATGCAATTTGTTTACCATCTTGCAATGTGCGCGCTCTAAAACCGCCTCTTTTCTTGTGTCTTAGTATTGCAGAACACATGTTTCTTCTGACCCTGTTGAAGTGACTCGAATGAATGTTGATGATCCCCCCCCTTCCATACATAGTGAATATCCTTCCTGAAGACCTTTCTTAATGATGATGATGTTTTATTGGCAAATGTATGCTAAGAAGTTGATTAGATCTGAGGCACATCTGCAAATCCTCTCTGCCCCAGGAGAAGGTATGTCTTATAGATCTTTGAGTTTGCCTGGGTCAAGATGGACCCTGGAACTTAATAAATAGAGCTGAAAATGTTCATCTGGACTATGCTCAGTTGAAATTTCTTGCTGTTGATGATTGGTCCTTTGCAATGAGCTGCTGCCATCAGCAAGTGTAGATTTCAGTCATGCTCTTTTTTGCTTCTGCCCATTATCACCATATCATCGGCAGTACGTACACATCCACGGACATTTTCTGTGATTCTGTCCATATGCAGCTGGACCAGATCCTTGCTATTGGATAAACTGAACAGTAATCTCTGGAAGCAATATCTTCCAAATGGTGTCCCAAAAGTAATAATTTATTGAGGTCTCTCTGCCAAACGAACCAACCCAATATCTGTGTTTGGTGTCCCATTTGCAGAGAAAGTTTTCTCCCATGAATTTGGGATTCAATTCAGCTAATGGTGAATTGTTTTATGGACGTCCCATTAGAGCAAGATTTGGATATCTTGGCCCAAGCAAACCCGATTGTGCCAGTTTATTTCAGGACGCCTATGATAGAACTACACCAATCAGAGTGTTGATGTGAATGATGGATTATGCTACTCTGCTCCATGTTCCTAATTTGCTTTACTCGTCTCCTGTATGTGTACACTGCACTTTTTAGGGAGTCAATTGACAGAATTGCATCTTCTCTGAGTTGTAGGACAGAATCACCTCTGAAGCTTCCTCTGGCATCGAATTCACAGGTCTACTTTCTGAATTCAGCAAGCATTGTTCACAAGAACAGCAGAACCACAATTCCTGCACCACACTACGTACTACTGGCTAGTTATTGGTCCCATGCTTCTCTACATCCTGGTTCCTTCCTCATCTGTTTTTTCCTTGAAGTGATATACAATAGAGTTGACATTCTAAGAGCCAACTTAACTTTGCTTGCCAAATGGTGACAGGAAATCATGAGGAAGGATTCCAAGACTTCACAAATTGTAACATAGAGGTTCATCAGTACTGAACAGAAGCAACAAGTTGGCACTCCTTTCAGCTGAACCAGTTCAGTGTCAATATGTAGTCCTACATGAGAGATAGGTAGTAATGTCTCTTAAAAGAATAAGCTTTGAGTAACTCCCGCCAAGGAGATCTTATTGATACAGATCACAACGACTTGTAGAATCGAGTAGGAGATCTTGTGTACCCAGCTGACTAACTAATAAGTGTTATTCTCTTACAGCACAGTAGACATCTTGAAAAATATTAAGGTGGATAGGTCCCCAGGGCCTGATGGGATCTACCTCAGATAACTGAAGGAGGCAAGAGAGAAAATTGCTGAGGCCATGACAAAAATCCTTGTGTCCTCACTGTCTTCAGGTGATGTTCCGGAGGACTGAAGAATAGCCAATGTTGTTCCTTTGTTTAAGGGTAGCAAGGATAATCCAGGGAACTACAGGCCAGTGAGCCTTATGTCAGTAGTAGAGAAATTGCTGGAGAGAATTCTTCGAGACAGGATCTGCCCCCATTTGGAAACAAGTGGACGTATTAGCGAGAGGCAGCGCGGTTTTGTGAAGGGGAGGTCATGTCTCACTAACTTGATAAAGTTTTTTGAGGAGGTCACAAAGATGACTGATGCAGGTAGGGCAGTGGATGTTGTCTATATGGACTTCAGCGAGGCCTTTGAAAAGGTCCCTCATGGCAGACTGGTACAAAAGTTGAAGTCACACGGGATCAAAGGTGAGCTGGCAAGATGGATACAGAACTGGCTCGGTCATAGAAGGGAGAGAGTAGCAATGGAAGGGTGCTTTTCTGATTGGAGGGCTGTGAATAGTGGTGTTCCACAGGGATCAGTGCTGGGACCTTTACTGTTTGTAGTATATATAAATGATTTGGAGGAAAATGTAACTGGTCCGATTAGTAAGTTTGCGGACAACACAAAGATTGGTGGAATTGCGGATAGCGATGAGGACTGTCAGAGGATACAGCACAACTTACATCATTTGGAGACTTGGCCGGAGAGATGGCAGATGGAGTTTAATCAGGACAAATGTGAGATAATGCATATTGGAAGGTCTAATACAGGTAAGGAATATACAGTGAATGGTAGAACCCTTAAGAGTACTGACAGTCAGAAAGATGTGGTGTGCAGGTCCACAGGTCACTGAAAAAGGCAACACAGGTGGGGAAGGTAGTCAAGAAGGCATACGGCATGCTTTCCTTCATTGACCGGGGCATTGAGTATAAAAATTGGCAAGTCATGTTGCAGCTGTATAGAAACATAGTTAGGCCACACTTGGAGTATAGTGTTCAATTCTGGTCGCCACACTACCAGAAAGATGTGGAGGCTTTAGAGAGGGTGCAGAAGAGATTTACCATGGTGTTGCCTGGTATGGAGGGCATTTGCTATGATGAGTGGTTGAATAAACTTGGTTTGTTCTCACTGGAACGATGGCGGTTGAGGGGTGACCTGATGGAGGTCTACAAAATTATTAGGCGCATAGACTGAATGGATAGTCAGAGACTTTTCCCCATGGTAGAGGGGTCAATTATTCGGGGGCATAGGTTTAAGGTGCGAGGGGCAAGGTTTAGAGGAGATGTACGAGGCAAGTTTTTTTACACAGAGGGTAGTGGCTGAAACTCACTGCCGGAGGAGGTGGTGGAAGCAGCGACGATAGTGACATTTAAGGGGCATCTTGACAAATACATGAATAGGATGAGAATAGAGGGATACAGATCCTGGAAGTGTCGAAGATTTTAGTTTAGACAGGCAGCATGTTCGGCGCAGGCATGGAGAGCCGAAGTGCCTGTTCCTGTGCTGTACTTTTCTTTGTTCTTTGAATTATTAGTCATTACTAAGCCAATTAATTTCAGATCTGACTTGGAATTGAATAGTCCTTTCTCAGTTTTCTCATATTGAACAGCATTTAGTTCCATTTGCACCTCCTCTTCAGATAATGCAGCAGAATCCATACATATCATTGAATCATAGAATCCCTGCATTGCAGAAGAAAGCCATTCAGCCCATCGAGTCTATCCCGACCCCTCTGAAAGAGCACCCTACCTAGGGCCACTCCCACACCCAACCCTGTAACCCCAACTAACCTTTGGATGCAAAGGAACAATTTATTATGGCCAATCTACCTAACCTGCACATCTTTGGACAATGGGAGGAAGCCGGAAGACCCGGAAGAAAGCCATGCAGACACGGGGAGAAAGTGCAAACTCCAAACAGACAGTCACCTGAGGCAGGAATTGAATTTGGGTCCCTGGTGCTGTGACGCAGCAGTGATAACCATTGTGCCACTGTGCTGCCCCACAGTAATCAGGCTTGAGTTCATTAGTGGGTAAGTAACATTTACACCACACAAGCATCAAGCAATGACTCTTTCAAATGAGAAAGGGTGTGATCGCCTCCCTTTGGCATTCAGTGGTATTACCATAACTGAATTCCCCAACATCAACATAATGGGGATCACCATTGACCAGAAACTGACCTGGAACAGCCACATAAATATTGTGGCTACAAGAGTAATTCAGAACTTTGCTATTCTGCATCTACTAACGCAGCTCCTGACTCCTCAAACATTTTCCTATATTTACGAGGTACAAGTCAGGAGTGTGAGGAATGTTCTCCACTTGCTTGGATGAGTGCAATTTCAACACTACTCAAAAGGTAGATAACGGGGAGCCAATGGATGTGGTATATCTGGATTTCCAGAAAGCCTTTGACAAGGTGCCACACAAAAGGTTGCTGCATAAGATAAAGATGCATGGCATTAAGGGTAAAGTAGTAGCATTGATAGAGGATTGGTTAATTAATAGAAAGCAAAGAGTGGGGATTAATGGGTGTTTATCTGGTTGGCAATCAGTAACTAGTGGTGTCCCTCAGGGATCCGTGTTGGGTCCACAATTGTTCACAATTTACATAGATGATTTGGAGTTGGGGACCAAGGGCAATGTGTCCAAGTTTGCAGATGACACTAAGATGAGTGGTAAAGCGAAAAGTGCAGAGGATACTGGAAGTCTGCAGAGGGATTTGGATAGGTTAAGTGAATGGGCTAGGATCTGGCAGATGGAATACAATGTTGACAAATGTGAGGTTATCCATTTTGGCAGGAATAACAGCAAACGGGATTATTATTTGAACAATAAAATATTAAAGCATGCTGCTGTGCAGAGACCTGGGTATGCTAGTGCATGAGTCACAGAAAGTTGGTTTACAGGTGCAACAGGTGATTAAGAAGGCAAATGGAATTTTGTCCTTCATTGCTAGAGGGATGGAGTTTAAGACTAGGGAGGTTATGTTGCAATTGTATAAGGTGTTAGTGAGGCCACACCTGGAGTATTGTGTTCGGTTTTGGTCTCCTTACTTGAGAAAGGACGTACTGGCACTGGAGGGTGTGCAGAGGAGATTCACTAGGTTAATCCCAGAGCTGAGGGGGTTGGATTATGAGGAGAGGTTGAGTAGACTGGGACTGTACTCGTTGGAATTTAGAAGGATGAGGGGGGATCTTATAGAAACATTTAAAATTATGAAGGGAATAGATAGGATAGATGCGGGCAGGTTGTTTCCACTGGCTGGTGAAAGCAGAACTAGGGGGCATAGCCTCAAAATAAGGGGAAGTAGATTTAGGACTGAGTTTAGGAGGAACTTCTTCACCCAAAGGGTTGTGAATCTATGGAATTCCTTGCCAAGTGAAGCAGTTGAGGCTCCTTCATTAAATGTTTTTAAGGTAAAGATAGATAGTTTTTTTAAAGAATAAAGGGATTAAGGGTTAAGGTGTTCAGGTCGAGGAGCAGGCTCGAGGGGCCAGACGGCCTACTCCTGCTCCTAGTTCTTATGTTCTTATGTTCAATGCCATCTAGGAAAAAGATTGCTTGATTGCCATCCCATCTACCACCTTGAACATTCAATCCCTTTACCAAAATGGTATGTGCAGTCTGTACTATCTCATACAAAGGATCTATTGCAGCAATTCACCAAGGCTTCTTTGGCAACATATCCATAACCTACAGCCTGTACCTTCTAATAGGACATGGGTAGCAGGTTAATGGGAACACCATTGCCTCCAGGTTCTCCTCCAAGTCACACATTAGCCTGAATTCGAAAGATACTGCTGTTCCTTTATTGTCACTTGGCCAAGGACGTGCAACATCCTACTAACAACATGTTGGGGAAACATTCAAGGCACAGACTAATGCAATGCAAGAAGGAAGCTCACTACCCCTTTCTCAAGAACAATTACAAATGGACAATAAATGTTGGCGATGCCCAAGTCCCATGAATTAATTTAAAAGAACTTCACAAAACTTAACACTCAAAAATGCTTCTGAGTAGCACTAAATAAGACAAGTGTTATGCCCAGAAGCTCATTATTGTTTCCATCTGTCGAATCTTCTAGAAAATTACCAAACGTAAGAATGTATTCTCCTTTTTATGTAACAAGAAACAGGAAAATTCATTGTTTATGACATGACAAAATGGCAACCTTTCCTCGGCGATAGCTTGTTTGCCTCTGAGTCACGGAAGTCCAAGTTCCACTCCAAACTTTTAATTGAAGGTCCTGTTGCACATTTAGTGGTGCTGCCATTTGAATGAAATGTTAAGGGAAAGCACCGCCTGTTCTCTGGTCAAAGATACCTTGGCATGATTTCGGTAAAACGGTAGAGAAGTGGGCCCTGGCCAATATTATTTCTCAATCAGCATTGCAAAAAGGTCAGATTACCTCATCATTGTCTCAATGCTGTTTGAGGGACTTTCCTGTGTTCAAAGTGGCTGCAACATTTCCTGTTACAACTTCCTTTCAAAAATATTTAATTGACTTTAAAAGCTTTGAAGCAACCTACTGTTATAAAAGATGCTTTATTAATGCAGTGGCTTTCTTCTGTATATAGTAAATGTACATATGATATATATAATGTATGTATATATCAGGTTGGGAGGCAGTGGCGCAGTGGTATTGTGACTGGACTAGTAATCAGAGACCTCAGGCATGGGTCTGGGGACCCGGGATGACATTCCACCATGGCAGATGGTGAAATTTGAATTCATTAAAATAACCTAGAATTAAAAGTCTAATGATGACCATGAAACCATTGTTGCTTGTTGTAAAAATCCATCTGCTTCACTAATGTCCTTTCGGGAAGGAAATGTGTCGCCCTTACCTGGTCTGGTCTGTATGTGACTCCAGACCCACAACAATATGGTATGTGCTCAGGGATGGGCAATAAATGCTGGCCCAGCCAGTGCCGCCCACATCCCATGAACTAAAGAAAAATTAAATACATGCATTATAATTATATATTTACATTTTCTCATAATCTTTCCTTTATATTTCATGTTTCACTATCCTAGAATAGCATGTTCTGCAACATGGCATCACAAATGACATTGGGTTATTATATTCCCTTGAGTGAGGGATAGAGAACATCAGTGCCAGAGATGTCATTAATAAACCTGTCTGTGCTTGAAATGTGAAATTTCCCCTCTGCACCAGAAATGAAAAAAATAATTAAGTTAATGGCCAAGAAGAATGCATTCCGCACTACAAAGGTGGGAGTATGTTTTCCAGCAACTCTGAGGTAATTCTTGGAAATAGTGAGTCGGCACTTTGCCTTTATAATAAATAAACCATTTCGAAATAAAATAAACATTAGTTGCTTGGTTGGATTCTGTCCCAGTGCGCACAATTGAAATCCTCATACAATCGCAGAATGATACAGCAAAGATAAAGGCCATTCAACCCATCAGCCAGCTCTATGAAAGAGGTATCCATTAGTCCCTGATCAATTTCCCATAGTCCTGCAAAGATTTCTCCTTTAAGTATTCATTCAATTCAATTTTGAAGGTTACTGCTGGATCAGTTTCCATTAGCCTTTCCAATAGGACATTCCCAATCATCTTTTTTCTCTCATATAACATATGTTTTGTTTTGCTAATTACCTTAAATCTGAAACCTTTAGTTACCAACTCTTCTGTCAGTTTCTCCTTTATTTACTCTGTCAAAATTGCTCAGGACTCAAACCTCCCCTTAACCTGCTTTGATCCAGGGATCCAATCCCAGCTTCTCCCATCTCTTCACCTAACTGAAGTTCCACTCCTCTGATAACATTCTAGTCAATCTCCTCTTTACTTGGGGCCTAAGCAGTATTTTATAACACTTCCTTTGCATTCTAGGTCTCTATTTATAAAGTTGAAGGTTCCATATGCCTTTTAAATAGCTTATTAACTTGTCTCATCACTTTCAAAGATCATGGGGCATTCAAACCCAGGACTCTGTTCCTGCACCATATTTAATATTGTACCATTTATTTTATGCCAACTTTCACAATTACGTTATTGAACAACACTCCAATAATTATGGGGAGAGGGAGGAAGTGCAGGAAAATCCGACAAGGCTGGAGAGAAACAGGTCTTGCTGCATTCAATGGGGCAAATCATCAATTTCAGCAGAGGCTTGAGAAAGTCCACAGTCAGCAGATGAGTGGCTGTAGAGTTTCTTAAGGTGGCAGTGGGAGCACTCCCACGGCCCAAATGAGTGCTATAAAAAAAAATCACACCCCCCCCCCCCCCCACCCCACTCCCCCTGACCCTGGCAGAAGCCCCCTGGCCAGTGGCACACCTATCAGCAAACTATGGTGATGTTGGATACTTTCTGTATCCCCTCTCTCTCTCCCTCAGCAGCCACAACGCCAGTTTAATTTTTTTTAAAAACAAGTGAATATGATCGAGAACTCGGCCCATCGGAGGCGGAGAATCGCGGAGGCCCCGAATAATATTGGGTTGAGCCTGCTAATGATATGCAAACGGTGTTTACTATATGTGCATTCTGGACCACATTGACGCCGCTATCGAGGCGACGGAGAATTGCGATTTGGCGTCAAATCGGCACCCGCCGCGATTTTGGCGTCAGGACCCATTCTCCGCCCAATTGTGTTTCTCGATTTTGGCATCAATTCCGCCCGGGATATCTGTTGAGTTATAACCTAGCATTAGTAAATGCTTTCAGAAAAGATGGTTTTGAAACACATGAGGCTATTTCTACCATTATCTTCAGTAGGAATTCATGTCAAATATTTGAAGATCAAGGGCGAGATTCTCTGACCTTCCCATGGCATGTTTTTCAGCGAAGGGAAGCGGCCCACTGTTGGGTTGCAGCGGGCCCTGCCACTGTCAATAGGTTTTCCCATTGAATCTATCCCACGTTGCTGGAAAACCTGCGGCGAGGTTGCACTGTTGGCAGGACAGGGAGATCCCGCAGGTGTGTACGCCAGGAAGACTCCACCCCGTGAATTTAACTAAATTCTTAGCAAATGACCGTGATGAATGTCAAAGTGTATGTTTGAAACATCAAAAGTTAAGAGGTTTGCAAACAAACTATCCAGTAAACGTCCAAACATTTCAATGTACAAAGCGTTTTTTAATAACATGAAAGAAGGAAGAAAGTAGGAAATGATATGAATTGACTGCTGTACCTTACAGAAACAAATTGATGTGTCTGAATAATAATGAAGATTTTGAACTGCAAATTCCAAACATAACTGAATGTGAGTCATGGTGTCGCCAACGAAAATCTGATAACGTACATAAATAGTTCATTTTCATGATTATAATTCAGTGAAGTATTAGAAGCACCTCACCCCAACAAATAGTAATTTTAGACCTTTCTGAAGTCAATTTACGTCATAGTCCCACTGATACAGTACTTGTTCTGTGCAAAGGTAAGAGCCATGAATTCCGTTTGGATTTATCACACAGTGAGGTGCTTATGTTATTCAGGTCAACTAGCAGTGTTCCAAACAGAAATGAGGGATCATAAAATAAAGACCTGGTCAACATGAATTGCTCTTGTGCCCTCTGAACAGCTTTCTATGAAATAACAGCCGGAGAACAGAAAATCTGCCGGTCTGGTGAATTGAGAAATGGTGCATTTGAGGGGACGAAGCATTAAGAATTTGAAGAATGCATAATGAAAAACATCGGGGGAATTATAAAAATTAGGCAAAGCTCTTTCCTAATAGAGTTAGTCCAAATGAGAGTAAACTTTTTACATAGAATTTACAGTGCAGAAGGAGGCCATTCGGCCCATCAAGTCTGCACCGGCTCTTGGAAAGAGCACCCTACCCAAGGTTAACACCTCCACCCTATCCCCATACCCCAGTAACCCCACCCAACACTAAGGGCAACTTTGGACACTAAGGGCAATTTATCATGGCCAATCCACCTAACCTGCACATCTTTGGACTGTGGGAGGAAACCGGAGCACCCGGAGGAAACCCACGCACACACGGGGAGGATGTGCAGACCCCACACAGACAGTGACCCAAGCCGGAATCGAACCTGGGACCCTGGAGCTGAGAAGCGATTGTGCTATCCACAATGCTACCGTGCTGCCCCTTAATGTACCGCTTTTGACTTTCGTTTTGATCAAATAAACCATGAAAGGATAGCACTGGCCATAATTAAGATCTAAGTGTTTTCATTTAATATATTAATGCTAAATTAACTTTCACTATAAAACTAAAATAAAAATCAGATGCTGTAAAATGGGCTGCAAATTTTCTTCAACCTCTTTTACATTCATGCACAGAGCAAAAATCTACCTCAAGGCAATTAAAATAAGAAGGTTTATTAAAATAAATGACAGAACATTCCCATGTGAAAGTATGAAATGTTTACATGTTAGTATTATCAATATATTTTCTAAGCTATAGTGTAACAGTAAATAAATTCAGTGATGAATATGTGTAGCCAACATGCCAATCAACATTTTCTGTTGTTTTACGTGCCAGATGTAGTCACAAATCTTCTGTGAACTAAAATGCCATGATATTAAAATCTTGCATTGAGTACACACTTCCTGTTCACGTGCCCCACTTCCTGTGCCATGATTTTAGATCATGTTTTGTGTCAATATTTGCCATTGTAAATTGGAACACTCCCAATGCAATTTTCCTATGTCAACTGTCACACCATAGTTTCTTGTGTTGGCCACTAGGTGGCTTTGGGGAATTACTTTCTGAAACCTCTCTTCCAAATTTGTTGCCACTTCATATATATATATATTTCTAAAATCTTAATAACTGACTGTGAGAGTGTCACAACTGATTTACTAGTCTACTTGGAAAGGTATTGGTTTGAAATGCGTGAATTTGCAAGTACCTGATGTAATTATTTAAATGGTCAAAGCACATCAATACAGTAGTTATGTCAACTTGACATTGTATTGCAATGAAACTGGCACTTGTTTCTTCTGCCCACCTCAAAATAGCTTTCCGTAGCAATTTTAAGGACAATTATGCCCTTTTAAATTGCATCCACACAGTGCACCAACCACAAAAAAACCATGCTGTTTCTTTGGCTTCCCCTTTTTCCCCTCAATGAAAAATGATTCCCAAGAATAGTACTGAGTAACTCAACAGCACCCGATTAGGCTGGGGAATGTTTGTACCTGGAAGGAAATTACTTATAAAGAGTCTGCCTTCTTAGTGTGTGGTACTAAATAAATCTTATTTCAATATTATAGCATGTAAATTAAATTGTTTTTTTTTGTTGAAACATTAATTAGATCCTGCCATAGGTTAATTCTTAAGCCTCAGCCTCATGAAACTTGAGACACAGCTTTTCAGAGAATCAGTCTGGAAGAGGTATCATTGTTAATTTTTTAAAATTAATTTATGGGATGTGGGCATTGCTGGTTAGAGTAGCATTTGTTGCCCATTCCTCGTTTCCCTTCAGAAGGTGGTGATGAATTGCCTTCTTGAACTGCTGCAGTCCTTGAGGTGTAGTTACACCCACTGTGCTGTTAGGGAGGGAGTTCCAGGATTTTGCCCCAGCGGCAGTGAAGGAACCATGATATATTTCCAACTCAGGGCGGTGAGTAACTTGGAGGGGAGCCTCCAGGTGCTGGGGTTCCCAGATACCTGCTGCTATTGCAATCTCTTCTCAGTGACACTTGAAGTAACAAAGTGAAACTTCTTGTTTACTTTTATGAAACTATGATCCACTATCTGGTGCAAGAGACGGCAGTGGAAACTGCTGATGCTAACCTGGTTTAGCACGCAGCTAAAGAGCTGGCTTTTAAAGCAGACCAAGGCAGGCCAGCAGCACGGTTCAATTCCCGTAGCAGCCTCCCCGAACAGGCGCCGGAATGTGGCGACTAGGGGCTTTTCACAGTAACTTCATTTGAAGCCTACTTGTGACAATAAGCGATTTTCATTTCATTTCATCACACTCCTACACCAGCAATAAGAGAATTTCTGCTGAATAATATGTTTAATGCCAGAATATGGGAGAGATTCTCTGGCCCTCCCACGGCACATTTCTCGATGGCGGTAGGTTCCCGCTGTTGGCCAGTGGCAGGCTGTCAATGGGATTTCCCATTGAATCCACCTGACGACCACAAAACCCATGATGGAGGTGCTCCATTGGTGGGACCATAAGATCCTGTTGGTGAGAACTGCCAGAAGATCTCACCCTTTATATTATTTCTCATAAAGTTCAGGATTCAATTGAAAATAGTAGAAAAAATATGAAATTTCAGATGTGCACTGTTAATTTAATTAAAAACACGAATAAAGAAAGAATAAGAAATGCCCTGTCAGATTATTAATCTCCCCACATTTTCTTCCAGTTAAATTCTGCATGTAATCATACCCAATTTTAATTTCATTTTGAACAGGCACTGATTCAACTCTTTTATACCAACAGCAAAATCCCTTATCCACTACATTATGAGTCAACATTACATTCAGTATGTCTATTCTATATCAGCAAGGAACAAAATAGATCTTTCAATTATGAAAAAGAATGTGAACTTTGTTTTATAACTCACATTTATTCATAAGTAGTGCATAGGGTCAATTTCCCATCACAACATTAAAAGGGTAATTGATGCGCCAAACATTTTTGCATGTATACCATTAATGAAAAAAGCAGAAGACAGCAATACCTACTTGACTCCAGTTATTATTATTCCAATGAGAAAATAAATTGCTAATTACCTGGTATAAAGTTGTATCTTGCCAGAAATCCAACAGATTCGAGCTCACCATCAGCAACAAATTTAATCCATAAATATCTGCCCGATGATGTTATAAAAGGTGGAATATTTTGACCACAATAACGTCCAATCTCGGTAGAAAACCCAAAAGGTCCATCCCGCACCTCGATATGGTCAAATTTACATTCCCAAGAAGGTTCAACGGAGTATTTTTCATCAAAGTAAAGTTCAATGCTTTGTCTTGGAGCAGCTAAATGGTGATATAACATAATTAGTTCAAAGATAACAAAGAAATATTCAGAGTTGACATATTATATTGCATGTGTGTAGTGTACTAAAGGAGGATGGTGGTTTTGGATGATGCAACACATGCCATCCAGCCTAACTCAGAGCATATAATGTCATCTGAACCTTATGTGCACTGCAATCTTATAACATATAATGTAAATATTTTAAACAACACCAATATTAATATATTATAAATTAGTGCTTCCCAACCTGTCCTCACTTTGACCCGATTTTGATACTTCAAAATTGTTGCGACCTCTGAATGTGAGGCAGGTGGGGGTTGGAACTGTGGAGGTAGAGGGGGGTAGAGGTGTGACGGAGTGTTTGGGGTGGGGAATGGGAAGGGCTGTGGGAGCAGAGGGAGAGGAGAGAGAAGTGAGACTGGGGGATGTTTAAATTGCTGAGTTAATTTCAGCAGAATCCCCTACTTTTTCACTCATTTGTTTGAGCAAGTATCAGCCAGTCGATTATGCCAAGTCCACCACTGGGCAGGAAACGCGAGCGCCTCACACATGTTAGCACTCAGTCCAAGCTCTACTGCAATCAACGCTGCCTCAGAGCTCATAACCCCAAAGTCCCATCTTGCGAACCCAGTGGGATAGCGACCCCAGGTTTGGGAAGCCCAAAATAAAATATGCTATCACTATTTGTTGCTTTTACATGTTGAAATAATTTGTATGTTTATTTCATGTTGCACCATACTGACAATCGACTGCCAATAATTAATCCATGACATGGTTGAAATATGGAAGATATTCTTACATTAATTAGGCTGCATTGAGAATACAATCTGATTAAATAAAAGCAACATCTGTTAAATTCCTTTCAGTTGCAAAATAATCTAGCAAAGGAGAGCTGCTTGGCACGCAACTTCTGAAAAACTCAGTGAAGACATTGGGAAATACAAAAAGAAGCATTTTTAGAGGTCGAAGAATTTATTTGAATGATGCTCTTGTGGCTTAAAAATGCATTGCATATTATTTGCTTTGTCTTAAATACTTGGTAAATATTCTGAAAATGTCTGCTGACCATACGCCAGAAAATCAGATTGGTTATAATATAAGGTTAAAGTTGCTCCCACTGTAGAAATAACTAGATTTATTCAAGACAAAACTAAAGTTGTTTTTCCTTTGCTGGTTTTAGTTAAAATTCTTGTGAGAATTTTATCGGTGACAATCCATAAAGTCTCATTTTACATTCGCTGCAGCATGTATTATGTGAAATGCCCTTTATTCATACCTTCAATGATGTATATGCACTCTCTGTCAGGAGGGTACTTGTTTGGATAATTGGGAGATGTGAAGAAGCCACCATTTGGATTCTTGATCCAAGAGCCACATTGCACTGACTTTGAAGAGGTTGATTTGTCTGTAAACAGATCAGAGTCAGCATCAAACGAGTATTCAGTGAAACTTATTGATCTAAAACACTAATGTATCCCCCCTACTTTGACCAGTGGTAGAACAGGTTGAGTCATAAATCTATGATAGCCAGGGGTAGGGTGAAGGGCTAGGGTGCACAAATGAGTCTAGGGTGGGGGAGCACACAGACTGACTACCTCAAAGTGAGGTAGGATTTAGGCAAAATAGGAGGGATGAAGAAAAAACTTATGTGGCAGATTATCGTGCCCTAAGAATGCCCCAAAGTGCAATTAGTTACTTTCTGAAGTGCAATCAATTGCTATATCAACAAATGGAACAATAATTTTTCATCGCACCATGTCTAATAAACATGAAATGAATCTAAGTTTAGTTGAGGGCACTGCAATACGGTGGTTATATTACTAGACTAGGAATTCAAAGACCTCGATTCATGGCCTGGAGAAATCCCACCATAGCAGCTGTGGAATTTAAATGAACTAAAACAAATCTGGAATTAAAAAGTTAGAATCATTAATGCTGACCATGAAACAACTGGAATGTCATGAACATCGATTTGGTTCACTGGTATGCTAGAGGGAGGGAAATCTGCAATCCTTACTCTGATCTGGTCCATGTGTGCCACCTTAACTGCCCTCTAAAAGGTCCATTCAGTTGTGTTCGAGAAGGTAGCTCACCGCCACTTTCTCAAGGGAAATTAGGGATGGGCAATAAATTTGGGCCTTGCCAGGGATACCCACATCCTGTGAATTAATTAAACAAATCAGGTAATCATGTCTTTGTGGCATTGAATGAGGGAGCAATATTAGATGGACACCTTGAATGTTTGATGGAGTAGTAGGGGCCCTGATATGAAGTATGGCTCCTGGTTATATCTGAAACAATATACAGTAAATGAAATTACATATTTATGCAGGCAATCTGCGTTCTATTTTATTCATAGGATTAATGATAGGTGATAAGCAACTCACTACAAAATTCATAGGGGGCAATTTCTGGCAGCCTATTTAGGTGCTAAACAATTGCTGAGGTGGCCAAGATGGGAGTCTTGTGGTTTGAAATCCGAGTTTAGCCCAGGTTCAACAGAATTTGTCATTTTTGTAAAGGAGTTGAAGCTTGCGCAAGAAATTGCCACCCAAAGACTTGTTAACAGGCGGAATGCCATGTAAAATGCCTCATTGAAGAGTATACATGGAGCTTTGGTGCCTAGTACTTATCTTGGGACATCCTTTCCCAACATGGTATTGATGTAGATGCCATGCACTACTGAAAGGAATATTGGCTATTTTATCTTCATTTGCTGCTGAAGCTTTGTAGAAGATCTCCGAGTCACAATGGGAAACCTTCTTGGGCACCTTGTCAAGATTTTGCCAACGCTCTCGCAACACTTATCCCTGAAATTCCATGAGGACTTCACCTGCAGTGCTGCTCACCTCAGTGGAGACTCTAAAGGGGCCAGCAGGAGAAAGGGAATGCCAGCTCATGGGAATATTGTGAGGAGTCGATGCATTGGGGTTGTGAGGCTAATGTATGGGCCTGGGTGGGGTGCTCTTTCTTTTGGAGGATTGGTGTAGACTTGATGGGCTGAAATGCCTTCTTCTGCACTGTAGAGATTATAGGGGTCCTATTTGGTCTCAGTGAAGAATGATAGGAGGACATGGGACAAGATACAGCAGCACCAGTTGCAGCAGAAGAGGACTGGAGGGCAAGATCGTCCCTTCTGCAGCTGCAGGGCATCCCTTCTCCTCTGGACTTCCTCCAGAAGGACTTCCAGTGCCACAGCTGAGAAAACTTCCTTGTTCTCTGTGAGCCGATGTGCTACAGTGTACCAGCCAGCACAATCCACACTGTCAGTGTAAGTGCGGAAATGGAGTTTGCATGTACTGCTCCATTGGATCTGCTCAACACCTGAGAGTTAAACCTGCAAGTTTCTGGTTTAGCATCTCCAGGCAAATCCAAATTATGGCAATAAGCAATTGGGACCATAACTGTGTGCTAAATTCTGGCTTCCAACCAATGTGTTTTATTAGCACAGCACTGACTTAGCACCTGCTTTAGCCTTAGGAACAAAGATATCCCCATATATTTACTACACCATCTATATGTCTAAATGTGGGTTGGAAGAGTTTGGATTGCAATATCTCCTAGCCATACATGTTGTTGAATTAAGTTCGGGCAGATATTTTGCTGCAATGTGACTTACAGAACATGCTGAGTCCAATGATATGCAAGTTAGGTGGATTGGCCATGGTAAATTGCCCTAGATGGGAGTTACAGGGATAGGGTGGGGGAGTGGGCCTGGGCAGAGTGCTCTTTCAGAAGGCTGGTGCAGACTTGATGGGCTGAATGGCCTCCTTCTGCACAGTCGGGATTCTATGATTATGATCAGGAAATAGTTATATTTCGGGATAATATTTTGGGTTGAAAATAACCAATTGGGGGTTCAACCAACAAATAGCCAGAAAATTGAAATTCAAAATGGGGCGCTTTGGCATGTCCAGGCATAAGAAACATTATTGAGAAAGGAGAGAATATATGCTTCCCCCTTCCCCTCTCCTCACTCTGGATAATTTCTTTGGTCTCTACTCTGACAGACATTAAACTGCAGTGTCTGCTCTATGCAGTAACTGTGCTGGGCAAAGCATTTCAAATGTTGTAGCCATTTCAAACTATGTGAGTCACTTCCATGCTCGACAGGTCACTGCAGCAAACTCTGAACAAAAAGTGTGACATTATCTGCTGTCAGTGATTACAATCAGATAATTAGAAAAACAGGAAGAAAACGTGATTATGAAAGTAAGGGCACAGTGATGATTATTACCTGATGTCTTTTTTGTTGACACACACAACCCTAGCAGGATGAGATTTGATACAACTGCAAGAGGAGAGAGAGAGAAAAAAAAACACATTTATCACAGGGATGTTTTTGTTCTGTTTGCATTAATATGGGTAAGTAGCTACACATAGCTATTAACTGCGAGCAACGTTGAAGAAAATCGCTTTAATACTGCGGGTAGCAGTTCATGTACTTTTGCGTCTGCCTTTATGAATATGTCTCACCTTGCAGTTTTAACACTAATTATATTTATTATTCACGCCTGGGAGGTTTCACGTGTTTATCTCCATTCACTCGGAGACGTCTCCAGAGTACAATTCAATCTTTAAAAAAAAACATGTTCATCCCTGCCCGCATCAGTTTTCTACTAACAGCCTAGTATAACCCACAAGTTAATAATGGTAATCCATTTCAAAAGTTCGCTTTGCTATGGGGGGCGGGGGGGGGGGGGGGGAGATAATCATCGACGATTGCTGAGAGTTAAATAATTTGAGCTTGTGCAGTATTGATTCGGTAAATAAATAGGTGTCTGGCAAAGGGGGTGGAAGGCGAAGCAGAATAAACTGGCGATGCAAATAGACCGCGCTTTGGGGAGACAGTTTGGTTTTCTGAGTGAGCACTGGTGAATCAAAGAGTGCTCAAAATAACCCTTCTGCTGTCTCTCTCCATCTCATCACCCCCCTTTTCCCCCATCCCATGGTTCTTTCCCAATGCTGGCTGCATCTCTATTGCCTAATGAATGCCCAGTTGGGTTTCTCCAGCCGCTATGGGGTCCCCTTCGCGTTCTATACAGTTCTATGACTAGAGTGCCACAACCACCCAGATATCGACTGTCTCGAGCATCTACTGGAAATCGCATCGGCAGAACTTACCGTGAAACAGGCTGAGCCGCTGCCCATGTACCATGTCTGGTTCTTATGCACGGGGCTCCAATCCAAACTAATTCCATTTAAGCAGTGCGTGCCTGACAGGATGACGGAAGATGGATGGATGGATGGATGGATTCAGGAACAAAGCTGGTAACACAAGACCATCCACATTCCACACACCGTTCAGAACATATGTCCAGACATATGTGTGTGTGCGCGTATGTGTGAGAGAGAGGAAGAGTGTGTGTTTCTTCCCCAAAAACAAAAACTCAACCAAAACTAATCCCCAGCAGTTTCGCACAGGACCCCGGCTTGATCAGAACATCTCCATGATTCCCGCACCACCGTCGCCACGATCCTTGGCTCCTTTTGATGCATTAAAGGGATTAACAGGTCCGTCATCAGCCCCTCTGATCGCTCCACCTTTGCAATCTTCTGGGAGAAACCAGGAGAACTGCTCCCCCCCCCCCCCCCCCTCCCCTCCCCACACTTTTTGTTTTCCTCAAAGCATATTTCACACCCGCAATCGGTGAGAAATAAAGACAGAAAGGAATGAAACACGGTCAAGATCCCGTTTGTCTGGCAGTCAAAAGATTTCTCTCCAACTTGTTCTGATTTTTCCCTCCTTCCCCATCCACCCACCGTTTGGAAATCGCTCTTACTGGTACACAGATAGCTCCTTCTTTGCCTCCCGTCTCCTCACCCCCCCCCCCCCCCCTTCCCCCTCCCTCTGCTTTTTCCCTTGGACGTGTTTTACATTAGATTTCTCTCTCTCTCTCTCTCCCTGGGCTGCAACAATCCAAGCGAACCGAGAGCTCTCCTCTCTTTCCTCCTCTCTCTGTCAGCCGGTGTCGCGGTGTGTGCGAGAAATTAAAAGTTCACCCCCCCCCCCCCCCCCCTCCACCCTCCCCTCTCTTGGCACCGGGAGCTGGAAGGCAAAGTAATTCGGTCACATGTCAGTGAATCCAATTTTTTTTTGATAAGGTTTTTGGGGAGGGGAGGGAGGGCATTCAGTTAAAAATAATGTAGCCACATCACCAAGACCCTGCAAACAAAAGGTCAGCCAGCTGTGAGCCACAGGGAGAGGGGGGGGGGGGGGACATCCATCAAGCCAGGTTCAGAGGTGAAAGGTACAATTTCAACAACACACAAACAGGGGTGCTGGGTGGGGAGATGGCAAGGCACAGGTTAAGTTGTTGCAATCAATATCACTGTGCCTCTGCAGCCAGGAAACATGGCGGGAATCTCAACAACTGCAAATATTTTTTTTTTTTTGTTTGTTGTTAATTTATGATTCAGACGCGCAGTATTCACGCCGAACTGGCTCCAGACAGGAGCAGGTTGGGCAATGAACGGCTGTCCCGAGGCGCCCAGGGTTCCCTCGTCCTGTCAGAACCCGAGCATCAAGTTGCAAGCGGCTTGGGCAAAATGCCTCCCTTGTCAAATGCCACCCTTGTCAAATGCCACCCTCCCCCCCCCCCCCCCCCCCCCACAACACTCCCCCAATCCCATTCCAATCTCCACAGATGTGTGCGTGCTCCCTCTTCCCAGCCCGCCATCCATCCACTCCTCACATCAAAGGTGCCGCGCACTCACTGGCCTTTTCCTTCCCTCGTCGGCGAGGAGACTGCAGCTATTCCAAATCAGAGAGAGAGAAAAAAACTTCTGAAGATTTGATTGATAGATATGCGAACCCATTTAGCGGACAATATTCTCTCTCTCTCTCTCTCTCTCTGACTCAGGGAGCCGGCTGGAGGCAGAGAAAATAGAAGAGTCCGCAGCTAAATACCTCAACCTGGAAATTTAGAATGTGCGCTTGGACAGTGTAATAGAAATGGATTAAACTTGTCTCCTCATATATTTTATATACACACACATACATGCATACATATTTATAGTATTCACATGTATATTACATTTATTTACATTGACCAATACACACGCATACACATATATATGGATCTAAAGTGTGTGTGTGTGTGTGTTGTCGAGTGGTGCAGATGTGGGAGGACACGGTTCGGTGCTGTGGAGTCTCGAACTGGTGCCGTTCGCCTCTGGCTCCGAACAATTCCATCTTCCCCCTCCTCTGGCGCTCAGAATGCTTCAGCGTCTCACTGCAGTGAAAGGAACTCCATCATTCTTCTCGGAGGGGCGGCGGCGGAGGCTGAGGACCGAGCGAGTTGCAGAAGAGCTGCTCTGCCCCCCCCCCCCCCCCCCCGCTGTTTTCAGTGTTGATTTTGGCAGGACAACTTCCGCGTCGTCCGAACAGAGAGCTCCGAATGGATCTCTCGCGTAACCACCCCCTCCACTCCGGATTAAACAGTTGCCCTCACCCTAGACCGCTTTAAATGAAGAGCGGACGCTGTGAGCTCCCCCTTGCACCTGCCCCGAACCCTCTGTATCATTTTTGATGCAGAATGCACATGGACTCGTAGGTGACCCTCCCCCCCCCCCCCCCCCCCCCCTTCCCACCCCTTCCTTCCTACAGAGGGGCGCAATTGGTTTCAACAGATATTCTCGCATTTTCTTGGGGTCCGCATTCAGGCTGAGTGGAACCCAGAAATGAGGAAAAAGCTGGGAGCAGAGGGTCCCAGGATTCACCCTGGAACCTGGCCGTCCAATTCACCCCATCCTCCCTTCGCCAACTGATATTTCCAAGACCCATGTCATGTTTCCCAACGAGTGTCAGATTGTGAATGTTTGGATGTGAGAGGTTACACTAATGCACGGTTAAAATAATAATAATAATAATAAAAACTTGGACAACCTGTGTCCAACAATGGTGGTTGGAAATAGATCGACACAAATCCATCCTTTTCACCACTATCGCCCTCTTTTAACTCACTATCAACAAGGCACCGTCGTGAGTTCCTGAGGTCAGCGCCGTGCAGGCCAGATTGCAATTTCTACCTGCTTTATCACAACATTGGATGAAACAGAGCCAGCTATTCCAGATCACAAAGCAAAGAGAAAATGCTGAAAAGTCTCAGCAGGTCTGGCAGCATCTGTAGGGAGAGAAAAGAGCTAACGTTTGGAGTCCAGTGACCCTTTGTCAAAGCTGTCAAAGGGTCACTGGACTCCAAACGTTAGCTCTTTTCTCTCCCTACAGATGCTGCCAGACCTGCTGAGATTTTCCAGTGTTTTGTCTTTGGTTTCAGATTCCAGCATCAGCAGTAATTTGCTTTTATTCCAGGTCACATCCGGGTTGCGCACATTTTATAACCACCCTGCAAACCCAGGGTTACCAGGAAAATAACACTGTAGGAACAGCAATCCAGGCCAACGCTGTTACTGTGGTTAGGAATGAAAGTGTTAAATCATAAGCAGGTCCCAGAGGCAACCCTGAGGCATTAAGTTCACAATGACATAAATCTCCTGATTTGTGGGAGGGTACTGAAAAATTATTATGATAGCTGCTAGATTTTTATAAAATAAAGCACAGATCTGCTGAAAATCCTACTCTGCCCACAATCCCACTTCAGTCTCCCAATATTCCTCCAAGATATCGCAGCAGATAAACTAATGGGCGGACCTACTGGTAATGAGCAAGTCTCCACACTATCAGCAAGCCAGAACTATCACAGAGTATCTTCCACCTGCCTGGATTGGTGAAGCTGCAACAATACTCAAGAACATTGACACAATTCAGGACAGTCGGTCCACCAAATGTGTCCCTACCCCATTGATGTGGCTGGAATATGTATAATTGCAAGACACACAGCATCCACTTACTCAGTGTTTCTTCCAGAGACAATCCAGTGAATCCCTACATTGCAGAAGGAGGCCATTTGGCCCATTGAGTCAGCAATGACTCTCTGGAAGGACACCCTGGGCGAGATTCTCCATCCAACTGGTGTGGTGCGTCCCCGTCGGCAGTGGGATTCTTCGTCACGCCAGCTGGCCAATGGGGTTTCCCATTGTGGGCAGCCCCATCAGGAAATCCCTGGGTGTGGGTGCGCTGCTGGCGCTACGGAGAATCTCTCCAGTGGAGAATCCAGCCCCCTACCTGGGCCCACTCCTCCACCATATTCCCACAAACCCACCTAATCTGAACATCTTTGGCCATTAAGAGCAATTTTAGCATGGCCAATCCATATAAGCCGCATATCTTTGGGCTGTGGGAGGGAACCGGGGCACCCGGAGGAAACCCATGCACACATGGGGAGAACATTCAAACCCGATATAGACAGTCACCCACAATGGGAATCAAACCCCGGTCTCTGGTGCTGTGAGGCAACCATTGTGTCCAAGGTCTAGGCCTATAACTTGTACTATTGAAGAAAAGGACAAAACCAGTGATGTCAATGGTGAACACAAGACACATGAAAGTTCTCCATTCATGCTGTAACATCACTGGATTAACCTAACACCACAATGGCAGCATCAATGTCCCAAGAACGGCAACATTCCTGCAGGTTCACTGTCACTTTATATGGGCAACAATGAATGGGCAGTAAATGTGACCGTGCCAGCATCCATAAGAGACATCTAAAAATGGTCATGGCCGTTTTACATCAAAATGCCAGGTGGTGAAGAATACAATTGCAGCCAATCTTTCGACGGTTTTATAAACATTTATTTATGAAGATTCACAATTGTGAATGTGGGGCGTATGATCAGTAAGTTCGCAGGTGGCATGGAAATTGGCGGTATGGTAAATAACAAAGAGGAAAACCTTAGATTACAGGACAATATTGACCGGCTGATCAGATGAGCAGAATAGTGGTAAACGAAATTCAAAATTCAACCCTGTAAAGTGTGAGGTGATGCATTTGGGAGGATTAACAAGACAAGGGAATACACAATGAACAGCAGAATGTTAAGTACAGAGGACCAGAGGGACCTTGGGATTGTCATGTGAGAGTGCCTTTAAGAAATGGATGTTTAAGCAATGTACCTTTAAGAAATGGATGTTTAAGCAATGTACCTTTAAGAAATGTAGCAGCTCATATTACTGAAGTGATGTCAGAGTGTGGGTGGAGCTGGATTTTTTAGCTCAGACATTTTGCAGTGTTTTGGTTTCAGTTTTGAGAGGGAGCAGCTGAAAAGTGCCTGGCTGGTTTGCTGTGAGCTGTTTGAAAGGAAAAGCCAATTTTGAGGAAAAGAGCTTGGGTGTGTCTGTGTTTACTGTGAGCTGGATCTGTGGTGATCTCTGCCATGAAAGACTATCTCTGAATCATTTGGGTGATTTAAACTCATAATAGTAATGTCTTTAACCTGATGTGTTTCTGTTTAGAGGTGATAAGTCTTTTGGAGGTTTGAAGGAACATTTTGAGGGATTATTTAGTGTTGTATTATTTTCGGGGTTATCTTTGAAGTAAGGGGTGTTAAAAGGTTAAGTTGAATTCATGGAATAAACATTGTTTTATGTTTAAAAAACCCACGTGTCCATAATTGTACTACCACACCTGGGGAACAAGCCGTGTGCTTCAAAAGCAACAATACATTAAAGGGAGAGGCTGGTTGCACTCCATGATACATTTTGGGGTTCTGAAAACGCCGCTCCCATAACAGGGTGAATGTCCAAAGACCCCTGAAGGCAGCAGGACCGGTAGATAAGGTGGCTAAGAATGCATGTGGGATACTTGCCTCTATTAGCTGAAGCATAGAATATAAGAGCAAGGAGGTTATGATGAAGTATAAATTGCTCGCTAAGCTGCAGCTGGAGTACTGTGTGCAGTTCTGATCACCACACTATAGAAAGTGCACTAGAAATGATAACGGAGGAGTTACACCAGGATGTTGCCTGGGCTGGAGCATTTCATCTATCAAGAGAGGCTGCTTAAGCTGGGGTTATTCTCCTTAGAGCAGAGAAGGCTGAGGGGGGACCTGATTGAGGTGCATAATATTAAGAGGGACATAGGGTAGATAAGAAGAAATGTTTCCCCTGAGTAGAGGGGTTAATAACCAGTGGGCATAGACATCAGGTAAGGGGGCAAGAAGTTTAGAGGGGATGTGGCTGATTTTCACCCAGAGGGTGGCAGGGATCAGGAACTCACTGCCTGAAAGGGTGGTAGAGGTGGAAATCCTCAGAATATTTAAGAAGCATTTAGATGAGCACTTGCAATGCCATAGCATACACGACTACAGATCAAGTGCTGGAAAATGAGATTAGAATTGATAGATGCTTGATGACCAGTACAGACATGATGGCCGAAGGGCTTCTTTCTTTACTGTAAAGCTCTATGACTCCATACATGATGAGCATACACCTACTGACCGGGCAGCACGGTAGCATAGTTGTTAGCACAATTGCGTCACAGCTCCAGGGTCCAAGGTTCGATTCCCGGCTTGGGTCACTGTCTGTGCGGAGTCTGCACGTTCTCCCCGTGTGTGCGTGGGTTTCCTCCGGGTGGTCCGGTTTCCTCCCACAGTCCAAAGATGTGCAGTTTAGGTGGATTGGCCATGCTAAATTGCCCTTAATGTCCAAAATTGCCATTAGTGTTGGGTGGGGTTACTGGATTATGGGGATAGGGTCGAGGTGTGGGCTTGGGTAGGGTGCTCTTTCAAAGAGCCGGTGCAGACTCGATGATCCGAATGGCCTCCTTCTGCACTGTACATTCTATGACCCAACAATCACAGTTTCAGTCTTTTCCTATTTAAAGGAACAAAAGCGAATCCCTGGTTAAAACCCATTATGTCTGTACAATGAAACACATTTTATGGGCAGTTAACAAATTCATTTCCCTCTTTAAATGTAAACCAGTTGATATGTACAACCAAAATTTTATAACAACTTAAATCATTTACCTTCCTATTCTGTACAAAGCATTACACTCCTCTCGGATCTCTATCAGACAATTAATGATACCTATGCAGCCATTGAATTTAAAGATTTCCTTTCATCCCAGTTTCTGTTTAAGGGCCGCAAGGTCAATCATAACATTTTTTCCACACAGTTTTTGTAGAGCGTATACTATGCAACATTGAACGATTTATTACATAATATTCAGTGAACATGCAATTTTCAAGATGCCTATTGTACAGAAAATCACGCACAGATTTTGACAAATGGCATTCCATGTCCTCTGCCGCCATAAGAGCTCGTGTTTCAGAAGCCAAAGTAATATTAACAAGTCCTATTTCTATTTTCTCAACTTCCCAAGCTGAAGGACAACATTTTCCATTCTTACTCATAAAAGATATTAACAAAGCAGCTTCACTCAGAATACCCCTCAGGAAGGTTTGCACATGAATCATTTCTAGAAATGATTAATCTCATGTTATTTGGGTAACTTAAGGGTGGAAATTTAAGTATGCATTTATCTAAATGTGTTTTGTTTAGAGTCATAAGGCTGAATGTCCGAAACCCCATCCCCGCATCCCTTTCACGTCCGTTAGAAACGTGCCTTCTCCCTTTGAATGGGTCCTTTAAACTCACCTTCATTATGGCACCTAATGGTGCTCCTTCACTTCGCTTCGCTTTTCTGCTTTTGCACTTTGCCACTGGAGCTATGAAGGTGCTTTGCTCATTCAGTCTCACCCGGCCCGAGTCATGAAGGTCAGGCGAGATAGGGTGCTGGATTCTCCGCAGGCCCGCTCTAAATGCGATTTTGGCGCAGGGGCAGAGAATCAACTTTCGCGCCAAAATCAGGCCCGGCACTGCTCTACCGATTCTCCAGGACCCGAGAATCGGCAATTCCGCGATTTACTCCGCGCGGCTTGGGGGCCATTGCCTGAGGCCTGCCCAGCGATACTCCGCTCCCAGCCGGCCTAGTTCCCGTCGGCATGGTTGTAACCACCTATTGCCGTTGGGGAACCGCGCGTGGCAGATGCGGACTCAGTCTGCTGTTGCCCTGTTGGGGGGGGGGGGGGGGCGGGCATCAGGCACCGGGGGGGGGGGGGGGGGGGGGGGGGGGGGTCTTACGGGCGGCTGGGAGACATATCGGCCAGGTCTGATGCAAGGGCGCGTGGCCGATCGGGGGGGCTTACATTTCGGAGCTGCCTCCGTGGTCCGAGGCTGCCATGGCGCTCGGCGCAGCCACTGCAGGCCACCACCCTGCACATGTGCGGACTCAAAACCGGAAGTGTGGGGGCCCGTATGCACAGCTAAAGTTAAAAATCTATCCAGGTCCCTGCTCGCCCCCTGAAGGTAAGTGAATCGACTGATCTTTGTTTGAGGAAACTCCGGAGTGCAACGCCAGCATTTTTAATGCCGGCATGGGGACACAGACCCATTTTGGGAGAATCCAGCCCAGGGGCTTTACAATTTAAGTGCAGGTAAGTCAGTACAGAGTGGCAATGTGCCACTGGTAGCCACTCGGAGGAAGTTACAGACCAATATATTTTAAGATTTGTTCAAAGTTTGCTGCGGAAGTAAACTGAAAATTATCAGAACATGTTACCACCCAATTCAGAAAACAATCAGATACCGTCAATCGAGTGGCTCAAGTGGGTTGAGCTTGAAAGCAGTTGCCATGCAACCATTGGGAGTGAGACCATCAACAGGAAAAGTCCCACTGGACGTGGATCAGTCCTACTTAGATTGGATAAGAGCAGTCTGCAGTCAACATAGTCTCTGACTAGCTAGAGGGCAACTATATGTTTTAATCACTGTGTACTGTTTCCAAGTTTAGGATTTGTCAATAATGCTGTTAGATTTGTGGTGAAATTGTGTCAATTGTGATCTTCAATCTCTCGGATGTAACACTGCCAAGCTGCCGGCCCTCTGATTGGCCGTTGCTGGTAAAATCCTTTCTGGGATCTACTTTTATTTCTGATTAAAGGCAACCTATGAGTTGGAAAACCTTTGATCACAGAGTAAATACGGCACACAGAAGTACATTTGGCCCATCGAGTCCATGCTTTCTTTATATGTGGGATAATCCAATCTGTCGCATTCCCCTGCTTCATCCCCATAGCCTTGCAAGTACCCTTTCAGTTCCATTTTGTAATCTTTGATCATCTCTGCTTCCAACACCCTTTTAGGCAGTGAGTTCCAAGTCATTCCCATTCGCTGCACACAAAGTTCTTCCTCACTTCCCTTGCATCTATTGCCTAAACCTTCAGTCTCTGTTTAATAATCCTTTTGCAATCAACTAATGGGAACAGATTTTATTTGGCTATCGTATAGTGATGAAGGAAGAGATTGTTAAATGTTATATTTCATATTTGTGGCAGTAATGTTATTAAAAACCTTAGTTTCAAATGCATACAGGCAATGTGTTTATGAAAGCTGTAATTAAGGAGTCATAAAAAGTTAGGTAAACATTTTCTTGTTTAAAGAGAGATGGCAAATGGGATATTGTCTTGATTTCTGGAGGTTCCCTGGAGTTTAGATAATTTATGAGAGAGTGGTGTTCAGTCCTAGCTAAGCAGGTCATGGAATTTAGTGGGTTAGAGATGTTGTAACCAATGGGAGGAGCCAGGTCTGTCTAGTTTGCAGTTTTGCCCAATGCTGTTAGGTTGAACAGAAAAGTCTGACAAGTCAGCGGGATTTTGAAGTTATTCCTGTAAAGGACCTCTCTCTTGCACAGCTAAGCAAGTAACCTGTTTTGTTAACTTTATTTAATA
Source organism: Scyliorhinus canicula (assembly GCF_902713615.1). NCBI lineage: Eukaryota > Metazoa > Chordata > Chondrichthyes > Carcharhiniformes > Scyliorhinidae > Scyliorhinus > Scyliorhinus canicula. Next base: position 163,315,331 of record NC_052155.1, on the reverse strand, counting down.
CTGGTGTTTGAACTGTATTTGTTTGCTTAATTGGAATTAGTGGCAGGCGTAGTTAGTCAGTTAAAGTTTTCGCTTTTATTTAACTGTTAATTGTAAAGCTGTTTCTTTGATGGCAATGTGATTAATTCTTTGTCTAATTTCAGGTTTATTTTAACATAAAAGTTACCAATTGTTCAGAATCATCACTCCTGGCTTGAAGTATCCTTTCCTCACAATTTTACAAATTGAATAATTGTTTGCTGTTCTCATCCGGTATCCGAACATAAATGAAGGTCTGGTCCGGTATCCTAACTTTATCTAAACCTGTCATGATCTTGTGTACCTCCATTAAATCTTCCCTCAATCTCCTTTACCCCAAGGAAAATAACCACAGTTTCTTCAACCTAACCTTGTAGTCAAAATCCCTAAACCTTGCAAACTATTCTGGCAAACCTCATTTGCACCCTCAAAAGGGTGGCCGTAATCTCGCAGAAGTCTATAACTTAACAGAATACTCCAACTATGGCCTAATCAGAGTTTTGCTCTTAAATCAGGCTCTACTTTAAGGTGTTTCATCTTGATATTTAACTCCAAAATGTTAAAGCTGGCATCTGGTCTAGTCTGACTGTTCTACTAGCTCAACTGACTGATCAAGCTTTGCAATTCTTCTGTCTCTTATTTAAATATAACATCATCTTTCTGTGAAGAACTGGTATGATTCCCAGGATGTGAGTAACACCCTCTAAATAGCGTTGTTGATTTAAAGTTATTCCAAACATAATGTGCTTAATATCTTGAATCTCCCACAAACCAATTTTAAATCATATCCCAAATCTTATTTATAACACATTTCGCAAATTATGCAGTACCACCCAGTATGAAATCATTAACAAGCATCATGAAGTTTTCTGAATCATAGATCCCTGCAGTGCAGAAGGAGGCCATTTGGCCCATTGAGTCTGCACCGCCTGTCCGAAAGAGCACCCTACCCAGGCTACCCCCATCCCCGTAACATTTTGGAAACTAAAGGGCAATTCAGCATATCCAATCCTTTAGAGTACAAATAAAATATTTCAGATTTGTTTTTGGAAAACAGCCCATTTTCAACAAAACAGGTATTTCACTGCAAAACACTATTGCTTGAATTTTGTTCTTAGGGTGTATCCAAAGTTGGCGCGGGTGGGTGCGAATATGAAGGCAACTCGTGCCCAAGATTGCATTGGTGAGGCAATGTTATGCTGGGTGGCCAATTAAGGCCCGCCCAGTGTGTAACATGTCTGCTAATTGGGTCTCTGTGCAGGCAGGGGTAGGGAACACATCGGGCACTGGATCCAATGAGGTTCCATTGCAGAGGGGATATGAGGATATAAGCAGAAGATGCAGCTCCCTGAACAACGCACAGAGTTTTTGGGGAGGCTGAGGGCACTGTGTGGCTGAAGATCAATAAATTTACTGCTATCCAGTAATGTCATCAATGCCAGGAGATGATGGAAGACGGGAGGGCAAGACGGGTGGGCTAAATGCCGCCCGTTTCACAGATGAGTGCCTGTCTGTACCAGTGCAGGAAGTCAGTGCCAGGAGGTAAATCCTGATGCCCAGGGTTGGAGGGGAAGGCTGCCACACTTGACTAAGATTGCCTGGACTGAGGTAGCTGTCCAGGATAGTGGGAATGGTGTTGTACGCTGCACCTGGCTGCAATGCCACAAAAGGATTAATCATCTTTTGTGGTCGGCAAGGTAAGTACAGAGATGGCATGGACCTGTGTGGAGACGTGTAGCCGGGTATCCATTCCCCTGTGGGCTCAGGGGTATGAGTCTGTATGCCAACTGGCACTGAAGCCTGCCCAGCCAAGAATGGATTATCAGCACAAAAGGCTGCAGTTCATGAGAAGGGGAAGGTGTACCACAGTGAAATAGCCTGCAAAATGCCATGTGGGGGAAGGGGGCATTTCGAATGGTCCTCATGGAAGAAGGAAAACGAATGCACCTTTCTATTGCCCCCTGTCAGGAGAAGACAAGTCATAAAAATGCAGGGCGAATCTGTATTGCTGCGGAAGTCCCCAGTCTGCTAGTCCTGAAGAGGAGGAAGAGATGCTCTGGTGTTGGACTGCCAGTAGCCAGTTTGCTTGGTTCTGGTGAGATTGGGCTCTGGAATGAATGTAAGTGTCGAGGTACAAGATGAGTGTGCAATGGTGATGGAAGAGTTCAGAGCCCCCTCTTATCAGAGTGTGAGATGTCTCAGCCAGAGTGCCCATTGAAACTCCAATACAGATGTTACCATGTAACAACTCTCCATTGTCTCAGCGGGTCACCTGGCTTGTATTGTGACCATGGCAATCAAATTCACTGATGTTTTGCCTTCCTCCTGCAGATGAGCCCCCCCCCCCCCCCCCCCCCCCCCCGCATTGCAGTCTTTCCCTCCTCCCAACATCAGGCACCAAGGAGGACATTGCTCCTGTACCTACACCACACTATCCTTCAGTACCAGGCACCAGCGGAGATACTCACATGATGGTGAGCATTAGGAAGTCACCTCCATGGATAGTGCAGAATGGGGAGGGCACATCACGCTGACAGGTGACATGACAGCAATGCTGGGAGAACTGCTGGAGACCAGGATTCTGCTGAGTCAGAGCAGATGATGAGCCTCTGAAGTTGTCCATCAGGTGACAGACGCTTTATATCCAATGGTATCTGCGGCGATATCTGGTGGAGATCCATGAGTGCTAAATTGACCTTGCACACCAGGCACACATACTCCCCCATTGAGAGACTTGTAGAGGCAGCTTAAGGGATATCCTAGGTGTGGCCAGGGCTCACACTCGGGTCTGCAAGCCAGCACACCGACTGTGACCCTAACCTAGTCTCTCTGTTAGGTATCCTTCCATCAGCGCTGATCAGGGATGTGCAAACGCACCTCAAGCTGGCAGACGAGCTGCCTGTCACCTCTGTGGGCTCTTCTCAGTGTGCCCCAGTCGTGGGCAGCAGCTCCTCCTGCCATCTGCCAGTGGCCGCTGCATCTGAGGAGACCAAGTCATGGGGCAGGATGATCTTTTCCAGCCGGAACCAACGCAGGATGCCCAGGAAGGTCAATCCAGACACCAGAACAGCATGTCAGCAGGCTGCCTCCAATGCTGCTGCCAGCGAGTGGGGGAAGGCACCAAGATATAGCACCCATAGGTGTACGTTTAAGGCAACTTAAGGCAGTGTGTCATGAGTGACATTATTTGCATTTAATACTTTGAATTTTCTGTTAGGTTTGGAATATTTGTACGCTAATTTGACATTAATGTGAAGTCACATAAACATGTTCTTCAATTCAATGCGCTGAGTTGCCTGTGTGTTTTGGTGGCCAGATGGTGCGCAGGCTTGTGGAAGGCTTTGCATAGTGCATGATTTCTGAGTTGGGCTCTGCAGGAAGGGTTTCTTGCGATTGGATATTGTCCATTGGATTGAGTCGACCTCCATGCTATAGATGCCTAGCTGAATATTCATCGATCAATACATCCCTCACGTCCCTGCCCACCTGAATATTCCTATCATCTGCCTCAAAATCCAAGGCTGATCCTTTGACCCAACACTGGAGGCATCCACCCTGGCCTGTAGTCCTGCCTCATTATCCTCAGTCTCCACTGGGTCCCCCTTGTCAGAACTAGATTGTGCAGATTGAAACAGAGAACTATGAGGGAGACCCGCCCTGGCGAATATTGTAATGATCCCCCAGATTGGTCAAGGCATTGGAAGGGTATCTTGAGCACTGATGGTCCTCCCCACCACCACTTTTGTGGATGCATGATTTCTGTTGTATCTCTACTCTGCCCCAGTTCTTGAGTGACAGAGTGGGGTCATCAATAAATAGCCCTTGTCACCCAGGAGACATCCATTCAAATCTGCATGCGCCACAAACAGCTTTGATACCTTAGAACATAGAACAGTACAGCACAGAACAGGCCCTTCGGCCCTCGATGTTGTGCCGAGCCATGATCACCCTACTTAAACCCACGTAACCCGTATACCCGTAACCTAACTCAACCCCCATTAACCTTACACTACGGGCAATTTAGCATGGCCAATCCACCTAACCCGCACATCTTTGGACTGTGGGAGGAAACCGGAGCACCCGGAGGAAACCCACGCACACACGGGGAGGACGTGCAGACTCCACACAGACAGTGACCCAGCCAGGAATCGAACCTGGGACCCTGGAGCTGTGAAGCATTGATGCTAACCACCATGCTACCGTGAGACCTTGGAGTGCCACAGCAGGTATGACTCGTTTGAGCTCCCTGGGTAATGGGCATAGAGTTGTAATGTCTTGTATTCACAGTCAAACTGCACATTCATCGAGTAGTACCCCTTCCAGTTGATGAAAGCTCCCGGCTCTCCTGCCGGGAATCCCGGGGGAAATCCAGCCATTACTGCGGATCCCTGGGCTCTCTTTGCCTGTCCATCTGTCTGGTGGTTGATGAAAATTCGGGCATGTCTGAAAATAGTATCAGTCACTAGCTTGACACAACTGTGTGTGGCTGGTTGTGAGATGCCTCACAAATCCCCCCACTAAGCCCTGAAATGAACCAGAGGCATAGAGGTTGAGGTCTGCTGTGACCTTCCCCGTGTAGTTGGAAGCAATTTCAGAACCCATCGTGTCGCAAAGGGATGTCACTGTGTTCCTGGAGAGGCATAGCCTCCTGAAACACTGGACCTCAGACATTTGCAGGTAGTAGGTGTGTTGCCTGTATACTCGAGCTTCTGTGTAGTGGTACCTTCACCTCCTGTCTTGGCCTTCCTGCGGGTCTGGCACCAACTGAGCCTGTGCCTCTCCTGTTACAGTCTCTGCCTGCGACACTGCCTGCATTCATGTTGCCTTCTCCTCCTCCTGCCCTTCTCTTCCTCCTCAGAGGACATCCCACCAGCAGAGTCTACTACCACCATTGGAAGAACACTGCTCTTCCAGCTGATAGAGATCGCAGATTTGCAACATATTGTTCAAGTATCCTTGAGAAGTTACGACAGTGCACCTTGTTGTTAATAATAACCTTGTTGTGGCTGACACTGTGTGTTGGTGGCAGAGGGAGTGAATGTTCAAGGAGGTGGATAGGGTGCCAATCAGGTGGGCTGCTATGTCTTAGATGCTGTCGACATTTTGAATGTTGTTGGGGCTACATGCCTCCAGGCAAGTGGGGAGTGTTACATTACACTCCTGACTTGTGCCTTGTAAATGGTGGACAGTGGGAGGAAACCCACGCAGTCATGGGGAGAACATGCAAACTCCACACAGGCAGTCACCCAAGGCTGGAATTGGACTCGGGTCCATGGCGCTGTGAGGCAGCAGCACTTTGCTGCCCTGCTGATGCACTATCAATTACGATGAGACAAGAGTAGAATGTAATCGAGGCTTTATTACACAGAGATGTGTGGTGTCCTACAGCAGCTGACAAAATGGCTGCTGTATGGAGAGCACACATATTTATACTCCGCTTACTGGGTGGAGCCAGCAGGCAGGATCTACCCCCGTACCTGTAGTACAGGGGCCTGACTGTAAAACACATATATATACAGTATAATACATCAGTGGTGACTACCACATTCACTCCCTGTTAAAAATGAGTCCAGTGGGGGTGATGGAGAACTATATACAGACAAGTTGCTTTTAAAAATCACAGAGAATATTACAAATTTAGGCGATCCGGTGCCTTGATCTGTCGTCGAGAGCGCCGCAGTGCTGGTGGCGACTCAGGCGTCTGCGTGGTCATTGGTGACTCTGGGAGAGTGTCGAAATCCTCTTCCTCCCGGGTGGGAGCAAGGGGAGGACAGATTTCCTGGACTGGGGGCTGCGGTGGGGTGCGCCGGGGCAGAGTGGGGCGTGTGTGGGGAACCAGCTGGTGCCAGGTCCCTGAGGGAAACTGTGTCTTTGCGGCCATTGGGGTACCCTACGTAGGCGTACTGCGGGTTGGCGTGGAGTAGCTGTACCCTCTCAACTCAAGGGTCTGCATTGTGGAGTTGCACGTGTCTATCGAGGCAAACGGGTCCTGGAGTTGCCAGCCACGTTGGGAGCGAAACCCCGGAGATGGATTTCCTGGGGAAGGCCAAGAGACGTTCATGGGGAGTTTCATTAGTCGTGGTGCACAGGAGCGACCGAATGGAGTGAAGTGCGTCGGGGAAGACCTCCTGCCAGTGGGAGGCCAGGAGATTTCTGGACCATTGGACCAGCTGGACGGCCCTCCAGACCTTCCCATTCTCCCGCTCCACCTGCCGTTGCCCCTGGGGTTGTAACTGGTCATCCTGCTCGAGGCAATGCCCCTGTTGAGCAGGAACTGGCGCAGCTCATCGCCCATAAATGAGGAACCCCGGTCGCTGTGGACGTAGGTGGGGAAACCGAACTGAGCGAAGGTGGCGTTGAGGGCTTTGTTGACAGTGGCAGACGTCATATCAGGGCATGGGATGGCAAAAGGGAATCGGGAATATTCGGTGCCAGTCCTGACTTCCTTGATGGAGTAGGGCAGTTTGTGGGCCTTAATGAAGTGGTAAAAATGGGTGACTCCTGGGTGATGGAGATTGTCGTGCAGGGTCTGGAGTTGGTCCACTTGAGTGCTGGCACATGTGCCCCAGGATAGTGCATCGGGAGGCTCATTGAGCTTACTGGGGCGATACAAAATCTTGTAGATGTAGGTGGAGAGCTCGATCCTCCACCTCAAGATTTTATCATTTTTGATCTTGCTCCGCTATGTGTTATTGAACATGAAGGCCACCGACCGTTGGTCAGTGAGGAGAGTGAATCTCCTGCCAGCCAGGTAATGCCTCCAATGTCGCAAAGCTTCAACGATGGCTTGGGCCTCCTTTTCGACGGAGGAGTGCCAAATTTCAGAGGCATGGAGGGTGCGGGATAAGAATGCTACGGGCCTACCTGCCTGGTTGAGGGTGGCGGCCAGAGCGACGACTGATGCATCGCTCTCGACTTGGAAGGGGAGCGTCTCATCGACCGTGTGCATCGCGGCCTTGGCGATGTCAGCCTTGATACGGTTGAAGGACTAGTGAGCCTCGGCCGTCAGTGGAAAAACAGTGGATTGAATGAGTGGGCGGGCATTGTCCGTATGGTTTGGGACCCACTGGGCGTAATACGAAAATAACCCCAGGCATTGTTGGAGGGTCTTGGGGCAGTGGGGGAGGGGGAGTTGCATGAGGGGCCGCATGCGATCAGGGTCGGGCCCCAGAACCTCGTTCTGGACCACATAGCCAAGGATGGCTAATCGGTTCGTGCTGAACACACACTTCTCCTTGTTAGATGCTGTGGTTTGAAGCGGCAAGAGTCCAGCTCCTTTTTCACTGACACACCTTTAATAGTTCAAACTCACTCTGCACAGAACTCTACAGATCACCAGATCCAGAGGTCACTTGAAGACCCTTTACATATCAGTGTCAATCATTGAACACTGAACATAAATGAGACAATCATTGAACACTTAACATAAATGAGACAATCATTGAACACTTAACATAAATGAGACAACTAATTGCAATGTCTCTTAACCCATTACTTAACACTACTTGTTGTAAATAAGGTTGAGGAGAGTGGTGGTGTGTAGAAATTTGGAAATGTTAGCGTCGTGGTCCTGCTGGTCATGGCTGCAGATGGTGACGTTGTCCAGGTACTGGAAAGTGGCCCGCAGTCCATACCGGTCAACCATTCGGTCCATCTTCCGTTGGAAGACCGAGACCCGGTTGGTGACGCTGAAGGGAACCCTAAGGAAATGGTAAAGGCGGCCATCTGCTTCGAACGCAGTGTATGGGTGGTCTGCCTTACGGATGGGGAGCTGGTGGTAGGCAGATTTCAGGTCCACGGTCGAGAAGACCCGGTATTGTGCAATCTGATTGACCGGATCAGATATGCGTGGGAGGGGGTACGCGTTGAACTGCATGTATCGGTTGATGGTCTGACTGTAGTCAATGATCATCCTGTTTTTCTCCCCGGTTTTCACCATTACCACTTGGGCTCTCCAGGGGCTGTTGCTGGCCTCGATAATACCTTCCCGCAGCAGCCGCTGGACCTCAGACCTGATGTCCTGGGCGCTGTACTATCTGCTCCTGGTGGTGACGTGTTTGCACTCTGGGGTTAGGTTTGCAAAAAGGGAAGGCGGGACAACCTTAAGGGTCGCGAGGTCGCAAACGGTAAGGGGTGGTAAGGGTCTGCCAAATTTCCGGGTTAGGCTCTGGAGATTGCACTGGAAGTCCAGGCAGAGTAGCAAGGCAGCAAAGAGGTTCGGGAGGACGTAGAGGCGGAAGCCGCTGAACTCTACGCTCTGGACGGTGTGGGTGGCGATGCATCGCCACAGAGTGGGATCCGGAGGCCAGGGAGATTCTCTTGTTAGTGGGGTGTACCGCGAGGGAGCAGCGCCTTGCCGTCTCGGGGTGGATGAAGCTCTCAGTGCTCCCAGAGTCCAGAATGCAGGAGATCTCGTACCCGTCGACCCTCACCTTTGTCGAAGCGGTCGCGAGATTGTGCGGTCGAAACTGGTCAATTGTGAACGAGGCAAGACGCGGCTGGTCATCGGCGGTTGCAGGCGATCAGTGGTCTGATGAGGTGCCCGACGGGCAGGGGTCATGAGGCGGGTAAGATGGTGGCGCCCACGGGCCGCACGTGTCCTGGGGCAGGCAAGATGGTGGCGCCCATTGGTTCTGAGACAGACAAGATGGCGGCGCCCACGGGCCACACATGTTGTGACTAGAGCAAGATGGTGGCGCCCACGGTCAGCACGTGGTCCGAGGAGGGGAAGATGGCGGCGCCCACTGGCCGCACGTGAGTGGTGCCGGGACAATAGCAGCGGTTGAGCGGGCCTGGCACACTGCAGCGAAATGTCCCTTCTTGCCTCAGGCCTTGCAGAGCGCGCTTCGTGCCGGGCAGTGAGGCCGGGGGTGTTTTGACTGTTCACAGAAGTAACATTTGGGTCCCCCGTGGTTGGCTGGCTGCCGTGCATCGCAGGCGTGGGGTTGGCTGGGGGCGGTCGCTGATGGGGTCCATGATGGGGTGGCCGTTGGTTGGGTCCATGATGCACAGGGGGGTGGGCCGCATGGTCGGGGGTATAGGCCTGAACATTGCGTGAGGCGACCGTAAGCGAGAGCGCTAGTTTTTTGGAAGCTCAGCCGCGTGTACAGAATCTGGAGCTTCTGTGCTTCTGGGATTGGGTCTGGCGCAGACCCGATGGAAGCTTCAAAACAGGCTAGCCAATGTTCAAAGTCGTTTTTGGCGTTGTCTGCTTGAGGATGCAGCTGCAGGCGATCCAGCTTGATGTGGAGGTCCAGCTCTGAAAAATCTCTGTGTAATAAATTGATGCACTATCAATTACGATGAGATGAGAGTAGAATGTAATCGAGGCTTTATTACACAGTGATGTGTGGCCTCCTACAGCAGCTGACTAAATGGCTACTGTACGGTGTCATGTGAGAGTACCTTTAAGAAATGGATGTTTAAGCAATGTACTTTTAAGAAATGGAGCAGCTCATATTACTGAAGTGATGTCAGAGGGTGGGGGGAGCTGAGCTGAGCTCACTTCTGCTTTTTGGGAGTTTTAGTTTCAGTTTGAGAAAAAGAGCTTTGTTGTGTCTGTGTTTGCAGTGAGCTGGATCTGCTGTGATCTCTGCCAGGAAAGACTATCTCTGAATCATTTGGGTGATTTAAACTCATAATAGTAATGTCATTAACCTGATGTGTTTCCGTTTAAAGGTGTTAAGTCTTTTGGAGGTTTGAAGGAACATTTTGAGAGATTATTTAGTGTTGTATTATTTTCGGGGTTATCTTTGAAGTAAGGGGTGTTAAGGGATCCAATGTTTATTTAAAAAGGTTCAGTTGAATTCGTGGAATAAACATTGTTTTGTGTTTAAAAACCCATGTGTCCATAATAGTAATACCACACCTGGAGACCAGGCCGTGTGCTTCAAAAGCAACAATCCATTAAAGGGAGAGGTTGGTTGAACTCCATGATACATTTTGGGATTCTGAAAACGCCGCTCCCATAACAATGGAGAGCACACATATTTATACTCTGCCTACTGGGCAGAGCCAGCAGGCAGGGATCTACCTCCATACCTGTCGTACAGGGGCCTTCCCATAAAACCCATATATATATACACAGTATAATACATCAGTGGTGACTACCACACATGCCACCCTTTATATGGCTTATCCAGTTATTTTTCTGATGAATTAAAACCTCAGGAGGTTGATGATAGTGGTACCAAGAATGATAATTTTAAACAAGGAAAGATGGTTAGATTCTCACCTGTTGGTGATGGCCATTGCTTGACATTTTGTGGTGTAAATGTTCCTTGCAGTTTATCAAGCCAAACTCACTGCATGCAGCCACAGAACACTTCAGTAACTGAGGGTGGCAAGGTGACACAGAGATTAGCATCACAGTGCCAAGTACCAAGGACCCAGGGTCGATTCTGACCTCGTCTGTCTTTGTGGAGTTTGCACATCCTCCCCATGTCTGCGTGGATTTCCTCTCGGTGCTCCGGTTTACTCCCACAGTCCAAAGGTGGGCAACTTAGGTGGATTAGCCATTCAAAATTGCCCTGAGTGTCCAAAGTTTCAGTGGGGTTGTAGGGTTATGGGGATAGGGCGGGGATTAGGCCTGGGTAAGGTGCACTTTCAGAGGGTCGGCGCAGACTCAATGGGCCAAATGGCCTCCTTCTGCACTGTAGCAATTCGACTCCATGCGGTCGCAAATGGTACTAAACTCTGTACAATCATCAGCAATCATCCCTACTTTTGACCTGATGAAGGAGGAAATGTTATTAATGAAGCAGCTGAAGATGGCTGAGCCAATGGCACTACCTTCAGGAACCCCTGCAGTGATGGCCTGGAATCCTTTAAGCTGAATATGACTCCAACCAGTGGAGAGTTCTCTCTGATTCCATCTGACTTCAGTTTTACAACAGCTCTTTCATGCCACATTGGGCCAAATGCTGCCATGACATCAAGGCCAATCACTCATCTTACCTCTGATATTCAGTACTTTAGTCCATATTTGAACCAAGACTGTAACGAGGTCTAGGACCAAGTAACCCTGGCCGAACAACAGCTGAGTATCAGTTAGCAGGTTATTATTAAGCGCAGCTTGACAGCACTGTCAATAACACCTTACATTGCCTTTCTGCTGACCGAGAGTACATTAATAGGGTGGTAAGAGGCCAGGTTGGATTTGTCCTGCTTTTTATGGACAGGACATACCTGGGCAAGTTTGCACATTGATGGGAAAATGCCAGTAGTTTAGTTGTATTGGTACAGCTTTGGTCAGGGCACAGTTTTCTCTCAAACACAACAGTATAATGTCAGAAGGTTGTTAGGTCAATAGCGTTTGCTGTATCCAGTGTGTTCAAATATTTCTTAACATCACTTAGATTCAATCAAATTGGCTGATGATTGGCATCTATGATGCCAGGGTTCTCAGAGAGAGGACAAGATGGATCATTCACTTGGCATTTCTGACTGATGATGATTCCACTAACATGCAGGCCTTCCCTATCACTGAAGATGGTGGTGTTTGTTGAGCCTCTTCCTCCAGTTGGGGTTGCTTTAGCATTAAAGGCCCATGTGCCTTTTTCAGTTCATAGAACATAGAACATAGAACAGTACAGCACAGAACAGGCCCTTCAGCCCTCAATGTTGTGCCGAGCCATGATCACCCTACTCAAACCCACGTATCCACCCTATACCCGTAACCCAACAACCCCCCCTTAACCTTACTTTTATTAGGACACTACGGGCAATTTAGCATGGCCAATCCACCTAACCCGCACATCTTGGATGTGTTCAAATCCACTTTTGTGACAAAGCTGGCATATCATTGTCTGCTATCTCAGTATGAAGTACCAACACTTCCCAAATGCCTAAATCTCATTGTTTTACCACTCTTATTGGTTGAACTTCAAGTTTATTGGCAGCCTATAAAACTTCTTTCACCCCTCTTTCACCTCTTTCACCCCATTCCGCAAGCCCTGAACCTTTTTCTTGACCATCGTTCTGAATATTCAACCAATATTTATTAAGTTATGGGCAGCACGGTAGCACAATTGGCTAACACTGTGGTTTCACAGCGCCAGGGTCCCAGGTTCGCTTCCCCGCTGGGTCACTGTCTGTGCGGAGTCTGCACGTTCTCCCCGTGTCTGCGCGGGTCTCCTCCGGGTGCTCCGGTTTCCTCCCACAGTCCAAAGACGAGCGGTTAGGTGGATTGGCCATGCTAAATTGCTCTTAATGTCCAAAAAGATTAGGAGGAGTTATTGGGTTACGGGAATTGGGTGGAAGTGAGGGCTGAAGTGGCTCGGTGTAGACTCAATGGGCCGAATGGCCTCCTTCTGCACTGTATGTTCCATGTTACCCGCACATTCCTACATATTCCACAAGGTTATACCCCTCCATTCACCATACTCCTCTGGAAAATATGTCACCTGAGTGCCATTCTGGGCAATGGTTTTCCGTTCCTCAGGACCCCCATCACAAAATCTCTGTCACCATTCGAGGCCCAAGGTATGTTCTTTACCTCTATCAGTGGCTTAGAGTCTGGAACATTGGGTCGGGTTTTCCGACCCAGTCACGGCGTATTTACTGGCGGGCGAGATGGGTCGCCAATAAGTGGCGGCAGAATCCTCTGATCCCAGCAATGCCTCTGGAGCTTTGCGTACCCAGCACCCTCTGCCACCCGGGAATGTTCCACACGGGGTCACCATTTTTCGGACCAGAAGATCCTGTTGGCTGGAAGGGTTAGAAAATTTTGGCCATTGTAATTGATTCTGGTTAATCATGAGGAATAACGGGCGCACGGTGGCGCAATGGTTAGCACACCTGCCTCATGCCGAGAACCCGGGTTTGGTCCTGGCCCCAGTTAATTGTCCGTGAGGAGTTTTCATATTCTCCCCGTGTCTGCGTGAGTCTCACACCACAACAAAGATGGATTGGCCACGCTAAATTGCCCCTTAATTGGAATTTTTTTTTAAAAATCATGAGAAGTAACCCTTAACTGTTCAATTGCCATGTTTGATAAGTATTGCTTTACCATCAAGATCTATTACCCACCAGGGACTTTGCATTCCCCCTGACCATCTCATTTACAGTTTATCAAATCTCCTAAAGTAAACTCTTCGGGCAGGGTTTTCCGGTCCTGCTCATTGCCAGGATTGTCCAATCTGGCAGAAAGTCAATGGACCTTTTGTTGGGCCATTGAATCTCATGACAGTTCTGGAAAACCCTGGCCTTGATCTGGTGACCTTATACAAAGCCTCAGTGCTGTCTAAATTTTCTCTGAGTGCTCAGACTTGATGAAAGCCCACTCCTTACATATAAAACATTCTTTTTAAAAAAAAATTCCAATTAAGGGGAAATTTAGTGTGGCCAATCCACCTACCCTGCACATCTTTGGGTTATTTTAATATCTTCTGGAGCAGGAGGATTATCATGCTGAATTTAAGACACTTTGGGATTTCTCCCAATTGATATGGAATATTGCCTTCAATCAGTTAGATTGAATCCTTTGCATGTACTGCCTATTCCAGGGTAATTTTCAACTTGCAGTCTGGTTCACGAGATTAAAAATTAATGTACCATTTCATTGATAACAACATTATTCCTTTCACAAAATCCATTGTTGAAAGGTCTTTCACCTGTGGTATTCATGATCATGATGTTCAGAATCTCCCACACATCTCTGAACTCATTATTGACAAATTCCCCTCCATTATCAGTCAGGAATTTACACGTCAGGTGAGGTAATTGCCAAGGTAATAATGAGATATTATTGTGCTTTTTTCCCCTCTCCATGATTCTTATCATCTGGGGCCATTAACCCTCTCATTAGAAACATCAGGTTTTGTAAAGGGGATGCCAGAATGCCCTGCGGTAAATTGCAGGCCAGCTGTCTTTTTAGAACATAATTACCTCATCATGCTCCATGCCAAGTTTCATGTGTGCCCTTTTCATAGGTTTACTCAACAACACGTTTACTCACTGGGGCTGGTTTAGCACCACTGGGGCTGGTTTAGCACAGTGGGCTAAACAGCTGGCTTGCAATGCAGAACAATGCCAGCAGTGTGGGTTCAATTCCTGTGCCGGCCTCACCGAACAGGCGCCGGAATGTGGTGACTAGGGGCTTTTCACGGTAACTTCATTGAAGCCGACTTGTGACAATAAGCTATTATTATTACAATATGGATGTCACAGCAGAGACTGCATCAGGAGACGTGCTCCAGCTATTTTACATGGAATTAGATCTCTCTTTACTGACATCAATGTGCTGTCAAAGTCCAACCTAAATATTGCATTGATCTTACTACTTGGTGCATCAAGATAACACATTAATCAATCTGCATCACATATACTTGAAGTAATTCTCTATCTAATACTGCACAGTTAAAGGAGTCCATGACCATCACATTTTTCGCAGGACCTAAATACCTTGCAGCTGGTAACATTTGTTTGGTTTTGTTGTTACTTTCAGCCTGTTCCTTCAGAATTCTCTTCCTCAATGATCATTTCAGTAACACTGACTCTTCACAACATAGTACGACTTCAAATCAACCGGGCACATTGCACCTTGGAAGTTCTTGGGATTCATTTACTCATTATTTTTATCCTGATTTTGTCTTCTTCTGTAATCGCGAAATATGCTAAAAGTACTTTCAGCTTCATTCTGACAGTCTTTGCTTCTATTGTATTGTTGCCTGTGTCCAGTATCTGAATTATTTCAAAATCTGGTAATCTTGATTCTTCTATTCTTTGCAACTCTACGGAATGTCTCATTTGTTCCATAAAGGAAATTACCAATTTTCCTGGATTTTTTTAAAGGCACTAGTCTCCTGATACAACAGGATTTCTGTCTCCAAGAACCAGGCACCAATTAGAATCGATAGCCTGCCCATATGAGACATAAGAACATAAGAACTAGGAGCAGGAGTAGGCCATCTGGCCCCTCGAGCCTGCTCGACCATTCAATGAGATCATGGCTGATCTTTTGTGGACTCAGTTCCACTTTCCCGCCCGAACACCATAACCCTTAATCCCTTTATTCTTCAAAAAACTATCTATCTTTACCTTAAAAACATTTAATAAAGGAGCCTCAACTGCTCCACTGGGCAAGGAATTCCATAGATTCACAACCCTTTGTGTGAAGAAGTTCCTCCTAAACTCAGTGCTAAATCTACTTCCCCTTATTTTGAGGCTATGCCCCCTAGTTCTGCTTTCACCCATCAGTGGAAACAACATGCCCGCATCTATCCTATCTATTCCCTTCATAATTTTATATGTTTCTATAAGATCCCGCCTGGGGCTGGTTTAGCTCACTGAGCTAAATCGCTGGCTTTTAAAGCAGACCAAGCAGGCCAGCAGCACGGTTCGATTCCCGTACCGGCCTCCCCAGACAGGCGCCGGAATGTGGCGACTAGGGGCTTTTCACAGTAACTTCATTGAAGCCTACTCGTGACAATAAGCGATTTTCATTTTCATTTCTTTCTAAATTCCAATGAGTACAGTCCCAGTCTACTCAACCTCTCCTCGTAATCCAACCCCTTCAGCTCTGGGATTAACCTAGTGAATCTCCTCTGCACAGCCTCCAGTGCCAGTACATCCTTTCTCAAGTAAGGAGACCAAAACTGAACACAATACTCCAGGTGTGGCCTCACTAACACCTTATACAATTGCAGCATAACCTCCCTAGTCTTAAACTCCATCCCTCTAGCAATGAAGGACAAAATTCCATTTGCCATCTTAATACAATCCAGTAGTTTAAATGCTCGCACTGATACAGTTGAATTTAATCAATCTTTTATAGAATTTACAGTGCAGAAGGAGGCCATTCGGCCCATCAAGTCTGCACCGGCCCTTACAAAGAACACCCTGCTCAAGCCCACACCTCCACCCTATCGCCATAACCCAGTAACCCCACCCAACACTAAGGGCAATTTTGGACACTAAGGGCAATTTATCACGGCCAATCCACCTGCACATCTTTGGACTGTGGGAGGAAACCTGAGCAAACCCACGCAGACACGGGGGAGCGTGCACACTCCACACAGACAGTGACCCAGAGGGGAATCGAACATGGGACCCTGGAGCGGTTAAGCAATTGTGCTAACCACTATGCTACCGTGAATATAGTCCATGAAATACTCTTCTATAGACTGACCAACTGTTTTCCTAATCCTATAAATATCTGACTATGCCTCACAGACTTTTAACAAATTATTGTTCTTGCAGATTTTGTCCTTGAACACTATTAAAGTTCCAAATCTTTATCACTTCTTACTGACAATAATCCATCTCACAAAATATTTTGCTTCTGATTTTGTTCTTGAGGGAAATGACAATGCCAAGATAATACCTTGATTTCTCAAGATATGTCCACATATCCAATTCATTTTTCTACTGATCATGTTGTTTTCATTCCAAGAACATCAGAGAGTATTTATAAATTGGCTTTATATTACAGACATGGTACAACCACCCAGGTACAAATGTCTAGTAGAACAAGCAATCAATTATATATACAATACTGCCAAGATGTACACCAGAGTGCCATTGGAAATAAATAACATGCGCATTGAATGCAAGGCTTTACAAGGCGATTATGTTTTAAACTATCCCATTTAACTTAAAATGAAACAGAATGTTCTCTATCAGGGGATGATGATCATACTAAACCTCTGCTCAGACACAGGCTCATGTGATACAATTGTCAA
The DNA here is from genome assembly GCF_902713615.1 of Scyliorhinus canicula. Classification (NCBI taxonomy): domain Eukaryota; kingdom Metazoa; phylum Chordata; class Chondrichthyes; order Carcharhiniformes; family Scyliorhinidae; genus Scyliorhinus; species Scyliorhinus canicula. Next base: position 163,298,631 of record NC_052155.1, on the reverse strand, counting down.
GGGAATGAAAACCAAACTGAAATCTATTGAAAGCCAAGTATCAGTTTTCACACTGTGACAAAGAAAAGGGAAAACTGCTTTTTGGACACAGAGATGCAAGGAAGAAAGAGGAAGAACATGCAACCACTGTGAAAAGCAAGGAAATACATTTTAGTCTGTGTTGGCAACCAAGCAGGATGCTAGTGACAGCTGGTTCTTTGTTTGAAAAGTAGAAGATGAAACAGACAAGACTTTTGGAGATTTCAGGAACAAGAAGTTGCTAACTAAAGGCTATTCTGGAATACCCAGGCTGAGTAGGATGATTTTCGAAGGACACTGGAAGTTTCAGCTTGGTGTGAGCCTGCTGGAGAGCTGGGAGTAATGTGGGACTCATTCGTGTAATGCTATATAATCTGCCAGAAGTGGGGTGCACAGGAAAAAGATGTATGGTGCATGGTGTATTTCAATTGCAGCAATTAATGTAAAAGTACTTTTTCTCTAGATTGATGTATTTTTTTGCCTATTAAGTAACGTTTTAGTTTATTTGCCACCGTGAAAGTCTTAAAGCATGAAAATTTATCTTTTTAGAAAGTTATCAGTTTCTGCAGGGATCGTAACAATGTACACCCTTTCATGATCCCAGTGCTCCCCAAAATATTTTATAGCCAATTAAATATTTGTTAAAGCATAGTGACTGTTGTGATGTACGAAAACTGACAGCCAATTTGTGGAAAGCAAGATCCCACAAACAGCTGTGAGATAATTACTAGAGAATCTGGTTGGGATTCTCCGATCCAAGTTCGCCCCATCACCACTGCCAAGAAGGACAGAGAATTTGATACTCAGCCAAGACTTCATTCACTGCAGCGGGACCGGAGAATCCCATTGGAGTGAATGGAGGGAGAACTCTGGCCTCTGTTTTAATGATGTTGGTTGATGGATAAATACTGGCCAGGACGCTGAAGACAACTCCCTTTCTGTTTTTTGAATAGTGCCATGAGCTCTTTCACATTAATCTGAGAGCTCAAGCTCTTCTGGACTCTTTCCGATTGTCTGACGCTGATGCTGCAATGACAACAGTAATAGCTTCCATTTGATGTAAGTAAGACTAAATATGTTACAATAATTTTTTGCAAACGTTTAGAAGTACAGTTAAGAATTATTTTATTCCAGCGATCCTTGGGTAGATGTTTAGATTTCTGCTCCCTCTATAGTTTACCCCCCTTCTTCACCCAGGTGCTTGCTGTTAAATCAGCTACACTGAGAGGTGGAAGCGGAGACATCAATTTTGCATGGAAAGATCCATACACTTTGGCATACATTTGTGGATAACGTTTTCTATTTATTATTTCTCCCTAGCCCTCAGTTGCTCCAATCCAATATCGACATCTCCATTTACCTCAACTCAACCCCTTTAACAGTAACCAGTGTTTAACTTTAGTTTATTCATTAAAATTTTTGTTTCCCTGTGGAACACATATGTTGGTGCCTCGATTAAAAGTAGTTTAAAGCTCCCGAGCCAGATTAATCACTTCATATTGTGCTTTTGTCAACTCATTGAGCATGACTGAGACCTGTTCTTCAGTGCACCTTCAATGTGTATTTTGCACGCCAGTTGTCTCATGCACAATATATACAATTGAACAGACATCAGTGACCCAATATCATAGCACACTTGAAATCAGATACCAGCCATTCTTGGGCTTTTAACTTATCCCATCAAAGGACTTATCTCATCTTCCCCTGTATAGTTACAACATTGGATAATGGCCAAGTTATCTGTTTTTTCTTTTTCAGTGTAAGCAAAAACAAAAACATCTTTAATAGAAATTTATCAATCATTGATTCTCACGTCCTCTTGCCTGACTTTCAATAGAATGTACATCAATACCAAATTGAAATCCTTTCAGAAATCATTCTGGTGATTTATGTTACTCAGCGCTGCGCTCACATTTCTTTTCCGAACCCCTCATCAGGTTCCTGAAATTCCCCGCAATAACACAGGGACGTTATTTGTGAAAGAAATCTCATTTGCTGGCGGCATTTTTCCTGCTGTTATTTAATGTCCTCAATCATTTATTTTCATTCAATTCTATATGGTAATTACCATTTATTACCATCTTATCTCATTCATGACCCTTGGAGAATATTACAGTCCAACACAATATTTTCATAATATCTTTAAAACATAGATCAAATGTTCCCATTTGATTCAACTTATTAACATGGTATTTCTGTTTATATTGGAGAATTTGTATTATGCCAATAACCTTATGTATTGTACCTGTTTGTGTCAGTTCAAATTTATCTCAAATTCAAAGCGCAACATTGATGAACTGATTGTCAATTATATTTCTCCAAAATCTTCTTTCTCGATACACAGGGATTGTGTATTCCACTCTTCTCTTCATGAAAATTTGGTCATATTCTTTAACTTTGGTGTGCTTGAAACATCACCTCAAATCAATGTAGATATATCCGTTCTAATTTCAGAAGGAAGTGACGCCTGGTGGTTTTACAAGGCGTCTTTATATTCGGGACAGATGTGTTTGCACTTAGTTTGAAGGTAACTCTCCTATCTTTTCCCCCTGTGCATATTCTCATGGAATATAACATGACCGCAAATTAGGTTTGTCCAAGTCTTTGAAAGGAAATATCATAGGACTATGCGATAGCCAAGCGGTGACATTTGACACCTGCCGATGACTGCAGTTAATTTCTTACATTTTTTAAAACAACTGGATCTCTTGATAGATGCCCAAAATCAATGTGGTCCAGAAAAGGCTGGCATCCTGCTTAAATCAAAAGAACAAGAGAGAATCCATTGCAGCTCTATTGGACAGCTCAATGAGTTAATTTGTTCATTCATATTTTCCTTCAGTCACCATGGAGAAATAGCCACCCAAATTAAGAAATTCAAAAACTGATGATGCCCAAAATATGGTGGCAGACTCGATGGGATGAATGGCCTCCTACTGCAATCTAGGGATTCTGTGATGCTATGATTTAGCACACAAACATTGTTATTCTATGAATTAAACACAGTGCTAATTGATACCAGAAAATAAAAAAAACTTGTGGAAAGAGGTCACTTTTTTCTATTGCATTTTAGAAGAAGACAAACTCAAGCATCATCAATCAAGTTGGTTTGTGCCAAACTGCTGCCTGTATCTTTTGAGTAACTTTATCCAAATAAAAGGAAAACAAATATCTTTCTTTTATCAAGATGTTTGTGCTTTTAAAATCTACACAAAAATCCTGATACAGTCAAATTCAGAAATATATTTCAGCTTCTTTTTTATTTCCAATGTCCATACGTGACCCACAAAGAGGAATGAATGTTATGCTTTTTTTTAATCCATCCTTAGGAATTAAAAATAATTTTAAAACTGTACAAGGTTTTTACACACACAGAAACAATTAGCAACACCGCCATATCACTTCAGACATTCTTAAAACATTGACGCAATGTGATTCAACTGCAACATATCTCCAAATTGTTATCACAGATAACAGTACCATTCCTTTTTCTTTTCAGCTAGGTCAAACATTTCAGTATCATGATGAAGAGGCGATCAGAATCGCTTCACATCAGTGAGTCATTATCTTCGGTTGCAAATTCAACGATCTAGAATGATGAGGGCGGAATTCTCCAAATTTACCAGCTGCTTGGATTCTCTTTTCCCACTGGCAGCACACATCCGCCCATGGGTTTCCTGGTGGTGTGGGATGGCTTCAATGGGAAATCCCATTGACAAGTGTTAGGAAGAAAGAATCCAGCGGATGGCGTGCCGCCGAGAATCCAGACCGGAGAATCGAGCCCAAATTTAGGTTTTATCCAGACGATTTTCATTGATCAGTTTAAGGGACGCATCCTTTGGTGGGTTTATTTAGTGGTTGGTGCCTGACATGTGGAGAGGTACATAGGGCAGGCAGAGGACGAGAGGACATGGTGCATGTGCGGCTCCCAACACTTAGTGGCGGCGGTCACAGTGGCGTCAGTTGGAGGGGTTGGTAGGGAGTATAGAAAGTATCGAGAATTTATGGAGACATCAGCAACAAAGTTTGAAGGGAGGGATAGGGATGGTAAGAGCCTGATGGGGATAGTGCCAGAAGGACAGAATGGCATGGGAGGGGGATAGAATTGGGGCAGTGGGCTAGGGGGAGGGGGGTGGAAGTGGGAGGTGGGATGGGGGGAGAGGCATGGAATGGGTGGAGGAGATGATAGAATTGGTTAAGTTTGGAAAAATGGCAAAGACAATTATAATTTATTATTCAGAATCTACTTTCATATATTTTCATAAAACCATTTTCGAAAATCTGTCAGCTGTATTAAAAGTAAATATCAGCATTGATTCTATCAATAAGCAAGTTGATAAATAGCTGTACCCACTAGCGGTTCTGCAGCCTTAAAACCAATGTTCATGCCGCTGCACAAACTTGGACATAGGAAAGGAATGGCTTTAATGATGTGACAAAACTTGAATTCTAAGCAAGGACTTTGTCATGGAACTAGTTTGGTAATTAAAAGAATATATTCTTTAGACATTTGCTGATTTAAAACGGGCAGAATGAAAGGAAACGTGATGTTTATTCATCAAATATTATTTGAGGTCATCTGGTGGAACAGATAAAAATGAGACATTCTTATTCTATGACTGCAAACAAACCACAAGGTCAGTCTTGACAAAATTAGGAGTTATATTTTGAGGGTGTTTTCACACAGGAATGACTATGTATAGCTTTTGCAGGAGTGAAACATTTTGATTCTGGTCAAGGTTTAGTGAACTATTATCGAGAAACCCTGTATTTAAAGAAGCACTGTTGCTGTGAAGATACTAACTTGATTATGGGTCCCTATTGGTATCAATTATTCATGTGAAAGCCACATGCAATTTTCAACAAGCAGACTGAAGTCCGGATGTAAGTTGTGTCCCACAATTTTAGGGTTATTTAACCTCAACACTCATATTTAATGCAGACCAATATTTTATTTTGAATTACAATACAGAAGAAATCAAATAATCAATGCAGCACATGCTTATTAAAAGCTATACATTATATTGGCCCATAACTTCCTCTCCAGTCAGCAACTTAAGTCGCTGATCCACCGCATATGCATGATGTGCCGAGACGGAAGTACGCGTGTATGGACATGCGTGCTGGAAGCACGTCGCATTAAAATTTGCGTGTTTTTTTCTCTCTCTGCTTGAATTCCTGCGCTGCACAAGAGCTGCTGAATGAGCAATGCAGGGAAAGCATTAACTGGGACCATTAAATTCCATTAAAAGGGTACTTTACTGTTTAAAGTGAGTTTGGAGTCACAGAAAGTGAAAGAAAGATTTATTTTAAACATTGGTTCGTCATGAGAATGTTAATTCCATTAAAGGAACTATAATGGATAGAATGCGGTCATCACTCACAAACTAAGGTACTCTGTGTTGCTGGTCACAGGTTCTGTGGGTCCTTGCGTGGCTAATGAGCCCAATCCAAGAGCCAAATTTTCAGTCATTCATTTCGCAGGAGTTTCCAAAAGGTGGGCGCGGTCCTTGGATGCTGGGTTGCGGGTATTCCTCTGTCAGGCTTCTTTCATGGGCTTCCGCTTGCCTTTGGATTTTCTCAAAGTATTATGACCCTTCGATCAAGAGGTTCCTCCAAGTAGGTTTCATTTGAGCAAAGGTCTCCCAGGCATTGACGCCTATGTTCCATTTTTAGAGGCAAGCTGTCAAGATGTCTTTGAAGAGCTTCCTTTGTCCTCCTCTTTTTCGGGATCCTTCCTTGAGCTGAAGAAGATTTGCTTTGGCGGTCGGGACTCTGACACCCTAAGCATATGGGCTGCCCAGCGGAGTTGATTTTGGATGATCAAGGCCTCGATACTGGTGCTGTTGACTACTTCAAGGACACTAATGTTAGCATGCCTGTCCTTCCAGCTGATTCAGAGCTAAAGTACATTTGGATTTTGCAATGTATTTTAAGCTGTGTCATTTAAGAGTCTCCCTGATGTAATGTTCAATCTTAGAAGCCTCAGTGATTACTTCAAATGCCTTGATGAAGTTTAGTGCCTTAGTTGATATATGCAAGCTTCTTGTAAGGTAATGTGAATTACCTGTCTGACAGGTATTGAAGCAAATCAATCACCCACTCCTAAGAGTATACTGCTAAAGGACATCCCAAAATGATGTCTGAGGAGATGTGTGCCAGGACACTGCGCTTCAGCAGCTGCTGCTTTCGGACTTTGAGCTTGTCGATTCACATTGGCAAACCTTCCCTTTCCCCCGCACTTCCCTCCCTTCCTCCTCTTCCCTCTCTCCCTTTTACAAGTAGACAGGACTATTGTGTTCAAGCAAGAAAATATATTTTATTGTAAGAAATTTGCAAATGTTGAGGTAATTTAGTGTCATTGTCCAGCTGATAAAGTTAAATATTAAGTTAAATAATCACAGTTTTCAGAGTTTTGAACTTAGAAAATTATTTTTGTTAATAAATCTTCGAGCGACACAGTGCTGCAGTTGTTACTCGGCAGTTGTGTCCTCATGGCGGCGAGGATCTGGGTTCAATCCCGGCCCCGGGTCACTGTCCATGTGGAATTTGCACATTCTCCCTATGCATGCATGGGTCTCAGAGCCACAACCCAGAAGATGAGCAGGGTAGGTTGATTGGCCACACTAAATTGCCCCTTCATTAGAAAAAAAAGAATTGGGTACTTTAAATTTTGAAAATAAATAAATGTTTTACATTAAACTTCACAAGCTTCTACAAATTGCTTACGGAAACATCAAAACACAACATTTAATTAAGATAATTACAAATGAATAAGATAATTGAAGTAAACAAGACAGTAACATAATAACCCAGAGAACATGGTGGCACACTGGTTAGCAGTGCTGACAACACCAGGGATCCCTGTTAAATTCGGACCTTGGGTGACCGTGTGGTGTTTGCACATTCTCCACAATATCTGCATGGGTTTCCTCGAACCATGGAATAGAATTCCTACAGTGCAGAAGGAGGCCATTCGACCCATCGGGTCTGGCCCAACCCTCTGAAAGCGTATGCTACCTATCCCCACTCCCCTTCCCTATCCACGGAAACTAACTTTTACATCCCGGGACACTAAGGGGCAACTTAGCCTTACCAACCCACCTATCCTACAGATTTTTAGACTGTGGGAGGAATCCAGAGGACCCGAAGGAAACTCAGGCAGACATTGGGAGAACACACAAAGTCCACACAGACAGTCACTCAAGGCCGGAATTAAACCCAGGCCCGTGATGCTGTGAGGCAGCAGTGCTAATCATTGTGCAACATGCCGCTCCCATTTCCTCTGGGTACTTCAGATTCCTCCCACAGTCCAAAGATGTGTAGGTTAGGTGAATTGACCGTGCTGGAGTGCCCCTTAGTGTCTAATGCTTAGGTGGGGTTACGGGAATAGGGTGGGGGCATGGGCCTGGGTAGGGTGCTCTTTTGGAGTGTCGGTGCAGCCTTGATGGGCTGAATGGCTTTCTTTTGCACTGCAATGATTCTATGATTCTATAAACACTAAAAAAAATCAGATGTTACATGGACAGTGACAGGAAAAAGCCCTGGGGCACTTTTCAAATCTTCTGACCATAATCCGAAATTAAAACATACAAACGCATAAAGTTATACACTAATATAGTGCAGATTTATATAGTTTCATAGATTTAAAACAAATAACCCAATCTATGTTCACTTCCAACCAACCACCTTTAATCATTCAAAAAATTAAAAGAATGAATAACAACAACAATGCACGCATACAAAATCTGTTAAAAAACTTCCACATACCTTTACAATACTTGTTAAATATGTTGCCTGTTGTCTTGAATATAAACCTACTGTTTAAATGTCTGCCCTCAATAGATGTTTCCAAGCTGGCCATGTCATAAGGGGGAGGGCTACGCTCCTTCTGCGCGGCGCTGGAACTTGTGCAGGTCAGGGCGCTGGAGGTCTAAGCCTGTCAGAGGAAGGTAGGACTTAATATCCTAGTACAGGTACGTGTGCATTTTTCCCTTTTAAAATCAGCATCCTATGGCTTTCTGTCGCTAACCGTAAGTTACGGGAGAGTATGTTTTTTTTTTTCCCTACTGGGTTTTCCAAGTTACTGAGAGTGGAAATTGCAGAGACTTGTGATAATCTTCCAGTTTTCCTGGGACACAGGGCTGGAGAATTGTGAATGTTACACCCTGGTTCTAAAAGGGGTACAGGCATAAAGCCAGAAACTACAGACCTGTCTGACTTCAGTGGCAGGGAAACTTCTCGAAACTATCGTTCAGGACAAAATCAACAGTCATTTCGAGAAGTGCAGGATAATTAAGGAAAACTATCTTGAATCCATTTTGGAAAAATCATGTTTAATTATCTTGTTGCAGTTTTTTGAGGAGGTAACAGAGAAGTTTGATTTCTTTTTAAATTCATTCATGGACGGCAGGGGGAAACAATGGCTGCCTCACAACGCCAGGGCCCCAGGTTCAATTCCAACCTGAGGTGACCGTCTGCGGAGTTTGCACTTTCTCCCTGTGTCTGCGTTGGTTTCCTCCGGGTGCTCCGGATTCCTCCCACATTCCAAAGATGTGCCGGTTAGGTGGATTGGCCATAATAAATTATCCCTTAGTATTCAGGGATGTGTAGGTTAGATTAAGAGGTTACTCGGATAGAGTGGGGAAGTGGCTGAGGTGGGGTGCTCTTTCGGAGGGTCGGTGCAGACTTGATGGGCTGAATGACCTCCTTTTACATTGTAGGAATTCTATCATTCTATGATTTACAGGATGGACGCCGCTGTTTTCATAAATACATAGAAGATAGGAGCAGACAGATGCCTTTTGGCCCTTCGAGCCTGCATCAACATTTATCACGATCATGGCTGATCATCCAACTCAATAGTCTAATCCTGCTTTCTCCCCATAGCCTTTGATCCCATTCTCCCCAAGTGCTATATCTAGTCACCTCTTGAATTTATTCAATGTTTTAGCATCAACTATTTCCTGTGGTAATGAATTCCACAGGCTCATCTCTCTTTGGTTGAAGAAATGTCTCCTCATCTCTGTCCGAAATGATTTACCATGAATCCTCAGACTGTGACCCCCTGGTTCTGGACACACCCATCATTGGAAACATCTTCCCTGCCTCTACCCTGTCTAGTCCTATTAGAATTTTATAAGTCTCTATGAGATTCCCCTTCATTGTTCTGAATTCCAGCGAGAACAAACCTAACCTAGTCAATCTCTCCTCATATGAAGTTCCGCCATCCCTGGAATCAGACTGGCAAACCTTTGCTGCACTCCAGCGAGATCCAGAACACCCTTCCTCAGAAAAGGAGATGAAAAAGGCACACAATATTCTAGGTGTGGTCTTACCAAGGCCCTGTATAGTTGCAGCGATACATCCCTGCTTCTGTGCTCTCGCAATGAAGGCCAACATACCATTAGCCACCTGTACCACCTGCTGCACCTGCATGCTTACCTTCAGTGACTGGTGCACAAGGGCACCCAGGTCCCACTGCACACTCCCCTGTCCCAATTTTCAACCATTCGGGTTGTAATCTTCCTTCCTGTTAGGCCACCATTTATTGCCTATCTGTAATCGCCCTTATGAAGGTGGTGGTGAGCTGCCTTTTTGAACCATGGCAGTTCCTGAGGTGATATTGTCCAGGTCTTGTTACATTTGAACAAGGATACTTCAGTATCTGATGAGCAACAAATGGTGCTGAACATTAGGCAGTCATCTGCGAAAATCCCACTTCTGACCTTACGATGGAAGGGAGGTCATTGATGAAGCAGTTGAAAATGGTTGGGCTCACGACACTTACGCTGAGGAATTCATGCAGTGATGTCCTGGATCTGAGATTATTGGCTTCAAACCACCACAACCATCTTCTTTGTGCCAAATATGACTCCAACCAGTGGAAAGACTTTCCTCTGATTCCCATTGACACCAGTTTTTCCACAGCTTCTTGATGCCATACTCGGTCAAATGATGCCTTGATGTCAAAGAGTCATTTTCATCTCTAGCTTTCACATCTTATGTCCATGTTTGAACCAAGGAAATAATGAGGTCAGGAGCTGAGTGACCCTGGCAGAAACCAAACTAAGTGACCGTGAGCAAACTATTGCTGAATAAGTGTCGCTTGAAAGCACTTTTGATGACACCTTCCTCCACTTTGCTGATGGTCGAGAGTAGACTGATGGGGCTTTCGTTGAGGTTTTTCCTTTATCTTGTGTACAGGACATACCTGGGCGATTTTCCACATTGCCAGGTAGATGCCAGTGTTGTAGCTGTACTGGAACAGCTTGGCTAAGGGCACAGCAAGTTTTGGAGCACAAGTTTTAATGATTATTGCTGGAATGCTGTCAGGATCCATAGCCTTTGCAGCATTCAGTGCCTTCAGCAGCTTCCTGATATCATTTGATGTTAATTAAATTGGCTGACGATTGACATCTGTGATGCTGGGGACCTTCGGAGGAGGCCAAGATGGATCATCCACTCAGCACTTCTGGATGTTGATTGTTGCCAATGTTTCAACCTTATCCTTTGCACAGATGTACTGGGCTACTCCATCATTGAGGATGGGTATATTTGTGAAGACTCCTCCTCCAATGAGTTGTTTAATTATCCACCACCTTTCATGATTGGATGGCAGGACTGCAGAGCTTAGACCTGATCTATTGGCTGTGGAATTGCTTAGCTCTGTCTATTACTTGCTGCTTATGCTGTTTGGCACACAAGTAGTCATGTGATGTAGCTTCACCAGGTTGACACCTTATTTTTCGGTATGCCTGATATTGCTCCTGGCATGTTTCCCTGCACTCTCCATTGAACCAGGGTTGAACCCCTGGCTTGGTTGTAATGTTAGAGTGGGGGATATGCCAGGCTATGAGGTTACAGATTGTGGTTGAGTACAATTCTGCTGCTGCTGCTGATAGCCCACAGCACCTCATGGATATCCAGTCTTGAGTTACTATATCTGTTCAAAGTCTATCCCATTTAGCACACAACATGATGGAGGTCAATGTAAAGACAGGACTTCGTCTCCACAAGGACCGTGCCATGGTCACTCCTACTATTACTGTCATGGGCAGATGCATCTGCGGTAGGCAGGTTGGTGAGGATGAGATCAAGTGTGTTTTCTTGTTGGTTCCCTCACCACCTGCTGCAGTCCCAGTCCAGAAACAAGATCCCTTAGGATCCAGCCATCTCGGTCTGCGGTGGTTCTACCAAGCCACTCTTGGTGAAGGACATTAAAGTCCCCCACCCTGAGTCCATTCTGTGCCCTTGCCACCCTCAGTGCTCCCTCCAAGTGGTGTTCAATATGGAGGCATACTGTTTAATCAGCTGAAGCGGGAGATGGTAGTGGTAATCAGCAGGAGGTTTCTTTACCCGTGATAAAGGAAATGGTTGGAACAAAGCCTTGTCTACAATGCCGTCCAGCAGGCTTGTGAGCAAAATTTAGCTCATGGAACAAAAGGGAAAGTAGGCACTTGGGGCTGCACGGCAGCACAGTGCTCAGCACTGTTGCTTCACAGCACCAGGAACCCGGGTTTGATTCCTGGTTTGGGTCACTGACTGCACGTTCTCCCTGTGTTTGTGTGGGTTTCCTCTGGGTGCTCTGGTTTCCTCCCTCAAGTCCCGAAAGACATGCTTGATAGGTGTGTCGGAGTGTTTCCAAGGCCTGAGTATTGAGCCAGCCTTTACGTGGGGTTCCTCTCTCATTGTTATGGCTTTGCTTAATAAACAGAGCAGACACACAACCTGATTAAGATGGCTTTATTACCCCAAGCTTAGTTTTGTGTACACGAGAGATGGACCCAGATAAATGCCAAGATCAATCTGCCTAACACTGATAAAAACAAATCAATGATATGATTTTCCAAAGGTCAGTGCCCCCCCCCCCCGAGTTGGTCGTGATCCAATTCTTGGAGCTGTCACTTCTATATTATCCAGTAAAATCACTTTAAACAAAATGATGACTTGTAATCAACTCATGATTTAACCCCATCCTATCACCTGTTGTTTACCAGGATCTTGTGTCCATTCTAAAGTTGTTTCTCGGACATTGCCAAACTTGTGTCCCAGTCAGTTCCTGGCCACCTCATTGTTCATCCAGGGGCAGGATACCAAAGCTGGTCTCCTCTTTACTCCATGGATTGTTCCAAACAGGATATTGGGGCCACTGATAAAACCTGTTTACTAAATTGACTATGTAATCTGCTGACCATAGAATCCCGTTTGTCTCAAAAACATGGGCAAGTTAGCTAGCTTAAATCCCATCATGCATTGTGGCCACTGCTTGGCGCTAGAGTTTACATGATTATCACTGCTATGTCCTAAAATACAGGTTTAATAATTAATAATGATTACTGGGTACATTTGCTATGATTAATCTCAATCCTTAATAAACTAACTTATGTAGAACTATTCTAGTGTTATCCTAGCTATTCGGTTTTAAGAGGTCTCATCTCATGGACACCCCTTCAAGGTTAATTGGACATTCTGAATTTTCCCTCAGTGTACCCAAACAGGTGCCGTAGTGTCGTGACCAGGGGATTTTCACAGTAACTTCATTGCAGTGTTAATGTAAGCCTACTTGCAACACTAATAAAGATTATTATAAAAATAAAGATTTTTGGATAAAAAATTGACCGACTGTCAGGAAACAGAATGGTGAGAAATGTTTCTTTTTCAGATTGGAGGAGTGTTTGTAGTGGAGTTCCCCAGGGATCAGTCATACAGTCATAGAGTCATGGTGGTTTACAGCATGGAAACAGGCCCTTCGGCCCAACTTGTCTATTTTCTACCACTAAGCCAGTCCCAATTTCCTGCATTTGGCTCATGTCCCTCTATATCCATCTTACCCATATAACTGTCCAAATGCTTTTAAAAAGACAAAATTGTACCTGCCTCTACTGTTGCCTCTGGAAGCTCATTCCAGACACTCACCACCCTCTGTGTGAAAAAACTGCCCCTCTGGACCCTTTTGTATTTCTTCCCTCTCACCTTAAACCTATGCCCTCTAGTTTTAGTCTCCCCTATCTTTGGGAAAAGATGTTGACTATCTACCTTATCTATTCCCCTCTTTACTTTACAGACATCTATAAAATCAGCCCTATGCTTCCAGGGACAAAAGTCCCAGCCTCTTTTTATAACTCAAACCACAAAGTCCCTGTAGCATCCTAGTAAATATTTTCTGCACTCTTTCTACTTTAATGATACCCTTTCTATAATAGGGTGACCAGAACTGTACACAGTATTCCAAGTGCAACCTTACTAATGTCTTGTACAACTTCAACAAGACGTCCCAACTCTTGGAATCAATGTTCTGACCAATGAAACCAAGCATGCCGAATGCTATCTTCACCACCTTGTCTACCAGTGACTCAACTTTCAAGGAACTATGAACCTGTACTCCTTGATCTCGTTGTTCTATAACTCTCCCCAACTCCCTGCCATTAACTGAAAAGATCCTGCCCTGATTCGATCTACCAGAATACATCACCTCACATTTATCTAAATTAAACTTCATCCGCCATTCATCAGCCCATTGTCCCAATTGATCAAGATCCCGTTGCAATCCTAGATGACCTTCTTAACTGTCCACTATGCTACCAATCTTGGTGTCATCTGAAAACTTACTAACCATGCCTCCTAAATTCTCATCCAAATCATTAATATAAATAACCAATAACAGTGGACCCAGCACTGATCCCTGAGGCACACTGCTGGTCACAGGCGTCCAGTTTGAAAAAACTTCTGCAACCACCCTTTGTATTCTGCCGTCAAGCCAATTTTGTACCCAATTGGCTACCTTACCTTGGATCCCGTGAGATTTAACCTCATGCAACCTACCAGGTGGCACCTTGTCAAAGGCCTTGCTAAAGTCCATGTAAACAAAGACTGCACTGCTTTCATTTACCTTCTTGGTTACCCCTTCAGAAAACTCAAATCAAATTCGCGAGACATGATTTTCCACTCACAAAGCCATGCTGACTGTTCCTAACCAGCCTCAGCCTCTCTAAATGCCTTTAGATCCTGTCTCTCAGTATACCTTCTGACAACTTACTGACCACAGACATTAGGCTCACCAACTGTAGTTCCCAGGCTTTCCCCTGTGTCCTTTCTTAAACAAAGGCACAACATTTGCTCCCCTCCAATCTTCAGGTACCTCACCTGTGGATGTCGACGTTTCAAATATCTCTGCTAGGGGGTCGGCAATTTCCTCCCTTGCCTCCCATAACGTCCGAGGATACATTACATCAGGTCCCGGGCATTTATCTACTTTGATGCGCTTTAAAACTTCCAGCACCTCCTTCTTTGTAATATGTGCACTCCTCAAGACATCACTATTTATTTCCCCAGTTCCCTAACATCCATGCCTTTCTGAACAGTAAATACCGATGAGAAATATGCATTTAGGATCTCAGAAATGACAGCATTGTGGCATAGGGGTCAGCATTGCTGCCTCCCGGCGCTGAGGTCCCAGGTTCGATCCCGGCTCTGGGTCACTATCCGTGTGGTGTTTGCACATTCTCGCCACGTTTGCGTGGGCTTCACCCCCACCACCCAAAGATGTGCAGGGTAGGTGGATTGGCCACACTAAATTGCCCCTTAATTGGAGAAAATAAATTGGGTACACTAAATTTATAAATAAAACAAAAAATTTAGGATCTCTCTTGTGGATTCGTACATAGATGACCTTGTAGACCTTTAAGAGGTCCTACTTTCTCCCTAGTTACTCTTTTGCCCTTAATGTATTTGTAGAAGCTCTTTGAATTCTCCTTAGCCTTATCTGCCAAAGCAATCTCGTGTCCATTTTTTGCCCTTCTGATTTCTCTCTTAACTCTGCTCCGACAACATCTATACTTTTCAAGGGATCCGTTTGATCCAACTGCAGATGCATGTCATATATCTCCTTCTGCTTTTTGACCAGGGCCTCAATATCCCGAGTCATCCAGTGTCCCCTACTTCTACCAGCCTTACCCTTCACTCTCAAAGGATTGTGCTTACCCTGAACCCTGGTTAATACACATTTGAAGGTCTCCCACTTACCAGCCGTGCCTTTGCCTGCCAACAGACTCCCCCAATCAACCTTTGAAAGTCCCTGTCCAATACCACCAAAATGGGCCTTGCCCCAATTTAGAATTTTAACTTTTGGGCCCGACCTATCATTCTCCATAGCTATCTAAAAACGAATGGAATTATGGTCACTGGCCCCAAAGGCCAACAATAGGCAGGGCAGCTGAGGGAGACCGGCCAAATGAGGCTTACATCCATTGAACGCAGGCGAAGCTGGCAAACGTAAATACTCACTGTATGCATCAATTTAAAAACAAAAACATGACTCAAATATCGCAAAATTAATGTGGATGTGAATACTTACACGTGGAAGGTAAATAACAAATTTAAAGCCGCATTCACTTGTAGAAAACATTTAGATGTCCCAACCTCTGGATTGTTAGAGACAGGACGTGTGGCCCAAGATGTGAGTTCAGACACCATGGAAATCCTGATGTATTGGCCTATAAGGGGATTGCTCAGGGAGTTTGAAATTCTAGGCAATACTGCAGACCCTGAAAGAGTTTGGAACCTTTTCAGACTACAAACTTAACCTGGGCAAAAGTGAGGCATTCCTAGTGAACTAAATGGGTGGGGAGCAGAGCTGCAGGTGCTCCCGTTTAAAATGGCCCAGAACAGATTCCGTTACCTGGGGATCCAGACAGCCAGAGACTGGTCACAGATCCACAAGTGGAACTTGACCAGCCTGGTGGAGGAAGTAAAGAAGGACCTACAAAGGTGGGGTGGTGAAATGTATATTGGACAAATTAAAAGAAAGAAGAAATAAACCTTTCTGCACAATGAAGCAAATTAATGCGGCTAAGGAAAATGTGATGTGTATATACAATTGTTTATAAATATGAGAAATGCCAATAAAAAGATTAAAAAAAAAAGAAATTCTAATGGGCAATTCCCCTCCTTCCCCAAGATGCTCTATAATAATAATAATCTTTATTGTCACAAGTAGGCTTACATTAAAACTGCAGTGGTGTTACTGTATGCATGTCTCTGACTCTGAATTAGATGCAGAGATTTCCTCACTGTTATGCACTGCTTACTGGGATAATTATCCAGGAACTGTTGGCAGATTAAACCATCGCCTGACTACTGGATAACTACATAAGTGACTCCCCATCACTCATAACCCTTTGAGCCCACTGAGAATCCCACATGGCCCTTCGACTCTATGACTATCCCTCAACCAGCTGAATACCCCTCTAACCCTAGGACCACCCAAAACTATCTCTGGACCACCAGACCACCTCACTGACTCCCCACCCTATCTCCCTCCACCTGACCTGACTAACCTCTGATACAATGCAGCTAAATCTCCTGACCATGCAACACATTGATCAGACCTGACAAGCCCTCACCTGTCTACTCCCCAGACCCAAACACCCACTCATCCATCTACCAAACTGACATCTCATCCACCTGCCAACCTACCCAGAACCACCCCGCCCCACCCACCTGCTCCACTATACATCTACCACCCTACCCACCTACCACGTCACTACCTATCACCTGTCACCGTACCTTTCTACCACCTCATTCCAACTACTACCCTACCCACCTACCACCTTATCGGCAGACCACCTCACCCACCTGCCATGCTTTGCACCTACAACATCACCCACCTGCCATCCTACCCACCTACTTCCTCACCCACCTGCTATCCTACCAATCTACAACCTCACTCACCTGCCACACTGCCCATATACTACCTTACCACCTGCCACCTCACTCAACAACCACCCTACCCACCCACCTAACCACCTATCAAATCACCGGCCTACCATCTTACCCACCTTTTGTGCCATCCACCTACCACCCGACTTCCCGACCACCCTACTCACCTCCCACCCAATTTCCCTTCCGTCCTACCTACCCTCACCCGCCTACCACTTCATTCACCTGCCACCTCACTCACCCTATCCACTTACCCACTTCCCTCACCTACTCACGCACCCACCCTACCCACTCACTCTGGACACTGGACATTTAAACGTATTATTAAGCAACTAGAGCCATAAAATGCGTCTGCATCCTGTCTTCTGGCCACTCTATTGCGATCCAGTGGCATTCTCTGAGGGACACTATGATCTGCCTTTCTGGGAAAGTTAGATTCAGAAGACCAGGCAGGAAATGCGGATAGGCAATCTATCGATGTTGCATTCAAAGATCCGGGACATGGATTAAAATACTTCCAACATCCAAGACAGAGGGTTAATCAGTTTTCATTCTGTGAAAAGTGAGAATGGCATTGATGCCCAAAAAAAACAGAAAAGCAGATCTTTCAGACATAAGAAATGCCATAACTGCTTAAATATTTTTATGCACACTTTCACACAAATTGAAATTCAGCAGCCTTAAAATTTTCACTCATTTTGTAACTCTTGGAGTCGTATTTCATTTTTCGTGGTAGAGAATCGACCAGCACACGCCATCCGCTTCATTGCAGGTTTCAATTTGAAGTTTAATTTTGGTCACCTTTTGATACGAATCCACTTCTAGATGGATTAAAACTGACATTGAATCTGTCTCCAAACTCTGATCTTGGGCATTCTCAATATCGCTTGAATTCACTATCTTTAATGAACTGTCATACATACTGCTGGCTGCTGGCATTGTCCTACACTCCTGAAGGTTCTCTTCCTGAAATAACTAGATAATCAGCCACATCAATCCCAGGACCCTACTTACACTAAGCACACGACAATGGCGGCCCGGTGGCTTAGTGGTTAGCACTGCTGTCTCAGAGTGCCAGGGACACGGGTGCGATTCTGACCTCAGTTTGTAGTTGCTCCTCATGCCTGTGTGGGTTTCCTCCGGGTGCTCCGATTTCCCCCACAGTCCAAAGATGTGCTGTTTAACTAAATTTTCCTGCAGAGTGGGATTGCAGGGTTAGGATGGGGGATTGGGCCTAGGTACAGTGGTTTTTCAGAGACTCGATGGACAGAATGGCCTCCTTCTGCACTGTCGAGATTCTATAATTCTAAGAACTGGTAGTCAGTTTCTGCATTCTGACTTACCATTTTTATGGCCCTCTTGAACTCTTCAGCTGCCTGAAGCTGATATCCTATTGGGTACAATAACGGTTTTTATTTGATAGAAGTAAGACTTCATACTATTTGAAATAACGTTTACAAGTTATCATTCAGAATCACGGAAGTAGGCCATTTGGCCCATCATATCTGTACTAGATGTCTGAAGGAGCGGTTCACCTCGTGCCATTCCCCTGTCTGTTCCCCATAACCCTGCACATTTTCCGTTTTCACATAGTAATCCAGTTCCCACATGAAAGCCTTGATTGAATCTGCCACCACACTCTCAGGCAGTACACTCCAGATCTTATCGACTTGTTGCATGAAAAAGGTTTTCCCCATATCAACATTGCTTCTTTTCACCAATTCACCAAGATGACACTAAGATGAGTGGTAAAGCGAAAAGTGCAGAGGATACTGGAAGTCTGCAGAGGGATTTGGATAGGTTAAGTGAATGGGCTCGGGTCTGGCAGATGGAATACAATGTTGACAAATGTGAGGTTATCCATTTTGGTAGGAATAACAGCAAACGGGATTATTATTTAAACGATAAAATATTAAAGCATGCCGCTGTTCAGAGAGACTTGGGTGTGCTTGTGCATGAGTCACAGAAGGTTGGTTTACAAGTGCAACAGGTGATTAAGAAGGCAAATGGAATTTTGTCCTTCATTGCTAGAGGGATGGAGTTTAAGACTAGGGAGGTTATGTTGCAATTGTATAAGGTGTTAGTGCGGCCACACCTGGAGTATTGTGTTCAGTTTTGGTCTCCTTACTTGAGAAAGGACGTACTGGCGCTGGAGGGTGTGCAGAGGAGATTCACTAGGTTAATCCCAGAGCTGAAGGGGTTGGATTATGAGGAGAGGTTGAGTAGACTGGGACTGTACTCGTTGGAATTTAGAAGGATGAGGGGGGATCTTATAGAAACATTTAAAATTATGAAGGGAATAGATAGGATAGATGCGGGCAGGTTGTTTCCACTGGCGGGTGACAGCAGAACTAGGGGGCATAGCCTCAAAATAAGGGGAAGTAGATTTAGAACTGAGTTTAGGAGGAACTTCTTCACCCAAAGGGTTGTGAATCTATGGAATTCCTTGCCCAGTGAAGCAGTTGAGGCTCCTTCATTACATGTTTTTAAGGTAAAGATAGATAGTTTTTTGAAGAATAAAGGGATTAAGGGTTATGGTGTTCGGGCCAGAAAGTGGAGCTGAGTCCACAAAAGATCAGCCATGATCTAATTGAATGGCGGAGCAGGCTCGAGGGGCCAGATGGCCTACTCCTGCTCCTAGTTCTTATGTTCTTATGTTCTTATAATTACCTTCAATCAGTGCTGTCTTTTTCCCCATCAATCCAACAGTGGGGACAGCTTTTCCCTATCTACTCTGCACAGTCGAGAATTATATTATGCCAATACGCCTTGAATTGACGTTGTCACTGCTACTCCATATTCACTCAACAATTTCTCCTCATTTACCCGCCAGCTGCTCACTGTTGAAGCTTCTGAACTGAGAATGGTCCTGAGTTTTCTGGTTACACCTCCCCTCCTTCTCCCCTCCCAACAAGGACCTATGGCAGAATGCATCCAGCCAAGTTTTCTTCCATAATCACCCAATCTAGCCAATCTGACTATACCCCAGCACAAAAGGTGTCTCGGGTCCTCTTAGCTCTGTCTTCAGCATCACCTTAATCTTCCATTGTCCCTGGGTTAATGGCACAGGCCTGCACACCTTCAAGCTAATGGTCTCACTGAAAGTAATCAAGTCTCAGGGCATTTTTAAAAATCAATTTATGGGATGTGGGCGTCGCTGGTTAGCCCAGGATTTACTGCCCATCCCTAGTTGTCTTTCAGAAGTGGTGGTGAGTTACCTTCTAGAACCACTGCAATCCTTGGGGTGTAGATACACCCACTGTGCTAATAGGGAGGGAGTTCCTGGATTTTTACCCAGCGACAGTGAAGGAGCGACGATATATTTCCAAGTCAGAGTGGTGAGTGACTTGGAAGGGAACCTTAATGTGGTGGGGTTCCCAGGTATCTGCTGCTCTTGTCCTTCAAGATGGCAGTGATCATGGGTTTGGAAGACGTTGTCTAAGGAACCTTGGTGAGTTACTGCAGTATACCTTGAAGATGGCACACAAGGCTGCCACTGTTCATCGGTGATGGATGGTTCGAATGTTTGTGGAAGGGGGTGCAATCAAGTGGGCTGCTTTGTCCTGGATGGTGTTGAGCTTCTTGAGTGTTGTTGGGGCTGCACTCATCCAGGCAACTGGAGAATATTCCATTGCACTCCTAACTTGTGCCTTGTAGATGGTGGAGATTCTTTGGGGGGTCAGGAGGTGAGTTACTCGCCAGAGGATTCCTAGCCTTTGACCTGCCTCGGTAGCCATAGTATTAATGTGGCTAGTCAAGTTCAGTTTCTGATCAATGGTAACCACCAGGATGTTGATTGTGGGGGATTCAGTGATGGTGATGCAATTGAATGTTAAGGGGCGGTGGTTAGATCCCATCTTGTAGGAGATGGTCATTGCCTAACACTTGTGTGGCGCAAATGTAATTTTTCACTTGTCAGTCTAAGCCTGGATATTGTCCAGGTCTTGTTGCATTTGGACCTGGGCTGCTTCATTATCTGAGGAGTCATGAATGGTGCTGAACATTGTGCAATCATCTGCAAACATCCCCACTTCTGACCTTATGCTGGAAGGGACATTGGTGAAGCATCTGAAGATGGTTGGGCCATTTAATTAGAGGAATGTATGTGACCCTGACCTATCAATTGTAAGAATTGAAACATGTCAACTAATATTATAAAATAGGTGGTAAATTGGACAAAGGAATGAACAGTCTAAATGTTAGGCAGACAATCTTTACTGTTGCTTGTAGGAGCTTAAGTTGAATTCACTGTTCAGGCTCCAACTTTATTTCTTTCAGACTAGTTACCCTAAATATCATCTACACCCATATCTCCATACACAGGAGGTTTGCTTCCTTTTCTTTCCTTCTCTGCTGTCGATCTGCCTCATCATTAAGGCATTTGGACATGAAGCCTGATGCAACTTGATGGACAAGTTGTCTCTAGTTTAAATGATTGGTAGCAAGCTCCTCCCAGTCATTAATGCCAACACTGTCGCACTTCAAGCAGAGGTTCAGAGGCATTTGAAAAGGAAGCAAATCCTGCACTCTGGAACCCACGACCTCATGCGATGTCCTGCCCCTCCTGCCCAAAGATCGTTGGGTTCAGAATTGGTCTGATCAGTCATGTGGAGACTCAAGGCAGAATCTCAAGACCCTGTGTTGGCATCATCCTCGAGGGACAGCCAATGATTACAACCACGCCCCAGTAAAGGAGAAATTTGGATTCCTATGGCGTCTGATAAATTAGGACCAGACCGGGGAGGTGCATGTCTGCCACGTTGACAGCGTGTCCAGTCCATCGTGGATAACGCTTGAAGGAGCTTTGCCTGAATGCTTGTGCAGCTGGATTAAAGAAGGACATTTGTTTTCTTTGATGGTGTTCCCATTGAATACAGAGGGTGTAATGGAGGGGTTGCTCATGGAATTTCTTGAAAACTTTTCTGAGTTGCTAATACATACCCTGGGCTGGATTCTCCGATCCCCGACGCCGAAATTGCGTTCGGCGTCGGGGCGGAGAATCCCCAATGACGCCAAAATACGGGCAGCGCCTTCACGATGCTCCACCCCCTGAAAAGTGCCGTACTCCTCATGCTGTATCCATGGCCTCAGGCCATTGCCTGATGCCTGCTCCGCGATGGTCTGTTCCTGACCGGCCAAGTTCCTGACGGTGTGGAACTCTTATGCTCTCCCCTGTCGTCAACTCAGTGTGGCAGACTCAGTCCAGCAGCGCCACAGGCAGGGGAGGGCCGATCTGTGGGCAGGGAGGGGGGGGTAGTATTCAGGGCGGGAGGCACGTGAGCCAGCCTAAGGGAGGGACTATTCCTGCGGTCCGGGTCCTCGGGCTGTGTCCGCCATGAAGCATGGTGCGGCCGCTACAGGCTGCCGCCGTGAGCATGCGCAGCCACAGACTCGGCAATGCTCCGGGCTGCAGCTAGGGCCACCCCCCCCCCCCCCCCCCCCCGGCGGAGCATGGAATCGGTAGCCGTTTTGTGGCAGTTTTCCTGGTGTAGAACACCACCGTTTCACGCCAGCGTGGGGACTTAGTCTCCCAAACGGAGAATCCAGCCCAGTTGTCTCGCTTCAATACAGGAGTGAGGTGATGCCAATAGCTCTGTACACTCGGGCCAGAATTCTCCAGTAGTCGGGATTCATTTTTCTCGCTGGCAGTGCACTCCTGCCAGCAAGTTTCATGGAAACGTGGGGTGGTTTCAATGGGGAAACTCCATTAACTAGCGGCGGGAAGATAGAATCCCATTGCCAGTGAACATCGCGCCACCGAGAAACACATGGCTGGTGGACCAGAGAATCTTGCCCAATGACTTTCTTTGGCTTCCAGAGATCTTTGTGAAACACTGATTGCTGTG
The DNA here is from genome assembly GCF_902713615.1 of Scyliorhinus canicula. Taxonomy (NCBI): domain Eukaryota; kingdom Metazoa; phylum Chordata; class Chondrichthyes; order Carcharhiniformes; family Scyliorhinidae; genus Scyliorhinus; species Scyliorhinus canicula. Next base: position 163,276,048 of record NC_052155.1, on the reverse strand, counting down.
GTATGTAGAAGTCTGTGTTGGTGCAGCTGATCTTTTGTTCGGTATTCTTACCAGTGGTGGCTTTTGAGAGATGTGGCTGCCAAGATTTGGGATTTGCTCAACATATTCCAGAGGCCCTCCTCCAATATGTAGGGTATTTGGAGTATTTGGCTGACCAGGTATGGGTTGATATGCAAATTTTGTTTTAGCAATATTCAAGGACAGGCCCGAATTTCTTCCATATGAAATTGAAGAGATTGAGAGTGGTTGGTACACCAGGTGCAGAGTGGACAATAACACTGCAGTCATCTGAAATCTGGGAATCATGTAGGTCCATGTGGCTAGTTTAGTTCTGCCACAGAGTCGATTGAGCTGAAGAGTTTTCCAGATAGCCAGAATTTCATGCTCACACCGGACGACAGCTGACCTTTGACGACATGAATAGCCACTGTCGGGTAGTCTTCCTTTTCTTCTTCGTTGATGATCACTCAAAGTATGACTGTCCACCTAAGAAACTCCATGTTACGGGTCATGGGTTCTGTCAGCTCTTTCCTGGCTGATCAGCATGTTTCTAGAGCCGCAACTTCGACCACACACTTTTTAAGTATTTCTGGGAGGTCAGATTGGTCCTTGGAATCTAGATTGCAGGTAATCCTTTCTCAGATTCCTTTTCTGGGCCTCCTCTTTCCATAGGGTGTCTCCGAAAAAGTTTGACCCTTCAAGCAGGAGGTTCCTCCAAGTAGGTCTCTTCTGAGCAAGGGTCTCCCAGGTTGAGGTCAATGTTGCATTTCTTGAGGTAAGCCTTCAAGGTGTCTTTGAAAAACTTCTTTTGTACACTTCTAGTTTGCAAGCCGACCTTGAGCTGGGAAAAGAAGATTTCACAGCATCTCAAATACTACAGTGCAGAAGAGACACTTTGGCCCATTGAGTTTGCACTGGTGCATGAAAGCCCCGGACCTAATCACCCAATCCCGCTTGCCAGCACTTGGCCCAGAGCCTTGAATGTTATGACATGCCAAGTACTCAACCAGTTACTTTTTAAAGGATGTGAGGGATCCCAGCTCTACCACCTTCCCAGGTAATGCATTCCAGACCATCACCACCCTCTGGGTAAAAAGGTTTTTCCTCAAATCCCCCCTAAACCTCCCAACCCTCACCTTGAACTTGTGTGCCCTCATAAATGACCCTTCAACTCAGGGGAACAGCTGCTGCCTAACGACCCTGTCCCTATCTCTCATAATCTTGTACACCTCGATCAGGTCGCCCCTCAGTCTTCTCTGCACCAGAGAAAACAACCCAAGCCTACCCAACCTCTCTTTATAATTTAAATGTTCCATCCCACGTAACATTCTGGTGAATCTTCTCTGCAACCCCTCCAGAGTAATTACATCCTTCGTATAATGTGGCGACCAGAATTGCAAACAGTACTCCAGCTCTGGCCTCTCCAAAATTCTATACAGCTCCATCCTGACCTCCCTGCTTTTGTAACCTGTGCCACTATTGATAAAAGCGAGTGTCCCATATGCATTTTTCACCACCCTATTAGCCTGCTTTGGCAACCGGGTCTCTGGCATGCTAAGCACATGGCTGGCCCAGCAGATGATCATGGTCTCGATGCTGGTGTTCTTGGCACCTTCAAGGGTATTATAGCAGACATCACAAAACCTTGTTAGTCAGGATTTTCCCTGCTATTGGCACCGGGGAACCAAGTCAATAGTTCCACCGTACAATTTATCACTCTTCTTGAACATACGTACAATTATTGCATGCCTGAAGTCTGGGGGTAGTGTGGTGGTGGTGGGGGGGGGGGGGGGGGGGGGGGGTGCTCTTTTCCCTCCCAAATCCATAGGATAAGTGCATGGAGTCCTGATGTGAGTAAGCGCCCACAAGCTACGAAGCCCTCAGCTGGAATTCCATTGAGTCTGCAGGTCCATTCACTTTTCAACTGTTTGATTGCATTTTGCAGCTCCCGCCTCGATGATAGTTCACCACTACATTCTACTGCAGGGTACTGGGAGATAGCCTGGAGCGCACCACCTATCACTGTAGATCCATAGTCAAGGAATTGTTGAAGACTTTCCTTCCAGTGTTGACAAATGGTGTTGTCATATTTAAAAAGAGAAACTCCATCCTTGCGAGTAAAGGGGATTTTGTCCATTTTGCCCATGGCTTCAAAAACCCTTCACTTATATCAATGGTCTGCATATTGTTGGAACTCTTGGGCTATCTCTCCCCACCACATGTCCTTTATCTTCTCGATTGATATTTGGGTGTCGGCCTTGAGCTTTTGGAATGCCGCCATCTTGACTTTGAGTTGTTCTGCCAGGCAATGAAGGCTGCTCATTTTTGTTCAAGGAGGTCATAGACTTCAGAATTGTTTTCACCGAACCTGTTCGGGTGTCGATGATGCCCGAACCCAATGGTCTGGGTGTAGGAATGTAATAATAATAATCTTCATTAGTGTCACAAGTAGGCTTACATTAACACTGCAATAAAGTTACTGTGAAAATAATACAGCTGACTTTATTGGACCCCACTGTTCTGAAATGGAGTTGTATGTGGGAAGATTTTCCAGATTGATCAGGAACTTCCCCGTCTTCGGTTTGTGCTGTTCTTGGGCTGAGGTATTGAGCTCTTTCCTCTTGGATGATTGGACCTTGTGATGCCATGGTGCCAGGTGGATATTCATCACCGATCGAACAATTCAATCGATGGATTAATGTGGACTGAGTGATACAGACATCACTTCGAACTTTGACTCGAGCAATGACAGAATCCAGGAGGTGCAAATGCTTTGGTCTCGGATGCCTCCATGTAGTTTTGTATTTGTCCTCCTGATGGAAGAGGTGTTTGTTATAATGAGGTTACGCTGAGCACACTTTGTCGAATAAACTTTATTGTCAAGGCTTACATAAACACTGGAATGAAGTTACTGTGAAAAGCCCCTAGTCGCCACACTCCGGCGCCTGTTCGGAACACGGAGGGAGAATTCAGAATGTTCAAATTACCTAACAGCACGTCTTTCGGGATTTGTGGGAGGAAACCAGAGCACCCAAAGGAAACCCACGCAGACACAGGGAGAACATGCAGACTCCGCACAGAGAGTGACCCAAGCCGGGAATCGAACCTGGGACCCTGGCGTGTGAAGCAACAGCGCTAACCACTGTGCTGATGTGCCACCCATGTCAGCAGCAGGGCAGCAATTGCACTGACTTTTCCCACCCGGTTTTTCCCAATGATTCCTCTCCAGACATTGGAATTATGGCCAACCTGGCATGAATGTCCCCCAGAAGGATAATCTTTTCTTCTTTTGGGATGGCAGCGAGGACATCATCAAGCTCAGAATAGAACTTTTCCCTAATATTCTCATCGGAGTCAAAAGTCGGGACACAAGCACTGATGATGTAGGCATTCTGGTTCCGACTGAGCTGTAGCTAAAGTGTCATGCACCTTTCATTTATACAAATGGGGATTTTTAGCAGTGTATCCAAAATCCTATTCTGTATGGCAGAACCAACTCCATGGACATAAGGGTTGCTTTCAGTCTTTCCCGTTTAGTAGATGGTGGATTCCTTTAGCCACATCTCCCCAGGAAGGTGGTTCTCTCTCAGTGCGGCAATTTCAATTTGGAATCTTGATAGCTCATGTGATACGATTGCCTTTTATCTTTCCAGACAGTCATTCTTAAGATTATCCGTGAGTGTTGTGACATCCCCACGTTGCAAAACTTAGTTTTCTTTCATTGATCACAAAGGTGGTGATCCCATAGGGTGTGGTTCCCCAGACAGGAGGGAGTAGGATAGCCTATTCATAGAATCATAGAATCCCTGCAGTGCAGAAGGAGGCCATTCGGCTGATCAGGTCTGCGCCGACCCTCTGAAAGAGCATCCATCCTTACCCATAATCCTTTAACCCCACCCACCCTGCATATCTTTGGACACTAAGGGGCAATTTAGGAGGCCAATCTATCTAACTTGCACAGCTTTGGACTGTGGGAAGTAACCGGAGCACTCGAAGGAAATGCACGCCGACACGGGAGAGAAGGTGGAAACTCTACGCTGGCAGTCACCCAAGGCCGGAATTGAACCCGGGTCCTGGCGCTGTGAGGCAGCAGTGCTAACCATTGCGTCACCGTGTTGTCCATATCATTAGGGTACCTTTTCCAGCCTCTTGCCCAATTGGGCTGAGTAGTAGGTATCCTGAAGGGTACTCACTTACTGACGCTGCTGTCCAAAGGTATCTCTGTCCCACACAGGTGTCCAATGACCTTCATGCATCTGTCGCCTACGTGTAGAATCTTGATGATGGTCTCCCAGGTTCACAGCCCTGTCCCCATTAGCTATTCTCCAATGGCATGAGACTTAGAAAATGGAGGTTGATAGAAACCTGCACGTTGGGTACTATCATTGTCCACATGATCTTGATGGGTTGGTGGTCAATATTGGTGACAAGGAATACAGCAGCATAATGATGAACAGAATGTACTATATAAAGCCACAGTTACTGTTTTAGATACAAAGGTATTCAGGAGATACATGAAAGATCACCATATATGTGCATCAGTTCAATTTCCCAATTATGAGCATAGGAACGGAGAGGTAAGCTATTTAGCACACATATCTGATTTGCCAGTTATTCATACCATAGTTGATCCCAGTCACAATTCCGTTTACCCACTTTTACGATACCCATATCTAACCTTGGGTGAAATTAGCCGTTTGGGAGACTAACTGTTGACGTCAGGACTGAATTGTGTGCGGTTCATATTCTCGTTGGGAGTGCTATTCAGGGAGCAATTCGGGACGTGCTAATTGGCCAAAAATCTGCTGGCACAAATTCTGAGCAATTCCAGGCCTACTGGGCATTCTAACCGCTGGGGCTGGAGCTAGCGCCAAAGAGCCTAGCAGTTGGCGCTGTTTTTAAATGCTCCACTTACAACACAGTCACTGCAGCCACCAAGATGGTTCAGTGAAGAACTGTCCTCCAAGGTTGGGATTCCAAGGTTGACCCACAGCTCCATGCCAGTGAGGAGCGGAGGGACACTCCTTTCCCCAGTGTGGGCCGCAGACGTAAGCCTGCCCTCCTGAATGTTGCATGGGAGGTGGTGGTACAGGTAATCAGTGTTGCCAGTCACACCAGGAGGTATCTGGTGAGGCGGAGGGTTGAGGGCCAATGGTGAGCCATCTGCCCTGAGAAGAGCAGAGAAACAGGGCGGGTACCAAAGGCTTCAGTGCAGGGGTCGTCTGGTTGGGGTGAGCTCTGCTGATCCTCTGCTCCCTCTGCCAGCGAGCAACACTTCTGAGGTGTGCAAACACCTGATGGGCTGCACATTGAGCTTGGCCCTTGATGATACAACTGGGGTATGAGGGTGTCTCGAGGGGTGACCTAGGTGGGCTCCCAGATGTCCAGAGGCCTTCTGAGCATTTACAGGACACAGGCAGCACTCAGAAGTTTGAGCAACCAGGTGTCTGTAGCACCAAAGTGGTGTGTTTGAAAGATAGATTGCAGGAATGGTGGTTTGGGTCAGGCCACCATGAACCCGCTGCCCCAAGTCCACAGACTTGTCACCAACTCACTCCCTGCTCCACCCCCTGGCTCAGGCAGCCACCCCCCAGCAAGCTCGACATTTTTCAATGGATTTCCCCTCCTGCTCGCCCTCCGCAGCCATGGCGGGCAGTCCACGTTTGTCAATACTTATAGTCATTTACGCCCATGAGACTTCGACCTGAGAGGAGCGGAGCATCGTGGAAGGGCGGAGCATACTGTGTCCAACCCGCTAATCACATCTAAGTGAATACAAATGCCGGTTTTACATGCCCGCAAGGGGACGCACATCTCGTTCTCGCCTCCAGCGAGGGTCTGGAGCATGGCACCTGAATTGGTGCCAACCGCCGACCTCGGTTGGTCGCCAGATTCTGCGCCCGATCGCAGTTCACGTTTGCAGCGTCACGAGGCAGAGACTTTCGTCCAACATTTCAATAAGTGTGATATCCGTAACTGTGGTGAGAGAGTTTCGAGTTTCCACTAAACTTTTGTTTGAGAAAATGCTTCCTGATTTCACTCCTGTCTGGACTATCTCAAGTTTAAAGATCTTTCCTCTTTGTCCTGTGCTGGGACATTTGGAACGTCAAGTGCAGGAACAATATTGTGCGATGTACAGCATGTATTGACTGCTAGATTATTTTTCATGTAAGTCAAACGGCAAACTCCATTTATTCAATACAAACGGAGCACAGCTTTTTGCACCAAGACTTAAACGAAACAATGCAAAATGGCTCTTGGTTCTTCGGTTAATGCCAAGTGGGAAGATTATATTTGCATGCACGGACGGCATGGAGAGAGTTCACTCCCTTTCATCCGTGTTGACCTCTCCCCTTCTTCGTGCCTCTCAGCTGATGTAAGTTCTACCAGTTTTGTGTTGATATTTCAGCACACAAGCAGAGCAACTGCTGACTAATCAAATAAAGGCTTTTGCTTTTCACTCTATTTCCGCCCGTTAATGTGATGATAAATCATTATGCATGCTGTATTGCAGTGCAATTCCTGTGTATATTTGTTTCTGTGACTATTTGAGGGCAGGCTGGAGGAGGTTGATTATTGGGGGTGGGGTGCATGTGGTACAGGGGGAATTGGAATGGATATTAAAATATTTATTCTAATTTATACCAAAACCAAATATTTTAAGCTGACTTTTCAAATTGGCGTCAGCACCATCAAAAATGTTATCCCTCCTGAACTAATTAATACGATGATAAAAATTCCAATATCTTCAAATGTTCCCTTCCAAATTCATCCAACATTTTGCTTCCTGCAAACATTAAAGCACTGCAAATATTGATAGTTGGTACAATTTGATTCAGAATAATTAAGTGAGTGTGACCTACGCGCCAGCTCTGGCTCTTAATCTAAGGTTTAGCATTCCTGTGCCGTACTCTCACTCATGTTTAATATCAACTAATGTGACAGTCTGAGGGAAATTAAATATTTGCCATGTAACTTCACGCTGGGCGCCTCCCCTCACTTTGAGTTGAGGAATCGACACCACTAAGTGAGCATGAAAGTTAATGCTTTTTAACCCAACGGGAATGTGGTGGTCTCATTAGCAAATTATTATTAAACAAAATTGCATCAACTGTCACATGATAATTACCTTCTCCTTTCTTTAAACAAAACCCTTCCTCAGTAACATCTAGGCCATTACCACAAATTCACTACGGCTGATGCTATTAATTTTTCATCCAGCTTTTTCCTGTCTATTGATCTATGATGGATGAGCACTAGTACTCGGATTTGGATGTAATCATTGGGAAAAATAAAAATGCAAAACAAAAGGTGTTCTTTGAAGTTGCAGATGCGTAAGATGTTTGTGGGTTTCTTCTGGAAAAATAAGACAGATTAAGCTCCATTTCACTACCCATAGAAAGGCGGGACTCCACATCAGGCATTTTCCATGTGGGGGTCGTGACCTGCAGGTGGGTCGCGGGCTGGTTGTAGCGCTAACAATTATACTCAAAGACGAGAGACTAGTACAATAGAGGCTTGATTGCTGTGCGATGCTATTCCTCCATCTGCAACTGTAGACTAAGGTCTGAGTGACTCACACGCATATTTATACACATGCTCCCTATGGGCGGAGCTAGCCGGCAGGGGCTTACCGGAGGAACCTGTATTACAGGTACAGGCATACATCCCCCTACTGCAAGTACACATAACTACAGTAGTTATATCACCACATTTACCGCCTGTAAAAAATGAGTCCGGCGGGGGTGACGTGTAACTATAATACAAAGGATGAGCTATTTACAAGAGGGTCTAAACAAAGAAAACCAAGAGTCCATCCGGTTAGCGGGTTACAGGTTGAGCCGAATCGGCGGTCGAACGTTCTGCTGTGATCGGCGTACACATAACTACAGTGGTTATATCGCCACACGGATGACGGAGGGTTATGGAGCCATCCATCGAGGCATTCCGATCATGGGAATTCAGGCGCAACGGCCGCAGCAGCAGGCTTTTAAAAATGGCGGCTGCGAGCAGCTTTAAGGATGACAGCCGCGACCAGCTTTAAAAATGCCAGCTGCGAGCGGCTTTAAAGATGCAGGCATGCTGCGCTGCATGCTTGCTCATCAGTGTCCATGCCCAGAACCCAGAGAGAAACACTACCTCCTCCTGACTTCAGCGTGCTGACCCAGGAGAAGATTTTTTAAAAAATTCAATTCAGTGTTCCTGCATCTGTCTTGAATATGTTCAGTGGCTGAGCCTGCAGAACTCTCTTTGGTAGTGAATTTTAGAGATTAAAAAGATTCACAATACTTTGAGTTAAGTAATTCCTCCTCATCTATGTCTAAAATCGTAATTTGCAGATTATATCCCCAGGCTGTAAACCGCCCATCTGAGGAAAACTTACATTCTGCATTTGCTCAGTAGAGTCCTGAGAGAATAATGACTGTTTCAAAGAGAGGTAATTTCTCATTCTTCCCGACTCTAGACTCTAGAATATAAGACCAGGCTCACCTCTCGCATTAAAGGTAAGAGAAAACGATGGGTCGCAAATGTCGGCCGGCGTGGATCTCAAAGGTTGGCTGGCTCGGGTCGCAAAGGTCAGCCGGCATGGGTCCCAAAGTATGGCCGGTTGGTAAAAATGGGTCCTGGGCAAAAAAGCTTGAAAAACATTGCTCTACATGATGCTGCCCTGTGTGTTGCTGATGTTTGGTAACATTTAAATTATAAGGTTAATAGATAAGGCATAATGACCACAGGGCTTTTCTTGTGGATTGTTTCCCCCACCCCCCACTCCTCCTTGTTGGATGTCACCACTGCTTCTGGATGACCTTTGAACACCACCTGCCCTCTGTGTCTTGCCTAATTACCTATTTCTCGAGCATGAACCGAGACAACAAACCACGGTGTGTTTAAGGACTAAGAAGCCATCACTGCTGAGCCCAGTTCAGGCCTCATGCTTTCCACTCAAGGGTCACTCATTGACAGGAGCAAGAACCTGGGTTGATTTTTCCTCAGGTCATTGTAACTCACTGTAGCACCCCCATCCGCAACCACCAAATGCTTTATTTGAGGAGTGTCGGCATATGTTGAAATTAGCTTAATTTGATTTAAAACAATAAGTTTTTTACACCATTCAAATTGGACAGATCTGAGTTGATTTTGTAAATGAGTAATAAGAGGTGATTATGGAATGGATTGAACTGCATTGGCAATTGATAGTTACAGAAATTTAGAGATTATGAAAAGAGTGAGATTTGCTAAAATTTGGTCTGCTCTCTTTATATTTTATAAGCTGGCAAGGCATTTGTTACCCACCCCTAATTACCCTTGAGAAGGTAATGGTCAGCCTCCTTGAACCTCCAGAAGTTTGAAAAAGCACAAGAGGAGCCGTGAGTTTGAAAGAGCGTGAGAGGAGCCGGGAGTTTGAAAAAGCACAAGAGGAGCCGTGAGTTTGAAAGAGCGTGAGAGGAGCCGGGAGTTTGAAAGAGCGTGAGAGGAGCCGGGAGTATGAAAGAGCGTGAGAGGAGCCGGGAGTATGAAAGAGCGTGAGAGGAGCCGGGAGTTTGAAAGAGCGTGAGAGGAGCCGGGAGTTTGAAAGAGCATGAGAGGAGCCGGGAGTTTGAAAGAGTGCATGAGGAGAAGGATGAATACACACGCTGGTTCAGAAAGTGACGTGGGACCAATCAAAGCAGTTGATTGGTGAGTAAGCCCTGGTGAGTATTTTCAGTCTTGTAACCTAATTCATTGCTTAATACTAAGGTAGGGACCCAAAAAAAGTATAGAATAATACTCTACAATTATAATAGAAGTGTTTGGTAATTCCTAGCTATTGGAAAATAAGGGCCCTAGCTAACGTTATTTTTTTTCAGACGGTAACTAGCTTGATCAAGAGGGACATCATGGCAGGAGATCTCAGACCCATGATATGCTCCTCCTGCACAATTGGGAAATGAGGGACACGGTGACCATATGTGCAAAAGGTGTGTCAATATTCAGCTTCTAGCGAACTGGATTTCGGAGCTGGAGCTGCGGGTCGACTCACTGCGGAGCATCCGCGCTACTGAGGAAGTCGTGGATCGCATGTTTAGCGTAGTGGTCACACCACAGGTGAGGATTGCACAAGCAAAAAGGGAATTGATGACCATCAGGGACAATAAAAGAATCATGAAGGTGGTACAGGAGTCCCCTGGTGTCATCCCCCACTCAAACAGGGCAGCACGGTAGCATTGTGGATAGCACAGTTCCAGGGTCCCAGGTTTGATTCCGGCTTGGGTCACTGTGCGGAGTCTGCACATCCACCCCGTGTGTGCGTGGGTTTCCTCCGGGTGCTCCGGTTTCCTCCCACAGTCCAAAGATGTACAGGTTTGGTGGATTGGCCATGATAAATTGCCCTTAGTGTCCAAAATTGCCCTTAGTGTTGGGTAGGGTTACTGGGTTATGGGGATAGGGTGGAGGTGTTGACCTTGGGTGGGGTGCTCTTTCCAAGAGCCGGTGCAGACCCGATGAGCCGAATGGCCTCCTTCTGCACTGTAAATTCTATGACAAAATTCTATGATATACTGCTTTGGATACTCTTGTGGGGGATGGCCTATCAGGAACAAAATGTGGCAGCCAAATTCACGGCACCGTGGATGGCTCTGCTGCCCAGATGGGTGGGAGAAAAACTAGTGGCAGGGCTATAGTGATAGGGGATTCTATAGTTACGAGTCAAAACAGAGAAAAAATAGGAGCAGGAGGAGGCCATTTGAGGAGATCCCCCTCATTCTTCTGAACTATAGTGAATACAATCCTAACCGATTCATCTCTCCTTGTATGTCAGACCTACCATCTTAGGACTCAGTCAGGTAAGCCATTGCTGCACTACCTCTACAGCTAGAACAACCTTCCTCAGATAAGGGCATTAGGGTAGCACAGTGGTTAGCACAGTTGCTTCACAGCTCCAGGGTCCCAGGTTCGATTCCCGGCTTGGGTCACTGTCTGTGCGGAGTCTGCACGTTCACCCCGTGTCTGTGTGTGTTTCCTCCGGGTGCTCCGGTTTCCTCCCACAGACCAAAGATGTACAGGTTAGGTGGATTGGCCATGCTAAATTGCCCTTAGTGTCCAAAAAGGTTAGGTGAGGATACTGGGTTACGGGCATAGGGTGGGGGCATGGGCTTAAGTAGGGTGTTCTTTCCAAGAGCCGGTGCACACTTGATGGGCTGATGGGCAACTTCTGCACTGTAAATTCTATGATAAGCAGACCAAAAATGCTCAAAATTCCAGGTGTGGCCTCACCAAGGCCCTGTATAGTTGCACAAAGACATCCCTGCTCCTGTACTCGAATCCTCTCGCTATGAATGCCAGCATACCCTTTGACTTCATTACCACCTGCTGCACCTGCATGCTTACCTTCAGTGACTGGTGTACAAGGACACCCAGGTCCCATTTCACGTTCCCCTCTCCTAATTTAATCTGGAGATATTGCATTTTGTTCCCTCATCTAAATCATTAATATATATTGTGAGAAGCTGGGGTCCTAGCACCAATCTCTGCGGTATCCCACTGCCTGCCACTTTGAAAAAGACACTTTGTTTCCTGTCTAACCACTGTGCCACTGTGCTGCCCTTGTAGAATCAATCCTGAGAGATAGGATCACCGGTCACATAGAAAGACGTGGACTATTCAGGTATCATCAGCGTGGATTTGTGAAAGGAAGAGCTTGCCTCACAAATCTGACTGAATTCTTTGAGAAAGTGAAAAGAAGGGTTGATTAAGGTTGTGCAATTGATGTCATGTACGCAGATTTTAGCAAGACATTTGACAAAGTGCTATATGGTAGGTTGGTCAAAAAAGTAAAAGCCCATGGAATACAGGGCATGTGGCGAACTGGATAAAAAGTTGGCTTAGTAAGAGGAAACAAAGGGGAATGGTCAATGGCTCCCTTTGCAAATCGAAAGTTGTTTCAAGTGGTGTTCCACAGGGCTCGGTGTTGGGACCCTAGCTGTGTTATTTATTAATGATTTGGATTTGAATGTGGCGGGAATGATTTGGAAATTTGTAGATCACACAAAGATTGGCCAAGTGATGGACACTGTAGAGTACAACTATGGGCCGGGATTCTCCCCTACCCGGCGGGGCGGGGGGTCCCTGCGTAGCGGAGTGGCGCCAACCACTCCGGCATCGGGCATCCCCAAAGGTGCGGAATTCTCCGCACCTTTGGGGGTTAGGCCCATGCCGGAGTGGTTAGCGCCATGCCGACTGGCGCCAAAACCGGCGCCAACGGCCTTTGACGCCCACTGGCCGGCATCGGGGCTGGCCGAAAGGCCTTCGCCAGTTTGCGCATGCGCCGGTGTGTCAGCTGCCGCCAACGTCACCACCGGCGCATGCGTGTTGGGGGGGGGGTTCTCGTCCACCTCCGCCATGGTGGAGGCCATGGCGGCAGCGGAAGAAAAAGAGTGCCCCCACGGCACTGGCCCGCCCGCCGATCGGTGGGCCCCGATCGCGGGCCTGGCCACCGTGGGGGCACCCCCGGGGTCCGATCGCCCCGCAAACCCCTCCCCCCCCCAGGGCCCCGGGGGACCGCTCCCGCTGCCCATCCTGTCGCCTCAAGAGATGGTTGAAACCACGGCAGCGGGAGAGGACTCTCAGCGGCGGGACTTCGGCCCATCGCGGGCCGGAGAATCGCCGCGGGGGCTCGCCGATTGGCGCGGATGGGCACGCTGATCGGCGAGGTGTGATTCCCGCCCCCGCCAATTCCCGGGTGGCGGGGAATTCTGGCCACGGCGGGGGCGCTGTTTCTCGCCGGCCCCGGGCGATTCTCCGACCATGCGGGGGGTCGGAGAATTTCGCCCATGATCTCCAAAATGATATAGATGGGTTGGAGTGTGCGATAAAGTGGCAGATAGAATTTAACAAAGAGAAGTGTGAGGTCATACATTTGGGAAAGTCAAACAGTTAAAGGGAGTACAGAATAAATGGGAATATACTGAAAGCGGTAGATGAAGTGAGAGATCTTGGTGTACAGGTACACAGGTCCCTGAAGGCAGCAGTTCAAGTAGACAAGGTTGTTAAGAAAGCATATGGAATGCTCTCCTTCATTGGCAGGGGTATAGAATAAAAAAGTAAGGACATAATGTTGGAATTGTATAAAACACTGGTGAGGCCACAGCTGGAGTATTGTGTGCAGTTCTGGTCACCACATTACAGAAAGGATGTTATTGCTCCGGGGAGAGTGCAGAGGAGGTTTACAAGAATGTCACCAGCGTGAGAAAAGTGTAGCTAGGAGGAATGATTGGACAGGTTGGGGTTGTTTTCCTCAGAACAAAGGGAACGAGAGGTGACTTAATGGAGGTGTACAGAATTATGAGGGGAAGCGATAGTGTCGACAGGATAAAATTGTTTCCTTGGCGGAGAATTCTAGAACCAGGGGATATAGATTCACGATTATTGGTGGAAGATGTAGAGGGGACGTGAGGAAGAAAGTTTTTATGCAGAAGTTATTGGATGTCTGGAATTCGCTGCCTGAGTTGGCAGTAGAGACAGAGACCCTAAACACTCTTAAAAAGTACCTGGATCTGCACCTTAAGCGCTGTCGTCAGAGGGCTATGGGCTGGGTGCAGAAGGTGGGATTTGAAAGAGCACTTAGGTGTCCTCGGGCTGGCATGGACAAGATGGGCCAAATGGCCTCCTTCTGTGCTGTAACTTCTCTATGACTCTATGGTTCTAACTGCTGCAGTTCACTTTACAAGTGCCTCAATGTAGTCCATATGCTGTAGGTACACCTACAGTGCTGTTAGGAATGGAGATGTAAGATTTTGAGCATGCGACAGGGAAAGAACAGTGACAGAGTTCCAAAGATAGTGTGTGGCCTGGAGGAGAACTTGCAGGGGGTGGTGGTGTTCCCATGCACCCCTGGTCCTCCTTGGTTATATAGGTCATCGGTTTGGAAGGAGTTGTTGAAGGATCTTACCTGCTTATAGTCGTCATACACTACAGATGTCAGATGCAGTAGCTGATGGGAAAAAGCCATAACGTTTTATCATTTTAATTAATTGACGAATAAGTCTGTTGCAATTCCCTGTAATCAGACAAACTCCACTGAGATTACTGATATCCTACGAGTTTTAATTTGCACAGAAAGAATTCTCAATGTTATTGTGCAATGACTTAGGTTTTGCATGAGATTGCGGTCCATTTTGTTAAAAAAGAAAAGCTTCCAATGTTATAATTTCTTAAATATGCTTAATGTGCGCGAATGGTTGTGTGCTGCTTTCGAATGGTAATTATCAGGACATCAATAAGATAATATGGGCCTTAAAGAAAGAGGGTGGCTTATGTTCCACGCTTTAATTGTTTTCTTTATTGTCTGGGTTACACTAAGATCCTCAGGAAATTTCAGCTACATTGCTATTGCCGATTTCAGTGTTAGAGGACAGGGTGCACAAAGAGTGCACAATTCAACCCTTCTAATTTTACACCCCAGCAAGGTCGAACATTGTTTTTGCACTTTCTCATTGAAAGGAAAACATTCGCTGACAACCCGAGAATCAGACAGTTCAACAATGAGAATAGCAGTGGACAAACCAATTCAGCCTTCTGCAATTCAATAACCTGACAACATTTACTCTCTGGATTTACCCACTTCGATTGCACATTTGGGTTACAAGCATTCGTGGTTTACATTTTTGATGCAAGAATTGTGAGGATGGAAAATATTATTAAAGATTAATCACGGTAATTGTAGAATCACTACAGTGCAGAAGGAGGCTATTGGGCCCATCGTGTCTGCACCAACCCTTCAAATGAGCACTTTACCCATATCCACTCACTCAACTACCCCTCCCTATGCCTGTAACCCCATAACCTAACCTGAACATCTCTAGACACGAAGGGGCAATTTAGCATTGGCCGATCCACCTGACCCGTACATCTTTAGACTGTGGGAGTAAACCGAAGCACACCCACGCACACATGGGGAGAATCTACAAACTCCACACAGACAGTGGCCCAAGGCTGGAATTGAAACTGGGCCGCTGGCGCTGTGAGGCAGCAGTGCCAACCACTGTGCCACCGTGCTGCCTATTATGAAGTAATAAAACCAAAATGATGGACAATGAATAGTAGATATAATAACTAAATGGAATATTGACTGGGCACTAAAACTAAAGAAAATATTTAATATTGAAGGTAAAATGTATTCAATCATTCTTGTTCCATATCATTCTTAGGTTTTGCTGAATTTTCATACAATTATTATCATCAGAGCACCACTGATGGACCATGATGTGTGCTGCATCACATTCACTTTATTCCAGCTGACAACAAATTTTTTTGGGTTCTTTTTATTTGCAAGGGCGGTTTAAAATATGTTGACATTTAGCTGAACACGTTTTTGGAATTGATTTTCAGCCAATAAGTAATTGCTTTTGAATAATATTGGAATTAACTCAAAAGTGTTCACTTGCTTTATAAAAACAGAGGAATTGCAATGCTCAATATATTGAAAGAACAGATTAAGAAATTGATTATAATCTCTGAGTATTTGAAATACTGACAACAGCAGAGTAGAACCTGTGCCATGTTTTAATGCATTGTGCAACTAGCCTGGATTTTGCAAAGGTGAAAGAAAATCCTGAGTCTCGTATTGCTCTGCCATAGGCTGCACTGTGATTACATTCCCTCTACTCCTTCACCACCCCGAAAGCCAGCAAATCATGAAATAAATTGATGTGGTGAGAATTTTCCCTTTCAATCAGGTGTCAGTTGTTTTTAACTGTGATCTGTGTAGTAACTATTAAAGAAAAAAGATTTTTATAATAACTCAGCTTTTGCTTCACCCCATATGCTTTTCATTTCCTGGTGAGCAGCCTGTGAGGATGCTTTAACATGATTGGCTGCTTGGACAACTTGATGACATCACTGTAGCTTGACTCTGGGAGCCCCCATGAAAGAAGGCTACAATTAATTGCATGACAAGAGAGTCATGGTTCATGCCACAGGGGTCGATAAATCTCTGAGTGACTTCATTCGAGTTCAACTTTCACTGCCCCTGCTTCACTGTTGACTAAAAAATCCAGACCACTACTAGTTAATCATTTCGAATTGTTCAAACCACCAACAACAGACATGCAAACTGTTTTCTCTCGATTCAACACAAGTTTGGAAGGACAAAATCAGTGATTGATGTTTGATATTTGGAATGATGGATCTTGGCAGGGCAGAAAGGCAGAAAGAGGACTTGTCGGGTCAGTTTTATTAGATGCTATGCAAGTGAAGCTTCAGCCTTTGAGATGGACCTTAAAGGGCTCATCAATAGGCAAACATAGCTAAATTTAAGCAAAGAAAGCCAAGCATGAGGACACGCATGACGGAATTGTGCAACAGTATTATTTAATTATTAAATATGGTGTTACAAGATGGGCATTTTACTTGAGATTTAAAATATATTGGGCACGATCTTCTCACCTTAATCACTACTGGAACAGCGAGCCTATTTTCTGGGTATGAAACCTATGTCTGAATGGCACACTTGGCAATGGCAGTTTCCCTTAGCAAACTAATTGTCATCCCATCTCTGGGATACCCGACTAATGGTACTCCACAACAAAAGAATGATTTCCAACAGTCCAATCCCAGGCTCAGCAAAGCACATCAACACTTTTGAGACTGCAGCAACCACAGGAATGGAGAGAAGACCGAGGGTGGTTGCCCCCACCAACCCACCCCCCCCCCCCGCCAAACCCCCGCCTCCACCCCCCCCAGCCCCCCCCCCCCCCAGCAGGTGTCTCTTACATGGTGGGCCTGCTATGGGATGTGATGGGCTCCAATGGAGTGTGCTCTCCCAAAGTCAGAGGAAGAGGACAACCTTTTAACTCAAGCAGGTGCGGATTGAGGTGGTCCAGAAGATTAATAGCAAGAGTGTGATTCCACCCATCCTGGGGATAGTGCACCAGAGGGATCCAGGATCTCAGGAGGACATGGCAGGTGAGTGGCATAGCATTTTCAGGTGCCACGCCCACACTGACATTCCCAGCATTCTCCTGCCCAGCATGCCTCAGGCCAGACATCTTGCATCTCCACTCATTCCTCTCTCTGCACGCACCTCACATCCTCATCTGGGTAGCCAACACCCACATTCCCCCTCAGCCTATTGCCTTCTTGCATCCATCCCTCATAGCTACCCTCACCATCCTCACCACTGAAGTCATATCAAAAATTCATGCTTGCTGGCTTTCTTTCCTTCCAGGCAAGAGTCAGAGGTCCATCGTGGTGGTGGAAGGAGAAGTTTGCCCTGAAATGACGGGCACCTTGTCAACCATTGTCTATATATGCCCACCTGGTCCACTGGGTACGTAGTCTTTTTCCAGAAGGCTAGCATCGCTCGTGCTGTGAGTGCCTGATCCCCCGAGGCACAGTTGCTCAAGCATGTCAAGAGAGTCCATCCTCTGCTGGTGTCCATCCCTCCACCCAGTGGAAAGCCCGCAGTTGGTCTGCAATTGCCTCTCAGCAGAGGTGGAGATGCAGAAGGTACTCTCATGCCATGGTGAAGCCTGTCAGCAGGGAAGTACAGCTGAAGGTGGGTCACGTGCTAGTCAGGCGCAGTGCCTTCGAACAGATTGGCTATCACATGTCAAACAGTGAAAGCACTCTTTGAGAGAAGTGCTTTGAACAACAGTCTCTTGATGGCCATGGCTGCAGCTCTTCATTGGTGACCGATCAAAGCCTTCCCAGTTTGTCAATTTCACTGAGGAAGCTCCTCCTGCTATGCATTCACCTGGCAAATTGATGAAGAGGTTGGGAAGCAAGCTGCCCGGCTGGAAAATCCAGTTTAAAACAGATCTCAATTACCTTCTGAATTACTTCAACCATTTTTTCGTGACTTACCTGATGGATCAATCCAAAGGTGCTTTGCCACTTGCCTTCTATCCCGTCCTGGGGAAAGCTAGAGGAGGACTGGATGACATTACCCAACATCAGTTTCTGCTACTTCCCACACAGCAGAACCTGGCTGGAAATTTCTTTAAAATTCTTTTATGGATGTGGTTGTCTCTGGTTCATCCAGAATTTATTGTCCATCCCTAGCTGCCCATCAAAAGATGGTTAGATCCTCTCTTGTAGGAAATGGTCATTGCCTGGCATTTGTGTGGCAGAAATGTAACTTGCCACTTGTTAATTCAAACCTGGATATTCTACAGGTTTTGTTGCATTTGGACATGGACTGCTTCATAATCTGAGGAGTGGCGAATGATACTGAACATTGTGCAGTCATCCACAAACATCCCCACTTCTGATCTTATGATGGAAGCGAGGACATTGATGAAGCAGCTGAAGATGTTTGGGCCGAGGATACTACCCTGAAGAACTCCTGCGGTGACCTCCTGGAGCTGAGATGATTGACCTCCACCACAACAAACAGTATCTCATTGACTCCAGTTTAGCTAAGTCTCCTTGAGGCCATACTCGGTCAAATGCTGCCTTGATGTCAAGGACAGTCACTCACCTCACATCTGCCATTCAACTCTTTTGCCCATGTTTGAACCAAGGCTCTAATGAGGTCAGGTGACCCTGGCAAAACCCAAACTGAGTGTCCCTGAGCAGGTTATTGCTGAGTAAATGCCACTTGATAGCACTGTTTATGGCTCATTACATCACTTTGCTGATGATGGAGCGTAGACTGATAGGGCAGCCATCGGCTGGGTTGGATTTATCCTGTTTTTTGCATACAGGACACACCCGGGCAGTTTTCCACATTTCCGGATAGATTTCAGTGTTGTAGCTGTACTGGAACAGCTTGGCAAGGGGTGCGGCAAGTTCTGGAGCACAAGTCTTCAGTACAATTGCCGGAATATTGTCAGCGACCATAGCATATTCTGCCTACCGAGTGTCAAGTTATGTGAATTTTTAAAAATAAAATGGCTTGACAAGTGGCAGGGATGCCTGTATTGTAGAGGCTAAAATAAAATAAATATTCTTTTGCACAGATGAGCTCACTTGTAGAATGGAAACTTCAACAAAATTAGCTTAATTTCAAGTTCCCTACATGAAACCACCTTAAATTTGCAGTTATTGGAAATATAAGTACATGCTGTTAAAATTCTGTTTAAAAATTAGCCTTTTTTCAAACAATCCACAGCTTTGTTATTGGGCATCGGCTTTTACACAATATTATGAATAAAGCAGCCATGTTTTTTTAACCTAATTCTTTATAAAAGTGTCATTTAAAAGAATGCATATTGCAAACAATGCTTTGGTTTTAAAGTGCTGTTGCAAAAGTCAGGAAAAAGAAGCCCTAGAGAGAAGTGGGCCCTGAAATTAATAATGGGAATACTCACATCGGAAGTTCACCGAGTGTAGCAGATCTGCTAATCTTTTTCTAAGCGTGTTAATGCCTCAGTTAGAATTGGGGACAAAGAAAATTCAGTGCTGATGCACCTGTATCCCGAGATATCATTTCAGGGCCAAGATGCGTGGAGAAAACTAAGTGCTGGTAAATTATTCCAAGGTCAGTATGTTTAGCATGTCCTTAAATCTTCCAACCTTCAGGTACCTCACAATGTAATTGCTGAATCAGAACTCTCACCCTCCGTGCCCTGCAGCGGAGCAATAAAAATGTTGTTTCCAGAGCTGGAGCTCCTTGGGCGGCAACAGAAATTGAGATTAAAATGAAACAGAAAAGGGAAGCTTCTGATAAATGCCAAGTCAATCATATGGAAGGAAATGAATCTGAATATAAAGAGGACAGATGAGAACTGAAAGGAGAGGGCCAATGACGACGTCTGAGAAAAGACGAGCGAGGAACATAAAAGGGAACAGTAAAACCTTCAGAAGTACATCAGGAGTGAAAGGAAAATTGGAACCAATGGAGGGCATGAAGGAAGTCATTTTATCGATGGAGTTGACAAGACTGAGGCATTTAATAACTATTTTACACCTGTCTTCATTTAAGAAGTGGAAGGGCAGTACGTTGGCGCAGTGGTTCGCACTGCTGCCTCACGGCTCCGAGGACCTGGGTTCGATCCCGGTCCTGGGTCACTGTCCATGTGGAATTTGCACATTCTCCCCATGTCTGTGTGGGTCGCACCTCCACAACCAAAAAGCATGTGCAGGGTAGGTGGATTGGCCAAGCTAAATTGCCCCTTAATTGGGAAAAACAAAATAATTGGATACTCTAAAGTTGCAAAAAAAGAAAAAAAAAGTAAAGAAATGGATGCTTCCAGTGTAATAGTAAAGCAAGAAGGGGTGTAGAAAAAATAAATAGCATCGAACAGACAAGATGGAGTTAGCAGTGTTCAAAGTAGAAACATCACCCGAGCACCATGGGATACATCCCTAGTTTCCAAGGGATAAATAAAAGGAGATAGCAGAGGCTTTGCCAAAATCTTTCAAACCTCTTCCGACACAGGTATGTTGCTTCAAGAAAATTGCAGATGTTGCACTCTGCTCAACAAAGGAGAGACAGACATAAGTCCGGCAACCTCAAAGCGTCCAACGATCAAGAATGTTGAGAACATCTAGAACAAATGCAGTCCACTTGATTTGCACTCCATCCACCACCTGAACCATTTGCTCCCTCCTTCACCAATGCACAGTGGCATAAATGTGCAGCATCTACAAGATGCACTGCAGCAGCTCACCAAAACCCCTTTGATAGCGCTTTCCAAACCTACAACTTCTACCATCTAATAGACAAGGACAGTAGGTGCAAGGGAACACATCCACTTCGAAGTTTCCCTCCAAACCACACACCATTCTGTCTTGGAATTATATTCCTGGATTGTTATTGGGTCAGAAACTCTGTTCCTTACAGTACTGTGGACATACCTATTAAATTACCATCCTTGGTAATATGTTGTATTCTTTGTCCTTTCTTCCAGAATGATCTGATGTGTTGTTGCAAAAGATTGAGACAAAACTAATTTATTGTATTTATTGTACTATTATACTATTATACTTTTAATTAAATGAAGTGTACACACTCTACTGAGCTACAGATAATAATTAAGTAATATTGAATCTGTCTTACAGAAATCAATGATCTAAATAATCACTAACTACTGTCATGTGAGAGTACCCTTTAGGAAATGGGCATTTAAGAAATGCACCTTTAAGAAATGGAGCTGCTCATGTTACTGGAGTGATGTCAGAGTGGGTAGAGCTGAGCTCTACTTCTGATTTGTTTAGTTTCAGTTTGAGAAATAGCTTGGGTGTGTCTGTGTTTTTCAGTGAGCTGAATCTGAAGTTAAAAGTGAGCTGCACTGCTGTGATCTCTGCCATCCAAAGACTATCTATGGATCATTTGGTGAATTCAGAAGAATTATAAATGTTTTCAGTCTTGAATGTAAACCCTAATGTGCTCCTGTTTGAAGGTTTGTTAAGTCTTTTGGATGTTAAAAGGACAACATACAGGTTACTTAGTGTTGTATACTTTGGGGGTGTATTTGATTTACTGGTTGCTAAGATATTCACTGTTTGTTTTAAAAAGGTTAACCTGAGTTCATAGAATAAACATTGTTTTGTTTTAAAAACCCACTGGTCCATTTTCTGCTATACCTTACCTGTAGAGTGAGCTGTGTGCTCCCCATACCACAATCTATTAAAAGTTGTGGGTCAGGTGAACTCCATGATACACGTTGGGATTCTCTAAACCCTGACCCATAACAAAACACTATGATCTAACCTCGTATTAACTCAATCTACTCTAATCTTCTTCTAATGCTCTCCCCATGCTTTCACCTTATGCTACTTCCAGAATTCCCTCAGGATCTGACTTAAATACAGAGAAGAGGTAGTGCCCTCCAGTGTTTGATTTACACAGAGATGTAATTGTTAACCTGACTATATACATATCATTACAATATCTACACCACATGGATTCCAACTATTCGAGAAGGCAGGGCAATAGCACTTTCACAAGGGCAATTCAGGATGGGTAATAAATGCTGGCATAGCCAGTGACACTCATATCCTGTGACAATTGTTTTTTTAAAAGAGGTTGGAGAAACATCTCCTGACCATAAACTGGGAGAAAATTAATTTTCACTTGGAAGAACATGAAAACTAATATGGATTTGCTAAAGGCAAGTAATGCCAGACACACTTTCTTGTGTTTTTCAGTGAAGTAATGGAGATGATTGATGAACATATAACAATTGATTATGTGCATCTGGATTTCAAAAGACATTTAAAAATGCACCTCATTAACAAAACTGAAACCCATAGAATTTCGATACAATACTCGCTTTGGTATGAAATGGGCTGAGAGACAGAAAACAGAGAGCAGCAGTGAACAGATTTTTTTCAGACTGGACAGAAGTATACAGTGGTGACCTCCAATTCCGTATTAGGTCCGTGGTTCTTTTCATTTAATAAAGTTTCCTGGGCTGGGAAAGGGGGCATAATCAAAATGTTTGCAGATGGTAAAAATAGAGAAAAGACACAGAAGAGAGTTGCAGTAGACTTTGGAAGGACATAGATTGAGGAAATCGAGAGATAGATAGAGACGATTGTAAAGTGATATAATATGGAAAGGAAAAAGAGGTAATATAAAATAAATGGTAGAATTGGAGGCAGGCACAAATTAGCAATCAAAGTCAATTGTAAGGATCCTCCTGTTTTTTCACCTTTTAATTTCCATTATTCTTGTAGCTATTTAATTGTTTTTCCATGGATGATTAATGACCTTAAGGCAAAGCGGTTTGCCTTTAATTCGAGCAAAGGCCTGTGTTGGGTAAACAAAAGACTGACTTGTGACCTTCAGGTAAATCCATCTGCAGGCATCAGTTTGAATTTCAAATCAGCAGATTCCAGGGAGATCACACTGGCATGACTTGATGGACTTGGCTGTCGCCAATGGACTGATTTGTATTGCCAGGCCTTGTCAGTGGCTCCTGCCAATTGGTCGGGCTTTTCTCTGTAATGTTCTTTCCTTTGTGTGACTGATCCTCTCTCTGACTGTGTTTTCTCTTTTAGTTTCATTTTGAACTCATATCTGGAGAAAGCTCTTTGAGTTTCTCTCCCTGAAATGCTAAAACCTCTTTGAAACACCCAGATAGGAACTCTGTTCTATCATCAGTAAAGCTGGAGGTCATTAAATTTATAACGTTGGCGGGAGCTAGGCTGAGGTGAGACAAAGGAGTCTTAAGGATCAAACAAGCCTGAGGCTGTTCCTCAGAGTGAGGGCTCAGGTTAATAAAAGTTAAAGTGGCTTTTTAGAGGAAATTCAATTGTCTGGGGATACTGACTGAATGCTGCTACCAGAAGATAATCTCAACCACTGCACCGGTGGCTTTGATCCCTAAGCAACCTGGGAGGATAGCCTGCTGCAGCGACTTCAACATCAGAAGCAAGGGCAATCATCTTTCATTTCATATTAATCTCTTTATTATTTTCATTATTATTTCTCCTGTCCCTCTGTGTTTGTCTGTCTTGTGTATGTTTGGGTAGAGGGTGGAATGGCAGAAGTGGGGGATAGTAGATAGCTGGACGTTATTCCATTATAATTAGTGCATATTTCAAAGTTGTGTCTGTTGTACATAAACAGTTATTGTGTTTAACTTATAAACCTGGTGACTACAATCAAAAGGCCAAAGACTCTGTAAATTTGATACAAATTATTGATTAATTCACTTGCTTTGGGTCTCTGGGGTTTGGAACTGACTGGGCACTCAGGGGCTCAGCTGTAATAATAAACTATGGAAATATGAACAATGGATTCTATTGAGACTGAAACACCCAAAGTCCTGTCAACCAAAAAAATCCAGGAGCTGTTTTTGTTTTCTCTCTCGAAGTGAAAACTGCTGAAAGTTTTTAAAAAATGTAATTTAAATAGGATTCTGGGCATTTAAATCACCACAGATTACTCTACTAGAGATACTAAACAGTGTTTTTTTCTGCTTTAAATGTATAAGAACATTTATCAATTAGGAAAAGTCCTGTAATGCATTCCAAAACTTGTGCACAGTTGATCAATATAATGGTCACCTTGGGCGCGATTCTCCACAAATGCGGAGCGTCGTGAAGGCTGCCGTGAAACCGGCCGTGTGTCACTGCAGCCTCCGCGCCCCCTCCCGGGACCCGATTCTGCTCCCCGGTCGGGGCTAGCAGCGGGGCCCCGTGAACTTCGGCATCGCGGGCTTAACGAATTTCGCTAAGCCCACGTGCCAAAGTTAGCGACGGCTGACGCATATGATGACGTCAGCTGCGCATGCGCGGATTGAACGGCTCCAACCCGCGCATGCGCGGATGACATCATCACGCATATGCGTGAAACCCGTGCATGCGCGGGCCGTTATGCCCCTCAGCCGCCCCGCGGACTGATCCAGCGGGGCGGCGGAGTAACAAACAGTGCGCGGGGTTCGTACCCACTGCCCGCGATTGGTGCCCACCGATCGCGGGCCCATGGCACCCTTGGCATGGCTGTGGTGAGCAGCGATTCGTGTCGGGGGGCGGGCGTGGGTGGGGGGAGAATAGCGGGAGGTCGGGAAAAATGTCGGGAAGGCCTTCCCGCTATTCTCCGACCCGTCGTGGGGGGGCGGAGAATCGCGCCCCTTACCTTTGCAGAACAGAGCCCTAAAATCAATCACAGCAGTAAAACACATCTAACTTACAATAAAATATCGAACAATTGAAACTGGAAGAACACTATGGGCGCGATTCTCCGCTCCCCACGCCGGGTGGGAGAATCGCGGGAGGGCGGGGCGAATCACGCCAAGCCACCCTGGCAACCCCCGCGATTCTCCCACCCCCCCCCCCCCCAAAATGGTGTGTCGTGTTTTGCGACCCGCCGCTGGGAGAATCGCCGCTCGCCGTTTTTCCCGGCGACCTGCAATTCTCCAGCTCGGCCTGACGACCCTGACGGGTTCACGCCGGCGGCAACCACACCTGGTCACTGCCAGAGTGAACAGCGCACGACAGGTAAATGTGGGGCCTGTGGGGGGCAGAGTGAGGATCGAGCACCACGGGCGTGATCGGTGCCCACCGATCGTCGGGCCGGCGTCTCTAAGAGATGCACTCTTTCCCCTCCGCCGCCCCGCAGGATCAAGCCGCCACGTCTTGCAGGGCAGCGGAGGGGAAGACGGCAACCGCGCATGTGCGGGTTGGAGCCGGCCAACCTGCGCATGTGAGGCTGATGTCACTTAGGTGCCGCCGGCCGCGTCATTCTCGGCGCGCCGCTTTGACGCAAGCGTCAAGGCCCGGCGGCCGAGTTTCTCGCAACGCCGTACCTAGCCTCGTTGGGGGGGGGGAGAATAGGGGGAGAATAGGGGGAGAATAGGGGGTGAGGAGCAGCCTACGATGTCGGAGTGAAACACTCCGGGTTTCACTCCAGCGTCAGCACTCAGTCTCCCCTTGGGAGAATCGCGCCCTATGTTTTTGTATTTCATACCTGTCAATTAAAGAATTTCAGAGGCTGGTGACTGTTTTCTTTTGATTCTTAAATGGTACTGGAGTTCCGCCATGGTTTGCTCCTCCTCTGAAAGGTTGTAAGCCCCATCTACTCACTTAAAGGGCCAGACCTCACCAAGATTGTAGGGGAAGTGAGGCATAAACAGCCCATCCTCACAATGCAACTGACAAGGGTAGGAATGCTGTTTGTGGGGCTGACTATCCGCAATGATGAAAATTGCCAAAAAATGATAATGGGGCGGGAATCCCAAAGAGGAATCACACACCCGATAACAAATGGGCTCCTGATTTGTCTCAATTTAGCTAAAATATGAGCCATTGACAACAAAAGCATTAACGCAGAGCTAACTCTTCATAATTCATTGGTTATGTCTCAACTAGCATACTCTGTTCAATTCTGGGTGTCTAATTTTAGGAAAGAGGGGAAGACAGTTCCTGGAATGGTACAAAGGAAAGGGGGATTTAGTTATGCGGAGAGACATGAGAAACTGAGCTTGATTTCCTTAAAAATGTAGCAAGTCAATGAGGAATTTAATAGAAATGTTCAAGATTATCAAGAGTTTGATCGAGAAGATGGGCGAATTATAAGAACATAAGAACTAGGAGCAGGAGTAGGCCATCTGGCCCCTCGAGCCTGCTCCGCCATTCAATGAGATCATGGCTGATCTTTTTTGGACCCAGCTCCACTTTCCGGCCCGAACACTATGGGCGTGATTCTCCGCCCCCCACGCTGGGTGGGAGAATAGCGGGAGGGCCTCCCAACATTTTTCACGCACTCCCGCTATTCTCCCTCCCCACTACCCCTGACCCACGCCACGATTCGCCGCTCGCTGTTTTTTATGGCGAGCGGCGATTCTCTGAGGCCGATGGGCCAAGTGGCCAGGACTTCAGGCCCATTTCAACACGGCAACAAACACACCTGCTTGCTGCCATCGTGAAACGGGCGCCAGATGCCCGTTTGGGGCATCTGGGGGCCCGATTGGCAAGGCAGTACCACGGCTGTGCCAAGGGGGGCACCTGCGTCCATAACATAGAATTTACAGTGCAGAAGGAGGCCATTCGGCCCATCGAGTCTGCACCGGCTCCTGGAAAGAGCACCCTATCCAAGGCTAACACCTCCACCCTATCCCCATAACCCAGTAAACCCACCCAACACTAAGGGCAATTTTGGACACTAAGGGCAATTTATCATGGCCAATCCACCTAACCTGCACATCTTTGGACTGTGGGAGGAAACCGGAGCACCCGGTGGAAACCCACGCACACACGGGGAGGATGTGCAGACTCCGTACAGACAGTGGCCCAAGCCGGAATCGAACCTGGGACCCTGGAGCTGTGAAGCGATTGTGCTATCCACAATGCTGCCGTGCTTACCATGCTAACGGACGCACTCTTTTCCCTCCGCCGCCCCGCAAGATCAAGCCGCCATGTCTTGCGGGCGGCTGAGGGAAAAGGCGGCAACTGCGCATGCGCTGGTTGGCGTTGTCCAACCTGCGCATGCGCGGCCGACGTCATCGGCCGCATCAGCCGGCGTGACGCTTGATGTGCGGCCTTGACGACCGTCGTCAAGGCTGCGCCGCCGTATCGCACGGGATCACACTCCTAGCCTCGCCCGGGGGGGAGAATCGGCTCCTGAAGTGGGCGTGAAGGCTGCCGTGAGTCACGGCCTGTCCCACGGCAGCCTTTACGATTCTCCGCATTTGCGGAGAATCTCGCCCCATAACCTTTAATCCCTTTGTTCTTCCACAGTCATATTCTTCCATTGTTTCCACTGGAAAAAGGCCAGTAGAAATGCAAATAGTGAGAAGGAGATGAATGATCAAATTTTTGGGGTAAATTTCAAAGACATATAACGAAAATAGAAGGTAATATTGAAAGATATTAATTATCCTAATCTTGATTGGGAGAAAGATACTGCTGATGGCAGGGTACAAAGGGAATTTTTCTTATGTACTGAAAATACTTTTTGTTATCATATTCAATGGTGGATCAGGCTTAATGGGTCATAGGTCTATTTCTGATGCTGTTATATGAACATTTCAGTTATTTATTTGTTTACATGACAGCTGTACAGAGGGTTTCTGTTCACCTACAAACCAACTCAGCTTAAACACAGAAATGGGCAGGACCATGTTGTGTTCTTGATCTGATGCCGCCATTTGTGGCTTCAACACCCCATGAACACTTGATGCTGCCTCTCCATGGCAGGTAATGTTCTTTCCATTGTTCTTCACCTTGAAACTAGCTCAGAGAATTGCTTCCTGAACGCCCTGCTTAAATTATGTAGGCCCGTAACTTCCTCAGAGTGACAATCTTCGTCAAAAGCCTTGGTCAGGTCAATGAAAGCCATGTAGAGTGGTTGATGTTGCTCCTGGCATATCTCTCAGAGTTGTCGAGCAGTGAATACCATGTCCATTGTTTGGTCGGAGGCCTCGCTGCCTTTCCGGAGTTGGTGCCCTCGTCTGGAGTGCCCTGAGAGGAGCTCACAGAGACGACACTATATCTCACACGAGCAGTGACCTCGTGAGGATTGCAGGTTCGAGAGCCTCCCCGGGAACCCACGACTCTGTTCTTGAAGCTGCCTCTCCATGAGAGTCACCACTTTCTCAATGGGCGAGTCTGTACACTCAGTGCACAGTACTCAGGCTCTACATGGACACTTCTGTGACAGAGGCCATGGCACAGACCCTCACGTATTTCCACCAGATCTCCCTACGCACACCGCTGGACATCCAGCATCTGCCACATAATGAACAACTCCAGAGGCTCATCACCTGCCTCAGGCACAGCATGGTCCTGATCTCCAGCAGTCCTCCCACTGCCGGCATCCTGGGACTTCTCTGCCTCTGCGAGCTCCTCATGTGAATGTGGTGTGCCCTCACCACTGTGTATTAACCATGGAGCTGAAGGCCTAAAGCCCACCAAAGTGTTTGTATCTGCTCTGTTGTCCAGTTCTGCGTGTGGGTGTGATGTTGGTGCAGGTGTCAATGTGCCATCCTCAGAGCTTAAAGGGGGGGTCCTCAGGGCCACCAGCGGCTCATATGGATGGCGTATTTGTGGGAGGGAGACAGCATATCAGTACATTCAATTATCACATTGTCACTATGCATGTTAGGTGGACAATGAAGATCTGCAGCTTGTTGCCACCTGGATTGAAGATTCAATTGCCGCTCTTTTGCGACATTTCTATTTCAGATGAGAGGATCCTATAATGTTTGCACTCCCTGCCGCAATCCCATCTGTGCACTGCACTCTTGCCATCATCCGAGAACCCTGCCTCACTATGACCAATGGAGCAAGCTCTGCGGTGGCTTTCCAGCTCCAGTGCATCACTCTCATATCGGCCGAGGACGTATAGATTGGGTACACCAATTCATCTGCGCTCCATCATATTATGACTTCCCTTTTGAAAGGGAAAAATAGAATTCATCATTCGTGCTCCCTTTTCCTGAAGGATTATTCCACCTTGTGCACCTGCCCCCCCACCCCCCGCCCCCAGCCCCCGAGAGCCCGGCTGCAGGGCATGTCAGAGTGGCACTCCTCCCCCTCCAATGAGCTGAGGCTACTTGCATCACCCCCCCTCTTGCCGTCCCTGGGCATCAAAATTCCCCATTTGGCATTGACCTCCTGCACCAGGCACATCGGAAAAGAAGGCCGGGGTGAGGGGGGAGGGGGCGGAGTTTCGGCCTGCCCACCTGACTTGTACACCTGACTTGTACACCAGCTTGCCATGCTCATCAGGTGCTGAGAATATAACAGCTCACAATTATTCCCTCCAACGCTGCGGGAAACTCTCACTGCCGCCCACACAAACCCTGGCGACCCTGTTTTTAAACCCCCCCCCCCCCATCCCACCACTGGATGTGCTACCTGAAACCATTCCCACTCCCGCCCACAATGTCTACTTCTATTTGCGATCCCGCCGACTTGGTTCACACGCCAAGCGTAAACTTCAGGCGATAGAAAAACATTGTGAGGTTCCTCACAGGGACATTATTTGGTTAAATGTAGACCAAACCAAATCATGCTATATTAGAAGGAATGAACAAAAGTGTGGTATATGAGATGAGCTGACAGAAGGTTCATAAAGGAGGGAAGTCCGAGATAAGAAAGTGAAGGTGATGGAAGGGAATGACAAATATGAGGCTGAAGGCATCACCAAAATTGGAGCGACAATACAATTGAGGGATGTAAATGAGGCTAGAGTTGGAGAAAGAGAGTGTTACGGGGTGTTGCAATGCAGGTGCGGGTTTTAGTGATACAGTGCTGAGAGCGTGAAGGGATCTAAATATGACAATGACATTTTTAGATTGGAAGCATGAGGGAACCAGGAGATAATGCAATTCATCAAAAGCAGGAATAACTGAAGGGAATTGTGGTTCATTAAGCCATGTGTGAAAGCAGGCAGCCAGTGGAGGGATTGCGAGAGATGGTGGAGAGATGGAGCTGAGCTTTGGCAGTGATTTGAGGAGGAAAAAACGGGGCCGAGCATAGATCCTTATTGCCTCCCAAGGGTGTGGGAAATTAGGCCATTGGTGGATAAGCAGAAGTGGAAGCAAATGAAGGAAGTCCGACTTAGCATTTGTGAGGATGATGGAGTGGCTGTACAAAGGTCAAGGAAGACAAGATTAAAAATTGCAGCAATGAGGGCAGCACAGTAGTGCAAGGGTAGCACTGCGGTCTCACGGCGCCGAGGTCCCAGGTTCAATCCCGGCTCTGAGGCAGGTGTTGAGTTGCACATTCTCCCCGTGTTTGGGTGGGCTTCGCCCCCACAACCCAAAAATATGCAGGGTAGGTCGATTGGCCACGCTAAATTGCCCCTTAATTGGAAAAAAATGAATTGGGTATACTAAATTTTTTTTTTAAATTGCTGCAATGTGGTTGTCAAATAGGATGTCTTTGTGACACTGGTTAGTAAAGGGAATGATGGACACAGATTTAGGTGGCAGTATATTTAATATATGTACAAGCAATCT
Organism: Scyliorhinus canicula; assembly: GCF_902713615.1. Classification (NCBI taxonomy): domain Eukaryota; kingdom Metazoa; phylum Chordata; class Chondrichthyes; order Carcharhiniformes; family Scyliorhinidae; genus Scyliorhinus; species Scyliorhinus canicula. The sequence continues at coordinate 163,245,713 of NC_052155.1, read as the reverse complement.
TGTATATAATAATGTGCATAATGTCAGACCAACAGGTGGCAGTGTAAACCTACCATGTGACTCTGTGCCTTGGGGAGTTGGGAGTAAGTCGTGTTGGAGGACGGACATGTTTTGCAGTTGCTCTAAAATAATTAGTTGGTGTTAGTAGTTTGTTATACATTTATTCCAGTTATCTTTGCCACGGATTTGTTTTACAATAAATTATCTTAACTAGTCAAGAACGAGATGTTCTATAGTGCATCATTCCTGCCGGCCAGTTTACAGAACATGACAGTATGCTCAAGGTCTTTGGAGTGGAAGGAAAGATTGGAGACGGGCATTAGTTTATCAGGACAGCGTGGCCAAATGTGAACATTTTTGATCAATTTGGACTTGTGTGTGAGGGATCACAAACGGAACATTTATCGAATTTCTGATTTCCCTGTTGTAAATATTAACATCCTTCTTTTTCTCAACCACTTTAATAATAATATAAAAGGTGCAGTCTCAAACAGAAAATGTTCGCACTTTCAGCTCTTAAAATATTAATATTTGGTTCCTCTGTACAAATCCTCATCTAACGTGTTAAGTTGTAAAGCAATGCAATGATGAAATAACAACAACCACAGCAATGAGCAGAGAGAAGGTATGGCCCTCTGGCAATTTATTCATTCAAGATAACAGGCATCTCTCAATGAATTACGATCCAGAAATTCCACAGAGATCAGATAGTATTGCCATCCACAACAGTACTTTATGTCTATAAAACAATGTTTGAGATCATATTATTTTCTTAAATTACCTGAAAGGCATTTGGCATTGTTTGGAGAGTGTTGTTTGGAATATCTTCAATCTTTCATATTTTATCACATTACACCCGATTAACAGAGCAGGGCACAGGCTGGATGCACACTTCAAGTGAGCATCTCTGGAACACCAATGTGAATTTGTTCATTCTCCCCAGAGATCCTTGTGGTTTCTCTGAGTCAGACTGCCAGTTTAATGTCAAATTGGACACCATTTTCAGCTGTGAGCTCACGGCTATGAAGAATTGGCTAAAAGTGCCCAACTTGAGTTCGCATAAGATCTTTCTCGCAGGCAGAGGGAAGAGATTTTCACCCTATCAGTCAAGCTTGGATTCAAACTAAGGCCCACGGTTAATGACAGAGGTTCCTGGGTGAAACTAATTTTAGCATCACGCAGACAATGGAAGAATTTGAATGATTGTGCATTTAGGCAGTGCTAACACTGTTGGAAGTTTTGATATGGGTTAAATTAATTGATGCATGGTTACTGCCAGGGAAGCATTAATTCTATCATCTGTCGAGGGAGATATTCGATTGAATTGAAGAAGACATCGTTTACTGATATTTATTTTTCTCTCAGATGGCCGTGAGGCTTTGGGACGCTCTTTCCGAAAAGGTTGTGGAAGCAGAGAGCTGGGTTCTCCGCCGGCCGAATTCTCCGTTGCGCGGCAGTGCACCAACACCACGGGTTTCCTGAAGGCGTGGGGTGGCCACAATGGGAAATTCCATTGGCAGGGGGGAGGAACGGAGAATTCCGCTGCCGGCGAGGGCAGGTTGCCCAGGAAAATGCAGCTCGTGGACCGGAGAATCCTGCCCAGAGTCTTTGAATATTTTCAAAGTAGAGGTGGATAGATTCTTGGCAAGCAAGTGGGTGATAGGTTATTGACAGTATGTTCCTCTGACTGAGCACATATACCACTGGAGGTTAGACCAGATGGAGATGTGAGGGTGTGAGAGAGAGTGTTATTGACAGTAGACAAAACGCAAATAGATGTCACTATCAAATGTGCCATGACCTTATTAAATGGTGGAGCTGGCTCAAGGGGCTGAATGGTCTGCTCCTGTTCTTTGTTCGTATGTTCCTATGCCAGAGCCCTGAGCACATAGGCCGTCGCGCTGTGCAGTCACACTTGGAGCAATTTACTTTTGCCATCAAAGATAATTCATTGTTTAGACTGTGGTAGTGGGAGACCTTACTATAATTGCTTTCATAGGTACTTTTGTAAGGAAAGAATAAAAGGTTAATGTAACAAAAAGAACAGGAGGTTGTGAACAGTACAGTCTTTTCAGTGCCAATGGCTAAATAAGCCAGAGAGCTATGTACGTAAAGGATGCCTTGGAGTTAAGAAAGCCAAAAATGACAGCGGCCAATGATATTCTGGCAACAGAGGCTCGAGGAGATTTCACTGGCAACAACCAGGCCACTGAGCAAATGAACAATCGGAAGCTAACTGGTGCCCTGTTCCAGAAGCCTGGACGATTCTGCAGGAATGGAGATGCATTCGAGGAGGAGGCTGAGGACAACCTTATTCAAAATGCGAGATGGACTGTACCTGAGGAGACGCAATTATTTCTATTTTCTACCAGATTTAGGTCATGAAGAGAAGCTTTGGACTTACAGAATTGAATTTCTACTATGCTCTGTGTCGTAATTCTACACTCTCACTTTTCCTGTGCTCTAACTGCGATAGTCATTACTTAACAGCCAGAAGAACAAAATTTGCACAGGCTACGGCCTTTTAGTACCATATAGCAGATAGACTTTACAATTGTGCAACATGAAGCATGTCAAGAAAGTTTGTCTGGCACCCAGGTATACGCTGTTAGTGGAACATAGTGAAAATGATGGGGTACCAGTGAAATCTCTTTATGGCTGTACTGCCGGGATATCATTGGCCACTGTTATTTTTGGCTTTCTTAACGTTAAGGCCGGGGTTTTCCAAACCCCTCCTTGTGGCGGGTTTTCCTGCGCAGTGGCAGCATCCTCCGGTCCCAGCGTAGTCAATGGCCATTTGCGTTGCTCGCCGCCCGTGCTGCCGGGGAAACTGCCACGAAGGGTTACCTTCACCGTGATTGGATGATCATGCCTGCAGAAAAGGCCGGACAATCCCGGATTATCCTCTAAGTATAGGGTTCTCTGGCGTACTTAGCCATTGGCATTGTGGAGACTATACTATTTGCTTGTTCTTTTTGTTACATTAATCTTTTCTTCCCCGGCAAAAAATTTTGCAAAGGCAATTGCAGTCAGGTCTTCCACTGCCAATCTAAAATGAATTGCCCGCAATAATAATATTAAACTGGTCCAAGTATGACTTCACAGCACATTAACCCACATCAAAAAATTCAACAAATTTAGCACTTCCTAAATGCACATTAATTCAAATCCTACCGTTTCCTGACATGGTGCTAAAATTAGTTTCAACCAGAATCTGTCAGGCGGCACAGAGGCACAGTGGTTAGCACTGGTGCCTCACAGCACCAGGGACCTGGGTTCAATTCCAGCCTTGGGTGACTGTGTGGATTTTGCACTTTCCCCCCGTGGCTGTATGGGTTTTCTCCAAGTGCTCCAGTTCCTACAGTACAAAGATGGGCAGGTTAGGTGGATTGGCCTTGCTAAATTGCCCCTTGTTAAGGTAATGGGAGCAGGACGGGGGATTGGGCATAGGTAGAGTGTTGTTTCAGATGGTCGGTGCAGACCCAGTGGGCAGAATGACCTTCTTCTGCACTATAGGGATTCTATGATTTTGGGGCGGCACTGTGACACAGTGGTTAGCACTGCTGCGTCACACTGCCAAGGACCCGGGTTCAATTCCAGCCTTGGATGACTGTCTGTGTGGAGTGTGCGCTTTCTCCCCGTTTCCTTTTTTTAAAATTGCGAGTAACAATTAATTTTTTCCAATTAAGGGGCAATTTAGCGTAGCCAACCCACCTACCCTGCACATCTTTGGGTTGTGGGGGTGAAACCCATGCAAACACTGGGAGAATGTACAAACTCCGTATGGACTGTGACCCAGAGCCGGGAGTGAACCTGTGACCTCGGCACTGTGAGGGAGCAGTGCCAACCACTGCACCACCGTGCTGCCCCGTTCTCCCCGTTTCTGTGAGGGTTTCCTCCCACAGCCCAAAGAAGCACAGATTAGGTGGATTGGTCAAGTTAAACTGTACGAACAGTTCAAATTTAGGTGGGGTTATGGGGTTGAACAGAGAACATAGCTGAACATAGAACATACAGTGCAGAAGGAAGCCATTCAGCTCATCAAGTCTGCACCAACCCACTTAAGCCCTCACTTCCACCCTATCCCCGTAACCCAATAACCCCTCCTAACCTTTCCTTTGGACACTAAGGGCAATTTAGCACGACCAATCCACCTAACCTCCACGTCTTTCGACTGTGGGAGGAAACCGGAGTACCCGGAGGAAACCCACGCAGACACGGGGAGAAGGTAACAGACTCCGCACAGTGACCGAGCAGGGAATCGAACCTGGGACCCTGGCGCTGTGAAGCCACAGTGCTATCCACTGTGCTACCGTGCTGCCCACTGATGCAAGGTTACAGGGTTACAGGGATAGGGTGGGGAAGTGGGCCTAGATAGGATGCTCTTTCGGAGGGTCATTGCAGACTCAATGGGCCAAATGGTCCCCTTCTGCACTGTAAGGATTCTATGATTCTTTGATCCGAGGAACTATGCACCGTAGTTTGAACTCAAGCTTGTCTAATAGGATGAAAATTGACCGTGAAGTAACAGCCATGCTAGCCATGGGCGCAAACCCCGTAATAGCCGCTAAATCTCATGAGAGGCCAAAAACAGCATTTGCGCCAGCGAGGTTTCTGTTTGGGATTTCCTCCCTGCCCCTCTGATGAAGTGATCAGGTTTATGCCCAGGAAAAGTGTGAGACTGATTTGCATACATTATAATATCATTAGCGGGCTTCTTGTCTTGAGGCTACTTCCCCCTCAGCATATCTTTCCACACCAGTCAGCGTGGCATCATGCTGACGTGAATTCCGACTGGTTATCAACCAGTCGTGCAGGTAAGTAAGTAAGGTGGTGATGGACATGCTAGGGGCACTGCCATGGATGGGCCCTCTGGGGAGCCCCACTGGGGTTCTCCTTACGTGTGGTGCGCAGGGCGCACCTCATGCTTGTGGAGAAGGTTGGTATCCCAATGCTTGTGGGGTTGGGGGAGGGTGCCCTGATACCGCTGCAGTGGGAGGCATGCCCTGATACTTATGTCCGAAGAGTGGTGGGACGGAGTTTATTTTTGCGCAGATTGGGATGGCCTTTAAAGATGGTGCATTGATATCTGTGGAGCAAGCCTTGCTGGCTCTATCAGGCCTTGGTCCTCTAGAATGATGCTGCAGACCACGCCTCCAGATTGTCTATGCACTGAATGCTGTGCAGCTGGGGAGCTACACGTCAGTTTTCTCACTGAAAGTGGCAGTCCGACAAATTTTGGGATAATTTCACTCTTCTCTCTACCAGTTGGAAGTATCTTAATTGAACACAAGTTGGGCACATTTAATCAAATTGTTCATAAAGATTATCGGTATTTTCCATCCATTACACTAGGCTTCATTTTTAAAGTGCAGCTGCGTACAGCTTTCTGAATGGCAGCAGCCCAGGACTGTGTGTTGATATATGTCTGTGAATAAGACTATGGGCTGGATTCGCCAATATCGTGTATAGCGAGGGGGCAGAGAATCCTATTTCATGCCAAAAACAGGTCCGCGGCGCCCATCTGATGCCAGGATCGGCAACTGGAGCAGCGTGGGTTGCTCCAGTGCCGTGCTGGCCCCCTGTAGGGGTCAGAATTGCTGCTCCTGAGGCCATGTTGATGCCGTTGGGAAACGCAACGGCGTTAGTGACGGAATCAACACTTAGCCTCAGAATCAGAGAATCCTGCCCTTGCTGATCGCTCTAATATGCAGATTTGTCAAAAAGTGATCTTGACCACAATGGGCGTGATTCACATCATAACACCACACGAGATCGTGTTAGATCTCGCAAGGCGTTGCAAGCTGGGTAGATCCTGGGAGCAGGTCTACTGATTTATATCGGCCATCTTGTGCCACGGCGTGCTATTTTTCGGGCGCAGCATGGCCTTTCGATTGTGCCCTACAATGGTTGCCTCACTCAGATAAACCACAAGGCCGTCTGTGAAATATGATGCTCTCCTGAAGTGTTTATTCAGTCTGTGCCATGCCTAGTCTGTGAAAGTTAGGTGACAAAATATGAACAAATGAAGATTTTCTACTTCTGCCTAAACCAAAAATAAACCCTTTGCAAATAATTCCGGACACATTTCAGTGAATTCAAGAAAGTAATGTGATCTCAAACTTCATATTATGGAAATAAAGTACTTGAGCATTGCTGTTGTGGATCACAATACCATGTCATCTCTGTGGAATGACTGCACTGTAATTCATTGAAAGATGCCGATTATCTTGAATGAATAAATTGCCAGAAGGTCGTGCCTTGTGTATCCTCATAGCTGTGATTATTATTGTTTCACTTTTGCATTACTCTGCAACATAGTATGTAATATGGGATTTTGTTTAAAGGAACCAAAAATCAATGCTTGAGAGCTGAAAACACTAACATTTTATGTTAGAGACTGCACCTTTCATATTATTATTAAAGTGGTTCAGAAAAGGGTGTTAATATTTACAATAAGGCAATCAGAAATGCAATAAATGCTGTTCTGTTCGTGATCTCCTACATTCGAGTACAAATCGACAACATGTGGCCACATTGCCTCCAGTCGCACAAATAGAATTTGTTTTATTAACATTACCGACTGTTTTGAAAGAATAATTACTTGAATTGCATTTCATGCAATTATTGCCCTTCTCATCTCCTTTATCAAAGCGCTGCATATATAACCTTCAGTAAAGGATTACCATACTTTGCTCGTTATAAACTGTAGGAATGCACTGCCTGTGGAAGTAGTTGAGTCGGAAACGTTAGGGACCTTCAAGCGGCTATTGGATAGGTACATGGATTAGGGTAGAATAATGGAGTGTAGGTTAACTTCTTAAGGGCAGCACGGTAGCATTGTGGACAGCACAATTGCTTCGCAGCTCCAGAGTCCCAAGTTCGATTTCGACTTGGGTCGCTGTCTGTGTGGAGTCTGCACATCCTCCCCGTGACTGCGTGGGTTTCCTCCGGGTACTCCGGTTTCCTCCCACAGTCCAAAGATGTGCAGGTTGGGTGGATTGGCCATGAAAAATTGTCCAAAATTCTTTAATTAACCTAGGACAAAAGTTCGGCGTAACATCGTGGGCCGAAGGGCCTGTTATGTGCTGTATTTCTCTATAATCTATAATGTACCATGGAACATCTGAACTCTGCAAAGCACTAGGATTCTATTTAAACCATCTACTCACATCCGTAAGTCCAACATAGACCATGACACCTGAAGACAATAGAATCATAGAATCAGAGAAGGAGGCCATCAAGTCTGCACCAGCCCTTGGAAAGAGCACCCTACCCAAGTCACACCTCCACCCTATCCCCATAACCCAGCAACCCCACCCAACATTTTTGGACACTAAGGGCAATTTAGCATGGCCAATCCACCTAACTTAAACATCTTTGGACTGTGGGAGGAAACCGGAGCACCCGGAGGAAACCCACGCAGTCACGGGGAGGATGTGCAGACTCCACACAGACAGTGACCAACGGTGGAAACGATCCTGGGACACTGGATCGGTGACGCAACTGTGCTAACCACTGTGCTACCGTGCCCCATAGGAGCACAAGTAGGCCATTTGGCCCATCAGCCATCTCTGCCATTCAAGGAGATCATGACTGATCTGATGTGATAATCCTCAACTTTTCCACCTTGCCTCCATAATCCTTGATTCTCTTACTGCTTAAAAATCTAGTTCACTCATATTAAGCTGCTTAAAGACCATTTTAAGTAAACATTATCTATGCTGCAGAAAGTTTACTGAACACAATTCAACCTTTAATTTTTTGCTGAAATGCAATCTTAAAGGGCAAATGGTGGTTCTGGGAGTATTGCAAAGCACGGAGCATGCAGGTTTTGCTGAAATCTGTGACACTGCAGTTTCTTTTGTCTATAAAGGAATGACAAATCTTCCATTCAGGTGGTAAATGCCTTTTGTGTTGTTGGCATGCAGTGCACTTGTTTATTTGGGTCCTTGGATTATTCCAGGGGGATCACAATGAATTTACGAAAAGATCTGTCAAAATGAAAGGTTTAGGAACAGGAGTAGACCATTCAGCCCCTTGACACCGTTCTGTACTCAATCAGATTAAGTTGAACTGTATCTCAACTCCATTTACTTGTCTTTGTTTCTTAATCCCTTGATATCCTTACCTTACACAAAGCTATCGATTTCAGTCTTGAAGGGAAACATGTCCACTGAAGTAACTGTTGCAGATTAGGATTCTCCCAATACTCATTATTCATGCTCACAGCACGAAGGCAGTTTCCATTGGCAGGCTCATAGTTCCAGTCAAACTGAAGCTTACAAGGTAGGAGGCTTCGTTCATTCACCTTGGTGAGATTTTCCATTCCTCCTAAATGAATGGAGTTTTGGCTGAGCGCCAAATTCTCCTTTCTCTCTGGCAGCAATAGACCTCACAACGGAGAATCCCAGCCATAGATAACAAACGGAAACGTGAATTTAGCTTAGCTTGCCACAGGGCTGCCAGTGACACAACAGTATGGGATGACCAAGACAATCCCTTGATGAAGGCAAAGCAGCACACTCAAAGCAATATCCCAGGTAAACTTCAAATTTTATTGTGGTGAGTAAACTTATAAAGAAGCAAACTAAATCAGTAGATTAAGTATGTTAGGGATGGTATTTTGGACAAAGGGTGGAAATTTGTGCTAAATGGGTGCTGTGTGTCATGATATGCACTCATGCACATAATGAGATACAGACAGGCAGTGACAGACACCCAGTACAGTCAATCAACACACAGGACAGAACATAACCAATCACCAGGCAGAACACTAGAGGATGGTCTCCCACTATAAAACACATGAGGCATCAGCACTCTGCCTCTTTCCACTGGTGACAACTGTAGTGACAGTCAGGGTGTATATATCAGTTAGCACCTTCTACATGTGGCTCAGAGCTAGTCTGGTCTAGTTAGTTATAGAAAGCACGCTTAGATTAGTCGATTATTAGTTCAAACCCACAGCGAACTGTATGCACTGCTTAACGAGTTCAATAAAGCATATTGAACTAACATCACAGTTTGGAGTCTACTTTCAAGTACAACTGCATCCAGCTGCAGTCTGTGTTACCCCAGGGTGAGTAACACAACATGGTACCAGTATTCTACTTTCTCTGAGTGGTTTACCTCGAGTGATTCCGTGACGACCAGCAAGTGCCTTCCAGCGGCATGGAGAAGATCCAGGCCCCTCCACAGCTACGGATCTCCAGCAATCTCAGTGCCAACTGGCGGGTCTTCAAGCAAAGGTTCCTTCTGTACATTGAGGCCTCAGGCCTCGAGGTTGCGTCCGATGCCAGAAAAATAGCGCTGCTCCTATCAACTGCAGGGGACCAAGCCATCCAGATTTTCAACTCGCTTAATTTTACCGACAGCCAGCACAAGACCCAATTTAAGACCGTTTTGGAGAAGTTTGACAGTCACTGTGAAGTTGAAACAAATGAGAGCATTGAGTGCTACATCTTCCAGCAATGACTTCAGGGTAAGGATGAACCTTTCCAATGCTTTCTCACTCATCTCCATGTATTAGCGCAGTCCTGCAATTATGGTGAAACCGCTGATTCCATCATCCGGGATCAGATCGTGTGTGGGGTGCACTCCGATTCCTTGCGGGAGGAACTCCTCAAAATTAAGTACATGGCCCTGCCAGTTGCAATTGAGACATGTAAAGTGCATGAGCATGCGAGAAATCGGTACTCCCATTTCAAATCAGCAGAATACGAAAAACTTGCCTCCCACAGTGTACACACCATCGCCCAGATGCATTGCCTCAGTATCAATGAAAGCGGCCATTTCGCACTTTTCCCGGGGCCCCACGCATGCGCAACATGAACGTGAGAACAAAGTGGACGAAAAACCAAACTGTGTAGGTGCGAACGTCGGCTGACCGCACTGTGCATGTGCGACAACGCATGGAGCGTAACAACGTCAACGTCATGACGTGCCCGAACTGCGGCACTGCCCACTTACAGCGGCAATGCCCTGCAAAAGGCAGGTGATGTTTAAATTGCAGGAAGCCTGGACATTATGCAGCCTTGTGCAGGTCTGCACCGCCAGTCAAGGGCCAGCGATCCCAATTCCAACGCAAGCGCGTTCGATGTGTACAGCAAGGGCTTGATCCTGGTAGCACCACCTCCTCAAATTCAGAAAGACGCCTATCTACCCTCAATGTGGATTCCATGGACGAATGGCGTGCTGTCATACACGTAAATCAATGCAGCATACAGTTCAAGCTGGACACTGGTGCTTCTGTCAATCTCATCTCTCAAGCTGATTTTGACCGCATTAAAAAGCAACCCAAAATTCTTCTGCCAGCCTGCCAGCTCCTCAATTATAAAGGCAATGCCATAACTGTACTAGGATCCTGTAATCTATTCGTCTCCACAAAGACCATCAATGCCACACTGCAATTTGAAATTGTCAAGCCTGATAAGGCATCCCTGCTTGGAACCCATGCATGCAAGCTACTCAACCTCGTTCAGCGAGTCCATGCCATGTCTTCTTCCAATGTGGATCTTCAGGCTGACATTGATGACATCCTTGCTCAATATCTGGATGTGTTTGATGGAATGGATACTCTGCAACACTGCTACAAGATCCCACTCAGGCCTGATGCCACGTCTGTAATCCATGCACCACACCGGGTGCAGGCTTCTCTGAAGGAACGTTTAAAGGCACAGCTGCAGGAGCTCCAAGACCAGGACATCATCTCCAAAGAGGCGGATCCGACTGATCGGGTCAGCTCGATGGTCTGTGTGAAGAAGCCCTCAGGTGAGTTGCAGATATACATAGATCCCAATGATATTAACCGGAACATAATGCGGGGAACACTACCCTATCCCGAAGTGGGAGGAACTGACCAGTGAGATGGCACATGGCAAATTCTTCACAAAGCTAGATGCATCGTGTGGTTTCTGGCAGATACAAATGGACGAGTCCAGCAGGAAGCTCTGCACGTTCAATACACCTTTCGGAAGGTACTGTTATAACCGCATGCCATTCGGCATTGTTTCAGCCTCTGAAATCTTCCACAGGATCATGGAGCAGATGATGGAGGGCATTGAGGGTGCGCGTGTCTACGTAGATGATGTAATCGCATGGTCCACGACCCCCGAGGAACACATATCTCGCCTCAAAACAAGTCTTTCGACGTGTCCATGCAAATGCCCTCAAGCTGAACAAGGCCAAGTGCTCCTCTGGCATGTCATCCATCAAGTTCTTGGGCGACCAGATATCCCAGCAGGGTGTGTGACCAGATTCGGGCACGGTCAAGGCCATAACGCCATGAAGACCCCGGAAGACAAAAAGGCGGTATTACGCTTCCTCAGAATGGTGAACGTCTTGGGAAAATTCATTCCCAACATGGCCTCACACACCACGGCTCTCACACATCTGGTGAAGAAGTCCACTGCATTCCAGTGGCTACCCACACGTCAAGCAGAGTGGCTCGAGCTCAAAGCAAAGCTCACCACTGCTCCGGTACTAGCGATTTTTGACCCGGGCAGGGAAACAAAAATCCCCATGGACGCAAGCCAGGACGGCATTGGTGCGGTGCTCCTCCAGAGGGATGACTCCTCATCCTGGGCTCCAGTTGCTCATGCGTCAAGGGCCATGACTTCTACTGAACAGAGGCACGCTCAGATAGAAAAAAAGTGCCTGGGCCTCCTAACCGGCATTGTAAGTTCCATGACTACGTCTACGGTCTACCAACCTTTACAGTGGAGACTGACCACAGACCCTTGGTCTATCTCATTCATAAGGACTTGAATGACATGATGCCCAGGCTTCAACGCATTCTACTTTGACTCCAAAGGTACGATTTTGAGTTAGTATACACACCAGGCAAGGAGCTGATAATTGCGGGTGCCCTGTCCCACTTCATCACCTCGCCCTGTGAACAGGTTGATTTCATCCACCAGATTGAGGTACAGGTGCATCTGTGTGCCAGAAACCTCCTGGCCTCAGATGAAAGAATGATCAGCATTCGTGAAAAGACTGCCAAAGACCCTCTTCTGCTGCATATAATGCACCACCTCACAAATGGCTGCAAAAAAGGCAATGCCCTCAGTTCTTTCATGTGAAGGACGACCTGACAGTCTTCGAGGAGATCCTCCTCAAGCTAGATCGTATCGTTATTCCTCACAGTGTGAAGAGCTTAGTAGTCAAACAAATCCACGAGGGACACCTAGGTGTTGAAAAGTGTATGTGCAGGGCCCGGCAGGCTGTCTATTGGCCTGGAATCAGCCAGGACATATCCAATATGGTCCTCAATTGTGCGACCTGCCAGCGTTTCCAGCCTGCTCAAATAAAATAAACACTCCAGCAACATGAGATCGTGAGCTCTCCGTGGTCCAAGATGGGAATCGACCTTTTTCATGCCAATGGGCGTGACTATGTGCTCATCATAGATTACTTCTCAAATTACCCGGAAGTTGTGAGGCTGTCAGACCTCACCTCAAGGACAGTCATCAAAGCCTGCAAGGAGACATTTGGCAGGCATGGTATTCCACTCACTGTCATGAGTGACAATGGTCCCTGCTTCCACAGCCAAGAGCGGTCCAATTTCGCAAAGTCATACCAATTCAACCACATTACCTCAAGCCCACACTACCCGCCGTCCAATGGGAAGGTTGAGAAAGGGGTCCATATAGTGAAGCAACTGCTCTGCAAGGATGAGGACTCTGCTTCACACTTCAACCTTGCACTGTTGGCGTACAGGGAAACCCCTCTGTCCACTGGTATGTCTCCGGCTCAACTCCTCATGAATAGACACCTGCGAACGACTGTTCCGGCCATACACTTGCCAGACCTGGATCGCCTCCCAGTACTGCAAAGGTGCTGCAACTCAGGAACCGGCAAAAGCTGACGTACGATGCTCATGCTACCGATTTGCCTGTGCTATCTCCGGAAGCTGCTGTTCGGATCAAGCTCCCTGATGGAGGCTGGTCAGCTCCAGCTGTTGTTGTTCGACAGGCTGCTCCCAGATCGTTTGTAGTTCGTATGGCTGATGGCTCCATTGTCAGGCGCAACAGAAGGGCACGACGCAAAGTTGCCTGCCCACCACCAGATCTTACTTTTCCATATGTTGTTATGCCTCCTCCGGACGCCTCGCACCATGAGGCCACCAATCTGGCAGCAATCCGGCCTGTCAAGGCACAGTCGTCCCACCTCCACCTCTCAGGCGGTCGACAAGGATCAGACACAAGCCCCAAGGATTGGACTTATAGACATTTATCTTGTAAATTTTGTTCTGTATCTGTACACTAGACAGCTCTTATGTATATATTCATCCACTCGCCATTTAATGTAAATAGTTATACATGTAAATATTGTCGCAGATGCTCCAAGCAACCAACATTTTTTTTAAAAGGGAGGGATGTCATGATATGCACTGAAGCACATAATGAGATACAGACAGGCAGTGACAGACACCCAGTACAGTCAATCAACACACAGGACAAATACAACCAATCACCAGGCAGAGCACTAGAGGGTGGTCTCCCACTATAGAACACATGAGGCATCAGCACTCTGCCTCTTTCCATTGGTGACAACTGTAGTGACAGTCAGGCTGCATATATCAGTTAGCACCTTCTACATGTGGCTCAGAGCTAGTCTGGTCTAGTTAGTTATAGCAAGCACGCTTAGATTAGTAGAGTGTCAAACCCACAGCGAACTGTGTGCACTGCTTAACGAGTTCAATAAAGCATATTGAACTAACATCACAGCTTGGAGTCCACTTTCAAGTACAACTGCATCCAGTTGCAGTCCGTGTTACCTCAGGGTGAATAACACAATGCTGTGCTAATTCAGTAAATATCTGTGTTATCTGGCACACTATCAACCAGAATTCCCGACCAGCTGGAATTTCCAATGTTCCCCAAATACAAATCATTAACTTACCAATCAAAAGAAATTGGATTTCTTTATTGTCACATGTACCAAGGTACAGTGAAAAGTATTTTCTGCGAGCAGCTCAACAGATCATTGAGTACATGAAAAGAAAATACATAATAGGGCAACACAAGGTACACAATGTAACAGATCCAGGGTCCCAGGTTCGATTCCATCTTGGGTCACTGTCTGTGCGGAGTCTGCACGTTCTCCCCGTGTCTGCGTGGGTTTCCTCCGGGTGCTCCGGTTTCCTCCCACAGTCTAAAGATGTGCCAGTTAGGTGGATTAGCCATGATAAATTGCCCTTAGAGTCCAAAAAAAGGTTAAGTGGGGTTACAGGAATGGGGTCGAGGTGTGAGCTCAAATGGGGTGCTAGTTCCAGGGGCCGGTGCAGACTTGATGGGCTGAATGGCCTACTTCTGTACTGTAAATTCTATGAATATGTGACAATGAACAGAATATACCCACACTGGAGATATTTCAGTCAATGTTAATGGGCTAATTCCTGGGATGAATTATTTTGAAGTGAAGTTGAGCTTTATTCCAATTCGAGTTAAAAGAATGAGCGGGGGTGTTCTGAAATGTGTAAGGTCCTGAGGAGGCTTAGCTTAACAGGGAAGAAGTTGAGAAGATATTTCCTTCCCATGGGGGAGTCTAGAACAGGGGGCACAGTTTAAAGATGAAGGTTCACTCACTAAGATTAAGAGGAGAAGGAATTTTTTCTCTCAGAAGGTGTCCGTTCTTGGGAATTCTCTTCCCACGATAGCAGTAAAGGCTGGATTATTGAAGATATTAAAGGTTAAATTTGACACTTGTTTTTTATTTAAAAGGAGTCAAAGGTTATGGGGGCAGACAGGAAACCAGAGTTAAGGTCACAATCAGATCAACTATGATCTTATTAATTGCTGGAGCAGGCATGAGGGGCCTATTAGAATTAGAATTAGAACAGTACAGCACAGAACAGGCCCTTCGGCCCTCAATGTTGTGCCGAGCAATGATCACCCTATTCAAGCCCACGTATCCACCCTATACCAGTAACCCAACAACCCCCATTAACATTATTGTTTTTAGGACACTAAGGGCAATTTAGCCTGGCCAATCCTCCTAACCCGCACATCCTTGGACTGTGGGAGGAAACCGGAGCACCCGGAGGAAACCCACGCACACACGGGGAGGACGTGCAGACTCCGCACAGACAGTGACCCAGCCGGGAATCGAACCTGGGACCCTGGAGCTGTGAAGCATTGATGCTAACCACCATGCTACCGTGCTCCCCGAATTACTGCTCCTATTATTTATATTCTTATCTGAGGTAGTGAATGCATCTGTGAATTTGAGTAGCAGCACTCCTTCATCATCACTGTTGTTCTTGCTCTTTCACATATTGCTCTTTGACTATTGCATGGCCCATAAATCTGTGATTCTGCTCGGCACCAGGCGGTGATTGGATATTTTTCCTCTGAGGTGCTTTGCAGGGCCAAGGCTGGTTTTTGTTTCACTTTGCATTCTGAAGCCTAGATGGTGGAGCTCTAACTCTCTCTCAAACATCTGATGAATTCTCCCTGAAGCTCCAGTGTGCGGACACATCTCTCTTCCCAGTAATATCGGATGCCATTTTATTAAAACTGCAAAGGGTTGAGATTAAAACTCGGGCTGGAAGCTGGGTTTGATGCAAGAGAGAAGTAGACTCAAAGGTAGGCCTTTGTGTTGAAGGCCCAGTTTAATGAAGGTTGATGAGTCTCTCCAGAAGAAATCTTACTGCCTGTGAGCACTGAATTAATGTTTCTGCAAGAAGACAATCACCAACTGTACATCCGTGGCTTTGATCAATCAGTGTGCTGGGAATAAAGCCTGTTGTAAAGAATGCAACATGAAAGGTAAGGACTCTTATCCTTTTTACTTCAGTCCTTATTATTTTTACCCAATGTGTCTGTCTTGTGTGTGTGGGTAGAAGGTGGAACTGTAAAAGGAGGGGTTAGTAGGTTCGCTTGCCTTTATTCTATTTTAATTACTACACATTTCATTTATATTTCTATTATAAATAAACAGTAATTGTGTCTCAATTTTTAAACCTGGTGACTGTAAATAAATTATTAGGCAGCAAAGGGCCAAAGGGTTCGGGAACTTCTATTTTAATTATTGATTAATTCACTTGTGTTGGGACTCAGGGGCCTGTGGGGCTGGTGTTGACCACACACTGGCCCAGGGTGTCATAACAATATGACATTGCCTTTCTAAAAATGGTGGGCATGATCTCCTCCATGGGGGTAAGGATCTTCAGCCACACCATGTCCACTGCTGGTTATGTTCTGCTTTACCATATCCCGCAAGAGAGAGGAAAGTGTATCAGTTGCGTAACAATGCGGCTGTCATTTTAAAAAATAAATTTAGAGTTCCCAATTCATTTTTTTCCAATTAAGGGGCAATGTAGTGTGGCAAATCGACCTACACTGCACATCTTTTGGGTTGTGGGGGTGAACCCATGCAAACATGGGGACAATGTGCAAACTCCGCACCGAAAGTGACCCAGAGCTGGGATCAAACCTGGGACCTCAGTGCCGTTAGGCAGCAGTGCTAACCACTACGCCACTGTGCTGCCCTACGATGTGGCTATCATGATTGAACAGCTAACATTTTGTGTAAGTCATGAGAGATACAGGTGGGACTTGGGATAGTGTAAATACCTTATTCTTTACACTTCCTTGACCGAGCCTCCTGTACAGCATCAGAAAATCTTGGCGCCAATTCTCCACCTGGTTTTGTTATTCTTTTTTGCTTCCCAGGTCAGAACTAATTGTCGAATGAAGTTGCCCGCATTAGAAGCAATGGGCTAATCTTGCATCAATGATTTTTTTGCTTAGTTTGGGAGGTATTGAATGTTTCCTTCCATAGAATAACATTGGAAATAATTTCAAACTTGTTATTTGAGCCTCATTTGGAAGACAATGCGCAGTTGTGTGCACCCCATTAGAAAAAGGGCAGAACACTTTTGGAGATGGTGCAACATAGGTCCGGTTTTACTGGGGGTAAGAGTTTACCGTGAGGAAGAAAAACATGAGAGGTTGGTCTTTAATCAAACTTGAAAAGATTAAGTGATGTCTTGATAGTGGTCTCCAAGTTAGAAAAAGCTTTGACAGGGTGATTGTTTCACTTGGTTGATGCACAGAATTAAAATAGTCACATCAGTATGAAATGCGTGATTCGAAAAAGGGCGCCCAGATTCTCCACTTGTGCACTCTTTACCCTATTATTAAGTGCCTGTTCATTTTAACAATTTTAAAATTCCAGACAGGGAAATGTGGCATTCAAAAATCCTGGGGACCATCACGAGGATGAGTAAATGATCAAATTCTGTGTCGCAGATGATTGAAGCAGAAATCAATCTCTTTTAGAATAGGATGAGGTAACTGAAAAAGAGGCATATTAGGTTATGAGAAGTAAGCATTCGACATGGAATTTTTTTTTTTTACAGTGCAGAAGGAAGCCATTCAGCCCATCGAGTCTTCACCGGCCCTTGGAAAGAGCACCCGACCTAAGCCCACACCTCCACCCTATCCCCATAACCCAGTAACCCCACCTAACCTTTTTGGACATTAAGGGCAATTTAGCGGGGCCAATCCACCTAACTGGCACATCTTTGGACTGTGGGAGGAAACCGGAGCACCCGGAGGAAACCCACGCAGACACGGGGAGAACATGGAGACTCTCTTCACAGACAGTGACCCAAGCCGGGAATCGAACCTAGGACCCTGGAGCTGTGAAGCAACTGTGCTAAGCACTGTGCTCCCTAGACTATGTGGCTCACTGGAGATAATGAATATCATTGATTTGATGGGCTGAGTGTTCTGCATTTGGACCGTTACATTCTGTATCACGATAAGATTATAATGACTGAAGGAAAGGTTCCAGGTGAAGGTGAAGGATTTTTGTTGGTAGGTGGTGGTGGTGGGGGGGGGGGGGGGGCGGTTTGGGGGGGAAGGGGGCACTGACTGCACCATTATGCCTTCCTGTAAGCCTTCACTCCTGGTAACAGTTTAGCGAAACTGTGCTGCACCTTTTCTGTTACCTTTCATGCCCTCCCTACAATGAAGTAATCAAAAACTACATATAATATTCTGAGCCTGCATTCACAACGGCTTGCCGTATTAGTCATAACAGAGCTAGGGGGTGATAACTGTAAGTGCCATGCAGACTTCCTACACTGCATTAATGGAAGGTCATGCTGGGTTCTTGGCTGATCTGCTTGGCTAATTAAATTTTCACAACTGATTCCAGATAAGCTGTGTGATGGAGGTGGCATTTGCACCTTCCCTTATTCCCCTGGACTTGGAGACTCTGCTGCTAATCGACAAGGAAAGACAGTTCCTCTTGACTCCCCTCTCAGTACCCACCACCACCACCTGTGTGGTTCACGTGGGATTATGTCAGACTGTTATCCCTACGCTGATCTGGCTGCTGGGAGAAGAAAGGATGAAGGCCAATATAAAATAGTGTAACTAAAGCTGAGAAGCAGGGGGAGAGGATTTTACAGGCAGTCACGGGATATATTTGCCAACCAGAGCGACCAACTGTCCCGTATTTTACCGGATCAAACGCAATTTTGCCATTTGTCCTGAGTCCCCATTTCTTTCCTTCCCAGCAAGTGTTTTCTACCGGATTTCCACAGCTTATTTTACGCAATGAATTGGGAGATTTCTGGGAGTCTTTTGCCGCTCCCTGTCATTCTTTGTCACTCTCGTTACATTCCCTCCGTCGGCCACAAGGTGGGAAAGGAGTGCCAGGACAACCGAATTGGAAGATTGGAGGTGCTCATAGACTTTAATTCCGCCAATGCGTGGATTATTGTTAAGGACCTCTCCTCCCCTACTCTAACCAGCAGCTCCCCCCCTCCCCCCACTGCCCACCTCTAGTCACATGGTCCTGTCACATAATGTATTTGGGGCTGGTTTAGCACAGGGCTAAATCGGTGGCTTTGAAAGCAGACCAAGGCAGACCAGCAGCACGGTTCAATTCCCGTACCCGCCTTCCCGAACAGGCGGTGGAATGTGGCGACTAGGGGCTTTTCACAGTAACTTTATTTGAAGCCGACTTGTGACAATAAGCGATTTTAATTTTTAAATTTTTATTATTTCCTCAGACACTGACACAGATTGGTTGCGTTGAGTGGCTTGTTTCTTTGCTGTATATTCCATGTAATACTTCTATATATTGAGACGAAGGGTCGAGATTAAGACAGAGAGGTGAGAGTGATCATTTATCTGAAAGGCGTGTCAATTTTGCGGGTCTTCTGGCCTCATGACACATGGGGCGGGATTCTCCCGCACCCGGCAGGGCGGGGGGTCCCGGCGGGATGGAGTGGCGTGAACCACTCCGGCGTCGGCCTGCCCCAAAGGTGCGGAATCCTCCGCACCTTCAGGGGCTAGGCCGGCACCGGAGTGGTTTGCGCCCCACTGGCCGGCGTGGAAGACCTTTGGCGCGACGCCAGCCGGGGCCGAAGGGACACCACTGGCTGGCGCGGGTCCACGCTTGCGCGGGAGTGTCAGCGCCCGCTGATGTCATCCCTGTGCATGCGCAGGGGGGGTTCACCTACGCATCGGCCATCGCGGAGGCTTACATGGACGGCGCGTAGGAAAAGAGTGCCCCCACGGCACAGTCCCGCCCGTGGATCGGTGGGCCCCAATTGTGGGCCAGGCCATCGTGGGCGCACCCCCCGGGGCCAGATTGCCCCCCCCCAGTACCCCGGAGCCCACCCGCGGCACCAGGTCCTGCCGGTAAGGGACCTAGTTTAATCTATGCTGGTGGGACTGGCAAAAAAACAGCAGGACTTCGGCCCATGGCGGGTTGGAGAATAGCCGGAAGGGGGCCGGTGTGAGCGGCTGCCGACCAGCGCGGCGCGATTCCCGCCCTCGCCGAATCTCCGGTGCCGGAGAATTTAGCGGATGGCGGGGGCAGGATTCACACTGCCCCCCCCCCCCGGCAATTCTCCAACCCGGCGGGGTGTTGGAGAATCCCGCCCTTGAAGTCTATGGGGAACTCATCTCTCATTCGGATGGCTGTCCTGCAACCATTGAACAATTTGAGGAGCATGAATTTGGTGGTAGACAAGCTTTCCGCCCAATCTCGGGAGCCCGTCCTGCCTCAGAAAGCTGACATCCATCTGATTGGCTGGCCGCTCTCTGGTCCCAACAGCACCACTGGGAACAGTAGCCACTGCTGGGACTGCTAAGGGGTGGGTGCCAAGTTCAAGAGTCTCGGAGGAGGGGTGGGAGGGAGACATCTCACAGTGGTGAGAGGTCCTTAATAATAATCCACGCATTGGCGGAATTAAGGTCTATGAGCACCTCCAGTGATCAGTAAAGGGGAACGATTTGCAAAATAATGCTGTGCCTTCAGACAATGTTACCAAGGAGCAGCCTGTAGATGAGAAATAGGAGGGAGCCTAGGATAGATCCGAGGTAATATCATGAGAGCAGAAAGAGAAACTATCTCAAGTGATTATCTGTCTACAATTAGATAAAAATGATGGGACAGCAGCCCCACCCAGCTTGATGACAATGGAAAAGCATTGGCTAAGGATGGTGTAAGAGGTAAACTGTGTCAGAGGTATTGTGAAAAATGAGGAGGGAAAGCTTACCTTTGTCACAGTCACACAGGATACCATTTGTCACTTTGATAAGAGTCATTTTGATGTTGTGGCAAGGTCATAAGTTGTTTGGAGGACTTCAAACAAGTTGTTCCCATAAAAAAATTAGAATGGATTTGTGAGGCAACACTACATTTAAGGACTTTGGAGAGGAAGGGGTGATGGGTTAGTAATTTGCAAAGATGGAGATGTTTGTATTTTGAGGAGAGGCTGATGGCAGATTTAAAGAAGAGAATAGTTGCCAATATCGCCTGACATTGGGGCATTGGGAAGTTTAATGATCAGCAGTTTCGTGGGAATCAGGTTGTGAGAGATGGGGCTGAGTCTCATGGACAAGATGAGTTTAGAGAGGACAGGAGGGAGATTGGAGAGAAACTAGAGAAAGATGCGAGTTTCAGGTTCGGGAGGGGGAGAGCATGGTAGGAAGTGGAGGAAGAAACGGCTTTAAAGATATGATGAGAGTGATTGCTCCTTGGATTTGCTCAACATCGGCTGCACGTGAATAGTGAAATGAAATGAAATGAAAATCGCTTTTTGTCACAAGTCGGCTTCAAATGAAGTTACTGTGAAAAGCCCCTAGTCGCCACATTGCAGTGCCTGTTCAGGGAGATTGGTACGGGAATTGAACCCGCGCTGCTAGCCTGCCTTGGTCTTGGAACAAGACTATTTGCTGATAGAGGGAGATGAAGTGTGATGAAGCAGTCCAGCTGGAGCACAGCAGATATTAGATGAAAGAACCCTTGTCAGACAGGGTGTTTACCTAACATTCAGGAATGGTACAGCTTGTGAACTGACCAATACTTCTGTCAAGGAAAGAAAATTGCACATCTCTACTGGTGAAAAATAGCAGTTGGATTCATGGAATCCATACCGTGCAGAGGTGGCCTTTCGGCCAATTGAGTCTGTACCGACCCTTGGAAAGAGCAGCCTACCTAGGCCCACACCCCCAACCGATCCCCATAACCCCACCTAACCTGGACGCCTTTGGACACTAAGGGACAATTAGCATGGCCAATCCACCTTAAGTGCACATGTTTCAACCGTGGGAGGAAACCGAAGCACCCGGAGAAAACCCACGCACACACGGGGAAACTTCAGTGCAAACTTCACAGTCACCCAAGGCCGGTCTTGAACCCGATCCCTGATGCGGTGAGGCAGCAGTGCTAACCACTGGGCCGTGTGCCGCATGGAGGAGCATTGCCTTCCCCCTCGCTGGACCTTCTTGCTCGATCATGATAATTCGTCACTTACTTTTCTGGAATTCTAAAGAGATCTTTGGCTGACCTTTTTCGGATTCTTGAATCTGATTGGGCTGATCATTTGTAATGCACACTTACTATTGGCGAGGATGAGGCAAAAGACCTTATATACTAAGGGCGCAATTCTCCGCACTCACGACGGTGCGGAGAATAGCGGGGGTCGTAAATTTTTACGGCCACGCTAGTCTGACGCCCTCCCGCTATTCTCCCCCCCCCCCACGCCCGACTCCCGACACGAATTGCTGCCGCCGTTTTTTTACGGCGAGCAGCGATTCTCAGCTGGCCGATGGGCCGAAGTCCAAGCCCTTTACGACCGTTTTTAGGAACGTCAAACACACCTGGTCTGACCGTTCGTAAAAACGGCCGTAAAGTTGGGATCTTGGCAACCATGGCACCGATTGGCACGGCAGTACCACGGCCGTGCCAAGGGTGCCATGGGCCCGCGATCGGTGGGCACCGATCGCGGGCAGCGGGTACTTAACCCGCGCACTCTTTGTCCTTCCACCGCCCCGCTGTATCCATCCGCGGGGCGGCTGAGGGGCATCCCGGCCCGCGCATGCGCGGGTTTCGCACAAATGCGCAATGACGTCATCCGCGCATGCGCGGGTTGGAGTCTTCCAATCCGCACATGCGCGGCTGATGTCATGTGACGCGTCAGCCATCGCAAACTCCGGCAAGCGGGCTTAACGAAATTCGTTAAGATCGCGATGCCGGAGTTCACGGCCGCGGCATGCTAGCCCCGACCGGGGACCAGAATCGATTCCCGGTCGGGGGGGGGGGGGCGGAGGCTGGCGTCAAACCCGCCCGTTTTTGACGCCAGCCTTACGTTTTTTTCTGGTTTGGGAGAATCGCGCCCTAAATTTCTGCGCTCCCATCTATTTCAGGCAAGAACCTCCTGCCCTCTTGAAGGAATACCTTAGAAATGTAAATCACACTTTAAGGATGAGATGGCCAGATGTAATATCTGCATCTTTTTCCTCATCACTATGCCCCGATACAGGAATTTCAATGAGGAAAATTGTGTCTTAAAGGATTATTGAAGGACATGGAGGAGATTAAGATGTAGATTGAGTATTCATTCTGTGAACAGGCTAAAGGTTATGAACACTTAAGGCGTATCTCACTTCACATGTTACATTATTCAAACTTGATGAGTTACCTTCCTTGCAGTTCCAAGGTTCCATCATTTCACATTCATTTATCTCTTTCGGCACTTATCATTGTGAACCTCTATTCCATCCCTAAATCGCTAGCTACTCATCTTTTAAAGGCAAGCGTTAATTAACAAACATCATCTGCTTTATTGGTTAGTTGATTGCATATATTAATTCTTCATCATATCCAATTACCAGTATATGAAATATAAAGGGAGTAGGTACTGTAATAAGGCTCCGAGAATAAGGTGTATTTTGCTCAAATAGTGCACCTAAGAGGGTGCGGTGCAGAGGAAAAACAAATACTATTTAATTCTTCCCAGCTGATAGGAACCAAAATTACCTAATTACAGCTCAGCCATGAAAATCCCAGTTTAACGTGTAACCAAGCAGGAACAAATGAGGCCATTAACCTCAATAAGACATTTGGTGAAAAACTACAACAGCCAGAGGCACATTTCACTAATTCTAAAGCATCTTAAATAATCAAATCAGCACTCCCAGAGAGGATTGTCATTGTGCATTGTGGTTACAAGGGATTGAATGTCCCGGCTTGTTCTCTTTATAATTTCATCTGATCGAGTTCCCCTTGGGACCATAAGATCGAGAGATAATAGACCATTTTCTCTTTCATCGCGGTTCGCATTCTGGCTGTACTTGCTATGAAATTTCAGAAAACAAATTGAGTATACTCTGCATTCAACAAGGTTATCTGTAGGATGTCACAGGTAGGTTTTCCTGTTCTGACACAAGCCATGTCTAATAGCATAAGAAGTGAGATGTGATTCTAACTCTGAGTGATAATGGAAAACCTGTGATACTTTTTCCATTCATCTCCATGGAAATGAAAATCAGGAAGAGATGTATCGAGGTGTATCAATGCAGAATCACAGATCGAAAGAAGATCATTCGGCCCATCGTCGATATGCTATCTCTTTGAAATAACTACTCAGTTAATCCCACACTCCTGACCTTTCCTCAGAGTGCTTTCTTCCTTCAAGTATTTAGCAAATTGTCTCCTGAAATTTATTTCTGAGAATCTCCAGGGCGGGATTCTCCGTTGGCCGACTCCAAAATCGGGAAAGACAATTGGGCGGAGAATATGTTCTGATGGTAAAACCACGGCAGGCGCTGATTTGATGCTAACTCACAATTCTCCATCACCTGGACAGTGGCGTCAATGTGTTCCGAAACGCACCTACAGAAAACATTGTTTGCAGGCCACTAGCTGGCCAGACCCGGTATTCTCCAGAGCCTCCGCGATTCTCTGCCTCAGATGGGTCGAGTTCCCGGCAGCCCGGTTCAGTTGTGTGTTTAAAAATCGTGAAACGGGCGTGGTGGCTGCTGAGGGAGAGAGATAGGGGGTATGGAAGGTGGCCAACATCACCATAGTTTGCTGACAGTTGTGCCACTGGCCTTGGAGGGGCTTCTGCCTGGTCCAAGGAGAGCTGCGGGGGTGGCCAGGAGGTGGGATGTGGGGTCGGAGTGGACGGGCACGGAATACCATTGTCACAGCCGGCATGGCAGCTGTGCAGCTGCGCACACCACTAACTGCCCACTGTGAACTTAGTGCCCTGGGTGGTATCGGTGTCCCCCCAGGGCACCCTCCCGAGGTGCCCTCTTGCCCCAGCTGACCCATCAGCTGTGTGGGTGCGCTCCAGCACAACCAGTGCAATCTTGTTGGCTGAGATAGGTGTGTGTGGGGAGTGGAATGTGTATGTGCGGCTGCAGCTTGTCAGCCTCCCGTGTGTCAATTACAGACCCGGTGAATCCCGCACCATTTTTAATTGGAATTGATTGTGTTCCATGCGGCACTGGTGCTAGCCCCTTAATAGTAGTGGAATCGGCCCAGGTGTGGTACTAGTTTTTCTGTTGTGCAAGTCCACGAATTCTGCGTTGGTGTCAATGCTTCGTCTCAGAAACGTAGAATCCCGCCCATGATGTTTGAACCCCAGTCATAATGGAAGTGGAGATGAAAAAACGTTGAAGATGTGCATGACAGTTTCCTGACTCAACATGTTAATGATGTAACTGGAGGTAATCATATAATAGATCTGGAATTTAGTGATGATCCTAACCTCCTATCATGCAGGGGAACATTTGACAACAGTGACCACAACATTATGTGGTTTCTGTTTAAAGGTACTGACTACCTGCAACCCATGCCCAATATTAGAAGAACAAACTTTGATAATGACAGACAATTTGGAACAGGTAAATTGGCTAATGTTACTGAGTGGTGCTGGGATCTGTGCAGAATGCAAACAGAAAAGGTTTTAAATGCAGGATAAGAATGTGGAAGGCAAGTATGTACCTCAAGTCAAAACGGATGCACAGAGACAAATATGATTTCAGCAGAAACATTCAGTTAAGCAACAGCAAACAAAAGCAAATTCGGCTGGATTTTTCAGCGGTTCCTGTTAGTGGGATCTCCCAGTCACTCCCTGACAGCGAAGCCCCACCATGTATTCTTCAATGACAGACGGTGTACCGGCGAGAAGCCTCTTCGACCATTGCCGGGACCAGAGGATCCTGCCGTTGGTCAATGGTGGGCTGGTTTTGTTTGGTTGGCTTCACATGTTTTGTTGTGGAGAACAAGGTTGAATTTCCGTATTGGCTGAGGTTATTCATGAAGGCCCCACCTTCTCAACCTTGCCCCTCGCCTGAGGTGTGGTGGTCCTCATGTTAAATCACCACCAGTCAGCTCTCCCCCCCCCCTCCCCCACCCCACCCCCCACTCCACCTTCAAAGGGGACAGCAGCCTCTGGTCATCTGCGACTCTGGCCAACATTACTTACATTTTACTTATCTCCGCCACCACAAAACATGCTAGGGTGGTGGGGAAGAATGAAAATCCTGGCTGCCATGAGGTCAATTAAATGGATAATGGAAAAGCGGACCATAGATACTTGTGGAAGTAATGGAAATGCTTTGTCAGTTAGATGAAGAATCGGAGAACTAAAATGTTTGTATTCAGTCACTGAAAGGCTTCTATAAGCGCTCGCTCGGAATGGCAAAAAATATGGCATGAATCCTTTGCATTGAATTTCACTCTTGTCGGTGATAAGAAATGAGCAAACACATGCCAGATAAAATCTAACACAGGGAAGTGTGGAGTAACGGCCGGGAGAATGGGTCAAAACAATATGTAATAACTTATACAATTTGAAAGTGGGTGCAGGAAGAAAATAACTGCACATACGTGGCAAAACATGATGAGAATGTTATTACTAACGGCCTCATTAACATTATACCAGCGAAATGTGGAACACCAAGCCGCTGTTCCAATGAGGCTTTCTGTATTAAAACTAATTGATGTTAGGGCAGCACGGTGGCACAGTGATTAGCACTGATACCTCAAAGCAACAGGGACCCAGGTTCAATTCCGGCCTCAGGTGACTGTCTGTACGTAGCTTGCATTTTCTCCACGTGTCTGAGTGGGTTTGCTTTGGGTTCTCCAGTTTCCTTCCACAGACCAAAGGTGCGCAGGTTAGGTGCATTGGCCATGCTAAATTGCCCCTTAGTGTCCAAAAGGTTAGATTGGGTTACTGGGTACTGAGGATAGGGTGGGGACGTGGGCCGAGGTAGGGTGCCCATTCCAAGGGCTGGTGCAGACTCGATGGGCTGAATGGCCTCCTTTTGCACTGTGGGGATTCTATGATTCTGTGATGTTAGGCCGCACTGGCTTGTAACAATGTAAGTACAGGGAGAAACGGGTAGCAATGATGGAGGGGAGGTGGGAGGTGGCAGTGGTCATCACCGGACATCAGGAACCAGAAAAGTTTTGTGAGGCCTCAAAAAGGTTGCCCTGCATGTGCTACTCCCATGAAAATAATTGCACCTTTTCTCTGCCTCTTTCCCTCTATTGTCTGTCAAACAGATGGAAGGTGCACGTTGCATGCTCCAATCTAGTTCCCGTCTGATGTACATAGGAGACCAATTTGCATATTAAAGAAGGCTTATAGCCTGAAGCGAGAAGATGCTTCAACCCTTTTCAAAATGCCAGTGGCTGCAACAAGCATGGCGTTAAGCAGGGCATTGTTATTTTAAATATATTATCACTTCCTTCGCTCGCTAGTCTCGACATGTTAAAATCAGCCCCTAGACTTGAAGGAGAGTGTCTGTGTAAGTAAAATTTGAACAGACGGGCTCAATAAAAACACTTGTCTCAATGGGCAGACAAATTTCTAAAGCTTTAAAATGACTCAGAAAGAGCCTGAACCCACTAACAGCTTTTGCTAAAGTTTAAGGGGTGGGATTAAAATGGACAGACAAAATTAAATGCAAAGGAAGCATTGCCTGCAGTCTCCAGGCTGTAGTTGAATGTATCTGTCATTTGCTGTGTCTGTACATGTTAGCACCTGGTGTGCATACAGCAGATGGTTCAGGCTCTGCTGTCCCAGAAAGGGAAGGTACATTCCTGCTGCTGTTGCCAGGTCGACATGACAATGTCTGCAAATGTGGTTGGTGCTGGAGGGGAGGGCTAATCAGGGGTTGCCTCACAATGGGCATTCTGGAATATCTTCTTTCATTTAGCACCAACATACTATGATGGGGATAATTCTGAAGAACTATCTGCATATAATTATTGCTGAAAAAAGAGACATGTTGCCGAGTCTTTCCATTCTGTACTCATGAGGACAAACACAAGAATACCAAATTTCAAATGATCATGGCAATTTATAGCGCAGGAGAAAAGGGTGTCGATTGTTTAGCATGTTAACTCTGATTGGTTGAGACATTGCCATGCCAGAAAGCAACAATGAACTATAGGCTCCCCAACCTCCAGTGTAATTCATAAAAGGACACAAGGCTTGAACATATTTCTTTTTTAAAAAAAGAATGAGTCCCTGTGCATGAATAAATATCACTTCTAGCAAGTGTAAATTAGGCTTCTCCATGACCCATTGCTTTCTCCATGACAACACCTCGGCCAATCAAAGTCAACATGCCAACTAATCAGCACCCTTTTCTACTGCGCTATATATTGTTGTGACTGTCTGAAATTTGGCAATCTTGTATTTGTTCTGGTGGGTGCAAGATGAAAAACTTCAGTAACATGTCTATTTTCAGCAATTTTAAAGTTCTCTACTACCAAGTGACATGAGGATTAGTTAGACCTTCACATGTCTCTTCCATCAGTCTTGCTGTCACAACTAATTTCTTTGTGACTGATCAAAAAGCTTGATTTTATGATAATGAGGAAGTAGTAGATGCAATATAGTTGGATTTCCAAAAGAGCATTTGATAAGGTATCTTGTAAAAGGCTACTTAATAAGATAAGGGACCATGATGTCAGCTGTTGTATATTAGCATGGATAGAGGATTGGCTGACTGATAGAAGACAGAGGCTGGAATCTTCTGGCCATTCTCGCCAGCAGGATCTTCTGGTCCTGCCGACAGCAAAACCTGCAGCTGGAAACCTGGCAACGGGAGGTGCACAGAACAAGAAATCCCCCGCCAATGGCCAACAGCAAATCACATCTGCTACTGTGAAACACGCCACCAAGGGTGTGAAAAATCCCACCTAGAGGGTTGGGATAAGGGTTAGATAGGGTGGACAGCGAGAACCTTCTCCCGCGGATGGAGGTGGCTAGCACGAGGGGACATAGCCTTAAATTGAGGGGTAATAGATATAGGACAGAGGTCAGAGGTGGGTTTTTTACGCAAAGAGTGGTGAGGCCGTGGAATGCCCTACCTGCAACAGTAGTGAATTCGCCAACATTGAGGGCATTTAAAAGTTTATTGGATAAGCATATGGATGATAAGGGCATAGTGTAGGTTAGATGGCCTTTAGTTTTTTTCCATGTCGGTGCAACATCGAGGGCCGAAGGGCCTGTACTGCGCTGTATCATTCTATGTTCTATGTTCTAAGGGTGCACTTTCAGGATGGGAGCCTATAGCTAGTGCAGTGCCGCAGGAATCGGTGCGAGAACCACAAATATTTACAATATATATCAATGTCTTGGATGAGAGAAGTGAATGCACCATTGCCAAGTTTGAAGATGTCACAAAAATAAATGGGAAGGCAAGTAGTAAGTGCGGCACAACTAATCAACAGAAGGCTAAAGACAGGTTAGGTGAGTGGGCAAAATCTTGGTAGATGGAATATAATGTAGGAAAATGTGAAGTTATGCACTTTGGTAGGAAAAATAAAGGAGCTGAATATTATTTAAATAGGGAAAAACTGCAGAAAGCTGCAGCACAGAGGGATTTGGGGGTCCTCATGTTTAAATCACAAAATCTATGATGCAAGTTCACCAGTTAATAGGAAAGGCAAATGGAATGTTGGCCTTTACTTCAAAGGAAATGGAGTCTAAAAATAGGAATATCTTGCTAAAACTATGAAAGGCATTAGTTAGCTCTCACCTGGGATACTGCAAACAGTTTTGATCCCCTTATCTGAGGAAAGATACATTGGCATAGGAGGCAGTCCAGAGAAGGTTCACTCGATCTATCCCAGGTGTGGAGGGATTTTGTTTCCAAGGAGAGGTTGAGCAGGTTAGGCCTGTACTCATTAAAGTTAGAAGAATGACAATCAACCTGATTGAGACATATAGGAAATATCAGGGGGTTTGATAGGGTAGATGCTGAGAGGATATATTCCCTTGTGGGAGAGTTTAGGATCAGAGGACATTACCTCAGAGTAAAGGGTCACCCATTTAAGACAGAGATGAGCAGAAATTTCTTCTCTCAGAGGGCAGTGAAACTGTGGAATTCTTTACCGCAGAAAGCTGTAGAGGCTGGGGGGTCATTAAGTATTTTCAAGGTTGAGATAGATGGAATTTTAATCAATAAAGTAATTAAATGTTATAGGGATAACGTGGGAAAGTAGAATTGAGATCAATCATGATCTCATTCAATGGCGGAGCAGACCGATGGGCTGAATGGCCTGCTTCTGTTTCTACATCTTAAGGACTTATGGACCTATAGGCCAGGAAGTGGCCCAAACTCCCTTGACACAATGACCCATATTTACCAGAGGCCAGAAGTACAATTCAAAATGCATGTTGGGATCCCATGGATGTTGTGAGTTGCCTGAGATGTTTACATTTCTAATGGGAAATTCCTCCTCTCCATGAATGTCTCCGACTCTGAGTTACAATTAAGAACGTTAAACAGTTCCAATTTATTTACCTGGATAGTTATACAGGAAATGTTAGACAGAAAAATCCTAGTCTGACCCCTTAGTAACTATAGAACTGATGACCCAATCACACTCACTGTGCCCTTTATTCCCCTCTTGACCCCTCGAATCCCCACTGAACCACAACTTCCCTGACCCTAGCTCCCACCATCGGACTTCCCTCTGACCCAACATCACTGGTCCCCACAACGTTACTATTAACCCAACTCGACTTGACCGACCTCTCACCTGACAAGCCCACCCGACCCAACCTGGAACCACTATACATTCAACCGTCTACCTGCCTCATCCACCTGTCACCCTGCTGTCCTGTCACCCCATGGAAGTGGATTACATTTATTGTCTTGTTTTAACCTTGCTGTCTGTACGTAATATTAAGGTTCTGAAATATATCTGTGATCATCCAGTAAAAGGATGTTAAAGGGTTGAGGGAATGAAATGAGAACAGATCTCTGTATCTGTTAATACAGAGACAGCAAAGATGAGTGTGTAAAACCTTGTCAACTGAGACAATGGGCATTGGAATGTGAAAGAGCTGACTCAGGAGCACGAGAGGGAAGGAGATAAGGAAGTTGGACCTGATGGACGGATAGGATAAGAAAACCGTTAGCAGCAGCAGTATTAGTGAACCGTGCTAATGATTATGTCATAGTAACCACACTACCTCGAGGATAATAATTCCATATAAGTACATGTTCTGGTTCCTTGCCAAATCATTGGTGTATCTAGGAATTTAAGGGGACCACCTCTAAGCCGTGATTGAATAAAGGGACAGTCCGTACTCTGGGACTTTGGCACTTCTCGAAGGTGGTTCCCCGACTACTTAGAGATTTGTCCCGGCCGTGAATAAACGAATATTCGTTACCAACGTGTTCGAGTGTTTTACTTCTGGACTGACGGACGGCTATGTGAAAGCGCAATTCACAACCCTATCACCTCACCCATGTGCCACTGCCCACCTCCCACCCTGCCACCATGCCACCCTACCTCCTCACTCACCTGCCACCTACCACCTCACCCACCTGCCACCTACCCACCTTCCACCCTGCTACTACACCACCCTACCACCTCACTCACTTGCCATTCTACCCTCATGCTACCTAACACACTTACACACATACCTTACTAACCCTACCCACTTTCAGACCCACAATACCCATTAATCCCTAACCATTCATGCTTTCACGATGGCAGGCAGGAACATAGTGATAATGTCGCTGGACTAATGATCCAGAGGCCCAGGCTAATGTCCTGAGGACATGGGTTCAAAACCCACCATGGTAGTTTGGTGAATATAAATTCAATGAATAAATATGCAATTGAAAGTACGAATAATGGTGACCATGAAGCCATTGTCAACTGTTGTAAAAATCCATCTGGTTCACAAATGTCCTTCAGGGTAGAAACTCTACTGTTCTTACCTGGTCTGGCCTACATGCGACTCCAGATCCACTGCAATGTAGTTGACTCTCAGATGACTGCTGAAGTGGCCTATCAAGCCAGTAGTTGTATCAAACTACTACAGATGAGTCAAAAAATAATAAAGTCAGATAGACTACCCGGCATCGACCTAGGCAGTGGAAATGACAATGGCACATCTAGCACTGTCGAATTCACAAAATCCTCCTTACTTACATCTGGGTACATGCGCCAGAACATAGAGAGTTGCCCCACAAACTGGTCAAGCAACAGCTTGCACACAATCCGACCACACAATGTCCCAGACACCAACATCACCAAACCTGAGTATGTCCTGTCCGACTGACAGGACAGAACCACCAGAGGTATTGGCAAAACGGTATACAGTCGGGAGGGAATTAACCGAGGGGTTCTGAATCTTAAGGAGTCTCGTAGAACCTGGATAAGGAAACCTCCTGCTGGTTACCACCTAATCTCCCCCCCTCGGTTAATGGACTCCTCCATGCTGAGCACCATTTGAATAAGCACAAAGTGTAGACTGGTGGGGAAACTTCAATGACAATTGCCAAGAGTGGCTCATTAGCACCTCTACTGACTGAGCTGGCCAAGTCCTAAAGGACATAGCTGCTAGACTGGGGCTGCAGCAGGTGGCCAAGGAACCCATAAGAGGGGAAAAAAACTACTTGAGCTCATCCTCATCAATCTGTCTGCCGCATTTTCATCTGTCCATGGAAATATCGGTAGGAGTGACTACCACACTACCACACAGTCCCTGCGGAGACAAAGTCCCATCTTCCCAATGAGGAAACTCTTCATCGTGCTGTGTAACGCTGCCACCATGCTAAATGAGAAAAATATCAAACAGATCTAGCAACTCAAGACTGGGCAACCATGAGGTGCTGTGGGCCATCAGCAACAGCAGAATTATATATAGCCACAATCTATACACCATGGCTTGACCATTGCCATCATGATGGGGAATTAACCTGGTTCATTAAAAAGTTCAGGAGGGCATGCCAGGAGCAGCATCAAGCATACGGTCAACCTGGTGAAGCTACAACACAGGCCTACCCACATGCTGAACAGAAGGAGCAGCATGCGACAGGCAGAGCTAAGCGATCCCATGACCAACAGATCAATCTAAGCTCGGCAGCCCTGCCACATTCAGTCTCGAATAGTAATGAACAACTAAGCAAATCACTGGAGGAGTTGTCATCCTCAATGATGGAGCAGCTTGGCACATCAGTGCAAAAGACAAGGCTGAAACATTTGCAACAATCTTCAGCTGAGTGATTCTGAGTGAGGTCCCCTGCATCACCAATTCAGCCAATTCATTTACTCCACGTGATATCAAGAAATGGCTGATGTCACTGGATACTGCAAAGGCTGTGAGCCCTGACAATATTCCAGCATTGTGCTCCAAAACTAGCCACCTTGCAAGCCAAGATGTCCCAGTACAGCTTCAGCAATGGCATCTATCCGGCAATGTGGAAAACTGGCCAGGTATGTCCTGTCCACAAAAAGCTGGACAAAACCAACCAGGCCAATTCCCGCCCCATTAGCCTACGCTTGGTTGTCAGTGAAGCGATGGAATGTGTAATTGACAGCGCTATCAAACAGCACTTACTCAGCAATAACCTACTCGCTTAACTTTTGGGTTTGGGTTCTGCCGGAGCCACTCAGCCTATTACAGCCTTAATTCAAACATGGACAAAAGCGTTGATCTTAAGTGGTGAGTTCAGAGAGACTGACCACCTTCAACATTCACCCCCTCCACCACCAAAGCAAAGTGCGCACCATGGGGACTAGCGTGCTTTATCAACCCCTTTGCAATCCTGTTGACTTTAATGTGGTGTCTCTTTCAGAGGCTGCCTTCTAATCTGTCCCTCAGTTTGTTAGTTTAATTTATTTGGTTAGACAAAGAAACAACTCTGCAGCTCCAATATCTTCAGGCTTTCTGCCCATGTGCATCCATTCACATGTGCTTAGATTAATAAATGAACCCACAATGTGTGGGCACAATCCCTTATGAACGATCGGTGCCTTTAACATACACAAGACACTCCAAGTCACACACCATCCTGACTTGAAACCATATCACCATTCCTTCGCTGCTACTGTACTGACAGCACTGTTGGTGTTTCCATACCACATGACCTACAGTGGTTCAAGGAGGCAGCTCCCTATCAATGTCTCAAGTGAAATTAGGAGTGAGCAATAAATGCTGGCCTAGTCAGCGACAGTCACATCCCTTGAATGAATATTTTTTTAAAATAAGGTTTCCTGCACTGAGGGAGTTCTTCTGGATCACGAATCGGAAATTGGAGTCTTTATAAATGTATCCTTGGAAGTCGATCGCGCTCTGTCTGATCAGCGATGGACACAGGGGCTGGAATTCTCCAGCCGTTGGGATTCTCTTTTCCCGCTGGCAGCACACCCCGGCCTAAGGTTTCCTGGCGGTGTGCGGTGATTTTAATGGGAAATCCTACTGACAAGTGGCGGGAAGAGGGAATTCCGCTGGCAGCAAACAGCGCTGCCGAGAAGCACACGGCTGGTGGACCAGAGAATCCTGCCCAGGGTTTCTGACTCTGAATGGAAGATTTGGGCCATTAATCATTCTCGTTCTTCTTTCCTCGAGAAGAAGCTCAGTGAACCTCAAAGGGACACCTATTCTGTAAGGTACACAGCTAATTAAACTTGCCACCCACCCAGCACCACTTTGCATCAGCTGACACCTTAAGGCCCATTGACCAAACATTACAGAATTTTCAGATTTGCTACTAGTTTGATGCTGAGTTTTGTTATGTGATCCAAACAATAGTCTCCTGGCCTTTTAAATTGTCACCTTCTGTTTTCAAACTCTCACTTCCTCTGGAAAATGTTTTCACCAGATCCAGCTGGAGCAGAAAATGAATTTGCATTGAAACATAGGACTCATGAGCAGGAGTAGGCCATTCGACCCTTCCAGCCTGTTCTGCCTGTATTCAATAATATCATAGCTGATCTGGAAACTGTAACTTAGCTGGGAGTGTGCGTTGGGTACCACTGGATGGGGAGACTAGGTTAGCTGTCTCTCTGTTCATTTTTCTTCATCAATATACCCAGAAAATAAGGGGCGGATTTTCCTCAGCCCCCTCTGTCATAATATATGCACAAGTATATGATGGTGCACAGACAGACATTGATTGACACACAGGATGACCAATTAACACACAGAACACAGCAGCCAATCACCAGACAGGACACGGCCAATATAAAGCCAGAGGGCACTAGTTTTCCCGCTCTCTTGGGATGCAGCCTCTGAGACAGCCATGCCCGTGAGCAACAACACGAACATCCACCATTGGTAATAAGATAGTCTGGTCAGGTTAGCCTCAGGTCTCCAGTCAACTCAGCATAGTGTTAACCCACAGTTCAAGTATATTTAACAGTTGGTAGTTCAATAAAATAGAGACGCATTTCTCCAAGTGTTGGAAGCCTGTCTCTCTCACTGCTATGGCAAACACAGTCCTCGCAGACCCAGCAGACCCAACACATCACCCACAACTTATTTCTCAGCAGTGGGAAGTGCCCTGAAGTTGGCAAGATCTTCCAGTCCCGCCATTGTCAATGGGATTTTCGATTGAATCTATTCCCCCACCGCCGGGAAACTCACGGCGGGGGGCATGCTGTCGGTGGGACCGGCAGGTCCTGCTGCCAAAAATGGCCAGAAAATTCCCCCCCCCCACCCCTCCACCCCCAACCCCAGGCTTTAATGGAGCATCCCATTGAGAACAATTGGGGCTGTTGTACTTGTGCTTTGAGCAGAAGCCATTTTGAGCAATGCACCTAACTTCAGTCCCAGTCAGGCTGCGAAGGGAGAGAGTTTTTCTCGCTCCCTGTCTTGTCTAAAAATGCCTCCTCTCTACTCTGTGAAAATTTGCTTGAGCATCAGTTGGCAGACACCAAGTAATTATAAAAAAGACAAGCAAGGATTATGATAGGGAATTAACCTGATGGGGAGCCAAATTGAAAAGAAAATGAAGGGAAGTCAAGGAAAACTTCAATTGAGAAATCAAGCAGGAGATTTAAGTGAAATTTACATTACGTTCGTTCATTACTAAATTAAATCACGTTTCACTGAATTCTACTGTGCACCTATTTTCTAAAATTTGTCAGGCACTGCTTGCTTTAAATTCCCATGGTGTTGAGTTTTGCTGAATGAGTAGTCATTCATTTCCTTTTAATTTGATACTGGTAATATACTTTGAATGCCTTTGCATTTTTAAAAATTCAGTCTAGATCATTGTTACTAAGACAGAAAGGAATAGAATTCCGACAGTGGAAAAGGAGGCCATTTGACCCATCGAGTCTGCACCAACCCTCTGAAGGAGCATCCTACCTAGACCCACTGCCCCGCTCAACCCCGGCACCCTCTAACCTAACCTGCACATCTTTGGACACTAAGGGGAAATTTAACATGACCAATCCACCTAACCTGCGCATATTTGGGCTGTGGGAAACTGGAGTACCCGGAGGAAACCCACGCAATCACAGGGAGAACACGCAAACTCCACACAGACAGTCGCCCAAGGCGGCAACCCAGAAAACAGCGACCGGGCCTAACGATCATGCCGGTCCCAATCCGGGCCAGCTTTTATGAGGTGATTTCGACGATCCCCAACTGATGGGCCTCCACCCATTAGCGGGGGAACTCTTATTGCGAGCCCCACAGGCAGACCATTTGGGTTGTCCCCGTGGTTCTCATGAGGCTTATTACAGTGAGGAAGGGGTAATGCCCAAAGTGATATAAAGTCTCATGTACAATCTTGGGCAGACATTCCAGGACAACATAATCCCAGGATAAAAGTTGGCCATTTAGCACTGAGATAAGGAATCCTTGAAATTCTCCGTCTCGGAGGGTTTTGCATGCTCAGTCAATAAGTATCTTCAAGTTTGATGTTGATAGATTTTAGGCATCAAGGGAATCATGGTTAGAGCAGGAAAGTGGAGTTGATGCAGAAATTCAGGACAAGATTTATTGAAAGGGGGAGCAGGTTGGAGGAGTCAAATGGCCTCTTCTTATTTCTTACATTCTTCATGCCGAATATGAATCTTTAGGATTCTTTGCTTGACATACCGGAGTGAGCACACAGAGCATACTGCCAAGACTAATTTATTCCAATCACTACAATTTTTCTGCATGTAGTAACGCAAAAGAATGAAAATACTGTGCTTCACGACAATAGTGCATCACCGTATTTGGCTCAAAACATAACTTCTAACTGCACTCCTGCCTTCTAACCTTGTCACAGCCTTCGCTGGGCTTGTCTCCCCTCACAACTTTTGGTTTTATAAAACCCAACTAACAACACGGAACAAATTTTAACTGCCAAATATGAGTGGGTTTGCCAGCTAGCAGGTGATTAAAAGGACTTGAGGTTCTGGCACATCGGAAGCCTGGCAGGAATAGACATAGACATAGAATTACAGTGCAGAAGGAGGCCATTCGGCCCATTGAGTCTGCACCGGCTCTTGGAAAGAGCACCCTACCCAAGCCCACAACCCCACCCTATCCCCATAACCCAGTAACCCCACCCAACACTAAAGGTAATTTTGGACACTAGGGGCAATTTATCATGGCCAATCCACCTAACCTGCACATCTTTGGAGTGTGGGAGGAAACCGGAGCACCCGGAGGAAACCCACGCACACACGGGGAGAATGTGCAGACTCCGCATAGACAGTGACCCAAGCCGGGAATCGAACCTGGGACCCTGGAGCTGTGAAGCAATTGTGCTAACCGCAATGCTACCGTGCTGCCCTTTTTAACAAAGCTCGTCTTTCACCATCAACTTTCATTAAAACCGGAACCGGTTAGAAATGTAGGAGGTTTTAACCAAGTGAAATTCCGGAGGGAGGAAACAGAACAACAGGAAAGGGCTCTGATAGGGAGCAAGTCAGGAGAGATTAAACGAGAAAAGGCCTTGGCTTCCCTGGCCACAGAGTGAGGTTCGCATTGAATCAGAGAATGATTACACCACAGATTGAGGCCATTCGGGCTGCCGTATCTCTGCCAGCTCTCTGTCAGAGCAATAGACATAGACAGAATCTGTCAACTTCTGTCTTAAACCAGAGAGCAACGCGTCAAAATCTCCAGTGGGCAGGTGGGTTTGCAATAATAAAGTGAGGTGCTCATTCAGAGTTTCTTTAACTCAGGAGTAGAACTGTAATTGTGGGATGATGTGTTTTCCAGCCTCTGTGGAACTCCTCAGGAAATCATGGCTGGACGACAGAATTAAGGATGTGAAACAAGTGATGCAATTAAATGCTTGGACCTCATGCTTGCGTCCTTACACAGGTGAAGGGACTTTTTCTCTCTTGACTTTTTGGAGTGTTTTTTCACTGCTTTGGAAGTCATTTCCACTGCATTAAATTGCCTTTCATCTATATTCCCAGCTATCAACCTTCAGGTTGGCATGAGAACCACAAATGAAGCTTTGGTTTCAGGTAAGGAACAGGATGAACAGCAGAAGCAACAGCAGAACCGGCAGGAGTCTGGGTCCAGTATTAACTGTAGATATGCATGACTCACGTCCGGTTTTGTTAATGTTCATCCTCCACTCAGCTTTGCATAGAGGTCCTCGATGTGATTGACCTGGTATTGGTCCAAACGGGAAATGCAGTTCACTGTCATCTTATAGCCCTCCGCAGAGACGGAGGAAACCATCTGGTTTGAATACTGGCACAACCGGTGCTGCCCAATTCACGAACAGTACAGGGTAGATGATCCTTAAATATTCGAGTCAGTTCAAGTCAGCATCGGCTTTTGGCTGCAATATATGGGGGACCAGGCGACCGTGGAAATAATGAGGCTGTGCCTGCAGGTCTACTTTGCATAGGGCCATGTGCCTTTTTATTGCCCCAGTCTATCTGTGACGACCCCATCGGGACCATATAGGTTCATGTACATACTCTCTACCAGTTGTGTTTTAAATGGCGCATCCAGTCCCGAACCAGCAAACGTGGTCCCCTTCCATGAACCACCACCAATAGTACGTGAGCGGATTGGTGCCCATAATTCACCAGTACCTGGGCGGTGGCCTCAATGGCCAATGGCTCTCTGCTGTCAGTGGCTAAAACTGGCCTTGGTGTCATGGAGAGTCAATGTGCGGAGGCCTTGCAGATGCCCTCAAATATGCAGCAGTTGATCACGGGCACAGCTGCTTCAGTATCCAGCTCCATGTCGATGGAATTCCCTTAGGGTGTTGTCACACAGTGGAGCTGTTGGTAGGGGCCCTCCTCGCAGTTGTTGACATAGTGCGTCCTGTCACGAGGGAGGTGGAAACGTCTGGAGGGACGGCTGGTGGGCTGGTTGTCATGTGTGGTTCCCATTGGGCCTTGTGCCTGGATGCCTGTCTCAGTATGCCTGCTCCGCAGATTTGTTACTATGTTCTATGGCGGTGGCTGCCGCCTTTTCGGTGGGCCCCACCCATTGCTGGG
The DNA here is from genome assembly GCF_902713615.1 of Scyliorhinus canicula. NCBI lineage: Eukaryota > Metazoa > Chordata > Chondrichthyes > Carcharhiniformes > Scyliorhinidae > Scyliorhinus > Scyliorhinus canicula. Next base: position 163,206,716 of record NC_052155.1, on the reverse strand, counting down.
TCTCCCGGTCATCCGGTCGGGATGGATCTTGGCGGTGCCTTCTGAGGTGTCCCAGATTCAATACCGCCATCCCTTGAAGTTCTTGGATTCCCAGCTCCACAATCTCGTGGGAGATGGAAATCTCAATTTCCAGCTGCAAAGTCAGCTGGGTTTCGGTCAGCAGCTTTTTCTGTGTGGTGGCACACCAGATCCTGCAGACAAAACGATTGCGAAGGAATTCGGTCAGTGTGGACCCAAACTGGCAAGTCTCAGCCAGCTTCCTTAAATGCGGCAAAAGAGTTGTTATTTGATTCATCTTGGGCTTTGGTATCCAAGCAACATCAGTGAACGATAAGTGACGGTTTTGGATTTAAGTGGTTTTTTACCAAGGCTGCTAAAGCTGAAAAAGACGAGGAGTCTGGCACGACGGGTATGTCAAGCTTTTTATAAGTTGTCCCACCAACTACTGTTAGATGGGGTATGGTCTGCTGCTCAGCTCCAATTATGTCATTGGTCTGAAAAAGCTATTGCATATGCTCTACATATTGAGCCAAATCGTTGTTACTCACATCAAAGGTCTCCAGCTTTCCTATATGGGGAATTTAGGTCGGTTATGGCTTGCAGCCTAGATGATGTGGTCTGGGTGTAGAACACGCAGTATCGGCGGCAACTCTACTTCAGCCTTGTTGCCAGTGTAGAATCCGATGGGTGAGAAATTCCATCGGCAGGTGGCAGGAAAGGAAAATCCCGCTGCCGGCGACAGTGCGTTGCCCAGGAAAACCCGGCTGGCATACTGGAGAATCCCACTCCATATTCCTGTTGCTGATCTCCTCAGCTACTTTCAACATGCATTTGGCTTTTTCTGTTCCTGCCTAATCCCACTGTCGCCCACTGGGTGTTACTCCCCCTCCAACCAAACACAGTGTCTTGCGTTATTGCATGAAAGCCCCAAAGGGAAAATAGATATGTGCAACTCGCTCGGAGCATTGGATCTACATTCTTGGGGTAATATCTATCTAGGCTTGCATGGTCAGTGAACCGGTCTCCTCATGCCAATCCTGGTGGGCCTCCCTCCTGGCTCTTGAACCTGGTGGAGAGCCTGCAGGCAGGCATTGCTGAATCACGGGGCAGCTGGGGCCTTCCTTCCACCATTGTTTCTTTTCAATTTCCTTTTTCCCTGGCAGGCAGTCAGCAGTAAATGATAGGCTATCAGCAGTCAGTGCTCTGTCATTTTTGGCGTCATCACCTCCACCTCCATCACTTGACTCCCTGCTTCCACGCCGTGAATGAAAGGCCCTTCAACGCCATCCGAATTCTATTTGCCGGACCGTCAGAAGATTGCCTGCAGGTACCTGCTGAAAGTCAAGTGACACTTGTTTTCAATCCCAACGCTGGGACTTGAGAACTTGCTGCAAAATTCAGTTCTCAAATTCCCAAGTGTCTAACCTTTGGCCCTTAATTTGACATGAAATCTCGGGTATTGAATTCACACCAAATCCAACAGCTTTGATGCCCTTGGGGGGAATTCCGCCACCCCCACCCATATATCTCCATCTCTCTTCCTGTTAATTCTGTTACGATACTCCCTCAAACTACCTCTTTGACAAAACTGTTGATCATCAGGCCTCTCTCAAATTGTGTTCATTAACATTCCAGTAAACCACCATGGAATGTGTTATAACATTAAAGGTGCTATATTAATGCAATTGCAACTATTGATGATTTGTTTGCTGTCCACAATCTTTGGGGGTTAAAAAAAACTCTTTTTAATCACGTTTCATAGATTCATAAACATTTAGAGCACAGAAGAAGGCCCATCGTGTCCATGCCAGTCAACAGAGATCTGAGTGCGCTAATCCAATTTTACAGCGCTTTCACCTCGATGTCTTTTGTTTTAATTTACGTGACCACATTTTGTTTTGAAGCACAGCTGTTAAATTTAACTTTTTTTATCCCAAATCTTTTCTGTGGAAATGCCAGACACGACGAATCTTCTGTCAGCACAATGATGCAAATCATGGGACATTGCTGCCTCCAAAATGTCTCAGACCCGGTGAAATAGATGCTTCAGGGATGGCTCATGACAAAGCAGTTCAGCTCCTTGCACAAGTGAGGTGAAGTTGTTCTGCATATCGTGGGTTTGTACATCTTTTTCTTCGTCACTGTGAAAAGACAGGAACAAAATTCAAACTGCAGTTTTAAAATAGCTTTGGAGGCCCATTTTATTATTTCTTGATTTGGTCGAAATGGAAATTATCCTGAAATTTCAACTGAGAATTGACTGCGCCACCAGTATCACAGTTATTGTTTTTTTAAAGTTGCATGACTGCCTCTTAAAAAGTCAATTTAAATCATAGTTATAACACGTCTATTGATTGGGGATGTATTGGAGAACCTTTGTCAAGTCTGAGTTGGATACCTCAGTGGAAATATGGAGAGATACAGAGGTGCTCAAAGTACCAAAACACCTAAACAGTCAAAATATTATGCTGACGTTGCTAAGGTGATTGAAAGGTCAGAGGGGTCTGTTGAGAAATAAAACGGCATGAGAGAGAGAAGAGGGAGCTGAAAGTCAGCCTAGCAACAAGATGAAAATAATGTCGTCAGCTAGTATGTTCAAGGTTGACCAAGGTTGCAGCAACAGAAATATTGCTGAGCTGTGCTGGAAAGATAGATATCAGCAGTGCGGATTAGCATGTACTGAAGTTAACTCATAACAGCAAAGGGTGAGAAAACAGAAAGCAAGAGATACAAAAAGGACCATGTAAATAAAAGTACAGGCAACGATAAAATAAAAAAAACACAACTGTATTAGGAATCAGTGGATGGTCAGGAAATACATAGGCTCCTAGAAAACAATGGTAATGGTGATATTGTCAGTGAAAATAAGAAGTTGGTGGATTTGTTGAGGAATCGGATTACATCACCATTTTCAGAAGGTGGACGAGGTCAACAGCTTGCTGCAAACTAAACTGAAAAGCAAACTAAAATTGAGTCTTGGACAGGGACACACCTAAATTAATATTAGAAAGATGAGAGAAATTAAGAAATTAACGGAACTAAATAATGATAAATCCCCAGGACCAAATGATTTGCATCACATGGGTTGAAATGAAGGAATTGAGAACATTACAAATTCCTGAACTATAATCTTCATAAATTCTCTCAATCTGCGCAATACTGCTTTTGATTGGAAAATTGCGTGCATCACTTTGCTATTTAAGAAAGGGGAGGGAAGGGAATCGGTAACAGTTTATAGACCAGTTAGTCTCCCATCTGCTGTCAGGACAAAGTGAGTTTAAATTTTTGAAGGTGATTAAAGAAATATGGGAAATGTGCATGGACATTGAATAATTTCAGATTAGAGGTTAAACCAAGGTCCCAGTTGTCTGCTTGGGAGGATGTGAAAGACCCCATGGTACTATTTTGAAGAAGATCGGTGGAATTTTGGTCAGTATTTATCCCTCAATCAACATCACAAAAAACAGATTAACTGGTATTTGTCACATTGCTGTTTGAGGGAGTTTTCTGGGTGCAAATTAGCTGTTGTTTCCGATGTCACAACAGTGATTACACTTCAAAAATACCTTTATTGACTATAAAGGCCTTTGAGACATCCAAAGGGTGTGAATGTAAATGCAAGTGTATTTTTGTGTGGTTTCCCACAAGAATTTGCGTAGTTCCCTCAAATATTTACTGTATTTATTCAAGACTCAGATAATGGAATAGAAAGCAACATATTTAAGTTTGTCAATGACCCAAAAGGCAATGTGGGTGGAAGCATAAAATTAGAATGAAGTATTAAGAGATGAAGCAAATGGGCAAAACTGTGGCAAATGGATTTCAATGTAAGCAAATGTGAAGCCATGTCATTGGATAGGTCATTGGACCATTAAGAGGTCATTTGATAGAAATGTTCAAGGTATTAAGAGAAAAAGTAAGGTAGATGTAGGGAAACAATTTCCACCAGTTGTGGAATCTAGGACTAAGGAGTCAGAACCTTTAGGGAGGGAATTCAGAAACACCTCAACATGCTAAGAAGGGCAGAAGTTTGGAACAATGATCTAAAAATTAAAATTGATGGTAAATCAATCCTTAAATTTAAAGTTGAGATTGGTGACTTTTTGAAACAAAAATCATGAAAGAATACGGGGCGAGACATGTTTTATGGAGTTAGGTCAGGTTTTGGCCATTTTATCATTGAACAGTGGAAAAGGCTCAAGGGGTTAAATGACCTCCTCCTCTTCCTCTATGAAAAGTTAAGCAAATAATGACCATATAAGACAACATGCAGGAAAATGGTTAATCGTGTGATGGAACCATCAATTCACCAGACACGTGTTTCCGATGTGAATCTAGGCTTTAATCGACTTACTTCAGAGCCAGCCTGTTACCTGTCGATGAACTCGTAGTGAACTCAGGCTGACTCTGGACAAGGGTACTTATACAGCTGCACTAGGGGGAGGAGTCGTGGGCGGAGCCAAGGGTGGAGCCCAGTACAAGTTCCTGAGTGCTCCCAGCACTACTCCCCCTAGTGGTAGGATAACGCTACTGCGCTTACAAAGACAGTGTGAATTAACATATATACATCTATATTACATTCACCACATCGTGAAAGAGAAAAAAGTCTTGTTTGCTTCAGAAAAATAAGGTTGATTTTTACTGTGGTCTTCAGACCCCCGATGACGGGGCGAAAAGTGAATCCAAGCCCATTCTTGTTGGCAGCAGCACTGGCTCTGCCATTTTAACACAGGGGTACCTTCCTAATTTTCAAACTTGCAGACTAAGTCGTCAATTGAGGACAGTGTGTGGCTCCTGATGTATCATTGAACCATAGAATTTACAGTGCAGAAGGAGGCCACTCGGCCCATCAAGTTTCCACCGGCCCCTGAAAGAGCACCCTACCTAAGCCCACACCTCCACCTTATCCCCCGTAAACCAGCAACCCCACCTAACATTTGGACATATGGGCAATTTAGCATGACCAATCCACATAACCCGCACATCTTTGGACTGTGGGAGGAAAGCGGGGCACCCAGGGGAAACCCACGCAGACACAGAGAGATCATGCAGACTCTGCACAGACAGTGACCTAAGCCGGGAATCAAACCTGTGAGTGGTGCTGGGGCAGGTAGGAGAGAATAGGAACCCAGCTAGGCAAGTACATAGAGAATAATCAGGCTCAGGGGGCCCTGAATCACGGAGGCTGCTTTCCCTGCCCGTGGCTCCCTCTCTGGGCCACAGATCCTCCACCTCTCTTGGACAACCCTTCCCTCCACCATTGGCTTGCCTCAAGGGACCACCCTTCTGTCAGTAAAATTCTGTTTGTCCACCTGGAAATGGCCCTTAATTTGTCCTGTAATTGTGCAAATCAGCTGCCTGTCTCCTTGTAGATCCTCTAATCCAGTTCACAGCTTGCCGCTGGGAAAATTCCCTGGTGACAGGATTGGAATGGGAAGCTGTCCTGATTCAGATCACAGATAATTAACTACTCCCCACCCCCTCCACCCAACCCCGCTGTACCACCACTCCTAACACCCCTTACCCAATTCCCTGTCTACTCCATGTGAACTGTTGATAATATATAAGCATTGTTTTTTTATAGGTCATGCAACAAGTGCTTGCATGCCTCTGTTTTTTCTACGCTCTCTGTTCATTATTCCTCTTGTAAATTTCTTTGCAGGCTGAAGTAAAGAATAGATTAATTCTAACTACCGTCTCATTTTTTTTGCTGCCCAAGTGAATAATGTATGATCTCTTTGAATAACATCCGTTGCGCCAGGCACAGACCTGAACTTGTGGCTTTTTGAAAACTGGAGTCAGTCGATCCCCTGCCTGCACTGCAAGATACAGTCCACATACATGCCAAAGTGGGATTCAATTTGTCAAGGGAGTAGAGCAAATATCAAGTTGTACGCTGTTGAGCATGAGAAATCACTGTTAGCAATGCACAGTCCTCAGCTTCTATAAGCATCGTAGAGGAAGGACTTTGTTGTTCGCAGGGAGGAAATTTTGGAGACCGATCTCCGATAATGACTGAATCCAAGAAGGAGAGGGACAAACATTGATCAGCTATTAAAAAAAACTACAATTGGATAATAGTAATAAAGGAGCCCTGTCATGGGATCTTTCCAGGGGTTGAGCGGGGACATGTGCGGGAAAGACGAATATCCGCCCACAGACAACCCGCAAAGTTACAGGTGCACCATATAACCGGGCATCAGACAACATCTCCTTTAACCTGGAACAGGCCCACCAGGATGCCCGGGCTACAGGAATTACTGTCATCGCCCGGGTTGGCTCAGGTATAGGGAGTGACCGATAGCACCCGTGTCACCCGAGGGACATTGTCTCGATGGGGGGGGGGGGGGGGGGGGGGGGGGGGGGGGGGGGCTTCCCTTTGGAGGAAGAGGTTTAATTCCCAGAATGCGCTGTTGGTGTGTGATCTCCAACTCAACTCCATACATGTATTTGTAGACTATCCAGGCAATGTGCACTGCACTTACATCCTGGCACACTCTGAGGTACCGGCACCTTCGAGGCTTGCCCTCTGATGAAGTGTTGGCAAGGGGGATGACAAGGCTGACCCTCTAAGGTCAAGGGTAATGACGCCTATGCAGCGACTCCAGACCGCTGCAGAACAGCGTTATAATGAAGGTCACTCAGCAACCAGGAGCATCATCGAGCAGTGCATAGGACTTCTAACAATGCGGTTATGCTGTCTGAACTGTCCTGGCAGGGTTTTACGGAACGTCCCGCGGATCGCACTGGCCTACTGCATCCTTCACAACTTGGCGCAACAATTGGGTGATGTGATGGAGGGGAAACATGAGGCCTTGAAGGAGGAAGGATAACCAGGAGGGTGTCGAGGAGCATCCCGAGGATCGCCCGGAGGATGCTCCACAGGCCACTGCCAGGGCAATACAGCGCTGTAGGACCTGGGATAACCTCAGTGAGTCAAGATTCTTCGACTAGGATAGGAGGCCCACAGTCAAGCAGCTCTATACCCACCACCACCCTTAACCTCAAACCCTGCCTTTCCCGATACATTGTTCCCCACTTGCAAGAAACGTGGTATTCTCCCCTTGTTACCCTTCCCTTCAAACTTTTCCCCCATCCCATGACCAGTGGTCCAAATCACAGAATCCCTACTGTGCAGAAGTAAGCGTTCGGCCCATTGAGTCTGCACCAACCCTCTGAAAGAGCACCCTAAGTAGGACCACTTTCCCACCTTATCCCGATAACCCCATAACCCCACCTAACCTTTGGACATTAAGGGCCAATTTAGCATGGTCAATCTACCTAACCTGCACACCTTTGGACTGTGGAAGGAAACCGGAGCACCCGGAGAAAACCAATACAGACATGGGGAAAATTTGTAAGCTTCGCACAGTCACCCAAGGTCAGAATCAAATCAGGGTCCCTGGCGCTATGAGACAGCTGTGCTAACCACTGGGCCACCGTGCTGCCCCCCTCTCAACCAGAGATGGGATCATTTTTTCCAGAGGCCCGGAACCTAGCTTGGGGGCAGCTGTTTCCTGGGAGCTACGGGGTCCATTGAGGTTTTTGATTGGGGGCAGCAGCCCCAGATGGCCCGTTCTCATCTGACAGAGAACATGGGAGACAAAGGACATGGGGCCAGCATTTGGAAATGATAAGGTTGTGAGAGATGAGAGACTCACTTGAGCAAAGACATCTCGAAAAAGTTACATTGCACTCTCACTTCTTCAGTGCAGGCCGATCTCACATTCTGCCACTTCTCTCTCCTCGGCCTCCCCCACGAGTTCTGTCGCCCTCTCAAAGGGGGTGAGGATGTGTATCGCAGTAATTCCCCCACCCGTCTTCTTTCGCTTCCTCCTGTTGCAGCCTGTCTTGTCCTCCCGGGGCGCACAAAGGACATTGTGGGTGATCTGGTGGGTATGCGCGTATTTCCAGCAGTTAGCATGTGTGGGCAAAGATCCAAGCCAAGGAAGGGTGGGTTGTGGTGGGGATTAATGGGGAATGAGTTATGAAGGAATGCTGATAGGTCGAGTGTTAGAAAGTTGAAGGGCAGACATTGGCAGAGGTTAGGGATGGGAGTGATGCCAGGGGCAGACAGGTGGGTATTCACCCTGTCAGCTCAAAGGAGATCATTCATTTACTTGTGGCATTGCAGGCCTCCTCATCATGCGGCCAGCACTTATGGCCTCTAACCCCGCTTCCCAGGCTTCAGACATTTGATGGGCTGGAAGGCTTCTGCCCACTCTGAGGAATAGGGTGGCTCTCCCTCTTCTCCTCTACTGCCTCCACACATTCCTGTCAGTGTCCGCATCAAGAAAGTGTGGTCCAGGTCTGTGTGCAGCCATCTTCTTGGTTGGATAGGCAGTCAGTGCTGAGAGGAGAGTTTAAATGCTGCTCTTTCTTGCCAACAGGTGATTCCCAACTCCGGTGAATCACGCGCCTGGGGAATCGGGAATCTAGCGAGATTCACATAGGCAGGGTGATGGCCCATTTGCATACATTGAATCCTGCCTTTTCAGCGTTCCTGCTACCAGTGTGAATCACTCCAGTTTTCCTGCCAGCAGGAGAACTTTGTCTGCAAATGGGAATATCGTGCCTTATAGTCTTTTCAGTGAAATCTGATTTTCAACGATAGGTTGCGTTCAACTGAGAACAAATCCTGAATATTTTATTGGTGCCATAAAGGAAAACGTTCAACCATCTTCATGATGCATGCTGATTTCTTACGGGATGATACTGAGGAATTTGAAAAATGGTGTAATAATGTGATTAGAGTAGGATTTAAAATAAGGAGTCAGGCTTGTGTGTCTTTTAAATTTATTGGTTTAGAGTGAGTCTCAAATAATTGAAGAGCATTGTTTCCATTCCAATATCCACCCTTGGTCTCACAGAACTATCTTATATTCAAAGATGAAACAGAGCCATTGTGAAGCTTGATTTGTCGGTTAACGGTTCGTGCATTTCGACCATATTCTGGTTTTGATGCCTGATAAAGTTGAAAGATGTTTAAGGGCAAATAATACATTGTAAACAAAATATATTGGAATACATCTTTAGTTAGCCCAAACTGCAAACAACCGATCATTTTTTAGTGATGTTTCACATATTAATCTTCCTGATGCACTGCAACAACTCGCAAAAGCTCATTCTGGGCGGGATCCTGATCGCGACGCCTCACGAGATCTGGTGAGATCTGGTGAGATCTGGTGAGATCTGGTGAGATCTGGTGAGTTGAGAAGCCCGGGGGAGGCCTCTCTCAGGTCATCTACCGGTCGTCTTGCACCTCCGTTTGGGCGGGACGTGGCCGGTAGATTGCGCCCTTTGTTTCATTTGGACGTGTTTGGCAGAGTGTTTTGTACCGATTGTAATGGTGAGATCACTACCCGTATTCACCCGCACTGAGTGCAAAGAATGAATGCCCACGTGAAACTCGCCATGTCTGACTCGCTCGCCACTGATTCGCCTGACTCACACCTCAGCTGCTTGCTGCTAACAAGGTGGAGCTGCTTTTAAACATCTTTCACTCCCAGTCAAGACATGAGGATGTTAGCGTGGATGCCACCTCGCCAGGCTTCTCAACGCAGTGAATGAGAGATGGTGCACCCTGTACCCGCAAGGGGCTGGATAATCAGCAGCAGGGTGAGCGATGCCGCCTGGGAAGCAGCGGCAGCTATCATGAGTATAGGCAGCATGACCATGGGCAGCATGGTAGCATTGTGGATAGCACAATGGCTTCACAGCTCCAGGGTCCCAGGTTCGATTCCGGCTTGGGTCACTGTCTGTGCGGAGTCTGCACATCCTCACCGTGTGCGCGTGGGTTTCCTCCGGGTGCTCCGGTTTCCTCCCACAGTCCAAAGATGTGCAGGTTAGGTGGATTGGCCATGCTAAATTGCCCTTAGTGTCCAAAATTGCCCTTAGTGGTGGGTGGGGTTACTGGGTTATGGGGATAGGGTGGAGGTGTTGACCTTGGGTAGGATGCTCTTTCCAAGAGCCGGTGCAGACTCGATGGGCCGAATGGCCTCCTTCTGCACTGTAAATTCTATGATAATTCTATGACCAGGAAGACCGTCGTCCAGTGTAGGAAGCAGATTAACTACTTCCTGCAAAGGTAAGTTACCACCATTCTTGAGCTGCTGGACACAGCTTTGTATCGTGAGAATCTAGAGACGATAAGGGCCTCCCTGGTCCTCCTGGCATGTCGGACCCTTGCCAACACCTGTCCACCATCCTCTGTTTTGTCCTCGGGCACATCCTCCAGCTCCTCCTGGTTCTCTCCTTCTCCTTCTCCATCTCCTCAGATGGAGCTGCATGTTCCTCCGCCTTCTACTCACCCAGCATGTTGCCCCGCTGCTGTGCCAAACTGTGTGCGGCATATCAGACCACCACAAAGCTGGGGATCCTCCATGGGGTGTACTGTAGACCCCCGCCAGAGTGGTCCAGGCAGTAAAACTGCATTATGAGCAGTCAATTGCACTGCTCAATAACAGCATAGGTGGCAGCGTGGGCCTCAATGTTTTGGGCCTCCGCCTCAGTCTCAGGCCTCTGCACCGGTATCAAGAGCTGTGAACTAAGTGGGTATCCCTAGATCCGCATGAGCCAGCTTGCCATCCTGGGTTGGTCCTCGATGGTACCAGGAAGCTCCTGTGTCCCAGGTTGTAGCTATCCCCTCAGTCGTCATTGCGGCACGTCCCCATTCCTGTAGAAGAGCAATAAACGTTGCCCACGTGACTTATCACTGGGGGGGGAGGGTGGGGGGGTGACTCACGGGAGACCGCTGCATTCGACTTCAATCTCATTCATGAGATTAAAATTAATGCAAATTAGGCTTAATGAGCTTGCCGTCATTTTTGGGCGAGATCTGGGTTCACCAGTGGGAGCAGGCCGATGAACGGCAAAATCGTTCGCGCCCGTTGTAAATCTTGTTTTTGGTCTTTCCTGCTATTCATATTAGTGCAATGGGATGGGCACCAGGTGCAATGGGGTGGGAGCATTGCGCCCTACGTGTCATTTAGGACAGGTTTCCCTTTTTGGGAGACCGGCACAAATTCGTGCCAGTGTCAGGCCTCGCCTGTGCGACAGTGAATCTCGGGAGCTGGGAGACTGACACCTCGAATGGGTTGCACATATGTAAATTAATTTAATAACTCATTTAAATATGCTGACCTGGATCCCGCCCAGCGAGAGCACGATCCAAATTGCGTCAGGCGTAACGGGTCAGGTGCATCGCACGTGGCTCGGCAAGGGGCGCAAATCCGAGACGAGCAGGATCAGCACCGGGCCCAATGCAGTGGGAAAATCGCACCTGTAATTGGGATTGGGGTAGTATAGTTAGGGGCAGAGACATTGTTCTCTGTGACCGGATCGAGAGTCCCAAAGGTTGTGTTGACAAGTGACCTCTCGCTTGGGGGGTTGTTGACTGCATTTGATTTAATCTCGCTAATGAGATTGGACTAAATGCAAATCAAGATTAATCAGGTTCTCGCTATTTCTGGGCAAGTTCCTGATCACACCATCGGCAGCGGGGGGAGAATGGCAAACTGATTCCGCTTGGCGCTAATCATGTTTTTGGCTTCTCCTGCTTTCCATCTAGTTTAATGGTATCAGTACCAGGTGTAACATGTTGGGAAAATCATGCCCAATATTTCAGAAAGATTGACAGCAAGGAAAAAGAGGTGGTGTAGCTTTGCTAGTAATGGAAGGGATCAGTCCTGTAGTGGAAAATGATATATACTGTGGTGATCAAGACGTGGAATCAATCTGCAAGGAAATAAGAAATCGCAAAGGTAAGAAGTCCCTGGTAGGAGTAATCTATTTCTCCCCAAATGGCAGTTTCGCAGTGGGGCACAGTATAAACCAGGAAATATTGGAGGCTTGTAAGAAAGATGCGACAATAATCATGGGCAATTTTAATATGCATATAAAGTGGATTAATTAATTTGGCAAGAATAGCCTCTAGGGAGAGTTCATTCAATGTATTAGAGATTGATTCATGGACAATATATTGTGGAACTAATTAGGGAGCATGCTATTCTGGATTTAGTATTGTGTAATGAGGAGGGATTAATTAATGACCTCATAGTTAAGGATTCTCCAGGGAAGAGTGATCATAGCATGATAGAATTTCAAATTCAGTTTGCAGGCGAGAAACTGGAGTTCCGCACAAACATTCCAGAGTTAAACAAAGGTAATTCCATTGGCATGAGGGTGCATTTGGCCTTAGTAAATTGGGCAGGAAGACTAAAAGATCGGACAGTTGAATCATCATAGAATCCTTACAGGGCAGAAGAAGGCCATTTGGCCTATTATGTCTGCAACAACCCTTCAAAAGACCACTCTACCTAGGACCAATCCCCTGCCCTGCATCTCCCACCCCACCCTAAGGGGCAATTTAGCATGGCCAATCCATCAAACCTGCACATTATTTTGACTATGGGAGGAAACTAGAGCATCCAGAGGAAACTTGCGCAGACCCAAGGAGAATGTACAAAATCTACAGTCATCTGAGGTCAGAATCGAACTCTGGTCCTTGGCATTGTGAGGCAGCAGTGCTAACCACCGTTGAGGATAATAGTACCATCCCAATAGTAATAGGTAATGCAGAGGTAATTGAAAGGAAGGAATTTAGAACAATCATCTTCAATAGAGCAAAAGTACCCAAAAATAAATGGAATTGAAGGTGGACAAGTCCCCAGGGCCTGATGGCCTACGTCCAAGGGTTTAAAAGGCAATGGCAGTGGAGATAGTGGATCCACTGGTTAATATATTCCTCAATTCCCTGGATGTGGTAAAGATACTAGTGGATTGGAAAAATGCTAATGTAACACCCTTATTCAAAAAGAGAATGAGGCAGAATGTAGGAAACTGTAGACCAGTTAGTTTAACATCTGTCATTGGGACACTTTTAAAATCCATTATTAAGTAATAACAGGACATTTAGAATGTAAAAACGCAATCCATCAGAGTCAGCATGGTTTTATGGAGGATATCATATTTAACTAATTTGCTAGAGTTCTTCAAACCAATTGGATAATGGGAATCCTGGTGACCTGGACTTCCAGAAGGCATTTGTTAAGGTGCCGCATAAAAGGTTAATACACAAGGTAAGATCACATGGGATTAAGGGTAATTTATTAGCTTGGATAGAAGACTGGCTAACCGATAGAAGGCAGAGAGCCGTGATAAATGGGACTTTTTCTGGTTGGCAATGTAACTAGTGGGGTGCCACGGGATTTGGCCCTCGGACCCCAACTACTTACAACATATATTAGTGCTTTGGATGTAGGGATAGAGGATTCCACAGCAAAATTTGCAGATGACACTAAAATAGGTGGGACAGTAAGCTGCGATGAGGAAATAAGACATTTACAAATGGATATAGATAGGTTAGGAGAGTGGGCCAAAATTTGAAGATGGCGTTTAACGTGGATGTGAGATTATCCATATTGGTCAGAAAAATGGAAAGGCAACTTATTGCCTAAATAGAACATAGAACAGTACAGCACAGAACAGGCCCTTGATGTTGTGCCGAGCAATGATCACCCTACTCAAACCCACGTATCCACCCTATACCCGTAACCCAACAACCCCCCCCTTAACCTTACTTTTTAGGACACTACAGGCAATTTAGCATGGCCAATCCACCTAACCCGCACATCTTTGGACTGTGGGAGGAAACGGAGCACCCGGAGGAAACCCACGCACACACGGGGAGGACGTGCAGACTCCGCACAGACAGTGACCCAGCCGGGAATCGAACCTGGGACCCTGGAGCTGTGAAGCATTTATGCTAACCACCATGCTACCATGCTGCCCACATGGAAAGAAACTTCAGAGTGCTTTAGTGTAGAGGGATCTGAGTGTCTTTGTCGTAGAAAACTTGTATGCAGGTATAGCAGGTAATAAGGAAGCAAATGGAATTTTGGCCTCTATAACTAAAGGGATATAGTATAAAAGTAGGGACGTGTTGCTGCAATTGTACAAGACATTAGTGAGGCTGCTCATGGAGTACTGTATACAATTTTGGTCCTCTTATTTGAGGAGGGGTGTCGTTGCATTAGAAGGAGTTCAGAGGAGATTCGCAAGGTTAAATCCAGAGGTGAGGGGTCTGACCTTTGAAGAAAGATGGAGCTGTTTATGCCTGTATTGTCTTGTGTTCAGAAGAATGGAAGAAGATATAATTGAGGTATATAAGATGATAAAGGGTATTGACAAAGTAAATACAGAGCGGATGCTTCCTCTTGTGGGGCAATCTAGAATGAGAGGTCATAGTTTTATAATAAGGGGTAGCAGATTTAAACCGAGATGAGGAGAAATGACTTATCTCAAAGAGTCATGAATCTGTGAAATTCACTACCTCAGATTGCGGTGGATGGTGGGACATTGAGTACATTTTAGGAAGAGATAGACAGATTTTTAATTGGTAATGGGTTGAAGGGCTGAGGAGAAAAGGCAGCACAGTAGAGTTGAGGTCGAGAGAGGATCAGCCATGATTGTCTTGAATGGCGAAGCGGGTTCGAGGAGCTGAATTGCCTACTCCTGCTCCGAGTTCTTATGCTCTTCTCACTCTCGGAGGATTTGACAAATAAGAATTAATTAAAAGTTGTGAATTGGATTGAGAGAGAAAAAACCTCCAAATGAATCTGTGATAGAACAAAAGAGGAGGAAAGGGAAAGATTATTCCCTTCTTTACTGTTACATGTTGCAGAAGCTATTTTTGCTTCTAATTTGCCACTTGAAAAAGAAACATTTTTTCAGAGCAACAACCTGTGGGAAGGTTTGTCCCTTTACACAAATTTATTAAAAGATTAGATTCGCTGGCAATAATATTTTTTCCAGTATATTCAATACCTTTATACAATTCAATGCAAGTACATGTTCTTGCATCCAATCTGTTTGGGGTCTTTTTTTGTGGTCTGAATTAAATTATTATTGAAGTTACCCAACCTATTAAATTGCAATATCTCAGCCTCTTATTGCAGTCACGATATAATTCTGGTGATGAATTGTGCAAAAGTCTCTCATTTCAGACATGAGACAACTGCACAGATAATTGGCACTTTTGAAGTTTTGATCAAAGCCAATGATTTGAAGCAATTCTGGTTGTTTAACCTTCTTAGTGGTACTGACGTGGGCAGTGGCGGGGGAACGGGGGAGAAAGCAGAATATTATCAAAAAGTATGATCATTTGAAGACAAGTAGCTGGATTGTACCATACAATTATTTCAAATGATATTAGCGTTTTATCATGTTCAACCATTTCTCCTGTTTAACTGTTTCTTAATTCATGTGGGAAGTGCTATTGCTTCACAGTGCCAGGGTCCCAAGTTTGATTCCCGGCTTGGATCACTGTCTGTGCGAAGTCTGCACGTTCTCCCCGCGCCTGCATGCGTTTCCTCCGGGTGCTCCTGTTTCCTCCCCTCCCACAAGTCCCGAATGGCGTGCTTGTTAGATGAATTGCACATTCTAAATTCTGCCTCTGTGTCCCCGAACAGGCGCTGGAACGTGACGACTCGGCTATTTTCACAGTTAACTTCATTGTAGTGTTAATGTAAGCCTACTTGTGACAAAGAGATTATTATGTGGAATGGTTAACAATTTGGTCACAGTTTTGTATCTTTCTGGGTCATGGTTTGAAAACTGGAAGTGATGGATCGGCTGCAATTCATTTCTGAGTTTAATTGCATCAGGAAATGCTGGGCAATTTTTATAATATGCAAAAAGAAAGTAAAATGCAGTTGGATTCTCCATTCCTGAGACTAAGTGTTGACTACGGGGCAGGATTCGCAGAGTTCTACGACAGCAGAATTGGCGCCACACCTGGATCATGTCCCAGAACCACTTGGACATTGCAGCGGCACTCCTGAGCATGGCACGGTCACCACAGGCCATGGCTGAGAGCGTTGGTGGCATTGCCCAGGTGCTGGATGATGTGACACAGACACAGAGGGAGGTGGCCTAGTCCCAGAGGGAGATGGCGCAGTCTTTGGCTGATGTGGTGCAAACCCAGAAGGCGGTGGTCCATTCCCTGTGCTCCATGGCCGTGAGCATGCAGACCTGGTTGAGTCAAGAGCGGGCATCCAGAACTGGTAGCACCAGGTGGCGGGGAAGCCTTAGGGGTTAGCTAGGCTTGTACCCCCATCTCATGGAGTAGCCTGGGGGCTATCATGCATCCTGAAGGACAAGGAGTTGATGGGATCCGTGCCGGTGACTCTAGTGGGAAGGTGCCACAATACCGGAGTGCCTCGGACTCTCCCCCGCCCTCCTCCTGTCCCTGGTGCATCTGGTGGGCAGTGATCAGGACAGGGTGTCAGCACACCGCCTGAGACACCCGAGCAGCAGCCGGGTCCATCCAAGCTTGGTCAACGCAGAAGACGGATGCCAAAGCGGACCCACGTCACAGGGCAGGAATCACAGCAGGATGCCTCCACTCCCGATGTACCGTCTGGGGATTCACCTAGACGGGCCCATAAGACCAGTAAAGTAGACACCAGCTACATTGGCATGGGTGGAGGGTACAGTGTAGCGTTAGGGGCCAGGGCACAAGCCTGTATATCTTTGTTCACATTAAACACCTGTGCACATTACAACTTACCTTTGTGCTCTGTCAGAAAGTTGTGAGGGGTGGGCAACTCTGGAAGTTGTGGGTGACATTAGCCCGGGTTTCATGGTTCAGCGAATGCACACCACGCCAGTGTCCCACCATCCACCATCCCCACCCCAGAGGTTCGGTGGAACCGTCTAATGGAATAGCCAGATTGCACGCAAGGATCACCCAGGTGAATGTTGGAAGGGGCTACCGTTGGCAGGAGTCAAATGTTGTCAAACGATGCGGAGCACCAGTGCTCACCCCAAAGCAGGTTGTCATCATCCTCCATCCCATGGACCAGACCCGCTGTTACTAAGGGCCTGCACCCCGTACTGAAGCAGGTAGGAATCACGGAGGGGCTGGCAAGAGGGGGTGGGGGTGTGCAGTGAGGGGGTTCATGGGAAGGGATGACTGGGGAAGGGGGAGTGGGGGGGGGGGGGGTTGCGATGTCCGTGTCCCGGGCCAGCCCCCTAGTTGGTGAACCTGGAAGTGATTAGAGTATCTTGTGCACCTTGGCTCTGACGCACACATTGTGCGGCCTCCCGGGCCCCATGTCCTGCCCATTCTTGCTCTCACCTGCATCCTCCTTGAAGGAAGAGGACTGGTGTTCATTGTACTCCTCCAGCTCGTCACCCCTCTGCTGTGCGATGTTGTGGAGGACGTAGCAGTCCGCCACAATGTGGGAGGCCCTCCCAGTGCTATACTGGAGGGTCCCTCCAGAGCGGTCCAGGTACCTGGTATCATGTTGCCAAAGCACTGTTTGATCATGTCCCTGGTTGCTGCACGAGCAATGTTGTCGTGGGTCTCCTCATTGGTCTGCGGCCTCCAGACAGGCTTCATCAACCATAACCGCAGTTGATAACCCGTTTCGCAGGGGCCAACCCCCCTAGCCGGGGTAGCACCTTGATGAGGCCAGGAAATGACAGGTGTGCCAGAATGACATTATCATGCACACTTCCCAGGTATCGGGCACAGACATGCATGATATGCAGCTCAAGGTCACACACCAGCTGCACGTTCATCGAGAGGAACCCCTTTCGGGGTTCATCTGCAGTTGCTTGTAGGGGACATACACCCTACTGATCACCCCCTGGACCTGGGGCACCTTGGCGATGGCAATGAACAGGGCATCTTGATGGGCTCAATCCACATTGAAATGGATATATTGTGTCGACCGGGCATATAGCCTCCTTGACGGTGCGGATGCATCTGTGCACCGAGCTCTGTGAGATCTCGGACAGGTCCCTATTGTGCACCTGGAACGACCCTGTGGCACAGAGGTTCAAAGCAACAGTCACCTTGACGGCCACCAGGAGCGATATCATCTCCCATTCCCCTGCGTGCCAGGTGCGCCATGATCTGGCAGGTCCTCGAACGACAAGCACTGCCGGTACACACGAGACCTCATGCGGTGCCTCCTTTGCACCTCCTCCTCCTCCTCGGCCTGTTGGGTGGCCATACTCACCTGCTGCATCCTGTTCCTCCGTGGGATGCTCTGCTACTGCAGCTATGTCAATATCATTGACTATCAAGGGGCAATGGTTACATTCTCCCTTGTTGGAGACAGTCACTGCCTGGCAATTGTGTGATGTTACTTCCACTTGTCAGCCCAGGTCTGGATATTATCCAGGTCTTGTAGCAATTGGACATGGACTATGTTAGTATCTAAGGAGTTGTGAATGGTGCTGAACATTGTCCAGTACTCATAAAACATGCACAATTCTGACTTTATGATGGAAAGAAGCCCACTGATGAAACAGTTGAAGCTGTTGGGCTTAGGATACTAACCCGAGAAGCTCTCATTTGGTCAACCACAATGTTTACAAACATCAACCACATCAAGTAGAGTTAAGTGCATTCCAATCATGCCCCTTCACTCTTGACCTATTTTAATGTGCTGAGCTCGATGTTGACAGCACTTACAACACTTGGAGTGAAGAAGATGAATGAAGCAAGGCTCACAGCTATTTTGTAGAAGCTGTCAATCACAGTCCACTACAAGAAGTGGATGAATGACTTACAGCTAGAGGATCGAAGGCTTTCAGCACAGGTTGCCCCTGTTCCTTTTTGAGGAATGTTCTTCTCGGTGAGTGTTACAACATTAATTTTTTTCACTTCCGCTGTTTGGACTCTTCTCTAGCTTCTAAACATAGGCCTCTTTTCCTGGAGTGTGGCGGTTCTGTGGGTGGGTCCCTTTAGTTAGGGAGTCCCTGTGGGGGTCTCTTTAGTTGGGGGAACACTGTGGGGGGGACGGTCTTCTTAATTAGGGGGTCCCTATGGGAGGGTCCCCTTATTTAGGGGGTCCCTGTGGGGTTCCCTGTAGTTAAGGGCTCTCTTTGGGGGGTCTCTTTAGTTAGGAGGTCCCTGTGGGGGATCCCTGTGAGAGGTCTCCCTCTTTAGGGGGTCCTTATGGGGGGTTCCTTTAGTTAGGGGGCCCCTGGGGGGTCTCTCATTTTAGGGGGCCGCGGGGGGGGGGGGGGGGGGGGGGGGGGGAGGGGTGCAGTTGCGGAACGTTTTAGGAGAGGGGTGAATACGTAGTGCATTGTGGGGAGAGAGGGTTGCCCTTGGAATGGACTTTGGGGGCATCTCCCTGAAAGAGTTACCCCCTTGGCACATGGTGAGGTCCACCACGTCAGGTTCCCGTTTGGTGATACCTGCAGTGAATCCCACCCACGTGCTTCCTCGCCCAGAGGATGGAGAAATCGCGGGGGCACGGAAACTCTAGTACGGGCCCATTATATGGATGCAAATGGGTCATTCAGATCCCTTTGAATCCATTACCATCCTCCCACTGTCATGCAGGCACGAACCCTGATCCCATCACCAGTGGGGGGGCCAGAGCATCGCAGCTGGTTCAGCGACAGGCGCAAACCTCAAAGGCGTTCTCTGCCATCCTGAATGAAGCTTCTCCAGTTTGGTTGGTCATAAACCAAGACCTCCCATGAGTCATGAGGAACTTTTGATATCTTCAGGAATGCTTTGAGGAATTAAGAAGGTCACGGGATTCCACACCGAGCAATAATAAAGAACTTTGGTTACGTTACATACAACTCCCGGTAGATCTCAACCGGGTCTCTCCACGGTCGGTGCCTTACTGGCTGACCTTTTATACATAGCTGAATGGACCCCACCCCCCCCCTCCTCCCGCCCCCCATCTCCACTCGGCGAGGGAGCTCATATGCCGCAAGAACCTTAGGGAAGATAATCACTCTCACCCCATAAGTCCCATGCAGGGTATGACGAAGGCCAGCTCTAAAGCGCCTCCTGGGAGTTCAGTCGAGCAACTGCTTTGAGAGATCAGTGTCAGGTATATGAACATCATGTCGTGCCGAGGGGAGCTGGTTTTGAGTGATTCACACCTTAATGTCTGGCATTGTGGCTTGGGAGAGGATGTTGCTATTGGACTGCCTATGCTGACACTGGAGGATCTTGCAAAGGGAACTCCGATGGTTCTTCCCCAGAGCTTTGCATTCATGCTGCAGGTCATCCAAGTCTCTGAAGCAGATAGGAGCCCAGGGATTACTGGTGCCTATGAAACAATTACCTTAATATCTACTTTGAGATCCTGGTCCTCAAATACACTTTTTCTCAGTCGGTTAGCTTTAATTTTAGTGACTCCTTTAGTTGTCAATAGCTTTTACTTTTGACAAGTAGAACCCTTTCCCCTGAGCGGTATAAATATATTTCATTTTATTCAAACTTCCGCCACTGATCTATCACTTTGTCCATTAAAATGTCTTTGCCTCATTGCATCAAAGTCAGCCGTGTCAAAATCCAAAAACTGAGTAGCTGTTTTGCTTTTTTCCCTTTAAACTTAGGTTGAACTCAGAGATATGTTACGATTGCTATTAGATAAATGTTCATGCAACGTTGGGCTGTTAACTGAATTTGGCTCATTACTATTTCTGAAATCTAATATGGTGTGGCCCCTTGTTGGTTCCAGGGCACTTTGCAGTGAAATACTCACACGTGAAATTTACTACCTTAATGATGTTCTAGTCTGCTTCTCCCAATCTATATTCAATTTTAACTGCAGGATTCTCCATCGATGGGATCCTCCGCCCCACCGGCAGCGCACCCTTATCCGCACATTTCCCGCTGGCATGGGGTGACCCACAATTGGAAACTGTGGCCGGCTGTGGGAACAGAGAATCCCGCATTTGGCGTGTGCGTGCCGGAAAACGGGACTGGCGGGACGGAGAATCCCGCCCAAAATCTAATACCGCTCTGCCTTTACTATGTGCTTTAATTTCAGCAATTATGCAACCTACTGTTTCACAGCTGCTTCCAGTCTATCCACAACTTCCACGTGAACCATTTTCTGTTTTTTAAATTCAAAGGCTAAATTCCCCTGTCCCCGAGATAGTGAGCTTGAAGGCGAGGCAGCCGGGAAAATCGAAGAAGCCATGTCGACACAGCCTACTCCCAGGAAACCTTCCCGGAAAGAAGCATAGCACGACACACACTCCCGTCTGCATCAATGGCTCCGAAGTGGAGATGGTTGATAGCTTTAAGTTCCTGCGGGTCACCATTGCCAACAGTCTGTCCTGGTCCACTCAAGTTGATGCAACAGTCAAGAAAGCCCAACAACGTCCCTACTTCCTACGGAAGCTAAAACAATTTGGCATGTCTGCATCGACTCTCACAAACTTCTACAGATGTGCGATAGAGAGCATCCTATCCGGCTGTATCACAGCCTGGTATGGCAACTGCTCAGTCCAAGATTGCAAGAAACTGCAGTGTGGTGAACTCAGCCCAACGCATCACACAAGCTTGCCACCCCACATTGATTCTGTGTAAACCTCCTGCTGCCTCAGGAAGACAGACAGCATTATCAGAGACCCCTCCCACCCAGGCATTGCCTTCTTCCAGACCCTTCCATCAGGCAGAAGGTACAGAAGTCTGAAGACCCGCACATCCAGACTTAGGAACAGCTTCTTCCCCACAGCTACAAGACTCCTCAACGACTCCCTCTCAGACTGAACTGTTCCCTGTAAGAATAGTATTCACGACACCCAATGCTGCTCTTGCTCATGTATTTGTTTTGTTTGGCCCCTTGTTCTGCACTGTAACCAATCGCTGTTTGTCGATGTACCATTTGTCAATGTTTTCTGTTGATTATTCTTTTTGTCTGCTATGTACGTACTATGTATGTTCCCTCGGCTGCAGAAAAATACTTTTCACTGTATTTCGGTACATGTGACAATAAATCAAATCAATCAATCAATCAATCAAAAATTGGCTGTCCATTCCGTGGAGCCGGGGAGACAATTACACAAGCTAAGGTCCCAGTTACGAGGAATCTTTCAGCCTTGTTGGCATTTTTCCACCTGTGGAATGGCAAATCTGCTGTGTGCAGTGTTTCCATGGCCAATGGATGTGGCCTCTTTGTGCCAGGCTCACGAGGCTATCAGAGCTCGGACACTGCCAGGGTGCATAGTTGGCAGTTCCAAAGTCCCCGGGTCCCAGTGGGAGTGCCAGGGTACCTCCCTGCCCAGAGCGCGACTGCCCAGCATTGTCCTATGGTTTGGGAGACCCCTCAAGGTGCCGTTAAGACTGCTCCACATTTGTGTGGGCCAACACTAAACAGTGCCTGATCGGGCCTCGCTGGGGAGGCCATTAGTTCCCGGGCGCTGGGAGAATACAATGCAGCTGTATTTAAATGAGCCTAATGATTGATTTATATATGCTGATCTGGATCGCGCCCAGCGAGGGCCAGATCCAGATTGCAATGTCTTGCGAGGTTCGGTTAGATCTCCTCGCGTGAGGTTCAATGGACTCGTCATGTCACCAGGCCGGGGGCAATTAGGCCGGTAGGACTCAACCTGAACCTATTCAGAGCCATTTCTTTATGTTCTGTGACAGTGCCGGGGGCTGTGCCATGGGGTGGTGCCAGGTGGCAGACCCGGAAAGTGAGCAGAGGGTGCAGGGGGTTTCCTGGGTGAACTCTTTTGTTTCCTCAGTGCTCGTGTGGCCTTTGAAAATGGTGCCTTGATCCTCAGTTGACTGAATAGCTGGTGGCGAGATTTCATAGAATTTACAGTGCAGAAGGAGACCATTCGGCCCATCGAATCTGCACTGGCTCTTGGAAAGAGCACCCTACCCAAGCCCCTACCTCCACCCTATCCCCATAACCCAGAAACCCCACCCAACACTAAGGGGCAATTTAGCATGGCCAATCCACCTAACCTGCACATCTTTGGACTGTGGGAGGAAACCGGAGCACCCGGAGGAAACCGACGCACACACGGGGAGAACGTGCAGACTCCACACAGACAGTGACCCAGCGGGGAATCGAACCTGGGACCCTGGCGCTGTGAAGCATTTGTGCCATCCACAATGCTACCATGCTGCCCTTAAGATACAGGCATAAATCAGAGGCCGCTCTGTCAGTGATATGTCAAGGGACCAGCCCCTTGAAGTTTCTTTTAAATATCCCGGACTATAGGGTGGAGAAGGCCGCATTGCTGTCAGTGGCTTCAACTCCACTTTTCCTTTCTGCCATCGGTCTTTGCCGATTTCCGGGAATGTCTCGCTCAGGGTTGTTTGAGAGGTTACCTCCGTAGTAATGTGAAACCACAAAATCTGGGCAATAATTTCTTTCTGAAATTGGAAGTGGTATGAATTGCTGTTTCAAGCATTCAAGGAGGGAAAATTCACCCGCGGTTTGACGGGATAATCAAATCTTATCAAAAAGTGGATTGCAGCCGAAGTGGCTTCTCTGTGTCAAGGAAGGAGATTGTTTTTTTGTGGTGGGGTGAATAAAATTGAAGATTGACACGAGTTGTCCATTCAATAATACTGCTCTTGGGATCATTTTGAGATGACAATGATGTCTCAGGCACAGTGTATTGGAAAATAAGAGGTCCAAAAAAGTGTTTAGTTTAATAAGATTCGAAGAAATGAGGAGCTGGATTCTCCACTGGCGGGATTCTCCTGTTTTGCCGGCAGCCCGGGGGGTTTCCCGACGGCGTGGGGCTGCCCCACAATGGGAAACCCCATTGACCGGCCGGTGTAACGGAGAATCCCGCCGGAGGGTCGAGGCAGAAATGTGGCGGAGCGGAAAATCCAGCCCGAGATGTGTTAGAAATGTAGACTGACGTTCCATCTATCTTATAAAGATATTGTGCTATTGTGTTGGACAGTCAAACTCCTCAGGGCTCATGAATGAGCTGAAATGTACTGTGTAAAATTCAATAAGGTGAAATGATTATGGATGGAAGATAAAAACAGGAAAATTATACAACCAAATGGAAATTCTTTTCTCATATCTCTTTTTGTGGTGCAATGGAGTCGATCACCTGAGTGCATCTCTGGTCTTAATGAAAGACAGGAAAGTCTAGTTAAGAGCAGTAAATTGATTATGTTCTCTTGGAGTTGTCTGTGTCACTCCCGATGAACAGCAATAGATACATTTGTGCATGCATGGTCATGCACTTACTCAACAAAGAAGTTCTATTTAAAGGTGTCAGACTGGCTTTATGGAACTTACACACTGAAGGCCTGTGCAGGAACACATTGGATGCCTGCACATCTAAGTTTTTCTTTACCATCGTCCACAAGACTGTGGAGTACTGTGCACCAGTATGGCACATTTCATCCCACACCAGCCTTGTGAATGCCCAACTCAAACAACAATGCATATCATTTTGGGTAACCTCCAAACAACTCAATTCCTTGGGCTTCCAGTCCTAAACAACATCCTGTTCTGTCACATTAGGAGGGGAGATTGCAACAAGAAAGCTTCTGGAAAAGGTTTACATCAACCCAAACCTGCCGCTATACAAGGACCAATCCACCTGCTGCACGCCTCCCATCACATCTGCCTATATGGCTAAGACCAATGTTCCAAGGAATAACAGCAGAGGCCCCATGGCAGCAGGAATGGAACCAACACATCACCATTAAAAACCACTTCCTCATTACAGATCCTACAGCCCAGCCACCCGTCTTCAATCTGCGATACCAGCATTGGGCACTCCCCAACCATTTACACACAGGCCAAGGCCTTTGTGCAGCAAATCAGCACAAGTGAGGCCTTGTATGGAACCCAGACTTTAGCTGTGGTGCACCCCAATCAATGACTCACATCGCTGAAGACGTCCCCCTGACAAAATTCAGCGGAGGGCTCAGAAAGCTCCATTTACCCACTGTGGAGGTGACTGCCTGGCTTGACTGAACAGGCTAAAATATAGAAACAAAACATCAGAAACATGTGTGCCATAACATTTTCAGGTGGTATCCATCACTCTTTAACTTCCCTCGCATTCACCTTCAGAACATTCCTCTGACAAACATACTTGCAGTTCCACACATTGCTTCTCTCCAGGCACCTCCTCAGATTTCCCTCAGAAGAGTCATTCCTCACACTCAGCCTTATCCCATATTTTTCACCAGTTCCTCAGTCAGCCTGCACAACAGTCCTCGTTTAATTTCCCAAGTTCATAACTCTCTGCTTACTCTCCTTCCAGAAGAGAATGCACTGCTCCAGAGAGAGGTAGAGATCCAGGGGTGGCCCTGCTGCCATTAGCACCCTTTCTGCTGTGGAGGAAGACAGTCTGGAGACTGACGGGGTGGTATAGGCATCGATCGTTTGTGGGGGAGACATGGGGATGCCCACAGACATGGTGATAGCATTAAATAATGGCACCAGCACTTGGCACTTAATAATCACTCATGTTGAATTGATACCACTGCTAACTGAACTGTCACGATACACACTATGCTCGGTTTAAATTCATTTCCCATGTTAGCAATAGATTTTAAAATCTCCCACCGGCACTTAAAGAGCCACAGCAGAGGAGGTTGACACATCAGCATAGTAGAGTGAGCAATCTGAGAATGCACAATCACATGACCCCCAAGCACCCTCCACCAATGAAGAGACAGACACCTCAGTGGGTAATGTAGCAGAGGCACTAAGTTGTCACATATCGTGGCACACATCACAGATAATCAGGTGCTAGAGACAGGGCCAGCACTGGAGAGTCCCCAGCAGAGGGTATGGGTCCCTCTCATCTCTGTGTAAATGGATGTGGATGCTGAGTGTTGAGGGTCCTCCCTGAAAAGGGAACTTGTGAAGCAACAGGTGGAAATATGAATGCATCTGTCAGCATTTCCAGAAACAATGCGTTACGTTGGAGGGAGACTGGATGAGTCGATCTCTCACATGAGAGTCATGATGTCTCTGGTCCCGATATCCGCCTCATCTACAGAGTGTTTGCCTGCATGGAAAATTAAACATGGCAGGTTACTGATGTATGTTGGAGCAGAACAGTGATCTGCATAAACTCCCTGCCTCTTGATAGGATGGAGGAAAGCCTCACCCTTGGTGGGTAATTGCTTCTCTGGGTTACAATTGTATGCTCTTCAGCTTCTGGCTTACAGAGACGCACGGGTGAGCCAAGACAAGGAGGATGGAAGTGGAGACCCCTTTCAAAATATCCCCACTTCTCATCTCTTGCTTTCCCCTAGCACAGACAGCTCAAACGTGCAGGCTCATTTGGTGAAGGCCTCCTGGGCTCTAAAACTCAGGGCACATCCTCCATCTGCATCTCATCTGTCAGAGCAGGGGAATGTGCAGCCTGCCTCCAACTCTGCTGAAGCCACATGAAATATACTACAGAGGAGTAAGAGGAAGCAGAAGATAAAGATTTAGTTGTTGCAGAAATGGATTCACTTTGATGTATATGCAATGAAGGAGTGAGCATATGAAATAGCAACAGAAGTTGGCCACATGGTCCATCGAGCCTACTCCACCATTCAATACAATCATGACTGATCTTGGCCTTCATCTCCATTTCCCCGCCTGCTCCTCACATCCCTTCGTATAAAAGCAAATTACTGTGGCTGCTGGAATCTGAAACCAAAGAGAAAATGCTGGAAAATCTTAGCAGGTCTGGCAGCATCTGTAGGGAGAGAAAAGAGCTGATGTTTCGTGTCCAGATGACAAAGAGTCATCTGGACATCTTTGACAAAGGGTCTCCCTCCAGATGCTGCCAGTTCTGCTGAGATTTTCCAGCATTTTCTCTTTGGCCTCACATCCCTACATACCTTGACAGACTAAAAATCTGTATATCCCAGTCTTAAATGTATTCAATGATGGAGCATCCACACCCATTTGGGTGAAGTGATTTCTCCTCATCTTAGTCCAAAAGGGTCGGACCCTGATCTGGAGATGGGGCCCATTGTTTTAGACTCCCTGTCCAGTGGAAACAATCTCTCACAATAAATGATAACATTCTCTTAGCTTTCCTAATTACTTGCTGCACCTACAAACTAGCCTTTTGTGATTCATGCGCTAGAATACCCTGATCCCTCTGAACCTCAGGGTTCTGCAATCTGTAATCTGAATGTCTACTTAAAATATATTATAACATGTACCTGATAGTGCTTTTTTCTGGTTGTGTCAAAAGTTCTGTTCTATATGTTAAAGTATAAGTTGCAATAACAAAAACAGTGTTTAGTCAAAGATGCTTTTAGTTTGTCTTTTACAGTAAATGTCTTAAAATGTGAAATTGTGCAATGTTATCCATGTAGCTATTAACTTGAAGGTTGAATTTCTTTTTAAATGTTATCCAGCTTCATGGAAGTCGTAACAATTGTCACAGAATGACCGATTCAAGACAACTTTCAGGATATCTTAACCAAAGCCAAATATGAGCTGAATATTGAGGGATGGAAATCCTTTCTAATTTATGAAGACTTCAGGCTGACCTGAGGACACGTTGATTGACTGGACATGTGGCAAAGACTCCCGATAGATGTGAGAATTGAGTCACTGCAGAAAATCTGGCGGCCCATGTGCACATGACTGGTCGCATCATTAGCAAATCAGACATAATTAATAAAGGCATCATTCACCTTAGAAATGCACTTATGAGTGACAGGTGGAGGTATCCTCCAGCTGACACCTTCAGATCCCTGGAAGAAGTCAGGGACAAAGAAATTCAGGAGTGCAGTCATCTGACCATCTTGGAAGGAGGTCTGGATCCAGGAGTGGACTTGGAGTATGTCAGCTTGACTGCAAACGACCTGACGGACAACGCTGTACATTATTTCTGTTATAGGGTATTCAGATGAGAATCTCTATGGGGTGAACATTCATTTCAGACACCTCATCATGAAATTTACTTGGCCAGCATCATACAATAAAGGCTGACAGCAAAAACCTTTCAATTGCCAACCTTATCCAGCAACAGAATCTGTAATACAAAAATATCCATGTGTATCATCTCTAAATCTGTTCTGCTGATGCCTTTGCCTGATCAAGAGTTTCTATATAGTGCTATCCCAGGGCTGCTCCAGGGTTTGGTGAAAGGCTGCTGAATTTCATTGGGAGAGACTGCAGATGGCTTTGAAGGTTGCTCTCAAAATGTCTCGGGTCTTAACATAGAACATAGAACATAGAACGATACAGCGCAGTACAGGCCCTTCGGCCCTCGATGTTGCACCGACATGGAAAAAAAACTAAAGGCCATCTAACCTACACTATGCCCTTATCATCCATATGCTTATCCAACAAATTTTTAAATGCCCTCAATGTTGGCATGTTCACTACTGTTGCAGGTAGGGCATTCCACGGCCTCACCACTCTTTGCGTAAAAAACCCACCTCTGACCTCTGTCCTATATCTATTACCCCTCAATTTAAGGCTATGTCCCCTCGTGCTAGCCACCTCCATCCGCGGGAGAAGGCTCTCGCTGTCCACCCTATCTAACCCTCTGATCATTTTGTATGCCTCTATTAAGTCACCTCTTAACCTTCTTCTCTCTAACGAAAACAACCTCAAGTCCATCAGCCTTTCCTCATAAGATTTTCCCTCCATACCAGGCAACATCCTGGTAAATCTCCTCTGCACCCGTTCCAAAGCTTCCACGTCCTTCCTATAATGAGGCGACCAGAACTGTACGCAATACTCCAAATGCGGCCGTACTAGAGTTTTGTACAACTGCAACATGACCTCATGGCTCCGGAACTCAATCCCTCTACCAATGAAGGCTCAATTTCAGACTGTGCTTGCTCAGCATAGGTGGCAAATCCAGGCGCCGGCCAATTGAAATGAAGTCACCACATAGTTACTCTTACTCCGTCAAGTTCCCTTGAGTTCCACCTTGTAAATGTGGTATCCTTCCTTCTTCTCCTTTCTGAAATGGCCTCTGGATCACAGACGGTAGTAGCTGGGTCTTCATAAATGTGAGGTAGTGGCGGATGCAGCACATCATTACAAAGATGGACACGTCTCAGGTGTGTGCTGTGGAGATCCGTGAGGATTGCGGGTAGCTCTATGGTTCTTGCAAAAGGGCCTCAGACATCGCAGGGATGTACATGGGTTGGAGGGGTGGGGGGGAAATCATGACCCATGTGGAGAAGTATTTGCTGTCACTGAACAATGGTTCCGTGATGACTCTTGGAAGCTTGGAGGCCAGAAGACGGTCAGTCTTGCTGACTGCAGAATTAAAGCATTGTGGGTCAACTGCAATAGCTGGTATTCACCAAGGTGAAGTCCTGCTGTGGTTCCTAACCAAGTGCGGATTGAGGGAGCAGTAGAATTATGGTTGCAAAATAGCTCTCGTTGGATTTGGGAACCTACAGCTGATGGCACCTTATGCCATCAGGAAGACTGTCAACATGCCAAACACGTGACCTTTCGCCCTAGCATTCCCTGCTCAGAGAGGATGAAGATGCGACACCACCATCGGTGTGTTGCTCCCAGAAGATTCTTTGGCGTTCGGGCAAAACCCTTCTCTCCTTGCAGAATTTCCCTTCTCTGGTCCTTCTCTGCATGTGCTGCTTATTATTTTACAGGATGTGGGCTTCACTGGCTGGGCCGGCATTTGTTGCACATCCCATTTTGACATTGAGATGGCGGTGGTGAGCTGCCTTCTTGAACCACTCCAATCCATGTCATGTCGATACGTTGACTGTACTATTAGGCAGGGAGGTACAGGATTTGGACCCAGCGACAGTGAAGGAACAGCGATGTATTTCCCAGTCAGTATAGTGAGTGACTTCGAGAGGAACCTTCAGGTAGTGGTGCTCACAGAATTACAGAAAAATGCAGTGCAGAACAGGCCCTACGGCCCAACGAGTCTGCACCGCCGATAGGCATCCGATTTGCCAATCCTAATCCCATTAGCCAGCACTTGGCCCATTGCCTAGACTGTTAAAATGTGCCAAGTACTAAGCCAGGTACTTTTTAAAGGATGTGAGGCAACCCACCTCTACCACCCTCCCAGTCGGTGAGTTCTAGACCATCACCACCCTCTGGGTAAAAAGGACTTTTCTCAAATCTCCCCTGAACCTCCCACCCCTCACTTTAAACTTGTATCCCCTCATAACTGACCCTTCAACTAAGTGGAAAAGTTGTTCCCTATCCACCCAGTCCATGCCCCTCATAATCTTGTACACCTTGATTAGGTCACCCCTCAGTCTTCTCTGCTCCAGCTAAAACAACCAAAGCCTATCCAACCTCTCTAACTAAAATGTTCCATCCCAGACAACATCCTGGTGAAACGCCTCGGCACCCACTCCAGTGCAATCACATCCTCCCTCTAATGTGGCGACGAGTACCCCAGCTACGGCCTCACCAATGTTCCCAGGTATCTGCTGGTCTTGTCCTTCTAGATGGGAGTGGTCGTGTGTTCAGAAGCTGGTGTTGTCGAGCAGTGTTTTTCAAACATTTTTCCCCTAAACAAAGGTTGACGTTCGGGACCCACGTCGGCCGAATTTATTTCATGACCCACGCCATCAGATCTTTGCGACCCACCATTATTTCTTACATTTGATGCAACAGGTCCTCAGAAATGCTCCAACTTCGTCATTCAATGTTACTTTTCTGCTAAAGACTTCTGCTGACGATTTAAGTTCTCGCTGCATCCTATGAATAAAATCAAGAGGTTTGTTCTTGAACTCGCTATGCTTAGTCTGCAAGTGCATTTGAAGTTTTGAGGTTATTAAACTTTCATTTGCTAGCACTTCCCTGCATATGATACACCTGGGCTTTGCATCAGCAACATTAGCAATGCCACACCTCAAGAAATCATTTTTCTCCTGCTTTGTTCTCGACTTCAATTCTTCTTAATTGTTTGTTCACCAGAGGCCCGGGAGCTCTGGATACAGTTCACACCAGTACTGCTTTGTCCTGCTGTGGACTCTCAAGACAGCTCTCTTCAGCAGATTCAATTGTCAGATCTTTGCCTGTTTGTATATCTGGCCCTCTCTTACTTTATTACAATATGATCCATATTCAGCTCTTCACACAGTCCCGTTTCTGGCTTGCTGGCAGCTACCAAAAGGAGGAATCTCCGCTCCGTGATGTTGTGTCCAGAGCACGTGATGTCGGTGTACAAACCACGTAACCTGCTCTCTGCCGCCACTTATAGTGGAAAAATTCCATTGGTTTTAAAAGTCTGGTCCTGGATCAGCGCACTGACGTCAGGAGGAGGCGGTGTTCCCCGCTGGGTTCCGGGGCTTGGCAGTGCTAGATCCGGCTGAGAGAGTACGCATGCGCGGGACGGCCGGCATTCTTGAAAGCCAATCGCGGCCGACATGTTTAAAAGCTGGATGCAGCCGTTGGACACTTCTTCCCGCGATAGGGAATGCTGCGACTGATCACTCTGTGACCCTCCCCCCACCCGTGGATCGCGACCCCGAATTTGAAAATAACTGTTGTGGAGCAGGTTGCACTGCAACGAATAAACCCACAGCTATGTTATTTTCTGTCTTCCTTCAGCGAAAACTTCAAAATCTGCCAGCAACTCATTACAGTGTTTTCAGTGCTTCCACACACAGTGGCTGAGCACAAGTAAGTCAGAATACCTCAGTTGCACCATGTTGAGCGACTTTTAAAATAGCACTTCTTGTTTCAGAGGTGAATAAGAAAAACTTTGCCAGCACAATCTTTGACCAATTTTGACATTTCCGTGATGCCACAATCTCATTATTCCAGTGTCGTCGTGCACACAGCGGGGACGTACCTGCGTACACCACTCGAGTTCATCAAAGCTCGGTGCAGAAGCAGGAAATGGCCAGGTGGGCTTTGCATGCAGGGACACATCTTCGATAGTGGCGCTAGACAATTGAATTTTGCATTCAGAAGATATCTGGGAACATAGTGAGATTAGTGACGAGCAATTACAAAGGTTATTTTATCATGGAAAGCATGCCATCAACAAGAGAGTGATATCTGAAGGATTTCCATAATACTCATGGAAGAATTTGTGAGAGCTTGGCATGTGGTATAGAAGGGACTCGAGGACATAGAGAGTAGTCAAATCTATTTCTTTATTCATGAAGAACACCTGAGAAAACAGTTCAAAGGAATCATGGACACTGATTATAAAATATATGCCAGATGGGAATGCCATTCTGACCCAATGTGGCTGTATAAGCACGACTGTTCTCGGCAAAAAATGTGAGTCAACCTTGGAAATTATGTCAGGTATAGTCCATGAGAGTGATTGAAGACTCTGGAATAGGTCCAGTACATAAACAATATGAAGACTATCCATGTCGCCTGATATAGAATGGTAGAGTTTTGTTGATACTGAACATAGAATTAGAACTATAGAATTCAGTGCAATGCAGAAGGAGGTGAAAAATGAAAATCACTTATTGTCACAAGTAGGCTTCAAATGAAGTTACTGTGAAAAGTCCCTAGTCGCCACATTCCGGCACATGTTTGGGGAGGCTGGTACGGGTGGTCACTCGGCCCATCGAGTTTACACCGAAACTCTGAAAGAGCACCCCACCCAGGCCCACTTGCCAGCCCTATCCCTGTCACCCCATAACCACATCTGACAGAGAATACTACAAGGGATCATTTAGCTCTATGCATACGGCATGGCAGGCAACAGACCATTCCAGCCTACAGGCTCATAATTGATGAGAAAACACCCAATTGTGAGAGAAGGCAAGACTCTAGGAAGAAACATGGACTGATATAATCTGAAAAAGCATGGGAAGATACCGGGGTAAAATTTCTGAAGACTTTCGAGAACGGGAAATGTGGCATGCGGGGTGTGGCTTTGAGCGATTGTGTAAGAGGTCAAGGGTTATCCTTGCTGAGCTCTGGCACAAAGGGAGGGGAGCAGGAGGATGGCAGCTTGCATGGAGGCTCAGCAATGGAAAGGGCAAACAGGGGTCTGGTGTGTTCGAGGGGTGTGGGAGGTTGGGCTTGATAGGTTGGTGTTCGGGTGTATGGTAGGGCAGAGAGAAGATGCAAGGGGAAGAGAGAGCATGACGGAAGGAAGGGTTTAGCATCCTATGTGGTGGTAATGTGGGACTGGGGGGGTGGGGTAGGAGGTTACAGGCTGTGAAAGTGAGGTGATTGAAGGAGTTAAAGGGTGGTCCTCTAAACACTGGGTCAAATCGAAGGTGCTGGGTGGTGGAGGGAGACAGTGGCAGGGTAGAGTACAATTCAGTAGGGGGAAAGGTTTAGTGTCATGATCAATAATTCAAATGTCCTGTAGGATTGAACAAAGGCAGAGACGAAAAGAGTGAGGCTGACAGTAGAACGGCTTAGAGTCACAGTCGGCATCTTGACAGGGACAGATGTTAGAACAGAAATCAAGAGATAGCATGTCCAGGTCAATAATGGAGGGGTCCAAGGTAATGGTTGGGATCAGGATGTAACCATCCAGGGAAGGCCTTGTCAAAGGCAGGAACAGGAATGCCAATGCATCCAATGGACAAAAACTAACAACCTGCAGACGTCATAGAGGCAATAGCAGAGATGACTGAGGGTGTCCTGAGAAATGGTTAACAAGATATGCGGGGGCGTTCAGCAAGAACTGCAGCCATGTAAATTTGGTGGGAACACCATGCTGGGGGCCCTTCAAGGCCACTGTGACGCTCAATTTCCTCACCAGTGCTGGAGTCCAGTGGGTGACATATGTGGCATCTCACAAAATGCCATATACTGGTGCATAAAGTAGGTGAAAAATGCCTTCTTCCATCATGCCAATGACTTCATCCACCTCTTAACGGGCTGATGGCAGGCAGGCAGTAAAGCCAACAGCCTTTGGTACCACTGCTCATTTCCCTCGAGTACAAGAGGTCATTGACTGCACTCTTGTGTGATTATTGGAGCTTCCTCAGACCAGCCAGCTGCATTTGTCAATGTTGATTGTAGATATGGTTGATGATACTGTACCAGTGAAGCAACCCCAGAGCACAGCAGAAGAGCAGCACAGTAAAACTCATGTCTCCACCAACTCCATCATCAAATACACCATTGGTAAAATATACTGCCATTGCCTTGATCATGGACACATGTTGCACCAGGCCAAGTGAGAAGAGCAGCAGTCCTCCTCAGATAAGGATGAATTATATAAGCCGGAAGAGGGGCTATGGATGTGAATTTCCCTTTCATGAGTATCAGAGCCCCTGTACTGGATAGCAAGGACAACCTGATGTGCACCCAGTTTGCCCAACAGTGAGAATTTCCAAGATTGTTGTCCCATCGCCAGAACTTCATCACCTTCCCACCATTATGTAGAGTAAAGCAGTGAACATCAGGAGCATCTGATACAATGTCACATGATTCAATAACTGTGATCTACTGGGAAATGGTGCAACCTCATGTAGAGTTACTGAGGTGTCTAGAAATGAGTAAATAAACAAGACTGTTTTTTGTGAATTATGGATTAAGGTAACTACCATTGGAAAACAGGCAAATCCAGAAGAAACCCCATTTGGACCCCAAACTCAAGTTGAAACACCTTTCCATCATCCTTTGAAGAGTCAACGACAAAACCTACATCTTCTGCCCCTAGAATAAAACAAGGAGCGGAGCTTTGTCACAGACAGTCGGCAGTGAATACTGGTGACAAGGACATATTTGCCACACCAGGACTTATTTTATTCACCTAATCGTGACCAATTAATCTGATCCAGCTGCATTGTTAGAGTACTTTGAGTGAACCTACACCTATCTCAGTTTTACCTGTTGACAGTAACCGGGGCTAATCTCCCATTGAGTACATAAAAGGCAGGGCCTGCATCTGAAGCCATGTCCCACAGAGTGATGAGTAATAAAAACGAACTCACATGAACACGAAAGGAAGATTGAACAGAAACACGTATCATCTTCTTCAACAATAAAGACAACCATCACAGTGTGCCAATCATGAGTCATGCCATTAAAGTTATCTGCAATAATACAGAAGTCCCCAAAAATATGATTATGTGCACATGAATACAGAAACATTTAGTAAATTGTGAATGTGAGAAATATTTATAAAAAATCACCCATCTCAGCTTTGTGCTCATGTTTTAATCTTAAGTGTTCAAGCATTATGTCTGGATTCAGCAACTTCAAGAGTTGCAGCTAAGATGGGGGCAGTCTGCTCACTATTGCCTCAGATGACTGTGGCGGGTGTCCTCTGGAAAGGCCTTGAGGGCTCCTGCCTACTTTGGGACTCCTACATTGGTGCAGAGGCTGGAGCTGTTGGCAGTCAATGGGAGAGTGGATGAGGAGATAAGACTAATCCTGGGGTATACCGCGAGGAAGGTCCTGTGGTAGCTGACATTGGTGCCTCCTCCATCAAGATGTGTAATGTCTTACTGAGGGGAACTGGAATGAGGTCCATGTGCCTTGTCCCCCTCTTGCTTAGCCACTGTTTCGCTGAGCCCTTGGTTAGAGTGGCGGAATGCAGGTCCCATCATGTATGAATTGAATGCTTGACCTGGCTGTCTATGGCAGTCATCATCCTATCGATGGAGGAAGTCTCACGGCGAGCATGAACTCCACCATACTCCACGCAAAGCTGAGCATAATCACTGGCATCTCCACCATACTTTCCTCTAATTACTGTTGCACGTCCCCCAGGCATTTTGTAGCTATGAACAGAGGCACACCATCAGCATAAGGCTCAACAGGTGCCTGGTCCCCAGCTGTCCTCTGATTGTCAGAGGACCCAGCTTTCAAAGCCTCCCACAGCTGCTGGGATGTGTCTGTGCTGTGTCCTTCAGATCTCTCTCCCGAATCTATATGTGTCCCATATAAGAGTAACTACACTGGCAGATGCTGATGAGGCAGTTGACGGTACATCCTCTGGGCACTGCTAACAGCAACAGAAAAGTTGCTGAGGTACGACGAACAGACAGATATCATCAGTGCGGATAAGCATGCGTTTAGTTTACTCAGGATTAAGCAAAGGATTACCATATAAGGCTATGTGCAGTGAAAGCACCAACCAAGAATGAGAAGGGAAAATATCCAGTTTGCTAAGGAACCTAGCGTATAATTATCAGCATTTTCTTTTTAAATGTAGTATATTGAGAGAATGTGTTATTGTATTCTGATAATTCTAACCTGCCTGTAAATGTCTTTTCACGCTGAGGTAGAGAATAAAGTGATTGTAGCCACCGACTGCTTTTGTTACTGCTCAAGTGAATAACACAATTTGTTTTGATAACAAGATTGAACTCTTGACATAGAACTTGACTTCTTGAACTAAGGAATGGCTCAACTGTAGATTATTGAAGACAGGGTTTCAACTAATACAACAATTTCAATGGAAAGTGGCAACATAAGCTCTGTCTACTGTTCCAACCAGTTCTGCAGTCACGGTTGGAGAGTCACAAATTCCTTCTCAGCCAGCCGAATTGCAGCATTTGGAATTATCAGCGAAGGGAGACATTTTTACCTTGTCCACCTTTCTGTCACATTTGTGTTCTTCTCATTACTCCAAATGTGCATCCTCACTCATCACTGCGATAAATGAAGACATTTCAAAACTTTATTTCCTGAAGGGAAAGGGCCAAATTGGAGGTTACATCCTGTTCATTAAAATTCAAAATGGAAGACAACAGATGCCAGTCTGCGGGGGTGGATATAATACATTCTATTGAGATCAATTAAGATGAAGTTGTTTTGATGATTGGAATGGCTTGTTCCAAGTGCTCATGTATGTGGTTGAGAGATTTTGTATTCTGCTTTGGAGCCTCTGTTTATTTTTGTTGTGGGGCGGGGGGGGGGGGGGGGGGGGGGGGGGGTGAGGGGGGGGGGGGGGGATGGGGGGGGGGGGGGGGATGGGGGGGGGGGGGAGGAAGAGCCTTTACCATTTCAAAAGGCTATATATAAAAGATGTCTGCACATGGTTGTTTGTTTTCTTTCCAAAATATTTGACTTGAATAGCAGCCCTGTGGTATAAAATCACAGCTCTGACTGCTTGCCTTTCACTCTGAAATTGGAACAACAAACTTCATGGGTGACCTGTAATATGCATCATTCGTGTATAACATCGCCAATGATTAGTGAAACTCCAACTGTCTGTCGAAAGGAGGCATTGATTGCCGATATGTTTTGCGTTAAAAAATAAATGATATTAACTCCTAGTTGACTGATTCTAGTTCCATCGTTTAGTTTTGCATCCTGTCTTTTTGCCGGCTGTATGCAATTTCATTATAAATTAATTTGATCAAAAGTTTATCCACTATGCATTTGTCAAGAAGGATGTGTTTCTCATTCTGGGGTGACAGGAGGGAATCCTCAGAATTTTCCATTTTCGAATTGAAGGCAACCAAACCAACACTAACCTATTGAAAGCAGTGAATGAGGAACCCAGAACTACAATAAGCTATTTGTGACAGTGAATAAAGAAGGCAGAAACTGGTTCACAAGAGATTGCTTTTGCAAAGTGCCAGCTAACCATGAACATGAATAAAGATATTGGGGCAAAATGCCCAGATGTAACATAGCTCTAGTTATTTAGATCTGTATCCCAAGTCGAGGCCTTAGTATCTACATTCAAAGTGCCATTGGAAAAACAAACAATTCCTAAAATTATGGGGATTAAATATGCGAAACTCCCATAAATTGGCATGTGGATCGCAGGACATGATTAACCCATGCCTGTCCATGGCATTGTAGCCAGCACATAATTGTTTTTTTTTTCAAAGCTTGCTACATGAACCTTGTGCTGACCTCAATATTGAGTGACTGTGGGCAGCACGGTGGCGCAGTGGGTTAGCCCTGCTGCCTCACGGCGCCGAGGTCCCAGGTTCGATCCCGGCTCTGGTTCACTGTCCGTGTGGAGTTTGCACATTCTCCCCGTGTCTGCGTGGGTTTCGCCCCCACAACCCAAAGATGTGCAGGATAGGTCAATTGGCCACATTAAATTGCCCCTTAATTGGAGAAAATGAATTGGGTATTCTAAATATATTTTTAAAAATATATATATATATTGAGTGACTGAAGCCAGTTAAAGGCAGCTTGCATCTCTTAAAGAGGAATAGCAATATGGCTACAAGAAGTGTTGGGATATTCTTTGTAAATCAGTCTGTTTTGTGATATTTGGAGCAATGTCTCAACGTGCAAAAGAATGTGCATCAAGTTTTTCAGCTAATTTTGCTTTATTATTTTAACTTTATTAATTAAAGCTAATAATTTTGCTTTAATGTTTTTTGATCTGTGGACCCATAATCGGGATTTGTATTTAAGCAAAAGACTCAAAGCTGAAAGTGCCTGCGTGTGGACACTGTGTTCTCAGGTTTTGTATTTTGGAAAGAAGGAGCCAGACTCCTCAGCACCGAGTGGATCTTAAGAGCCAGCTTTGGAGAGAGTTGGTTCGATAGGTTAACTGGCAACTGGTGGGTTGGCCAGGAACAGTGTTCTGCCTGACAATGGTCAGTGATTAGTTCCTGCATGATGCTTTCTGAGTGAACTGGACAGAAGTGTTTAGACCTTGGAAGTAAAAGGAACGGTCTCTTTCCCGTTTGCTGAAGTGAAAGAACTGCTCTGTTTTTCTGAAAGCAGTGAGTGCCTTTGCTGTGAATCTGAAATGCCGCTGAGTCTGCAGAGAAAGTAGACAACCTTGCCGGAGAAAACCATCTCAAGCCCGGAAGAAAGAAGTGTCAAAATGAAAGCATGAACTTCAGAAAGACATTGGTCGGGATTATCCGCCCCGCGACACCAGAAACACGAATCGCAATCGGATGTCGGCCAAAATCGAGGTTTGAGCTGCGCGCTAAAGCGACCTCTTTACTCTGGCTCTCCGCCGGCAGTGGGATGGGGGTTTGCGCCTGTTGCCAGTGGGAGGATGCTAATGGATGCAAATGGGGCCTGTCAGCTGACTGAAGAATGGGAAAATGTTTTGATGCATTGGAAAGTCTTCCTGAAAGCCTGGTGTCAATTTCAGGAGCATTATGGAATCTAGCACCAACTTGACACAGGCCGTTGCACAAAGCTTGAAGCCCATCCCTTTCAGCATAGATATGGTGGCCAACTCCTCTCGTGCCCTTTTTGATTCAACCATGATGAAATGTCTGATGCTCGGTGATAGAACTGCCATTGCACCTCAAAGTATGAGCACTGATATGGAAGCTAGGCTTGCTGTCATACAAGATTAGCTTGCTGCCATGCAGCCTTCGACTGTTGCCATCCTAGCTGTGAATTTCAGTGTGCAAAGGGGCTTGTTACCACATTCCAACAATCTGTCCTCTGACAGATTAGTAGGTTTGGTGGAGCATCATCCAGTGGCTCTATGGACTGTGAACCTGCTGTCCTCGCTCAGGAAGCCAACAATGATACTTCCACCTCTGCCAGCACCCTTGCTGTGGCCTGCCAACTTGCCAGTCCACAGTGCTGCTGCCCATGTTGAGATGGTGCAGTGTGTAGATAGGCCTTCTAGGCCTAGAACAGCTGAGGTCTCCTCCAGTGAAAATTCACAGCTTTCCACCAGCCATGCTATAGGATAGGAAATGTTTCACAAAAGAAAGGCACAAAGGATTTTGTCTGCAATATGGATGGAATTTACTTCTACATTTGGCTTGCATTTTCATACTTTGGGTTCAACAATTCATAAATAACAAATTACAAAACCACACCAAAAAAAGAGGAAAAACCAACACGTATATATACAAGAAAGAGTCTTCCCGGCAACATTGCCCGTGACCCCCTTTAGACAGCATATGTATTTTATAATCCCCAATACAGCCAAAGCACGTATTTACAAGTGTCTGTACAGTTTGGGATTCAGCCTCAGGGTGCCCTTAGACCAATCTGTTGCAGTATAGTCCCTTGTGCCTTGCGTTCTCTTTGTGTGTCTTTATCCCCCTTCCATCCTTCTCTCCCCCATGTCCCTTCCCTCTGCCCTCCTCTTTCCTTTTCCTCTCTAACCTATGGCTCATCTGTCTCCCCCCCCCCCCCCCCCTTCCCCCCCCCCCCCCCCCCCCAACTCTCTGCGACCTCTCCCCCTCCTTACTCTACGGTTGCTGGCTACGAAGAGGTTGAAACAAGTTGGTGAACGACTTCCATGTCTTGTGGAAGCCTTCATCTGACCCCCTGGATGTCAGATTGTATATTCCCCAGTGTGAGAAATTCCACCAGGTCTGACAGCCAGTCTGCAGACTTGGGTGGTGCTGGCGATTGCTGGTGAGCAGTATTCTCCGGCGGGTGATTATGGAGGCACAAGCTAGGGCGTCGGCCCCTGTTCCCCATTGTTCCAATGCCCCAAAGACTACTATTTTTGGGCATGGCTCACCCTCACTCATACAACCTTGGACATGGCCTCAAAGAAGGTTGTCCAGTACCAGACAAGTAGGGGGCACGCCCAGAACATGTGGGTGTGGTTGGCCGGACCTCCCTGGCACTCATTCGAGTTCTGGTTCGATGCGCTCTGTGCACCACCTTTTGCTGCGTTAGGCTCAGCCCTGCGCAGGGGAGGTGAAGTTCGCCTTGTGAAGTGCTTCAATCCAGAGTCCTCCCCCTATCTCGATGCATAGTTCCTCCTCCCATTTTTCGTTGTCTCTTCCAACTGTCGCCCATACATGTCCACACAGTTTCCCTTCCCTACATAACCCGTGTCCAGCAGTTAATCTACTAATGAGTGTCCTGGAATCTGGGGGGGGGGGGGGGGGGGGGACGTCATTATTTCTTTGTGGAGGGAGTTTCTGATCAGAATGTATCTCAGGTAATTTCCTCTTGGTAACTGGAAACTCTGTGAGTTCCTCAGGGTCGCTAGTCTGTCATCTATGTACATGTCTCTAAATGTCACAGTCCCCTTGTCCTACCTTCACCTTTTGAAGGTGGTGTCCATTATTGCAGGAGTGAATCTGTGGTTTTTGTAGATGGAGGCCATGGTGGATATTCTCGTTAGGCCGGAGTATGCCTATTTGGTACCACGTCCGGAGCGTGTCAACTGCCACTGGGCTCCTTGAGTATTTGGCCAAGAGGGGATGGGAGAGCAGCTGTGGTTCGGGCTCGCAGGGGTGTCCCTATGCAGGAACTCTATTTCACCTACACCCACTCTGCTCTCGCCTCCTTAACCCATCCTCGTACTCTTTCTAAGGTGGCCGCCCGGTGGTAGAACTGTAGGGCGCGGCCTCCCATGTTTTTTCTCCTTTGTAGGACTTTTTTTTGTGTGACGGTTTACCCTGTAGAAGCCTAAGATCCTTCATACCCCGTCACACAAATGCCATGATTAGTTTGTCGCCTGCGTTGAAAAAGGCCTTGGGGATGTAGATCGGGATGAATTTGAACAGAAATGGGAACCTGGGCAGCACATTCATTTTGATGATCTGTATTCTCCCTGACAGGGAGAGGGGGAGTGAGCCCCACCTCTGCAGGGCCCTTTTGAATTCCTCCATCAAACCCGTCAAGATTCATTTGTGTATCTGTGTCCAGTCATGGGCTATGTGGATCCCCAGGTAGCTGAATTTGGTCTGGGCTTGCTTGAACAGCAGTCTTCCCAGCTTTGTCCCTGTGGGTTCACAGGAAAGATCTCACTCTTGTCCAGGTTAAGTTTGTAACCTGAAAAGGTTCCGAACTCCCTTAGGAGTTTTCATTATGCCTTCCATGAGGGTCTGGGAGTTTGAGGTGTAAAGGAGCAGGTCATCCGGGTGGAGTTGTAGACAATGGGATGGCCACTTACAACCTGGAACAGGGAAGGTCGCAAAGCATAGCGGGAAAAATGGACAATGCGAGATTCAGGCAGACTCAGAGCCTGAATGTATATTTGTGAGTGAGGAATCCAGACGGTATCAAAACCCCAACCGATTAGCATTTGATGGCCCATCTCCGCCAGACAAAGGACTGATACTTGAGCGACTGGTACAGTCCCAGACATTTCGGCGCCACTTCCTGTACTAGGGAAGGGTAAACAACAGGGTCAATGACAGCTTGCGACATGCCCAGCCATTAAGGCACATGCCCATTTATTGGTTCAAATCGAACACAATGATCAGGGATCACCCAATTAGTGGGGTCCAAACTGAAGGACCGCCCAAAAGAGCACGAAAGCCCCCAAGCATAAAAAGAGAGTCCACCATGTGTTCGGCCTCTCTTGGACCTGGCGCCCCGTCCACTTCCAATTGCAGCACCACCAGAAGCAAGTCCAAGTTCAATGCCCGCTACCAGACGGATGAGCATAGCTGAGCAGCAGTTACTTCTACAGACCCGATAGATCCAGAATCGAACAACAGCCACTGTTCCTCTGACCTAAGCCGGGTGCCTGAAGTTAAGTACAGGTTGTCATAGTCGATAGGTGTAGTTAGAATGGTAATGTTTATGTTGTATGATTACTTGTGTGTGTAAATAAAGTACCCTTGACCTTGAACTAACTAACTGGTGTTTGGCTCTTTGATCAATATCTGGTTGAACCTTGTGGTGGTAACATTTGATACCTGGCGACTCTAAGCATTAAAATATTGATATCTACAGAAAGGAGGGCAACCTCATTGACTGCCATATTTACAGCAGGTAAAAAAGGCAACAGTTATTGGCGACATCTGATGGGACTCAACCCAGAAGTGACTGTGTCACTCTGAGAGAACCCACAAAAGCGTTTGAATTCGAAAACCAAATTGGCAAAGTAAAAGAAACCACAAGCGAAACCAGTATCGATCAAACCTCCGAAATTCGGAAGTGTGTAATTTGCATACGTACTAACAAGGGATATGAGGTAACCTCGATAGATTTTGTTGCGTGAAACTATCAGGAGTTGCTTAAATCGGAAAATAGCTTGAGCCGTATCCATGTTTGCACCACCGCTTTATTCCCCCTTGTTCCAAATTCCGGTAGAGATAGAGATAATTGTAGGGATGGCAATGAAGGCAATGGAACACCTTATGCATCCACAAGAGCCTGAGGCCACAGCAACCAACAGAGCAAAACAGTGTCCCATATGGGAGGAAGAGATTAGGAAATAGCTGAAGGGGAAAGGATGGTCCCTATGGTCAGAATTTTGCGCAAATGAGGAAACAGGTCCTGGCAGCACAGGACAAACTTGGTGGGACAGCCTAACCGAGGCCCACAAAAAGAATTTGAGTGAGGTTCGTAAGCCTATGGCAATCGTGTCCTGCTTGGCACAATTGCAAGGCACAGAGGAGGTTGTGAGGATGCTCCGTAGACAGCTTGAGGAGAAAGAGAGAAGTAGAGAGGGAAACATTAGCGAAAGTGAGAGATTAAATGAGCAACTCCGGGAGCATCTAGCGGCGAAGGACAAGGAGATGGATGATGTCAAGAGGGCGCACCAATCTTGTCTCACCCACCTCAGCAGCTTCCAGGTGCAATACGATAAAGCCTACCAGGACACGCAACATGCGGTGCTGGTAAGAGGGGAAACAGAGAACCAGGTAGAACAGTTGAGGAAACAACGTGAGGATTTGAAGGCAGCCCTCCGAGCACTCCACAGTTCCACTATGGAACAGAGGCAGAGTTCGGTGGATCATGCCAAGTGCAGGCAGCAAATTGCAAGATTGCAATCACTGCTATCTGTTCAGAATGGGTTCAGAGATACCTTTGACCTACAGTTAGATCAAGAAGATGGCCCCGATTGACAGGAACGTAGTGAAACGGCCCAACGATACGTGAACGAGACAGAAAATCAGAATAGAGCCCCTCAGGCCCCGAAAAGGAAAGCACCGCACCACCGACTGCACAGGCAACCCAATGAATCCCATTACCATGCACCGCAGGGTCACCATAGAAGACCAACCCGATTTTGTGTACACCACCCCATTAACCATCACCCAGTTAAGAGATGCCCGCGATACATTGAGACTTCCCATCCCACATCAGACCCACACCACTTTTTCGAACGAGTTAAGCAACAGACCCTCATGTACGGTTTGGATGAGCAGGAAGAGGTAGAGCTCATAGTAATGAGCCTTGACCCGTCGGTTAGTTCAGCCCTTCCTGACCCACAAAATATAGGAGGAGGTAGGTAGCCTCCAAGATATGAAAACAGCCATTTTAGACACAATTGGTTACGGTAGAGAGAGATCCAATAGAAGGACTCAACCAGTGTAGACAGAAAAAGGGGAAGCATCCAACAGCATTTGCATGAAGCCTCTAGAAGTCTAGATCCACTTTACCACGGTATTCAGTGAGTTAGCCCGTGCCCATTTATCAGCAGACAATACGGCCACATGGACCCGTACTCTAGTATCCCATGCCACAGAGGCAGGACAAAAGGCCTGTACAAATTACGACCCCTCAGACCTGGCACACAATGAAGTGTGGGTACTGAAGCGATTATCCAGAGCTTGGGAACAGTCCTTACAGAGGAGGCAGAGCAGGAAAGAGTAGGCGCTACAATGAATCCAGTAAGGGCACACCAAGACTCCGCACGGGTAAATGAAGGTAGTGGTAATGCACAGCACCTTAAAGCACAGGAATGTTACAATTGTGGACAGAAAAGACATTACGCCCAAGAATGCAATGCCCCCCCCCCCGAAGCAGCAATGGAATCAGCACAAAAATGCCCCCCAAAAATAATGCCAGACCCATCCACAGCGTTAGCGCCGAGCAGATAATTTGGCCATAAACGGCACCGATTGACGGTGTTTTGGCTCGCCCCACAGTCACCGTCTTGACCCATGAGAAAGCGGTCCAAAACATGTTGGAGAATATTAAAGCAGCACAGCTCGTTGCAGCTGTTCGACTAGGCGCTAGACAAAAGCAGAGTAAGGCCTGCTTTGATAAGACAGTACACCCAACAGAGTATACCGCCGGACAGCAAGTCATGATCTCCCTGTACAACCCAGCTCATTCCTCTCCCCTAAATTTGCAGGACCCTTTTCAAAGTAAGCCCCTCAGTTTATAAAATCACATATCCAAATGGAAAGTCAGGATGGTTCTATGTTATACCGGTTTAAGGTTTATGGAACACAATTCAGCCACTTGCACCACCTCTCATTGGCAATGGCAGACAACGGAGACCCGCTCACTGACAACCAAATCCCGCCCTCCCCCAACAGTGACAGCATGTCCACAGGCACGACCTTGACCCCGCCCCCGGAGTCAAATTTCACCATAACACTCGATTCGACTGCTAGCGACAGCAACAGCACAACTGA
Source organism: Scyliorhinus canicula (assembly GCF_902713615.1). Taxonomy (NCBI): domain Eukaryota; kingdom Metazoa; phylum Chordata; class Chondrichthyes; order Carcharhiniformes; family Scyliorhinidae; genus Scyliorhinus; species Scyliorhinus canicula. The sequence continues at coordinate 163,161,847 of NC_052155.1, read as the reverse complement.
CCAGGCCCCAGTCACTACAGCCCCAGAGACACCGACCACGATATTTTCAGCCCCTTAGAGACAATTTATTTGCCGATACCGGAACCTGACCCACCACCCGACGATAGCGACACCCCCATTGCCCCTCCCGCCCTACAGAATTCGAAACACTGGCACCGTGATAATTCCTGTCGTCTGACACAGAATGACGAGATGGACCCCACATCGGCGCACGCCGCATTGGCACTCAAACTCCACGAACGAGTTTGGCACCCAGGAGATGGTGATGACTCGGAGTCTGACTCCCACCATCCGAACCCCTTTGAGACCCTTTTTGGAATGGAACCTTGAGGTGTACATATGACGAGAAAAAGGAACCGATTGAGATTTACGGTGTCCTATTCCCTGATGGAACTTGCCCGCTTTCTTCTATAGTTTTTTTTTTAATGTTGTATGTTCTCTCTTTTGTCCGATTTTGTGTGTCGGCCTCATGGAAATTTCTTGATACAGTAATGACTACTCTTATGACGCCACATGGCAGTTAAAGAAACAAGTTTGCTGAAGTCCATCTATCCTCAAATTCTTACCGCTCTTGGAACGTCACTCAGGCAGTGGAGTAAGGCACTGATCCCTGCCCTGCCTGAGGACCCCCAATACATTTGGTCAGCCAAGCTTGGGTAGTGGGGCAACGGCACTGATCACCGCCCCCCCCGGGGATTCCACCCATTCTTGCCCTGCCGCGTGTCATACGCACCCCATTCGGAGAATTATTTTCAAAACTCTTTTGCTGTTCCTTTTACAACTGTGGTCTAAAGAATGCACTTTTACCACAACTTTTGCCCCCTTTCTGCCGACTGTTCAGTTGCTATCCCCCCACCTGCTATTTACCTGTTCAAACCAATTGGTTGAAACGAGTTTGCAGAGGATGGAGAAATTCTCCACTCACTCAGCCCATCAAACACAGGCTGCAAGAGAGCACGCACTGTGACAGAATTTTTTTTTCGGATGTCTTGTCTCCCAAATGGTTGTTTTAAAAAAAAATGAGTGAGTCACATATGGTGAAGATTCTCAATGGGAAATTGAATAAGGAGGAACAGACAGACAAACGAGATATTAAGCAACAAGATAATAACAGATATTATGATTGTACCCCCATGAAAATAGGGAGATACCTCAAGACAGAGAAAAATACGGACAAGATGAAGATGAACCTGATGATCTGCATCATAATCATCGTTGGAGCAATACAGTTGCTCGTGTTACCCACCCCTACACACCTTACCACACAGGCCCTACCACATTACTACCCAACACAACGCCCCTAGCCCGGGCGCTACACCACACATAGGCACAGCCACTGATACACCCACATGGTGTGAGAATATCAAAAAATGGTACTCCCTGTTGTACACAGGAGAGGCCTTATTGGTTATAGCTGCACTGTGCAGCATCATCCAGATGATGAGACTTCAGAAATGGAGAAGGAGAGGCTCCCTTCCTCTAGTATACACACTTAGAGCCCCTTTCCTCAGACTCCAGCGAACCCCACACTCTTTCTGAAACCTTCTTCCCAAATCAATTCCGCGGTTGTTGTTTTTAATAAAGTTACTTTCTTTGTACATGGACATTAGTGATAAGTAGGAATGTGGTGCTGCTATTGTTTATTTTGCATTAGAAGATAAGTTCTTTGGTTATTAGATAGCAGCATGAGTGTAGTCTAGTTAGAGACAGTTAGTGGTTCCCCTTTCTGTGTAAAGAGACTGAAGTGTATGTTTGAATGTTAAGTGCCCCCTTAGGATTTTTAGAGATATGTGTTGTATTAGGGAAACTTATGTAAACGTTTTGACACATAGGACAGAGTAGGGTAGAACCTGTCCTTGATTGAGAGTACCCGGCATGTCAGAGAACAGAAGATCCAGTAGTGTGATCCTTCATACTTCACGTTGAGGATCAAGAGGATGGAATGTAGCCATCTGGGATGGCCAATTACAACCAGGATTGGGAAGGTCGCAAAGCATAGCGGGAAAAATGGACAATGCAAGATTCAGGCAGGCTGATTCCCCGAGGTCCAGCATTTTGGGCGGGATTCTCCGCTGGCGGGATTCTCCATTTTGCTGGTGCCCGGGGGTTTCCCGATGGCGTGGGGCTGCCCCATAATGGGAAACCCCATTGACTGGCCGACGTAACGGAGAATCCTGCAGGTGGGTCGAGGCAGAAAAGTGGCGCGGCGGGACGGAGAATCCAGCCCTCTATTTTTGAGCTAAAAGTGCCTCATTTCAAGTTTCCAGGAGTGGAAGGTCGCAAAGCATAGCGGGAAAAATGGACAATGCAAGATTCAGGCAGGCTCAGAGCCTGAAATACATATTTGCGAGTGAGGAATCCAGAAGGTATCAAAACCTCAACCAATTAGCATTTGGTGGACTGATTAGCATTTGATGGCCCATCTCCGCCAGACTAAGGACTGATACTTGAGCGACCGGTACAGTCCCAGACATTTTGGCGCCACTTCCTGTACTAGGGAAGCGTAAACAACAGGGTCAATGACCGCTTGTGACACGCCCAGCCATCAAGGCACACGCCCATTTATTGGTTCAAATCGAACATAGTGATCAGGGATTACCCAATTAGTGGGATCCAAACTGAAGGACCGCCCAAAAGAGCGCGAAAGCCCCCAAGCATAAATGGAGAGTCCACCATGTGTTCGTCCTTTCTGGACCTGGCGCTCCGGCAATGTCCACTTCCAATTGCAGCACCACCAGAAGCAAGTTCAAGTTCAACGCCCGCTACCAGACAGATCAGCCCAGCTGAGCAGCAGTTACTTCTACAGACCCGATAGACCTAGAATCGAACAACTGCCACTGTTCTTCTGACCTAAGCCGGGTGTCTGAAGTTAAGTACAGGTTGTCATAGTCGATAGGTGTAGTTTAACTAGTAGTGTTTATGTTGCATGATTAATTGTGTGTGTAAATAAAGTACCCTTGACCTTGAACTAACAAACTGGTGTTTGGCTATTTGATCGATATCCGGTTGAACCTTGTGGTGGCATCATTTGATACCTGGCGACTCTGAGCATTAAAACATTGATATCCAAAGAAAGGAGGGCAACCTCACTGGCTGCCATATTTACAGAAGGTAAAAAAGGCAACAGAGTTTTCTATGCTCTCTGTCCCCCCTGTGGATAGCTCTTCAACATTTCACTGCTCTGAGGGCAATTGTCAATGGCTCAGATGCCAGAGCAAACAGCAGCGTGGATAGCAGGCATCTCAGCTTTGTGCCTCTGTCCAGCCAGAAGTATTCAGAGCTGGTGCTGCTTGTCCATACGTTCACCATGAGAGCGCTGTACAGTAGTTTCAACCAGAAGGTGACCCCTGGTCCAAACCCAAACCATTCCTGTACCTCTATGAGGTACTTCTATTTGACCCTGACAAAGGACTTTTCTGCATTCAGGGAGATGATCACATTAATTTGATGGCATCTCTGTGCAGATGGAGCTCCTGTGTCAGGAGGTCCTTCCATTCTTTATCGGGAGGTAACCCGGCATATGTCCTGGCGGCCCATCCTGTTCAGTTGCGGCCGTTTCCTCGTCGCCTCACGTGTTCGTCGTGGTCTCATTCTTCATCTCCAGGCTTTTACTGATTCTGCCATACTTTTGGCTCCTCAGATTGTTTCCTGGCATATCCCGTTTGTTGTGGTGGTGTTGGAGGAAGGTGGGGGTTGTTTTATTCCCCGAGGTCCAGCATTTTGGGCGGGATTCTCCGCTGGTGGGATTCTCCATTTTGCTGGTGCCCGGGGGTTTCCCGATGGCGTGGGGCTGCCCCATAATGGGAAACCCCATTGATCGGCTGACGTAACGGAGAATCCTGCTGGTGGGTCGAAGCAGAAAAGTGGCGCGGCGGGACGGAGAATCCAGCCCTCTATTTTTGAGCTAAAAGTGCCTCATTTCAAGTTTCCAGGAGTGGAGTCACCTTTCACGAGTCTGCTCGCCACATCCCTGACAGCAGAAGTCGTGGGGATCAGTTTTAATCTTTACTACCACAAAATTAAATATGCGACAAGAATCAAAATTCGCTTTTGAATTTAAACCAGCCTATAAATAATGGGCTAAACTTTCAGTGTGCCCGAAGGTAGACACAATTTCGATGACACGCTGTGTTGATACACTGGAGACCTGAAAATCTCAGGACTCATCAAAATAATTGTAAGGAACTAAAAACCAGGATTGATGCAAAACTGGATGTTGATCCATTATTTTGTTACTCTTGTGAAGTTTGGAACTGAAATCCCTATTTGTCACTTGGGCAAAGCTTAAAGAAAGGTTTTACAAATCTCTACACCATCCTGCGTTTACCCCAGGCTGTAAATTCACAGTTTACAACACAATTTGTTTGCGAGCTACTGGGGGAAACGGAAACAATCCAGCTGCTCAAGATAACACAGAATTTTTGTACTGTGTATCGTTCCTCTCTGAAAAATTCAGATCAACAATTCAATGTATTTTTTTCCTCAGATGCTGGTGCATTTCCGACTGACCAAGCCTCAGGAATGTGTCATCAGTATAAAATGGCAAGATGCCATTTGTGATATGTTGTGGGTTGATGGCAGAGAAGTCAGAACTAGAAGGTTTTATTAGCTGCCGTGTTGAATTGTTTTGTAAATGTAGCGATTTCTTTGTTGCCATTTTTATAATGTGAGTTGATCTCTCTGTGATTAATTATCCTGAAAGAAGCTGCATTGGGCCTCCATTTTCCACATTATGACAGTCATTCCGCTTACTGTGTGCAGCAGGTGTAATGAAAGAAACAGAAACCCTTGATTTATTCAGCACCATTCACAATGTCCCATATCTTGTTACAGCCATTTAAATAATTTTGAGTTATAGTCAGTGTGGCGTTGTAGGCCATGTTATCAAATGGCACCAGGCTTCAAGGGCTAAATAGCTGAATCCTGCTGTTGATACAGATGTCCATATGATTTATAGGACCACGAAGGAGTCCACACCGAGTAGTTCAAAGAAACTTAGGGCGTGAGTGAACGGCCACACTGCTCCGGAAAAGCAGAGCTTTGCAATGCATGTGGCAGTTAGAAGCTGGGAGACCCCGCTACAGATTCTCCACCGCTTGCAACACCTCATGAGATCTAACATGATCTCGCGAGATGTTGCAATGTGAAGCTCAATCTGCAGAGTAGAGGGAGACAGCTAGTCTCACTGTAATATGCAGTTTCCTGAGGTACACAAGACATTGGGATCTCTCCCCTTCCCCTCAGAGGCCTCAGGCGAGTGCCATTCAGTACTGGTCTCCACAAATGGGGACCAGACGGAACGGCACTTGTGAGGGTCTCCCAGGGAATTGCAGGCCCCCTGGTGGATGCCCTTTGGGCAGGGTGGCACACCTGGGAACCCTGGCGCTGCCAAGCTTGCATTTTCCCCGCAGCATTGATTGGGCCGCCATGCCCTGCGCGGGTGTTGGGTGCGGGGCCCCACTCCTCTCATAATGAGTTGGGGCTGGGAGGGGTCAGGGATCACGTTGGAGGTTCCAAAGATTGGGGCGCCATTTAAAAATGGAGCGCTGATCTCTCGCTACACTGAGGAGCTCCGGCGAGCGGAGTATAAAACGGAGCTATGTGTGGCCTCGGCTGTGCGTTCCCCATTGAGGGCCCCTATCTAACCCCAGTGCCGTTTGGTAGCATTGTGTTTCTTGGCGCTCCCAGCACCGGGAAACACGCGGCTAAAGGCGCTCACTATGGAACTTTGTTCCCATTTAGTTCAATCGTGCCCTTAATTTATGTACAATCATTTTACATATATCACACAGTAGATCTCAACTTGGTCTGCCATTCCGATGCCAAACTGGCTGGCTTTGGTACCTAAAATTATTGTTTGTTTAGAGGTCTCCCTCACCTTAAACGGAAGTTCATATTTTGCAAGGTCCATAGGAAGTTCATTGTTCCCCCCCCTGTATTTGGGGGTTATAAAATCCCTCCTTCGCAAAGGCCGAAGAATCCTCCGACATCTATGGGGAAGGAGGGCGGCGGTCTCTTTTTGTTGCTGGTTGGACGTTGCGCACCTGATGTGCTGGATTTGGGCGGCTTGAATTTGGAAGACGAATGACGCTTCTGCTTTGAAAGTCGCGGTGGTTCCTTCGCCAGTGGCTGTTGAACTATGGACTTCCCATTGGAGATTTCCAATCTTTGAATCGTTTGCCTTGACCTCAGTCATCACGGTTTCTTAATTCCTGGTATAAGAGGCGGCTGGATGCAAACATTGTATTCATGAGGAAACTGTCGAAAAAATGGTTGTCTGGGCTGAATGTGATCAAGGTGCTTTCACATGGTCTGACCTTGGACTTGAACTTGATAGGAAATTGACCCTGTCTGGTACAGGATATCTCTGGAGACCCACTGGGCGCCATCTGCAAAGTTTTGAATTTACATCAATTTATCTGATTCAAAGCATCGAGAAGGCCAATGCTCTTGCAGCTCCTGGTTATGGTGCACTTTTGCACCTATGACCAGGAAAATAAAACTGAGGCGGGTTCTAGGATCACATCCCATCAGTGTTTCAGCCAGAGCCACGCCGGTCATGGCGTGCGGAGTGGTCCTTTAGCAAAATAAGAAACGAGCAGCCTACCGTCCATCAAACGTAAAGACTGCTTCTTGAGGCCTCTTTTGAACGTCTTTACTTCCCGCTCCGCTAATCCATTAGAAGCCGGGTGGTACAAGGCGGCAAAAATTGCTGCACCCCATTTGTCATTAAAGAACTAAGAGCTCCTCACTTGTGAAAGGGGTTCCATTGTCTGTGACGAGCACTTCACGGGTGGCTTGCATGCAAAACGACAAATGCATTTTCTTGATGGACATGCAAGAGGTGGTCGCCGACACATGAGGACCTCCATCCATTTTGAACAGGCATCACTTAAGAGGAGGAATATTGAACCCTGAAATGAGCTGGCAAAGTCGGTATGCAACCGTACCCATGGCCGTCCTGATCATTCCCAAGGGTGAAGGGGCACAGCTGGTGGGAGCTCTTGGTGCTACTGACAGATGGAGCATCGCTGGGCAATCTTTAATTTGGACATCTCAATTTCCGCAACCAGGCCTGGCCACCAGACATAGCTGTGTGCCAACATCTTCATTCTGGACACTCCTGAATGTACATTTTGGAGGTCCCACAATGTCAACCCTGGTCTTTGTCAGGAATGATGACACATGTATCTTACAACAGCATACCATCCTCCACACTAATTTGGACAGTTTGTATGAAAATGCCCATAACTCGCCTGATAGCCGTCGATGCTGATTTCCGTATGACACAATATGTCAAACCTTTGCGAGAACCGGGTCTCTGTCTGAGTTCATATAAGGATCTGAGATGCCGTGACAGGCAAAAAATTTAAAATTTAAAGTGACAACCACTGGGGGGGGGGGGGGGGGGGGGGATGTGTGGCAAAATCAAATGGCTCAGTGCATCGGCATTCACTATCTGGGTCCCCAGCTGATGCTCAAAAGAATACTCATAGGCAGCCAACAGCAGGGCTCAGCGCTGGATCCTCGCAGAGGCAATGGGCGGGATTGCCTTTTCCTTATTAAAAAGACTGAGTAACGGCTTATGGTCTGTAATAATAGTAAAATGGCGGCCTTAAACAGGCCACCTCCCCAGTATTGAAGACACGTTTTGCCCGCCACAAGCAGACACCAGAAGACTCAGAGTAATGTTTCAGTACTACCTCAAGGTTCTCCAGGTGCTCTTGTTCAGTCGCTCCCGTGACCAGCACATCGTCTAAATAGACCGTCATGCGTGGTAACACCCTCAGGATCTTTTCTATTACTCGCTGAAATATAGCACGGGCAGAGGGCACCATGAAAGGCAACTGGGTGTATTTGTAAAGTCCTCTGTGCATTTCACTGTAACACTGTAACCTTTGGGGTCCATCTCAAGTTATAAATATATGTGGCCTATATCGAATTTAATGAATGACTGTTCACCCACCAACTTTACATAAAGATCCTCAATGCGAAGCATGGGGTAGTTGTAAGCTTGATGCTGTATTCACAGTGATCTTATAGTCCCTGCATAGCCCGACTGACTTGTCTAGTTTTAATACCACAGGCGTTGCCCAATCCGCAAAGCACACTGGCCTGATGATGTCCAAATTTTCTAATCGACTGATTTAAGTTTTTCTTTTTCCCAACAACGCATAGGGGACTGGGCGTACCCGGAAATTCCGAGGCTTGGCCTCCGAATCAACATGAATTCAGGCTACCACCTCTTTTATCTTCCCTAGTCTGGGTTGCAATACTTCAGGGTACTTGCCCAACACTTCGCTTAATCCCCTGGACCCCATCTAGAGATTGTGGTGTCTATTTGTTGCAAATGGCGCAACCAATCACGGCCCAACAAGCTGGGACCTTGCCCTCTGACCACAGTAAGCGTGAGGCGTGGCAACTGGTGACCAGAAACCACCTGAAGCACGGTGTTACCTGCACTGTCCCATGGCTCACCAATATAGTGGCCAACCTAGCCTTGATTTCGGTTAGATCCAAGTCCTGTTTGCCTTACCTAATGCGGAAACTCTGCGCCAGTGTCCAGTTCCATGTCCAGCTCATGCCTGTTTACCTGCACTGTGATCCTTATGGGTGCCACACAGGACACCTCAGCTTTCGATCAACGGGTTGGATCTTTACTGCGCTCAGTCCAGGGCAGGTTAACTGTCTGGGACATACTTCCATGCCTTGTGGTTCCTGCACCCCTTGCTCTGCACCTTCCCATGATAGTGACATTATGTCTTGTTGTAGATTCAGGGAAGGTTCAGCTAATGATACCTTTTGGGCGGTGACTTTGTTAATGCCGCATACTAAACGATCTTGCAGCATTTCCTGCAGGGTAGTGCCGTATTCTCAAAATTCTGCAATCTTTTGCCACCGTGACAAATATTCGGTGATGGACTCACCCGGGGTCTGCCCTGCGGTATTAAAAAAATACCGTTGCACAATAACGGATGGTGTTGGGTTAAAGTGCTACTCCACCAGAGTTACTAGTCAGTCGAAGGTTTGCATATAGGGCGCCGCTGGTTAGGTAAGGCTTCGTATCTCTCCGAACATATGTGCGCCACAGGCAGTCAACAAGATGACTCTCTGGCGGCCATTCTCCCTGATAGCGTTGACCCTGTAAAAGTAGTACATTCACTCCACTGACTGATTCCAGTCTTCCAAGCTGACACCAAAGATATCTGACCGTCTGGGCAGAGGCATAACGAAAAGAAAAGTTCAACCTTTATCCAATAGGGACCAGGACGTGGCTTATCCAATGTGTAGCAGCGTGAATAGCTATCCAATTTGACCCTCGTCGCCAGTTTATTAAGGACACAAAGGAGTCCACACCGAGTAGTTCAAAGAAACTCAGTTCATTTACAAACATTATTATATACATCACATGGTAAATCCCAAATGCATCTGCCTTGCGGGTGCTCACAGGCCAGCTTTATATGTTATTTTTAGAGATGCCCTTCCCCATAACGGGGGAGCTCATATTCTGCAAGGCCCATAGGGAAGTTAATTGTTCCCAGTCCGTAAGGTACTTGCGGGTTATAAATATATGTCATTTGAATTGATGAGATCAACTGGGATAAATGGAGCGGGATTCTCCATCCCGCCACACCTCATTTCTGCTTCACTCCGCCGGCAGGATGCTCCTTTATGCCAACCAGTCAATGGGGGTTTCTCACTGTGGGGCCCCCGCCGTCGAGAAACCCCTGGGCTGCCGGCAAAATGGAGCAACCTGCCGGTGGAGAATCCTGCCCAGGGCCTTTGTCATAGAACATAGAACATACAGTGAAGAAGGAGGCCACTCGGCCCATTGAGTCTGCACTGACCCACATTAAGCCCTCACCTCCACCCGATCCCTGTAACCCAATAACCCCTCCCAACCTTTTTGGACACCAAGGGCAATTTAGCATGGCCAATCCGCCTAACCTGCACGTATTTGGACTGTGGGAGGAAACTGGAGCACCCGGAGGAAATCCACGCATGCACGGGGAAAATGTGCAGACTCTGCACAGACAGTGATCCAGCGGGGAATCGAAGCGAACCTGGGATCCTGGCGCTGTGAAGCCACAGTGCTAATTTCATAGCATTTACAGTGCAGACGGCCCATCGCGTCTGCACCAGCTCTTGGAAAGAGCAACCTACCCAAGCCCACACCCCCACTCTATCCCCATAACCCAGTAACCCCACCCAACACAAAGACAATTTAGCATGGCCAATCCACCTAACCTTTGGAGTGTGGGAGGAAACCGCAGCACCCGGGGGAAACCCACGCACACACGGGCAGAACGTGCAGACTCCGCACGAGTGACCCAAGCCAGGAATCGAACCTGGGACCCTGGAGCTGTGAAGAAATTGTGCTAACCACTTGTGCTACCGTGCTGCCTTTAATCATCCATAATTATATTGCGACCAGAGGATTGAATCATGGTTGGAGTTTTGTTTATTTTACTGTTCATGGAGTTTGCTGTGAGCAGGCTTTGTGGGGTGAAATTGCCAAGACAGGAGTGCGTAATGGGCTCATAGTGTATCAGTAAGCTGTTTCACACTGCACGTGATACTCAAGCCTTTATACCACTGACTTCAATCTTGTTCTTTTGTCCACTGACCTATTATCCCACTCTACCTTATGGGTTTTAATAAGTTTCTTAAGATATTGAAATCTTGGGCATGTTCAAACGCCCTTGTGACACCTGACTCGGTGATGCAACAAGGCCGTTAAATCTTGCGAGAGGCCTCTGGTGAGATTTACAATGCTCAGGCGTTATCTCGCGAGACGTTGTGATCTGGATCTCATCCTCACTGGTTTCCTGCACTTATGAGGTAGGTGAGAAGGGTCCAAGAGGACCCTCAATCTGTAAGTTGGGTTGTTGAGGGGAGGTCAGGAAGTCACGGAAGGGGAGGTCAAGAGATTGGGCAGCATTTAAAAATGGCTCCACATCTGTTTCTGCACTGATGAACTGATATTCCCCTGTCAAATTATTGATATTGTACTCTACGTTTGTTTAATAGTCATGGTTGGATCACATATAGGGTGCACACAAATTAACACTGCACCACATTGTTTCTGCTCTTAATATTAATGACCCATGCTGCATATATATTAGACAATATATGTAACCAGGTGACAACAGTGGCAGTGTCATTTTCTTTGGACGGTGAAAAAGTCAGAGAGTCATACAGGTTTACAGCATGGAAACAGGCTCTTCGGCCCAATTTGTCTATGCTGCCCAATTTTTACGATGAAGCTAGTCCCAACTGCCCGCATTTAGCCCATATCGCTATACCTCTTCCCCAGATAACTCTAAATACTTTTTTAAAGACCAAATTGTACCTGCTTCTACTACTGTGTCTGGCAGCCCTGTGATTGTTTCCTGAACTGATGGGTAAATCTGAAGAAAGGGAAAAAGCAGCATGCATGATTGAAGGGGAAGGGTTAAAGGGGTAGCAGGGGAGGGGGAGGATGGGGTGGAGGGAGGTAGTGTAAGAAGGAGCTTGGAAATAGCAGGATCGCCTGGGTGCCTGATTTCTCTCAAGGTCCCGGTTCACGTCCCACTCCACTATCTGAGCACACAACTATCTCGACTGACACGCCAAGCAGTCCTTCGGGTGTGATGCACCAGTAGAGGAGTCACATATTGGATGAGATGTTGAATGAAGTTCCACCTGCTCTCTGCAGATGGATGTAAATGATCCCTTGATATTATTTGACAGAAGAACGAGGAAGGTATCCTCCACTGGCCAGTAGTTATCTCTCACAACACCCCAACATAGAACATAGAGAACAGAAATACAGCACAGAACAGGCCCTTCGCCCCACGATGTTGTGCCGAACTTTTGTCCTAGTTTAACCATAGTGTCCAAAATTCTATGACAATCTAAGGGAAATTTATCATGGCTAATCCACCCAACCTGCACATCTTTGGACTGTGGGAGGAAACCGGAGCACCCGGAGGAAACCCACGCAAACACAGGGAGGATGTGCAGACTCCACACAGACAGTGACCCAAGCTGGAATCGAACCTGGGACCCTGGAGCTGTGATGCAATTGAGCTATCCACAATGTACCGTGCTGCCCTTAAGAACAAATTAATCTACACTCCATTATTCTACCATAATCCATGTAGCTATCCAATAGCCGCTTGAAGGTCCCTAATGTTTCCGACTCAACTACTTCCGCAGGCAGTGCATTCCATGCCCCCACTACTCTCTGGGTAAAGAACCTACCTCTGACATCCCCCTATATCTTCCACCATTCACCTTAAATTTATGTCTCCTTGTAATGGTTTGTTCCACCCGGGGAAAAAGTCTCTGACTATCTACTCTGTCTATTCCCCTGAACATCTTATACATCTCTATCAAGTCGCCCCTCATCCTTCTCCGTTCTAATGAGAAAAGACCTAGCACCCTCAACCTTTCCTCGTAAGACCTACTCTCTATTCCAGGCAACATACTGGTAAATCTCCTTTGCACCTTTTCCAAAGCTTCCACATCCTTCCTAAAACGAGGTGACCAGAACTGCACACAGTATTCCAAATGTGGCCTTACCAAGGTTTTGTACAGCTGCATCATCACCTCACGGCTCTTAAACTCAATCCCTCTGTTAATGAACGCTAGCACACCTTAGGCCTTCTTCAAAGCTCTATCCACTTGAGTGGCAACTTTCAAAGATCTATGAACATAGACCCCAAGATCTCTCTGTTTCTCTACATTACCAAGAACCCTACCGTCAACTCTGTATTCTGCATTCATGTTTGTCCTTCCAAAATGGACAACCTCACACTTTTCAGGGTTAAACTCCATCTGCCACTTCTCAGCCCAGCTCTGCCTCCTATCTATGTCTCTTTGCAGCCGGCAACAGCCCTCCTCACTATCCACAACCCCACCAATCTTCGTATCATCTGCAAATTTACTGACCCACCCTTCAACTCCCTCATCCAAGTCATAAATGAAAATCACAAACAGCAGAGGACACAGAACTGATCCTTGCGGTACACCACTGGTAACTGGGATCCAGGCTGAATATTTGCCATCCACCACTACTCTCTGACTTCTATTGGTTAGCCAGTTCGTTATCCAACTGGCCAAATTTCCCACTATCCCATGCCTCTTTACTTTTTGCATAAACCTACCATGGGGAACATAATAAAATGCCTTACTAAAATCCATGTACACTACATCCACTGCTTTACCTTCATCCACATGCTTGGTCACCTCCTCAAAGAAGTCAATAAGACTTGTAAGGCAAGACCTACCCTCACAAATCCGTGCTGACTATCCCTATTCAAGCAGTGTCTTTCCAGATGCTCAGAAATCCTATCCTTCAGTACCCTTTCCATTACTTTGTCTACCACCAAAGTAAAACTTACTGGCCTGTAATTCCCAGGGTTATCCCTATTCCCTTTTTTGAGCAGGGGCACGACATTCGCCACTCTCCAATCCCCTGGCAGCACCCCTGTTGACAGTGAGGACGAAAAGATCATTGCCAACGGCTCTGCAATTTCATTTCTTGCTTCCCATAGAATCCTTGGATATATCCTGTCAGGCCCGGGGGACTTGTCTATCCTCAAGTTTTTCAAAACACCCAACACATCTTCCTTCCTAATAAGTATCTCCTTGAGCTTACCAGTCTATTTCACACTGTCCTCTCCAACAATATGGCCCCTGTCGTTTGTAAATACTGCAGAAAAGTGCTCGTTCAAGACCTCTCCTATCTCTTCAGACTCAATACACAATCTCCTCGCTACTGTCCTTGATCGGACCTACCCTCGCTCTATTCATTCTCATATTTCTCAGTGTAAAATGCCTTGGGGTTTTCCTTGATCCTACCTGCGAAAGATTTTTCATGCCCTCTCTTAGCACTCCTAATTCCTTTCTTCAGTTCCCTCCTGCTATCTTGTATCCCTCCAGCATCCTGTGTGAACCTTGTTTCCTCCGCCTTACATAAGTCTCCTTCTTCCTCTTAACAAGGCATTCAACCTCTCTTGTCAACCATGGTTCCCTCACTTGACCATCTCTTCCCTGCCTGACAGGGACATACATATCAAAGACACCTGTTCCTTGAACAAGTTCCACATTTCACTTGTGTCCTTCCCTGACAGCCTATGTTCCCAACTTATGCAATTCAATTCCTGTCTGACAGCATTGTATTTACCATTCCCCCAATTGTAAACCTTACCCTGTTGCACACACCTATCCCTCTCCATTACGAAAGTGAACGTCACAGAATTGTGGTCACTACCTCCAAAATGCTCCACCACTAACAAATCTATCACCTGCCCTGGTTCATTACCAAGTACCAAATCCAATATGGCCTCCCTCTCGTCAGATAATCTACATACTGTGTTAGAAAAGCTTCCTGGAGACTGCACAAACGCCACCCCATCCAGACTATTTGATGTAAAGAGCTTCCACTCAATGTTTGGGAAGTTGAAGACACCCATGACTACTACCCTGTGACTTCTGCACCTTTCCAAAATCTGTTTCCCAATCTGTTCCTCCACATCTCTGCTGCTATTGGGGGGCCTATAGAAAACTCCCAACAAGGTGACTGCTCCTTTCCTATTTCTGACTTCAACCCATATTACCTCAGTAGGCAGATCCCCCTCGAACTGCCTTTTTGCAGCTGTTATACTATCTCTAATTAACAATGTCACCCCCTCACCTCTTTTACCATCCTCCCTAATCTTGTTGAAACATCTATAACCAGGGACCTCCAACAACCATTTCTGCCCCTGTTCTATCCAAGTTTCCGTGATGGCCACCACATCGTAGTCCCAAGTACTGATCCATGCCTTCAGTTCACCCACCTTATTCCTGAATCCATGCCTTAAGTTCACCCACCTTATTCCTGAAAAGAAACAGATTCTCTGGCCATTCTAATATTACTGTGTGTGAACAAACTGAATGTGGCAAAAAAGTGAAGTATTCTCGGTGAACGTCCAAAGGAGGAATGCGGATTTGGGTGTCTTGCCACATAAGCTAGCTAAAGTAAGGTTTTGGTATTTGGGTATTCAGATGGCCACGACTGGGCATTACTGAGGTATAAATCGTATACCTCCATTTATACAAGGTATAAATGGAACTTGGCCAGTGTTGTCAAAGGGGCAAAAGGGGATTTCAAGAGGTGGCATGCCCTTCCGTTGTCTTTGGCGGGAGGGTACAGACTGAGAAAATGAATATTTTGCCGAGGTATTTCTCAGTCCCTTCCGATATTTCTTCCAAGGGCGGAAGGTTGAATAAATAAATTTTGAAATTCGTATATATATTCTCCAATATATATGCAGCATGAGTCATTAATGATAAGAGCAGAAACAGTATGATGCAGTGTTAATTTGTGCAGAATCTGGAGGAAACTTTTTCACAGATGACGGCAGGTGTTAGGGGAGGGGGGGCGGGGGTGCGCTCCAAACCTGCTGTATTACTATTGGGCAACAAATGTAGAAAAGGTGAGATGCCGGTGGGGGTAGGAGGAATCGGAGCATGTCCAGGTGGAGGAACCTCTTGTGTGCTGGTGTGCTCAAGGGTCCTGGTGACTGCCACCCTCCCGTTCTCCCTGGGTAGGTATAACAATAGTCCCGTTGTGTCGTCCCTCAAGATATGGAAAGAGCTGAGGTGGCACTTTGGAGTCGGGGGGTATGTCAGTCTTAGTTCCAGTATGTGGGCATCTTAGGTTCATACCATCAGGGCATAGGGAAGGGGTAGAATGCGTAAGGGACATGTTTGTAGAGGGGAGGTTTGTGAGGCTAGAGGGGTTTCAGGGAAGTTCCAGCTACAGAGGAGGAATGAATTCAAATACATGCAGGTGCAGGATTTCATACGGAAGGACCTCCCCTCATTTCCTCAGCTGCCAAAGTATGCGCTATTGGATAAATTGCTAATTCCGGATGAACTGGGAGAAGGGAGGATTGCGGATAGCTACTGTTGTGTTATGCTGCTTCATATAACACAGGCTGCTACTTGATGCAGTCTTAACTAAAGGATGTTCCAGACTCTGAAATGAGTTCAACGTGTTTATTGAACTACTAACACAGTTCTCAAATGAGTTCGACTCTCTACTAATCTAACTGTAGTAACTCAGTCTAACTGTGCCAGCTTGCTCTAAGCCACGTGCTGGGATGTGATGCTGCTGATCAACACTGTCTAACTCTCTAGATGCCTGTCTGTGGAAAGAGGCAGGGTGTGAGTGTCTCATCCCTTTTATAGTGTTTATGTCATGTCCCCTTGTGGTGATGCCACCTCTGAGTGTCCTGACTGCCCATTGGTTGTGTCCTATTCTGAGTGTTCATTGGTTACATGTTTGCATACCATGACAGCTACGGGTGGTTGTTGGAAACGGAGAAGCAGCCAGTGGAGGAGGTAAGATGGAAATGGGAGGAGGAATTTGGGATAGAGCTTGCGTGGAGTTGGAGGCTTGGAGTGAAATTATGCACCTGGTAAATTCGGCATCATCCTATGTCTGGATGGTACACAGGGCACATATGACTCAGGACTCGTATGAGTGGGTTCGTCTCTGAGGGTGAGGATAAATGCAGGAGTTGAGGAAGGGGGTTTGCGAATCATGTTCATATGTTTTGGTTGTGCCCGAAGTTGGGGGGATTCTGGGAATTGCCCTTCAAGACCCTGTTAGAGATTGTGTGGGTGAGGATGGCGCCATGCCCTTTGGTGGCAATGTTTGGTGTTTTGGAGCTGCCAGACCTGCTAGAGGGGAACGGGGCCGATGTCGTGGCTTTCACCACTCCGATTGCTTGCCAGCGAATCTTACCGGGATGGAGGTCGGCTTAGCCACCGAAGGTATTGCCGTGGTTGGGGAATAAGATGTAGTTTCTACAAATGGAAAAGATTAACTCGCAGATGGTTGAAAGAGGGGCTTTATATAAGATGGAGGTTCTTTCTGTCTCTATTTGAAGCTGTTTGTCACCAGCAGTTCGGGGGGGGGGGGGGGGGGGGCAATGGAGTGGGGGGGGGGGCATGGTTGGTGGTGGATGTTGGGGTAATTTACGGGATAAAAATGGGAAAATGACCAACTGTTCGAAACTTGGTGATATTTTGTTTGTTGATTGTTTGTATTATTGACTGTTTTTGGTATAATATATATATATATTAGATATTACTGTTTGTGAGAACTTGGTGCTTGCAAATTGGTTGAGGTTTACCTGGATTGCAACAGTGACTGAACTTCAGAAGTTCTCCATTGGCCTGAAGGCATCTGGAGATTGTGAAACCTCATTCTCCTACTCTTCCTCCTTATTCTCCAGTTCCTTAGTTATTCTCTGTTTCTCCAGTGGCAAATGCATCCCCTGACAATGGCAATGTTTTGCAGCATTCAGCAATTAAAATCTTGGCACCAGGTCTGTCGAGTACTGCAGGGCTCCTCCAACATGGTCCAGCTGGGAGAACCTTTGCTTCAAAGGACCAACCGTCTGCTCTATCACAGTTTGTATTGCAGCATGGCTTACATTGTATACATGTAACACGCATGTATTTGGCTGCTTGTTGGCGTCATCGGCCATGTCATCAATGGATAGTGCTTGTGTGCCTGGAGCCACTCTTTGATTTGCCCTGGTGGCTCAAATGTAGATAGCACCGTGGGTTGCTACAGAATGAAGCCATGATGACTGCTGCCAGGATACTGTGCATTAACCTGCATACTTCACTGACTTTGGTCACACAAAATCTGAACACTGATGGAGTTGAATCCCTATCATTAGGGGTACAGTTGACAGGTACTGCTCATAATGATGTGCACCCTGTACGAGAGGGAAGCCTGGCATCCTACTAAAACAATGTGCTTGTTCCACCTGCTTGTCTTTGGCAGGAGAGAATGAAATATTAGCTCTCATTGAAAAGAGAGTCTCCATAATTTCCCTTAAACAACAGCAGGTAACAAGCTGTGAGTTGTTGCAAATGCCTCCAACTCCAAAGTACAATGAGCTTGATGCACAATATTCATCACCATGGTCTCCCTCTGAGCCACTGGAAGCACAGTTCTTACTGTGCTCTGAGATTCCAGCTGTGGCTGTTGTAAGTGGGAGATTTCAGCCAGGATGTCCCCAGTTAGGGAAGTGATAGATTTCATTGAGGATGTCTTCAGATAGGAGAATTGCTCCCTCAATACCGAGGTGGAGAGAACCCTTCTCTCCTCCTCCTCCGTCTTCCAATGCCTTATCCTGTTTTGTGTGACCTTTTGTTCATTCTCCATATTGTGCTGTATTCCAAGGAGAATGACTATCAATGCACTCGTGTCTGGTGTCTGGGAACAAGTGGTTTGTGCCTTGATGTCAACAGGAAGTCCTTTGCTGCCTACTGCAATACTGCTTGTCGAAGTTAGCAATGTGAGCAGACTTTTAAAAAAATTTTAGAGTACCCAATTCATTTTTTTCAATTAAGGGGCAAATTAGCATGGCCAATCCATCGAGCCTGCACATCTTGTGGGGGCGAAACCCACGCAAACACAGGGAGAATGTGCAAACTCCACACGGACAGTGACCCAGAGCCGGGATCGAACCTGGGACCTCGATGCTGTGAGGCAGCAGGGCTAACCCACTGTACCACCGTGCTGCTCTTACTTGAGCAGACTGATGGAAAACAGCTAATGCTTGTAGAATTGCTGCAGTAAGTAAAGTTGCCATAGTCCCAGATGACCATAGACTGCTTTTCCCTTTGAGGAAGAGAGCTAACTGGTGGTGATTTAACCTGAGAATCACCACATCTCAGATGAGGTGCAAGGTTGAGAAGGTGGGGCCTTCATAATCGCAGCCAGTGCAGGAATTGAACCCACGCTGTTGACCTCTCTGCATCACAAACCAGCTATCCAGCAAACTGAGCTAAGCAATTGCTACAACAGCTGGAGGAAATCAACCTGCAAGTTGCCAATGATTCCTTTAAATAGCTTTGTTAGAGGGTGCCTTGTTGCTGCTGAACAATGATGTGTTATGTACTCTGGGATAACACAGGCTGCAACTGGATGCAGCTTTAACCAAAAGATACTCCAGACCTTGAAGTTAGTTCAATCTGATTTATTGAACCAGTAGCACAGTTAGCACAGTTCTCTATAAGTTTGACTCTCTGCTAACCTAAGTGTGGTTACTCTGTCTGACTGAACCAGACCAGCTCTTAGCCACGTGCTGGAGGTGTGATAATATACATACACCCTGATTCACTCTGTAGATGTTCATCAGTGGAAAAAGGCGGAGTGTGAATGCCTCGTGCCTTTTATAGTGAGATACCACCCCTGAGTGTCCTGCCTGCTCATTGGTCATATCCTGTTCTCTGTGTTCATTAGCTGCCTGTCTGTACATCATTATCTGCATGTCTGCATATCATGACAAACAAGTTTTCAGCTGTGCGAGGTTAAGCAAGAGCATTAGATAGTGTACAGTTCAAAAACGGGCCAACTCATGTCAAATAAAAATTGTGTAGTGCCCAAAAATCTGACCCCATGACAAACCCACTTTCTCACGCTGCATTCTCACCTATGCTAATCTCTCAGAATGAGGTGAATATGCATGCTTCACCGAGATATTTACTTAATAACTGCACAAAGCTGAACTTGTGTTCTGAATTCAAGAGGGAGCAGAAAAACAATTCTGCCTGTCTGAAGTCATATTTTTGCCTCAGCTTGACAAGGCCACACAAGCACTAATCAGCCGTGTCTCGGGTTTATTTCAATCACTGCTCGGAGACCTGACTGTCTTTAATTGACACCAAAACAGCTATTACACTTGAAATTTCCATTCCACATGCTCGCATTAAAAAAGCATTTCATCACAATGTTGCCACACCTACAATAACGTGGTAGAAGATTTATCCTGACATGTAATGTATCTATAAACCCATTTAGAAGGAGCAAATTGATAGTGCACAATGGAAACATTTCCTCATGAGTTCTGAACATTACAAATATGTTTATAATGTATATTAATCAACCCACACTTGTAGAGAAAATATATTTCACAGAAAATGCCTTTGGGTTATATTGTTCGGTCAACTGTCTAACTAAACATTCATTTACATGAGCACAAGTTAACATTGATATATGGATCAATTTTCAGGTTGTCACTGTGAACCCGTCTTTTTAAAACTTGGAAAAATCGTTACTAATTCCAATGTGTCATTCAGAAGTGTCAGTGGTATTTCATGGTGGGATGGGGGCGGAGGGAGAAATTGGGCTGTGTGTTGCTTGCTTTCAGTTGTTTCGGAGCTTCCTGGTGTTCCAAAATGGGGTCCAAGATCTGCCTGCACACTTCGAACAAGAACATGCAGAGCAAGCAGATTATGTTGTTAATCAATGAACAACACTGATTTGATGCCAACAAAAATATTTTGGAATGCCACACTCCAAACTACAATCCGGTAACATTCGAGCCACGCAACCGCCAGGAAATGATCATCTCCAGAAAATCTAACCAGTGGCCCTTGACATTCAATGGCGATAGCAATCACTGAATTCCCCCACAATCAACATTCTGGGTGGTTGTGATTCACCAGAAACTGAACTGGACTACCATATAAATGTGGTGACGAGAGAGCAGGTCAGAGGCTTAGAATCTTGTGGTGAGTAACTCACCTCCTGACTCTCCAAAGTCTGTCTAACATCTATAAGTCAGGAGTGCAATGTAATACTCTCCACTTGCCTGGATGAGTGCAGCTCCAGCAACACTCAAGAAGCTCGACACCATCCAGGAGAAAGTAAACACTTGATTGGCAACTCATTCACAAACATTCATTTTAACTACCCGCAACTGCACAGTAACAGCCGTGTGTATCATCTACAAGATGCACTGCAGGTACTCACCAAGGCTCCTGAGGCAGCGCCTTCCAAACCCGCCACCACTACCATCTAGAAGGATAAGGAATTCTACTGTCCCGCTGCAGTGAATAGGAGATTTGGCTGATCATCAAATTTTCCATCCTCGCTAACATTGATAGCAATGTGGACTTGCAACAGAGAATCCTGGCCCCCCTAACACTAATCCGAGCAGTCAAAAACAGCCAGCACTCTCTGCTCCCTGTTTATTAACCAATCCTCCATCCAAATTAATATATTATGCACAACTCCATGAGCCCTTATCTTGTCTCATGACCTTTTGTTTGGCATCTTATTGAATGCCTTTTAGAGATTCAGGTATACTAAATCTACCAGTTCTCCTTTATCTACCCTATTAGTTATATCCTCAAAACCAGTTCAGAAATTTGTTAAATAGGATTTCCCTTTTGTCGAGCCATGTTGAATTTTTAAAATCTATTTTGCTGTTTGCATTATTAATGCTCCCTTAATAATTGATTCCAGCATTTTCCCAATGACTGATGTTGCACTAACTGGCCTGTAGTTCCCTGTTTTCCCTCTCCTTTCTTGAACAGCCGTGTCACATTTGTCAACATTTAATTGACGGGAGTGCTCCCAAATCGAAGGATTTTCAGAAAATTATACCTCGTAAATCCATGATGCTGGCAGCTGTCTCTTTTCGAGTGCAGGCCATCAGCTCCTGGGGTTTGTCAATTTTGGTCCCTTAAGTTTTTCTCGTACCTTTTTTCTGCTGACATTAATTGCCTTAATTTTCTCACTAATTTTAGCTCCTAGGTTACACTCTATTTCTGCTGTGAAGACAGATACAAAGGGAGGCAATCTAGGGCCTTGTCGCGCCTGACTTGGAGATGCGACGAGACCGTTAAATCTCATGAGAAGCCGCTTGTAAGATTTGTAAGATAACCTAGTTAGACTGGGACCCTCAACTTTCACACTCAAAGAGCCAAGGGCTACCAACTGACCTTCTGCTGACACCTATGCATGCCTCATATACTGAGGTTAGTATAGTCTTTTTTTCTACAGATGCACCTAACCTAATTACAATAGTACCACACACACTGAATGCCATGGTACAACAGGGCGATGAGACTGTGATACCTGCAGTTGTACATCATATTATGCAAGCACATCATGGTCATTAGGCTGGTAATCTACACTGCCTCTAGACACAGGAAGACAATCAGAAACACTACAATTCAATTGATACACACAACATGTGGAATAGATCAGATGTACTTTTCTATCCGACTCCATCTCTCTTTCTTTTCTGAAAGATTAATTTCGGACATGAGGGATATCAGAATTAATTTGGCGGCCAAGGCTATAATATTTCGACTTGTAAACTATTTTGCCAATGTCAAAGATGTGGCAGTTTAGTCATTTTTAACGTGAAATTGACTGAAATCACTTGAGCAGAGCATGCTTTCGATTGCTATCTGTGATCACAGCCGTGGTTGAATCCTACCTATTCAAATGTGTTCAAGTCTATATCGTCCCTTGTAATGAAAGAACTTAGTACATTTCAATTTGCAAGGAACTGATTGTTTTCAAATTTAAATCAGGATCAGGAAACATTTAATTTTGCTTCATTAGTATTCCTCAAATCCTTTCCCTTCAAAATGCGGAGCAACATGAAGTGACGTCAAGAGCCAGAATTTTGTAATTTCATTCAGTGTTATGATAAGGTTATAGAAAGTCTTTTCGTCACAAGTAATCATGCATATCCATTCTAGTTTGACTCTAACTGACAGATTGTTCACTTCAATTTCTATGTATTTCAATTAAAAGAGAAATGAAAAAAGCTGTAATGTTTGGATATTCTAGAGGCAGAGCATGTCCTCAGTTACATAAACAGATACCGTTAATAAAAAGATGCACTGATTTACGCAGCTGATAGGACTGCGTCATAATTTCCAGTAAATTAAGGATCAGAATTGCTAATATATTCCTTGTCTGATCTCAACATTTGGCTCATTGGTGGGCCTTTGAATGTGCAGTGACAGCATCTAGGATATCAGACATTAAGAGCTGCAAATAAATTGCAAAGTGCCGCCAGCCAATTTCAGAGCATGATCTATTGTATAAATTGTGTTTGGACTGCAGGAACACAAAAGTATCTCATGATGACTGCAATGCACAAATGTCCCTCACGATTCTTCACGCTACCTGCGTGTAGTATCTATGAAGCAAACTGAAAATATCATTAACGTTTAAATGCTGTTAATGATGAACAAAGTATAAATGATGGGATCAAGTCAAAACATGTGTATGTTCCTCTGATCAATCGCTGCAATTGTATTCATTGAATTTAATCGTAATTCAAAGTGCAAATTATTAGAACTTCATTATTTTCTAAAGACTTTGCACCATTTTGCAAAAACAACTCTTGCATATGGCTACTTTTCCATTTACGGCGAGCAGGATTCTCCATCCCACCAGCCCCGTTTGTCCGACGGCAGGATCCTCCGTTCCGGCAACTGGCCAATAGGATTTCCCATTGTGGCTATCCCACGCCGTCGGGAAACCCGCGGGCGTGGGTGCGCTGCCAGTGAAATGGAGGATCCCACCGGCGGTGAATCTCGCAGCTCACTTTTAAAAAAAAACATTTTCATGAAGATTTTGTCATTTTAAACCAAAATGCAAACAACAGTAAAAAACTAAAAAAGGAAAACAATAATCTACGCAACCATCCCCTCTCAAAACAAGCCCCCCTCATTTTCTCCCTCTCCCCACCCCCTTCTAGCAGCTAACAGTGACCAATTTCTCAAAATACAATGTAAACAGTTGCCGTCTCTGATAGAACCCTTCAGTTGACCCGCTCACAATATATTTGACATTCTCGAGGTGCTAAAACTCCATTCGGTTTCCTAGCCACTCCAAGGCACAAGGTGGTGTTGCCTGCCTCCAACTCAGCAGGACTCGCCTCCGAGCAACCAACAAGGTGAAGGCAAGGACATCTGCCCTACACCTGTCCGCAACTCTGGCACATTTGAAACCACAAATACAGCAGCTAAAGGACCAGGGATCCAACTCAATGTTCAGGACCGCTGACATGGTGTTGAAAAAACAGACCCAAATATTCACAAGCTTGGGACAGGACCAGGACATGTGCGTGTGATTAGTGGGCCCCATCGAACAACGTTCGCACCTATCCTCAACCCCCACAAAGAAGCAACTCATTCCGGCTGTAATGAGGTTCACCCTAAACACTACCATGAGCTGGATCAGGCTCAGCCTCACACATGATGATGCGGCGTTCCTCCTGTGAAGGGCCTCACTCCACGCCTCTCCCTCCAATATAGGTCCCAGCTCCTCATCCCATTTGATACCAGATCTTCCCCAAAATCCGTCCATATCTGCTGGACATACTACCCTCTTCCAACCCTGAACAGGAGAGTACCCTCTCCAGTAAGGATGAAAGTGGCACCCCCGGGAATGCCAGAAACATTTGCTTCACAAAATGTCATAGCGGGAAGTACCCAAATGTGTCCGAGCCCAAGAGCCCAAATTTCTCTTTCAATTCTTCCAGGCTGGCAAACTGCCCCTCCAGGAATAAATCACTCACACTTTCCAGTCCCTTCCCCTTCCACACACAAATGGAGCATCCAACCTTGTCGGCTCGAACAAGTGGTGAACACAAATGGGGGCCAGCCTTGACATTGACCCTAGCTTGAAATGTTGACGGAGTTCCTCTGTGGGGTGGCACGGTGGCATTGTGGTTAGCACTGCTGCCTCACAGCACAAGGGATCCACGTTCAATTCCAGCCTTGCTTGCCTGTGTGGAGTTTGCATTTCCCCCCCGTGTCTGCGTGGGTTTCCTCCGGGTGCTCCGGTTTCCTCCCACAGTCCAAAAATTTTCAGGTTAGGTGGGTTGGCCATTCTAAATTGCCCCTAAATGTCCAAGGGTTAGGTAGGGTTACGGGACTAGGGTGCATAATTGGGCTTAAGTTGAGTGCGCTTTCAGAAGGTTCAGTGCAGACTCCATGGGCTGAATGGCCTCCTTCTGCACTGTCAGGGTTCTACATCTTTAAAATGAAGACAACAACTGTATTTGACGAGTACCTTGCTGGAGCAAATGGTATTCCTCAGTGTCCTCGTCCAAAATGACAACCGAAAACAAAGACACAATCCCCCGGCTTATCCTCCCTATCCAGGTGCCCAAACCCCAGAGCCCTTACTATGCTCCTCTCCCCCCCCCCCCCCCACCCAACTGCCATATAAATCACTTATTTTACAATCCCTAACAGCGCCAGCCTCCCTCCCATCACCCAAAGAGAATCCCCACCGGCATTCAGAAAAACAGAGACTTAGCGCACTATTCTACAATATCTTCAACAAATCTATCCCCACTTTCACATAAAAAGTCCCCATCTGCCCTCCTCAGAACAGTCCCAGACCTTTCTTTTTGATGAAGACCTCTGTCAGGGTCCCAGGTTCGATTCCCGGCTGGGTCACTGTCTGTGCGGAGTCTGCACGTCCTCCCCGTGTGTGCGTGGGTTTCCTCCGGGTGCTCCGGTTTCCTCCCACAGTCCAAAGATGTGTGGGTTAGGTGGATTGGTCATGCTAAATTGCCCGTAGTGTCCTAAAATGTAAGGTTAAGGGGGGGGTTGTTGGGTTACGGGTATAGGGTAGATATGTGGGTTTGAGTAGGGTGATCATTGCTCGGCACAACATCGAGGGCCGAAGGGCCTGTTCTGTGCTGTACTGTTCTATGTTCTATGTTCTATGTCTGTTCTGCCCTGTCAAAGTAATGGTCGAGTCCATCATGACTCTCAATCTTGCCGCACACACCAACCGAATAAAACTCCTTTGATGTAGAACACCGCCTCCACCTTATTGAAGGCCACACGCTTCTTTGCCAGCTCAGTCTCGATGTCTTGGTGGATCCACACTGTGTCCATCCAGTCAATATTGCGGTTAATCGCCTTGACCTGTTTTCCAAGTCCACAACCTTTTCCTTCAGGCCCTTGTTGCTCTCTGCCACGAGCAGTATATCTGCTTCCAGTGAGGAGAGCTGCCCATCATGCCACGACAAGGCCTCCTCCATAATCTTCAATGTTTCCCCTTGCTCCCTCTCAGTTTTAGAAGTCTTTCCCAGCTGCTCTTGGATAGGACCCAATGCCTCATCAACGGTGGCTTTGAAAGACTCTTTCAACTCTCTTCCTTCCCAATCAAACCGTCTGGCTATCTGCTTCCCCATCTAGTTGCTGGGGTATCACCATAGCCAGCGACTCTAATGTGAATGGTGAGGCCACCTCCGCCATCTTCCTTCATTCAGATTCCCTCGCTGGACTACCAGCCTGGGATTTCAAGTGGACTTTTTCGAAGAGACTTTCAACATAACTCCATTGACAACCATTACCGAATTCGGCCAGCTGGGTTCAAACACAATTACCCCCAAAAAACGGGCAAAAGTAATCGGAAAACAAGGACCCTTTCTTGCGACTTGCTCTCACATGACATCACTGGAGGTTCACCATATTCTCATCTTTCAAATTATTCCGAAGCAGTACTGTCAAAAAAATAACTGCTATTCTATTGGTTAACCCCAGATTGATCGTATAGACTTTATTTTCTACCTTGTTAGATCCTTTCAAATATCTGATCAAATATAAATAAATACAGAGTTTAGAAAGTGCTGTTTCCATCTCTACGAATTTAAATATATATCTGGTGTGTCTTAATGCAAATATATCCCTGAGTGCACTCTATTTAGACGAACAAACCTTTCTTTGTGCTTTGCTCATTTTTTTCCAACATTCACAGTACAGAAGGCCATTGTTGGGACATCGAAAATTAGGAAGAAGAACATGCCTTAGAACGTGAATGAAACACAGGGAAAAACACTAACTAACCTGTCAAAATGCCACTTTTCACAGTATAAACTCTGCTGAATGTAAAATGTTCAATCTTCGTCTGATACCCTCATTCGGAACTGAAGCCAAGAAGTTCAACTTTATCTCTGGTGCAAAAATCAGAAGGGCTCAACCATTCATATCGGTCTATCTCGCCTATCAGAAGAATGAAACTAAGACTTTAATTTTCATTGGGGTGGAAAGGGTCTCCGGCTCAGCCAAAATGATGCCAGGGTCCCAATTCTGGGGGCTCCTTCCCCGAATCCAACACTCATCAGTATCACCAGGGTGGTAATGGGGATGGGTTGTAGTTTGTACATCCAAGGATCAGAGAGGAATCAGCTCATTGAAAGTGAAACCGCCTACAAACGGATCCCATTTTTGTTAGTGGGATGCCTAAGATCTGATTCATGGGTTTTAGATCTTTGAGGAAAAGGTCTTAAGCTGCCAGAGTTATTTGGAGAGTTAGGGTACGTTTTTGGATAGGTTTATGTAATGGGCTTTTCTGGAGAAGTCGGGTGCCATTTGTGATTGGGAAGAGTAGAACTGAATGTATGTAAAAGAGTGATACAAACCGGACTGGTTGCATCCGGGCAGAGCTGGGATCAATGACCTGGTGAGGGCTTTCGCTAGTTCTGCTGGGGAGTAGTTAAAACTAGTGCGGCAGGGGGAATAAGAATCCCAGGAGTAGGGTCAGATAGTTCAAATTCAAATCAGGAAAGTGGAGGTAGAACCTTAGCTAGTGAGGTAGGAGATGTCATGACAGACTAGAAATTACAGGAGAAGCAACGTTTAAAAAGTGTCCAGCAGGGGAAAATGGTGCAATTGAAAGTTTATACTTCAATGCAAGGAGTGTTACAAACAAGGTAGGCGAGTTAAGGGCACAGGTAGACACATGGACACATGATGCAGTTGCTATAATGGAAATCTGACTAAAGGAGGGACACAATTGGCAGCTCAAGATCCCTGAATACAGACTTTTCAGGCAAGTTAGAGTGGGAGATAAAAAAGGAGGAGTAGAACTGAGGGTTAAAGAATGAATTCCAATTGTGAGAAGGGATGATATACCACAAATGGGTTCAAAAATGAGGTTATATGGGTTGAACTTAGAAATAGAAAAGGGACAATGACACTACTGGAAGTATACTACAGACCCCCAAACAGTGAAAGGGAGATGGAAGATCAAATATGTAGGGAAATTTCTGCCTATAAGAACAAGAGGGAAATAATAGGAGGAGTCTTTAACTATTCCAATATAAACTGGGATTCAAACAATATAAGGGGAACTGAGGAAGAAAAATTCATGCAGTGTGTCCAGGAAAACATTTTTAAACAATTAGTGACAAACCCAACGAGAAGAGATGCAATTCGAGACCTAGTCTTGGGGAACGAAGAAGGACAAGTAGGTGAAGTGAATGTTGGCGACGATATCGGGGCTAGTGATCACAGCTAAGTTAGATTCAGCATTACCATGGAAAAGGACAGAGATAAAGCAGGAGTTTTTTTTTTAAAATTTAGAGTACCCAATTATTTTTTCCAATTAAGGGGCAATTTAGCGTGGCCAATCCACCTACTCTGCACATTTTTTGGGTTGTGGGGGCGAAACCCACGCAGACACGGGGAGAATGTGCAAACTCCACACAGACAGTGACCCAGAGCCGGGATCGAACCTGGGACCTCAACGCCGTGAGGCGGTTGTGCTAACCACTAGGCCACCGTACTGCCCAGATAAAGCAGGAGTAAAAGATTTGAACTGGGGGAGGGTAAACCTGCAGGAATGAGAAAGGACTTGGCTGAGGTGGACTGGCTGGCATTGCTAGAGGGTAATCTGTGGAAAACCAGTGGAGAGCACTAAAAGGAGAGATCCTAAATATATGATCCCTCCAAATATAAGTACTGCCAAATCTATACCCCCTTGTTTGTCTGGAAGAATTCAGGGAAAGATCAAACAGAAAAAGAAAGTGTATGATAGGCACAAATAATTAAGCACTGCAGATAGCTTAGACAAATATAGGAAGTGTAGGGATGAAGTTATAAAGGATATAAGGAAATTAAAGAGAGGGCATGAGAAAAGTTTAGCAAGTAAAGTTAAAGAAAACCCAAAGAGGTTTTACCAATATATTAATGCTAAACGGTCAGAGGTGAAGAATGGATTCTATACCTGAACCCATTCCGCTTTGGCAATTGGTATGTCCCCTCCAGCTCCTCCCTGCAATAAAAAAATCCCTAAAATATTCTATCACCACCCGTATAACCTTGCACCCAACCCCGCCGGGGCAAACCTGATTGCCACAAATTGGCGCCCACAGGGACATGCCTTCCGTTCTAAATTGCTGTCAGCACTGGTTCCATACCCTCAATACTGATACCACCACTGGGTTCTGGAGTATATGGCCGGCAAGAACAGAAGGGGCGCCCGCATTAGTGCCCTCAAACTGGTTCCTTTACACGAGGCCACCTCCATTGCCCCCACACCGGCCGCTTCTCCATCGCCCATTTCCAAACCATTGCAATCTGCACTGTCCAATAACAGTTTTGCAAGTTTGACAACATGGTAGCACAGTTGTTAGCACGGTTGCTTTACAGCTTCATGGCCCCAGGTTCAATTCCCGGCTTGGATCACTCTGTGCGGAGGCTGCACGTTCTCCCCGTGTGTGTTCCGGTTTCCTCCCACAGTCCAAAGACGTGCAGGTTAGGTGGATTGGCCATGATAAATTGTCCATAGTGTCCAACAAAAAAGATTAGGTGGGGTGACTGGGTTGCGGGGATAGGGTGGGCTTAAGTAGGGCGCTCTTTCCAAGGGCTGGTGCAGACTCGATGGGCTGAATGCCTCCTTCTGCACTGTAAATTCTATGAACACTAAACCGCTACCTCGCCTCCGCTGATCCCTCTCCAAGAACACCCTCCTAGCCCGCAGAGCCTTACCCACCCACAGAACCTCAAAATCAGAAATATTCCTCTGTGCTTCTGACTGAAAAGCAAAACCTCGGCCCTTTGTTCCCTCCATCAGAACATCTAACTATCCCTTGGCAAGTAATGCAAAAGACTTGGACTAATAATTCAGAAACACTCATTCAAACTCCCATCATGGCAGTTTGAAAATTTTAATTCAGTTTTGAAAGAATGCGCATATAAAACCTGGCATTCGCAAAGGCGACCATGAAGATGTCGGATTGTCATAAAAACCCAATTGGTTCACCAACATCCTTCATGGAAATAAGATTACCATTGTTACTTGGTTTGTTTCATATGTGACTCCAGTCCCACACCAATCATTAAATTTAGCAGTTCTCCAAAATGAGCTAGTTCCAGCCAGGGATGGGTGATATTTGACAGACTGGCCAGTGACAGCTATGTTGGTGGTGTATGACATTTCAGTCAGTGAGTCCGGGTTCCTGTGGCAAAATGGACTTTTACCTGCATGTTATAGTCCGAACCTATGGATAGTGATAATAGGAGTGCTGAAATTCTTTCCACCATACAGCTGACCAGAAATCTCTCCACCTGACATCAGTGCATGTTGGTAGGATTTGCAGATTGATACTCATCCCGTATCAGCCTCCCCGGACAGGCGCTGGAATGTGGTGACTAGGGGCTTTTCACAGTAACTTCATTGAAGCCTACTCGTGATAATAAGCGATTTTCATTTCATTTCATTTCATTTCATGCGGCTTGCCACATTATATATGTACCTTTCCTTAGCCATCAAGTCCTGGGGTGGGACTTGAACCTACAGTTTCTGGCGCACTATGCCACCAGCCTTCCACTAGTGGCATCTATACCAATAATAATATTAAAGTGACTCCAATGTTTTTATCTGCACTGTGTACAAAAGAGAACTCGAAGTATTCACCGTTCTTGATAGGGAAGTGTTTTCTGATAACCAGAACTTGCCTTTTCTTGTTTTTATATACATCAAGCCATAGCCGTACTATAACTTGAAATAGTACTCCACAGCATTACTTTCTCATCTACATGATAATACATTTCTCCCGACAGACCTCTCTCAATCTCCTCCTTGCATGGTTGAAGAGTCTGGAGTCTCCCTAGCTGTTTGCAAAATGCTGTCCTGTGACAGCACAAATCAGCATGTTGCTCATCTGTCCACCACATGTTGCTCATCTGTTTCAATCACCACAACTGAACATCGCACTCAAAGGCCCATTCAGCATCCGTCCATCAGTCAATAGATGAATGTTGAATGATTTTATGAGGTACACATGTGGTCAGTTCATGTGGGGAAAGCAACACAACTAAATTGGTTAGCGATAATTATTTCTTCCGATTTCCACGCTTCTCACAGTTTTACATGGTCCATCCCCGACTCTTCCCTTCTCTGTCGTGACTTTTCCGTCTCCATTTCTGGCTGTCAACTAATATTCATTCCAAGCCCACTGACTCCTGCAGCTACCTTGATTACCTATTCCATTCTCCCAGTTCCCCCATCGCCAACAAATCCGTTCTGATGATGCAACATTCCACAGCAATGCTTCTAAGGTATCTTTTTATTTCCTCAAACCCCTGCCATGGTTGACAGGACCCTCGACCGTGTC
The DNA here is from genome assembly GCF_902713615.1 of Scyliorhinus canicula. NCBI lineage: Eukaryota > Metazoa > Chordata > Chondrichthyes > Carcharhiniformes > Scyliorhinidae > Scyliorhinus > Scyliorhinus canicula. Next base: position 163,130,612 of record NC_052155.1, on the reverse strand, counting down.
AACACTTTTCCTGCACTCCACTCACACCCCTTTTCCCCCCGCCCCCTCCCCAACCACAATATGGTTCCTCTTGTTCTCACTTTCCAACCTCTGCATTCAAAGGATCATTTTTCACCATTTCCGCAATCACACCATGATGCCACCACCAAATACATTGGGCATTTCAGACATGTACTCCCGTCAGCGTTGAAGTGCACCAGTTTTAAGATCCTCTTGCGGTCGTAAAGTGGGATGCAATTCAGTGTTCCGCGCCATGAAAAATTATGCATGTCGCGGAATACAAGGGATTCCCAGTTAATCCCGCTATTGGGCCACCAACGTGAGCAGGCGGCCCGATAGTGAGGTCCCACAGCTCCACCACCACCCCCCCCCCCATGCCCCACACCACAATTGAGACCGGACCCTCACCCACCGCAATTTGGTCCTGAAGCCCCCCCCACCAAAAATCGGCCTGACCCGCACCTTCCCCCATTGCACAGCAGCCCCACACTCCCAGAATTCCTGGGTGAAACCCCAATGTTTGTAAACATTGACCACATGAAAGAGAGGTAAGTGCAGTAAAATCACACGCTTGAGTGATTGGAATGCACTTAGTGCTTGGAACACACTCACATTTCTTTGATGTGGTCAATGTTTACAAACATTGGGATTTGACCACTTAGGCCACTGAAGCTTGAAGGGAGATGAATGGATCAAAGCTGCAGATGATTTTTCCAAGCTCTCAATCACAGACCACTGCTGGAAAGCTATGAATGCCTTGCAGATTATGGATCAGTGGGAACCAGATGAGGGTGCAGCTGCTCTCCTTAGAGGAAAGGCCACTTGGAGCTACAAGTCAAGTATTACAGCTGTAATGCTTCCTACCGCAACTGACTGGACTGCTCCCTAGCTTCCAGACAGGGGTTCCTTTTCTGGAGTGGGAGGGGAAGTGAGGGTTCTGTGTGGGTTGGGTCTTGGTGTTGGGGGGGTTTGTGGAGGGGGTTCCTTAAGGCAAGAGGTATCTTGGGGTTGGTCCCCGATGAGAGTAGTCCCTGGGGAGGTACTCCATTAAAGGGGGACCCTGGGGCCACTCTACTAAAGGGGTTCCTGAGGCGGGTCCCCCTATTACAGTGGTACTTGTAGTAGGAGGGGCATGGGGGGCGTCTGCGAGAGTAGCAATAGGATTCAGTGCATTGATGAGGGGTGAGCCTCAGATAGTCTCTACTGGCGTGGCCCTGGATTGGTGCACCTCGCGGTGGGCAAAGGTTATCGATACCCACGTAATTCCCAGTTGTGGGGACTGGAAAATTATGGGAGGCTGGACCAATAGGCGGTGGGTACATTAAATAGATGCAAACGGGGCATTTATTTACATCCCCTTGCCGGTCTACATCGTGGACCTCGTTCATGGAGTCAGTGGGGGGGGGGGGGGGGGGGAGGGGGGGCGCGGAGCAGAGTGCCGATCCCGATTTTCCCCCGTCACATGATTCTTCGTCCTTCGTCCTAGCAGGGAACGCATTCCGGCCTTCCCGGGACGGAGAATCCCGCCAACTTCTTCTTCTTTTTCAGCATTCCAAAGGGCCCATTCCCTCCGCAATATCATGATCCATTCCTCAGTCACCCCCAACACCCTGGCCCCCTTCCCACGACAGCTTACCATCTAACCGTAGCCGAAGTGATACCTATATCGCCTTTCTCCCCAAGGTTGTCCAAGGTCCAAAATACTTCTTTCAGGTGAAACAATCATTCATGTGTAAATTTTGAATCTCGTATGCCATATTTTCTGCTCACAACATGGTCTCATGTACAATAGGCAGACCAAATGCAGATTGGGTCTGTCCTTTGTGTAACATCTCCGTTCTATTCTCCACCATGATGCCGAGCTTCCAGTGGCCTGTCAGTTTAATTCTCCACCTTGCTCTCACACTGACATCTATGTCCTTAATCTGCTGCACTATTCCAGTGAAGCTCAATGTACTCTTCAGGAAGAGCATTTCATCTTTCAGTTAGACACTTCACATCTGGACTCAACATTGAATTGAACAATTTAAGACCATAAGCTCTGTCACCCATTTAGTTTCCTTCTCTTTTCTTGCTTTGGTTTTTCTCTTGCACACCAGTTCTGCAACCACCAGGTAGGACTGTTCCCTTCCAGTCAGGGAACACTTCAGCAGTCAAGGGCATTCAGCCTCTGATCTTTGGGTAAGCGTTCTCCAAGGCGGCCTTCAGGATGCACGACAACGCAGAATCGGCGAGCAGAAATTGATAGCCAAGTCCCGCACGCATGAGTATGGCCTCAACCGGGACCTTGGATTCATGTCTCACTACATTTAACTACATTTAACACCCCACCATCTAGCGTGGGCTTGCAAAATTCTCCCAACTGTCCTGGCTTGAGGCAATTCACACCTCTTTAACCTGTGATTACCCTCTCTCCAGTCGCACCGTCTGGACCTGTAAAGACTTAATTACCTGCAAAGAATCGCATTCAAAATATCATCTTGCATCATTGGGTTTGTCTTTATCTGCTGTGTTGGTGTAACCTACCACTTCACTCATCTGATGAAGGAGCTACGCTCCAAAAGCTAGTGATTCCAATTAAACCTGTTAGACTTTAACCTGCGGCGGAATTTGTCTGATAATGGGACTTAGTGTTGACGCCATTGTAAATACTGGAGCGTTTTACGACCTCATCAACGGGCCCCATAGTGCACCAATTCTGCGGCCCACAAGGGGCCAGCATGGGCGCCGCGAGAAGCGCGGGGGAGTGGCCTGAGAACGGCGGCCGATACGCGGGCCGCATCATTGACGCGGCACCACCACTCATTAAAATAACACGACCCCCACACACAGTTTTCAGTATCTCTATTCTAATACACTTGTTTATGTAGATGTAGGTGAAGTTACTTGATTGTAAATGTACTTTATTAAAAACAAAATATATTTTATTTTATGATAAATGGTCTTTAACCTCATGGTCAAATACTAATATAATATTTGCTGATAGAAGAATTGAAAGTGTATCAAGAGTTTTATTTTTCTGACATTTAAAGCTCTACATAATAAAGGTAAAACTTAAGTAATGATGCTACTTCATGTTTTTTTAAGTATTTCTATGTAAATAAAATTGGTACATGGAACCAACAATTTTTGAAGCATTTGTTAGTCTTAATATACTACACACTGTAGACACACTACAAGCTGCCAGAATGATAAGAGTACTTATTAAGGAGAGTTCCAAACGTCTTGATTGACAACATTTGTGAATGGGTGAATACAATCACTGACAGCGGTGAATATTTGCTTCAGAGGGTACCTTGCTCTACAGTGCATGCACACTTTAGACCCTCAGATCTGCTTAGAATCTGTGTTAAAGTCATGCTGAAGATACTGTGGAGAAAACCATATAAGACAGCTGGTTTAATAATTGCTGCACGTGCTGTCTGGCTTGTAGTTCAGACTGTTGTTACTTTGCAATAGATACCAACTATTTTTAAATGAGTGTGGCTTTTTCAGAGTATTGGGTAGGAGAAGAGCAATTAATTGTTTAATCTTCATTTCCAACTACTTTAAAATAGATTCCGGTACAGTTGTGAAATGGTTCTTGGTCTTTGGGTGCTCTCTCACAAACAGACGTACACTCCAGCTGACGCTGGGAAAATGGCCACCCACCATACTGTCTCCCCCACCCCCTCACTCCCTGCAGCCACAGACATGCCCGTTTTGCCAGCCCGAGGTCCCCACGTGCTGACCCCTACCTCCTCCGGCCTCAGCGCCAGCCAGCACGACTGTACCGTTGGGGACCCGGAGAATCGCTCGTCGGGTCACCTCTCGCGATTCTCCAGGCTGTGCGCCACCACCGGTCGCGATCGCCCGGTTTTCGTGCGCGAACCAGCGTCAGAACGGCGTCGCAGGCCGTTCCGGCGTAAACGCCTATTCTCCGAGCTGGCGTGGGCTCAGGTGAATCCTACCCCGGGGGCGCAATTCTCTGCTCCCCACGCCAGGTTGGAGAATCGCAGGAGGGCCGGGCGAATCACGACACGCCGCCCTGGCACCCCCCTCGATTCTCCCACACCCGCAAAAATGGCGTGTCGCGTTTTTCGACAGGCCGCTCGGAGAATCGCCGGTCACCGTTTTTCACGGCGACCGGCGATTCTCCGGCCCGGATGGTCCGAGCAGCCTAACGAACCCGGCCGGTTCACGCCGGCGCCAACCACACCTGGTCGCTGCCATCATGAACAGCGCGTGACAGGTAGGTGTGGGGCCTGTGGGGGGCGGAGGGAGGATCGAGCACCACGGGCTTGCTCATGAGGTGACTGGCCCACGATTGGTGACCACCGATCGTCGGGCCGGCGTCTCTAAGAGACGCACTATTTTCCCTCCGCCGCCCCACAAGATCAAGCCGCCATGTCTTGCGGGGGGAGCGGAGGGGAAGACGGCAACCGGGCATGCGCGGGTTGGAGCCGGCCAAACTGCGCATGCGCGGCTCACGTCACTTCAGGGCCGCCGGCCGCGTCATTCCCGGCAAGCGTCAAGGCCGGACATTCGGGGTTCACGAACCGCCGCTCCTAGCCCCCTAGGGGGGGGGGGGGGGGGGGGGGGGGGGCGGAGAATAGGGTGCGAGGAACGGCCTCCGACGCCGGAGTGAAACACTCTGGGTTTCACTCCGGCATCGGCACTCAATCTCCTGTTGGGAGAATCGCGCCCCTGGTGTTGAAATACTACTTTCTGTTCACACCTGCTCCAGGCACAGGTTTTTTAAAATTCCTTTTCTTGCAGAATCACCATTTTCTTTGACCCTGGAGGACTAGGTTTTCTGCCATTCAATCTTTCCTGTCTTCCACCCTTCTTTTGGTCCTTGTCCCACCCACCCCTTGCTCATAACCTATAACATATCTAATGTTTATCAGTTATAATGAAAGGTCACATGCCTGAAAAGTTATCTTTGTTTCTCGCTCGACACTGTTTCTGGCTAACATGTTTTTTTTTTGCCAGAATTTTCTGTATTTATTTCAAAATTGGTTAAAGTGCCCTAAGATTTTCCAGAGCATCTTTCTCAAACTCAGGTCAGGTTAATGTACATTTCAACAGAGGGAATGACACCAATTCAGGCCTCTTGGGGATCTTTCATCATGAGTTACTGCAGTAGACTTCGGTCAGTGAGTAAAGGTTAAGTAAAAAAAATGTACTTTGGGAAATGTGGAGCCAGGAGAAGCAGGAATTTTCCTTCACATTTAAAATCTCTCCATCTCATGCATCTACTTTGTCATGGCTCCACCAAGTCCGCGATTTGGTCAATGTTCCTTCGCTTTATTACAAATATTTTTGTTTAATACTTCCATAGGAAGTGAGTGATGCTGGTAAGGCCAGAATTTGCTGCCCACCCCTAACTGTCCCTGCAGGCAGTGGTGAATCACTTTCTTGAACACATGAGGTAGGTATGCCGTGCTGTTGTGAAGGGAGTTCTAGTATTTTGATGCTGCAACAGTGAAGGAATGGTGATGCAGTTACAAGTCAGGATAGTATGTGGCTTGGAGTTGCAGGTTGCTGTCCTTGTCTTTGTAGGTGTTAAATGTCAAAGGTTTAGAAGACGTTGTCAAAGGCTATTTGATGAGTTGCCACAACACGTGTCATAATATACATACAAGTATATGATGGTGCACAGACAGACAGTGATTGACACACAGGATGACCAATGAACACACACGAACACAGCAGCCAATCACCAGACAGGACACGGCCACTATAAAGCCAGAGGGCACTAGTTTTCCCACTCTCTTGGGATGCAGCCTCTGAGACAGCCAGAGCCCGTAAGCAACAACACGAACATCCACCATGTGGTAGTAAGATAGTCTGGTCAGGTTAGCCTCAGGTCTCCAGTCAACTCAACATAGTGTCAACCCACAATCTAAGTATGTTTAACCGTTGGTAGTTCAATAAAATAGAGTTGCATTTCTCCAAGTGTTGGAAGCCTGTCTCACTGCTATGGTAAACGCAGTCCTCGCAGACCCAGCATACCCAACACATCAGTACGTATTGTGTAGACGACATATTGATGCTACTGTGCATCTGTCATACAGGCACAAGGACGAGGTGAAATTAAATATTCGTGTAAATTTGATCCCTCCCACCGTGGGAATTGTCAAGGGCAGGATGGACAATTTCACAGACCATTGGAAGGTCTATTAATCTCAGGCGAGAATCTCTGGTCCCAGCATCAGTGGGCCTGGAAAGTCCCCCCCCCCCATTATTATTGTTCTCTTCTGCCCATGACAGCAGTCATTTAATCTATAATTTAATTTGCTTCCCTTGTCAAAAGGTAAATTTCTTAGAGTTCAGGCTCCGTTCAATTTTGCGCAGATATCGGACAAGACTAAAGTTTCTTTGTTTATTTGTGCATATGCAAGATGGCCAAGTTGCTGTACAAACACAGGGGCCAGAATTCTCACTCTCAGCGACTAAGTGCTGACACCGGGACTGAATCGTGTGATTTCTACAGTCCGAAAGCAGAGCTGGTCCTGGAGCAATTCAGGACATCTTGATGGGCTAGCACAGGCGCTGCATGGGGCTAGAGCAATCCAGCGCACGCTGACGTGTGATTCACAGGGGGTCGGGATTGGCACTTGAGAGCCTGATAAGCTGGAGTTGCATATAGGCACTCTACTCCCCACACACCCTCATCCCAGCCAAGAAGATGGCACTGGTTGCGCTCGAGCATGCCCATCCCATTGATGGGTACTGAAGGGGGTGGCCTGGGGAGGCACCCATATGGCCCATGGTGCTAAGTTCAGAGTGGGCAGTCAGCGGCATGCACATCCGCATGGCTGCTTTGCAGGCTGCGGCAATGGTGGTCCGTGCCCGTCCACCCCAGACCCATGGTCCACCACATGGCCGGCCCTGCTACTCCCCCCAGCCCTGGCAGAATTTCCCCGGCCAGCTGCACAACGTTCAGTACACGACAGTGGTGTTGGACACTTTTCGTACCCTCCCTCTCTTCCTCAGCAGCCACTGCGCCTGCTTTCCAATTTTAAATACCACAAGTGAACCTTGCCATCGGTAATTCCTCCCGGCTGAAGCGGAGCATCATGAGGGACTCAGAAATTGCCAGGACGGGCCTGTAAATGACATGCCAATGGTGTTTCCTGTCCAATTTGCATGCCCACGCTGGCGTGCGGGCATGGAACGCATTCAGGCTGCTGTCAAGGCACCAGAGCATGACAGCCTGTTGGGTGCCTCACTCTGGCCTCCATTTTTGGCTGACACGCGATTCTCCCTCAATCGCGCTTCACGATTCCGGCGTTGCTGGATGCAGAATCTCACCCCAGGTATTTTATATGGCATTTTGTTACAACCGTTTACACAACCAATCATTGACTGTATCAACAATGAACTAATCACTGGAATACCCACAGTGCCCTTGTGATTGCACCCACCTCTCCATGATTTGAGTTCAATGACTCCAGATGCTACGTTTCTTAATTCACTCTCCTGTTCCTCCCTTTGGCAGTTGGACACACTGTCGATGGTGTCGGCAGTCATTCCAATCTATGGTTCATGTCCATGGCTTCCTGTGGGATGTCAGCCCTGTCCCAGGCCGCGGAGGCCGCGGATAGCCCCAGGCCTTGCAGGCTCAGACCCATGCCCGACACCGTTGCCACCATTGTCTCCACCGCGGACGCCACCTGTGCGGTGTTGGCCTGTGTGGCACTCATGATCAGCACCATTTCCTGCTCCTGGATGTGGATGCACTCCTGCACTTGTGTCTGCTGGTGCTGGAAGCCGGCCGTCACCTTCTCACACTCCTGGGTCCCTGACTGCATCGGGTCTATAGGTGGACGGGAGACCCGGAACCCGTCCGGGCAGCAGGTTTTTGCCGGGGCTGGGCTGCCCTCCCACCGTCCGGCACCTCGGCTGCTCCTACCTCCACCTGCTGTACCGGAGCGGCTGTGTGGTGCGCACTAGTTCGTGTCCCAGAAGCCTCACCACTAACATGGCCAACCGAGGTGAGAGTATCTGCGGTGGCGGGGGGGGGGGGAGATAGCTGTGAGTGTCACCGCGGTGGCACTCACGGCCGCGCGTACCTCCCTCCACAGACGCCGGGCCACATTGGCTGGCACCCTCCGGCCGGGCCCTGGGTACAGACGCCCCCTCCTCTCCTCAAGGGCGTCCAGCAGCGTCTCCAGGTTGTGGTGTGTAAACCTGGGCGATGCTTTGCTTGGCGCCATGGTCCCCTGTCGGCAACCTGTGCGCACGCGCCACCTGTTGTGCCACGCAGCGCCGCGTCATTTACGTGGCGCCGGGTCTCCAACGCCGTTCCGAGGCACGCCTCCACGCTTCCTGCCACGCCCCTGCTAGCCCCCTTGTAGGCCGGAGAATGCCGTCACGGAACGGGTGCCGGCAGCGAGGTAAAACGCGCCCGTTTCTCCTCTGGCGCCCGCACTCTGTCACCGGAGCGGAGAATCGTGGCCACCATTTCATTTATTTTCCCCAAGCTTACAACACTTCATCGTTTCACAGAATCTATGCCACACATTCCTCAAATTAAGAAGATTGTAGTTGATCGGCTGAGCGTGAACTTGCAACTGACAGGGAGTCAGGGGCAGGTGGCGTCCCCAAGGTTTGGTGGCATGTGAACAGGCATGGGTATCCCTTGTCAGCAAGTATCTATCCTTACAGGAATGCAGGAGAGGTGAAGAGCTTTGCTACCTGACAGTGCAAGAGAATGCAGACATTGGGGCTGGGTTTCTGGATAACAAACATACATCTGTAGGATTGGGGCCCTACCCAAAGCCATCCAAACCCAATTTTACAGCCCACTCCGCTTCCATTGCTATCTATTTCTCAGATGTAAAATACCAACCAATATCTGTTTGCAATTGTAATAAAATTAATAATGAAACTAACTTTTGATTACTTTCTGCACCTTTTCCACTTGACTCTTGGTTATTTAAATGCATTCAAGGATTTAAATGAGGGAGAATGAAATTAACACCTGGCTCTTGAACAGTTGACTACTTGTGTATTTGAAAGAATTGGGAGGAGAATGCAATTTTGTTGGTTAAATATGGTGAAAATTGTGCTGTCATAGAATCCCTACAGTGCAGAAGGAGGCCATTCGGCTCATTGAGTCAAACCCTCAGGACTGAACCTCCAAAATATCACCTTACCCATATCCACTCCTCCTCCTCCCCTTAACCTGACCTGTGCATCCATGGACACGAAGGGGCAATTTAGCATGGCCAATCCGCCTAAGTTGCACATGTGTAATTCGAGAAAACTGACCCACAACGGTCAATTTCTAATGAGCGTCTGAGCTGCCACTTCCTAATCCCAATTAACATTCAACAAAGAGCGCTCTTAAATACTTTTATCAGAGTGCTCCTCTGCCGTGTTTTACTTTGTTCTGGTTCCCTGATCACTCCTCGGCTAATTGTTGTATCTGTTAACGTACCAGTAAACAGCATGCAGCATGACAACACAACAAATAGATGTGTCTTTGGGATTATACTCCTAAATGGGCGGCACGGTAGCACAGTGGGTAATACTGTTGCTTCGCAGCGCCAGGGTCCTGGGTTTGTTTCCCGGTTTGGGTCACTGTCTGTGCGGAGTCTGCACGTTCTCCCTGTGTCTGCGTGGGTTTCCTTTGGGTGCTCGGGTTTCCTCTCACAAGTCCCAAAAAACTTGCTTGTTAGGTGAATTGGATATTCTGAATTGTCTCTCAGTGTACCCGAACAGGTGCCAGAATGTGGCGCCTAGGGGATTTTCACAGTAACTTAATTGCAGTGTTAATGTAAGCCTACTTGTAACACAAATAAAGATTGAAATGAAGGACTTTCTGCTCCCAGTAATTCAAAAGAAATACCAATAGTCAGGCTATGTCACATTTGCACACCGGTCAAAAACCACTGATCCCATTTTTTGCCCAACACAAGATTCTCCATCGCATCGGAAACTCCTACGCTGGTGGCGGGTGGCGGACAATCCCGACAACCCCCACCCGTCACCCCCACACACAATGTTGGAATCGAGGAAATGATTGATTTTGTCGAGGGTAATGTCAAAAGTTATTTGCAGACTTTAATCAGTCATTCAAAGCTGGAAGCTGAGTTGGTAATGAAAACTGTGTTTGAGCACGTTTCTGTCTGTGCGTTACAGTGTTTGTGTGATTATTCTTCTCTGAGTTTTGTCTACTGTCTGTCATTTAAATTGAATGAGTTAACCCGCGACAGTCTTGTTCTGGAATTTATTTTACAGTTGCTTGTTCAATGTACGTAGATGGTTTTTGAATGAGGTCAAGTGAGGAGAAGGAAAGGCTGTGATAAAATTATCGTGAAGATTTTAAAGCAATTACTTCAATCTGGCAGGAGATTGGTGGTTCTGGGGCAATAAAACGTGATGCTTCATTTTGCTTCAACTTCAAAGGCTACCTGTGGCTGCAAAAGAGCGTTACACTTACATTGTTTATAATTTCTTGTGAATTTACCTTTTTCTTTGAGTATTAATTACAGTTTTTGAAGAAAGAAGAATGAAGACCACTATCTCAATCCATTCCATTTGTTTGATTTGACTGTTTTATTTTAATTTCAGTTTTAGATAGTTAAGATTGAATGAAAACAAAGTTGAATGCCGTGGAGATGATGACGGGAATCATTAGGTTGTTGTGATTCACTTTTCCCATCGGCATCGCAGCCCCACCCACAAGTTTCCTGGCAGCGTGCCATTGGTTACAATGGGAAATATCCATTGACAAGCGGCAGGAAGATAGAATCCCACCACCAGTGAATGGGGAGCAGCCGAGACACACGTAGCTGAGGGGCCAGAGAATCCAGCCCGATGTGTTATACACGGGCTGGATTCTCCGATTTTCAGGCTATGAACGAAGGAAGTGTCTAGTTTTTCGATGAAAAAGTCGGCGGCGCACCCCCACCGATGCTCCGCCAGGTGGGGTGGGGCTAACGCCACGTAAAAGTCCCTGCATTCCCTACATAAACGGCCGGTGAATTGCCAGGTCCGTGGCCGTGCATGCGAATAGTGACAACCTGCTGCAGTCGCGCCGTACAACATGGCGGTGGCCGCGTGCAGACCCGGACTGCCAGATAGTGCCCCCCTGTAATTCCCCGCCACCTCCGGGCCATCCACCCACGAGTCCCGCCAGCCCCGCCGAAGCACCCCCCCCCCCCCCCCACAACCAGCGGAACGGCTCCGCTCCCAATGGTCCATCAGGAACTCAACACATCGGGGGAGCGGAGCATCGGCGGTGGGCCTTCAAGTGACGTCCTGAGGCCGTCCCAACGAAGTGCAGCGTACTCACCGATGATGCTGTTTTGGAGGGGGCGGAGCATCCAAAAACAGGCGGTGCCCCTATTCCAGTGTAAAAAGGAATTCTCCGCCTGATCACCGATTACGATATCGGGCAACAGAGAATTCCACCCAGGAGCTCCGATGAGTGAATGGGTGTGTGTCTGATGAAGAATTTGTGTGGATTTTTCTTTGCCATATGTATCTAGGTTTAATGGTCTTTTTTCCTAAATTGTGATTTTGCAGTAATAGCTGCAATCCTGAGTTAAAAATCAAATGAGAGCTGTGATTCATGGTGTCATTTGAAACAAGGGGCGAGATCTTCCAGCTATTCACTCCGGTGGGATCGTCTGGTCCGGCTGATGGTGCACCCTCCGCTGTGGGCTTTGTGGTGACTTTGGGTGGATTAAATGGGAAATCCCATTGACAGCGGCAGGACCAGAATATCCCACAGCCAATGGCAGACCACTTTCCACCGTCAAGAAACACGCTATGGGGGGCGAGAGAATCTCACTGAAGGAAATGTTGGAAATTCCTTAATCTTGGGTATGGTTACTGGTCATAAGTGCTGCTCAAGATATATATATATATATATATATAGACTAATAATGGTCAACATTTTGAAGTTATTTTGAATACAATTCTCAGGAAGCAAATGGGAAATTTTAAAATCAAAGTACATTAATTGGAGTCTGGCAATAAATAGTTTGACCTTGGAATAATCCGCCGGATTAATCTTAGTTCAAATTGTCAGCAAAGAAAAGATCTAAAGCTTGGAAATTGAAGAACAATTTATAATTCTCTTTCAGGAGAGACCGTGGCCCCTAACTTCCTGCTTGTGGCAAGAAGCCACGGGCTGACGCTTCTGAAACAGAAATGTGCGCACTTACCTGTGCTCCAATGTTACGAGGAACCTTGCCTTCTCTTCAGCGTCCCAGTCTGGGTATGCTCCAACGCTGCGCCGGAGGAGTCCGCCCCGCACCCTCATGATGCGGCCATTTTGGGAACGCCCATTGAGGGCAGGTATATCAACAACAGATTTAGATAGAAAACAACAGGCAACTATTTTAACAAGTGTTGTAAAGGTACTTAGACTTTTTTTAACAGTTTTTTTTAGCTCTTTATTTTAAACAGGCATTCCTATTGTTGTTGATTCTTATAAATTAATTTTTAATTTTACTTTTTCATGAATAAAGGTGATTATTTATAAGTGAACATAGGTTTAGTTATTTGTTTTCAAACTGCAATTTATTATTATATAATTTTACGTATTGCATTCTTAATATGTTTGTGTGTTTTAATTTAGATTATGGTCATAAGATTTTAAACACGCCCTCAGCCTTTTGCTGTTACTGTCCTTGTAACAGCTGATGTTTTTTCGATCAGTGTTTATAGAATCACTGCAGTGCAGAAGAAATCCATTCCGCCCATAATGTCTGCACTGACACTCCGAAAGATCGCCCAACCCAGGCCCACGCCCCTGCCCTATTCCCGTAACCTTTAACCTTTGGACATGAAGTGGCAATTTAGCAAGACCAATCCACCTAACCTATATATCTTTGGACTGCAGCGGGAAACCGAAGCACCCGTAGGAAACGGGGGCGACGCGATGGCACAGTGACTTGCACTGCTGCATTGCCAGGGACCCAGGTTCAATTCAAGCCTTGGGTGATTGTCTGTGTCGACTTTGTACATTCTCCCCATGTCTGTGTGGGTTTCCTCCTGGTGCTCTGGTTTCCTCCCGGTCCAAAGATATGCAGGTTAGGTGGATCGGCCATGCTAAATTGGCCCTTAGTGTCCAGGGATGTACAGGTTAGATTTTGGGGAAAGGGCAAGGGTGTGGACCCAGGTAGGGTGCACTTTCAGAGGGTGGATGCTCGACTTGATGGGCTGAATGGCCTCCTTCTGCGCTGTAGGAATTCTATGGGCGCGATTCTCCCGAGTTACGAAAAATCGGGAAGCTGGCGTCAAAAACGGGCGCGTTTGACGCCAGCCTCCGCCCCCCCCCCCCCCCCGACCGGGAACCGATTCATCTCCCCGGTCGGGGCTAGCATTGCGCGGCCGTGAACTCCGGCATCGCGGGCTTAACGGATTTTGTTAATCCCGCCAGCCAAAGTTAGCGACGGCTGACGCATCAGATGACGTCAGCCACGCATGCGCAGATTGGACAACTCCAACCCGTGTATGCGCGGATGACGTCATCACGCATATGCGTGAAAACCGCGCATGCACGGGCCGATATGCCCCTCAGCTGCCCCGCGAATGGATCCAGCGGGGCGGCGGAGGGAGAAAGAGTGCGCGGGGTAAGTACCCGCTGCCCGCGATCGGTGCCCACCGATCGCGGGCCCATGGCACCCATGGAATCAGTGCCATGGTTCCCGAGAACGGGACTTTACGGCCGTTTTTACGAACGGTCAGAGCAGGTGTGTTTTACGCTTGTAAAAACGGCCGTAAAGGCCTTGGAAATCGGCCCATTGGCCAGGAGTGAATCGCTGCTCGCCATAAAAAAACGGCAAATAGTGGGAGGGCGTCGGACCAGCGTGTCCGTAAAAATTTACGCCGCCCGCTATTCTCCGATTTTTCGTAAGTCGGGAGAATCGCACCCTATGTTTCTATTCCATGGTTCCAGGAAACCCGGGCGGGATTCTCTGACCCTCCGTGCCGGAATCACGCCCAGCGCAGGGGCGGAGAATAGCCGTTCACGCTGGCGAGACTGCCTTACCGTGATTCTCCGCGGACCCTCCAGTCAGGCACGCGCGGCCAGCCCCCGCGGCAATTTTCGGCGCTCGACAGGCCGTGTGCCCACTGAGTTCCACCGAGTCCCGTCTGCGTGGTTCACATATGGTCACACATAGCGGAACTTCGGCATTCTGCCTGCGGGGGCCGTCCTGGTGGCGGGGGGGGGGGGGGGGGAGGCGGGGGGATCCGATCCAGGTGGGGCCTCCACGGTGGTCAGGCCCGCAATTGGGGGATACCGATCGGCTGGTGCGCTCATTCCAGGGTGGGGGGGCCTATGTTCCTCTACTCCGGCCCCACTGTAAGGCTCCGCCATTTTGTGCAGGGGACGGTACGAAGACGGCCGCCACATGCATGCGTGGACCCGTGTCCGGACATCGCACGCACTGCGGCCGTGCGGGAGCAACTGCAGTGTCCCGCCGGCAGCTGGAGCTGTGGAACGCACGTCGGGGCCCTGCTAGCCCCCTTGAAAATGGAGAATCACCCTGGACTTTCTGGGAAAAAGTCTGGAGTGATTCGCGCCCGTTTTCTGGCAGGCGTGGAGATTTTGTCCCCAGAATGGAGAATCCTGGCCCCCATTTCCAGGAAACTTGTTTCTACGAAAGCCATGAAGACACAGGAAGAACGTGCAAAGACTGCACAGTCACCCAAGGTCCGAATTGAACACAGGTCCCTGGTGTTGTGAGGCAACATTGCTAACCAGTGTGCCACCGTGTTAACCGTGTTATGTTTCTGCCTGATTTACTTCAATTATATTATTCATTTATAATTATCTCAATTAAATGTTGTGTTTTGATGTTTCAGTGAGACATTTGTCGAAGCTTGTAAAGTAGAATGTGAAGCATTTACAAAGAAAAGTTATTTTTAAAATACAAAATTTTGAAACCAGTTATCATTTTACTTGACGTTTATCTTTATCAGCCGAACAATGACATACAACTGCTTCAATTGTTACAAATTTCTTGCAACAAAATATATTTTCTCACTTAAACATTAATGGTCCTGTCTATTTGTAAAAGGGAAGAAGGAAAGAGGGGAAGGGAGGGAATAGGAGAGGGAGGGAAGGGGAGGGAGGGAAGAGGAGGGAGGGAGGGAAGGAGGGAAGGGAAGGGTTTTGATAATTTTTAATTGACAAGCTCAACGTCTGAAAGCAGCAGCTGCTGAAGCACAGTGTCCTGGCACACATCTCCTCTGACATCATTTTGGGATGTCCTTTGGCAGTGCACTCTTAGGGGTGGGTGATTTGTTAATTGCAATACCTGTCAGACAGATAGTTCACATTAGCTTACAGGAGGCTTGCACATTTCAACTAGGGCATTAAACTTTGTTCAAGCATTTGAAGTAATCTCTGAGGCTTCTAAGGATCAACATTATGTCAGGGAGATTCATAAGCAACACAGCTTAAAATGCATTGCACAATCTAAATACACTTTAGCTCTGATCAGCTTGGAGGACAGGCGTGCTGACATTGGTGTCCTTGAAGGAGTTAATAGCACCACTTTTGAGGCCATGATCATCTGAGACCAACTCTACAGGGCTGTCCAGATGCTTAGGATGTCAGAGTCCCGATTGCCAAAGCAAATCTTCTTCACCTAGCGCAAGTACAGATCCCGAACAAGGTGCAGAGCGCCAGCCGGCGCTGAAGGGCCTCCTCCGGCCGGCGTGAGTTGGCACATGCACGGGAGCGCCAGCGTGTGCTGGCATCATCCCAGCGCATGCGCAGGGGGATTCTTCTAGACGCCGGCCATGGCGGACAGTTACAACGGCCGGCACGAAGGGAAAGAGTGCCCCCACTGCACAGGCCCGCCCGTGGATTGGTGGACCCCGATCACGGGCCAGTCCATCGTGGGGGGTTCCCCGGGGCCAGATCTCCCCCGCAGTGGCCCGCCCCACCAGTTCACGGAGAATCCCACCCCAGATGCAGTGAATTTAATTGGCTGAGGATTAGCATCGGTGATGTTTGGGACCTTAGGAGGAGGCCAAGATGGATCATCCACATGACACTTCTGGCTGAAGATGGTTGACCAGAGCACTGCCTCTCAGCGAGTGACAAGTGGCCAAACATGCCAGTTACATCGTAGTGACACAAGAAATTCTACTTCGCGGGATCGTAATACTAATCATGTTATGAACTGGATTTCTGTCTGATTTTGAATGATTTGCCAAACTAATGTATAGACTGACCAGACTGCTATGCAGCATGCTGACATCATACTTATGCGCTATTGATTCGCCAATATCGCTTCGCATTCTCTGTTTTGTTAATTGCTGTTCTGCAATAATTAAACTTGCACAGTATTGAGCCAGATCTTTTCCAGCCGCTTTCATAGTCAGTTTGGCACCAGCTATTAAATAAGTGCAACACCAACGTTTTTCCAGTGTGTAAAGATTATCTGTGCTGCAGTTTATTTGGGGTAACTTTTTCCATCTGAAAATGTTTCCCTGCGTAATACCTTCGTCGCCTCATCAGATTTGACGAAGTTCGCATCATCTGTGAATCTGATCAACATGCATTACACTGATGAATCCAGACTCTCAATGTAGATTAGAAGTAGCAGAGGCACCAGAATCAACTTCTGCCCCACTTCACTTTAGCACATCTCAGCCCCTTCTAATTCAAACAACTCCCTTAATCATCTTCAAGTTTTATCTGGAACACCTATTGCTGAAAGCAAGTGCAGCAAACATCCATGTTGAATGTACTTTAGTCTTACTAAAATACCGAGACCAAAACATCAGAAAGCTTTCCATTGTCCCCTTGGGCTTTATCTCCTTAAAAGGTTCAAGAAGATTGGTGTGGTCGTCCTTGCCTTTCTGAAATCAGGTTGGTTTTTTTCTCACCTTATTTTTCCCTCAATTATCTATTCCAACCTCTAAGATTGAAAGGTTTGTAGTTTGTTTCATCACCCTTTTGATAACAGATTCCAATCTATTGGCATGCCTCTGAAACATATTGCCCCTTAACTTTCTGGATCCCCAGAATTGGATTTGTGGAGAGTGCCCCAAAGATGCGCTGGAGAATCCATTGCGGAAGTTCTCAGGTAAGGGTTTACACATTAATTGTCCAGAAGGGCTGACTTAGCCTGGACAATTGCGCTGTGCTGGGAACAATCGGACAAAGAGATTTAAATTTCTAACTTTGGATGATTTCACCAGGGCTATGCTGATAACTATTCAGGAACAGAAGATATAAGACCTCTTCTAACTTTTGCACAGCTACTTTAACTACTCGCTAACACCTCCAACCTCCCTGGGGACTCCAACAATTCACCCCCGGCCCTCCCGCCTTTTACCCTCCACTGCATTCCCCACCCCGAACACCCCCAATGTGATTTTGTGATTTCTCCTATACACCACCCCCTCTACCCCTCTCCCAAATGAAGCCAGGACTCTAATTCCCACACCCCCAATCGTCTGGACCACATTCTGACCGTAACCACCACCCACACCCCTGACCTGCCTCCCGCCCCCTTAGACCCAGTTCCACTCTGACTTGGCCAGATGCCATGACATCATAACTTCCAACTCTGGCCCTGACTTAGCATCCCTGACCTTAAGCAACCCCCCGCTCCGACCTCCGAATTGGTCCATTCCAGGAACCCCATCCTCTCACCCCCTTGCCCACCCAATGTTAGACTCTCCCCATCACCCCAACCTCTGACCTTCCACCCCCAACCTCCAACATCTGCATGTACCCATCCTGAATTCTGACCACCCCATCCCCATACACGGGGCGGAATTCTCCGACCCCGCCGTGTCCCGAATTCTACGCCCCCCCGAGATTCGGCAGGGGTGTGAATGGCGCCGCGCCGGTCGGCGGGCCCCCCTGCGCCGGTCGGCGGGCCCCACGTGGCGATTCTCCGGCCCGTAATGGGCCGAAGACCTGCCGCTGACAGGCCTCTGCTGCCGGCGTAGTTTAAACCACCTACCTGACCTGCGGGATTGGTGGCGTGCAGGCTCCGGGATCCTTGGGGGGGGGGTGAGGTGATCTGACCCCAGAGGATGCCCCCACGGTGGCCTGGCCCACGATCGGGGCCCACCAATCGGCGGTCGGGCCTGTGCCGTGTGGACACTCTTTGTCTTCCGCCTCCGCCATGGCCTTCACCCTGGAAGAGACCCCCTCCCCTGCGCATGCGCTGGTATGACGTCAGCCAGCGAAGTCCTTTTGGCCCCGGCTGGTGTGGCGCCAAAGGCCGTTCACGCCAGCTGGCGGAATGGGAACCACTCCGGCGCGGGCCTAGCCCCTCAACGTGAGTGCTTGGCCCCTAAAGGAGAATTCCGCACCTTTGGGGCGGCCCAACGCTGGAGTGGTTCACGCCACTCCAACACGCTGGGACCCCCTGCCCCGCCAGGTAGGGGAGAATCCTGGCCATGATGTCTGAACCCCAGTCCAAACCTCTGACCCCTCCATGATAACTCCTGCCACCCCCACCCCAACCTCTGACCCTCAAACTCTGACAAATCCACCATCCACAACCCTCAACTTCCAATCCCCCACCTCTGCCCCCACCTCCGATCTCTGAGCCCCACCTTCCAACCTCCAATTCACTATGCTCAACCTCCAACCCTCCAATCCCCCACCCACCTAACCTCTGATCCATCCGTCTCCGCTCTCCAACCACCAGACCCTGATCCTCGTCACACTCGATCTCTGACACCTGATCGTTGACCCTCCCCAACACCATCCCCAACTTCCTCTCCTCCTGACCACCCAGATGCTATACATGCATGGTGTTGGCTAAAGCTGTAATTAAAATGTTGCAGAAGAGTGAAGTAATCATTAATTCCAGCCACTTACTTAGTTACAGATAAAGGGTGAATGGAACGTTGTTCTATTTTGGATGATTCCCTGAAGTGTAGCTAACAAAGGTTTGCATTTAGGCTTAGATAGGCAGACCATGAAACTTTGTGGGATACATATGATGTAATTTATGGGACGAGCCAGGCTTGTTTGTAGTTTTGCAGTCTTCAATCATATTTTAAGTTAAGCAGCAGTTTTCCTTAGGATTTGAGTCTGACAACACAGACATGTACTGGATCTGCTCTTGAAAGGATCTCTCTCTAAATGTATCTGCACAGATAAGCATGTAATCTGTTTTGTTAACTTTATTTCTAAGTGGCATTTGATTGCGGTTGCATAATTGGACAGGTGTAAGTTAAAGTTTTTCCTTTTATTTAAGAACTGTTTGACTGATAATTGTAAACCATTTATTTGATGATAATGTGGTTAATTCTGTGTTTAAATTAAAGTTTGTTTTAACATAAAGAAACCTATTGGTCAGAGTAATCTCCCCTGGGGTGAAGTGTCCTTTCCTTACAAATTGACAAGTTGTTTGGGGTTTTCGTCTGGTATACTATCAAATGCTGGGGTCTGGTCTGGCATTATTCCATCAGTTTCTGAGATTTAGTCTTTTTTTTAATCTCCTTGACCTTTTCTGAGATGTTGACCGATGTGGGTTCAATATATATTTGATTGACTGTACATAATAACTGTCATGCTATTTGTGTGTTCACTAATGTGCACGAACAAAAATTATCTCATGAAAATAGAATAGAATAGAATAGAACAGTACAGCACAGAACAGGCCCTTCAGCCCTCGATGTTGTGCTGAGCATTGTCCGAAACCAAGATCAAGCTATCCCACTCCCTGTCATTCTGGTGTGCTCCATGTGCCTATCCAATAATCGCTTGAAAGTTCCAAAAGTGTCCGACTCCACTATCACAGCAGGCAGTCCATTCCACACCCTAACCACTCTCTGAGTAAAGAACCTATCTCGGACATCCCTCCTATATCTCCCACCCTGAATCTTATAGTTATGCCCATTTGTAACAGCTACATCCACCCGAGGAAATAGTCTCTGAACGTCCACTCTATCTATCCCCTCATCATCTTATAAACCTCTATTAAGTCGCCTCTCATCCTCCTCCACTCCAAAGAGAAAAGCCCTAGCTCGCTCAACCTTTCCTCATAAGACATATCCTGCAAACCAGGCAGCATCCTGGTAAATCTCCTTTGCACCCTATCCAAAGCTTCCACATCCTTCCTATAATGAGGTGACCAGAACTGCACGCAATACTCCAAATGTGGTCTCACCAGGGTCATGTATAGTTGCAGCATAACCCCGTAGCTCTTAAACTCAAGCCCCCTGTTAATAAACGCTAACACACTATAAGCCTTCTACACGGCTCTATCCACTTGAGTGGCAAGCTTCAGAGATCTGTGGACATGAACCTCAAGATCTCTCTGTTCCTCCACATTCCTCAGAACCCTGCCGTTGACCTTGTAATCCGCATTCACATTTTTTCTACCAAAATGAATCACCTCGCACTTATCAGGGTTAAACTCCATCTGCCATTTTTCGGCCCAGCTCTGCATCCTATCAATGTCTCTTTGCAGCCAACAACAGCCCTCCACCTCATCCACTACTCCAACAATCTTGGTGTCATCAGCAAATTTACTGACCCACCCTTCAGCCCCCTCCTCCAAGTCATTGATAAAAATCACAAATAGCAGAGGACCCAGCACTGATCCCTGTGGTACACCGCTGGTAACTGGTCTCCAGTCTGAAAAATTTCCATCCACCACCACTCTCTGTCTTCTATGTGATAGCCAGTTACTTATCCAATTGGCCAAATTTCCCTCTATCCTACACTTCCTTACTTTCTTCATGAGCCGACCATGGAGAACCTTATCAAACGCCTTACTTACATCCATGTACACAGCATCAAGTGATCTACCTTCATCTACACACTTAGTTACCTCCTCAAAGAATTCAATCAAATTTGTGAGGCAAGACTTACCCTTCACGAATCCGTGTTGACTATCCTGGATTAAGCTGCATCTTTCCAAATGGTCATAAATCCTATCCTTCAGGACCTTTTCCATTAACTTACCGACCACCGAAGTAAGACTAACTGGCCCATAATTACCAGGGTCATTCTTATTCCCTTTCTTGAACAGAGGAACAACATTCGCCACTCTCCAGTCCTCTGGCACTATCCCCGTGGACAGTGAGGACCCAAAGATCAAAGCCAAAGGCTCTGCAATCTCATCCCTTGCCTCCCAAAGAATCCTAGGATACATCCCATCTGGCCCAGGGGACTTGTCGACCCTAAGGTTTTTCAAAATTGCTAATACATCCTTCCTCAGAACATCTACCTCCTCCAGCCTACCCACCTGTATCACACTCTCATCCTCAAAAACATGGCCCCTCTCCTTGGTGAACACTGAAGAAAAGTATTCATTCAACGCCTCTCCTATTTCTTCTGACTCCATGCACAAGTTCCCACTACTGTCCTTGACCGGCCCTACCCTCACCCTGGTCATTCTTTTATTTCTCACATAAGAGTAAAAAGCCTTGGGGTTTTCCTTGATCCGACCCACCAAAGACTTCTCATGCACCCTCCTAGCTCTCCTAAGCCCTTTTTTTTTTTTAGCTCATTCCTTGCTACCTTGTAATCCTCAAGTGATCCAACTGAATATTGTTTTCTCATCCTTACATACTCTTCCTTTTTTCTCTTGGCAAGACATTCACCTCTTTTGTGAACCATGGTTCCCTCACACGGCCATTTGCCCCCTACCTGACAGGGACACGCCTATCAAGGACACGCAGTATTTGTTCCTTGAACAAGCTCCACTTTTCATTTGTGCCTTTCCCTGACAGTTTCTGTTCCCATCTTATGCCCCCTAATTCTTGCCTTATCGCATCATAATTACCCATCCCCCAATTATAAACCTTGCCCTGCCGTATGGCCCTATCCCTCTCCATTGCAATAGTGAAAGACACCGAATTGCGGTCACTGTCTCCAAAGTGCTCTCCCACAAACAAATCTAACACTTGGCCCGGTTCATTACCCAGTACCAAATCCAATGTGGCCCCCCTTCTTGTCCACGCTCCAAGTTCACCTACGTTATTCTGGATGCTCCTTGCATTGAAGTAGACACACTTCACCCACCTTTCTGTTATTCCGGTACACTCCTGCGACCTTGATACCCTCCTCAGTATCTCACTACTCTCAACACTGGCTTCTGGACTACAGCTCATTTTCCCAGGCCCCCTGACAAATAATTCTTACATTTGGCTCTCACACACTGATCTCAAGTTTCTCCCATTACCCCTCAAAATGTTTTATTGTTAAAACATATTTACAGATTCCTGCATCCGCACCAGTCTTATTCTTGGCCTTTCTCCTTACAAACTTTATTCACACAATTCTCGTTTTCTATTGTCTTGCTCAGTCATTTAAAAACAACATTTGCACTAAATGGTTCTTTAAGGTTAATCACCCCATTGATTTACTTTGATAATGTAGACAGAAAAGCCTAAACTTACAATGTAACTGATTAATTTTCAGCTGCATATTCTGACTATGGTCATGTCTGTTATGCAATGAGATTCTACTTAAAGCATGATCTATATGAATTTGGATGGCCACTATTGAATTTGCCAGCTTGATCTTTGTGGGGATACAGGATTGAGAGTTAGAAAATAGTAAAGGTTGATTCACCTGTGAAGCAAGCACTCGACAGAAAATCAGTATAAAGTGTTTTGTGTGCAGCATCACTCCAGGCAATAAAATGGCCAAGAGCTTATAATGATACGGAGTCAGGAAACATTCCATTCGCATCAATATAAATGCTTATCAAGGTTCTAAAAGAATGGACCGCATTAAGGAAATCTTGAAACGTTTTCTCATTACATAGAATGATAGAATTTACAGTGCAGAAGGAGGCCATTCGGCCCATAAGTGAGAAGCCTTGTAACAATGTACCTGTGTAGCGCCGGTGAAACATGTGGAACATATGGCAGTCTTGTCACAGTTAAAAAGGTCATCTTGAAAAAATTAATTGGGCCTCTGCCTATGAAGGATCCATTACCTTTGACAACTCATGGAGCTGACCATGCAGGCAGTCAGCAATCCTGCATCATCCTTTGAACACATGTACAAAGGGGTATAAGAAGGGTGTACCTTTCCTTCGTTCCTCACTGTACGGCTGGACGTTAGCCAACATACCAGAAGTTATTTGTCTTTCCATGAGCATCTGATTAGTACTCCATTTGAACAGGTACTATAGCAGTGTTTTTCAAACGTTTTTCCCCGGGACTCACTTTTGTCAACTAGCCAACCTTCGGGAATCCCGCCGGCCGACCTTTTGGGACCCACCCCACGTTCGCTTACCCAGTCTATCCTGAGTCAAGGCAGTGTTTGGGATACTAAAGTGTTCTTGACTCAGGCAGGGGAGGGAAAGAAAGTCATCTGGTTTTCCTGTTCATAATCACTATCCAGTAGCCCCTGGTGCATTGAATTTATGTCAGCATTGAGTGAGGGCCCGATATTAAGCTAATCGACCTCCAGATATAAATACCTGAATTTAAAACAGACAATACTGGAAATCAGGCAGCAGCTGATGGCTCAGCTGGAAGGCCATCGACCAGAAATGTTCAGCCACTTATTTTTTATCACTGAACATTCCGCTCGGCTGGCTGTGTATTTATGGGATTCTATGTTTACATTACGAAACACATATTCCGTGATAATATTTTGCCATTTTTATTATTGCTCACAGAAACGCAGTTCAAAGCTAAACTGATGGGTAGGAGAAAGTAAAAGCTGTATCCTGTTTCCGAGATCCTCGGCGGGATTCTCTGTTCCTCAGGCTAAGTGTTGAAGCTGGAGCAGAATTCCTGAACGTCCATGACAGCAAAACTGGCGCCGCACCTGGACCGATTCAGCGACTATTGAGGGGTAGCTTCGGCGCAACATGGAATACAATCAATTCCAATGAGAAACGGTGAGGAATTTGCCAGATTCGCGATTGGCACTCGGGAGGCTGACAAGCTGCAGCCACATATTCACACTTCACTCCCCACGCACACCATCCCAGCGAACAAGATGGCACTGGTTGCACTGGAGTGTGCCCAACCCGCTGATGGGTTAGCTGTGGCTAGGGCACTTGGGGTGTGGCCTGGGGGAACCCATGTGGCCCTAAGTTCACAGTGGGCAGTCAGCGGCATGTGCAGCTGCATGGCAGCCTTGCAGGCTGCAGGAATGGTGCTCCATGCCCATCCACCCCGACCCCACAGTCTACCTCCTGGCCCACCCCACTACTCCCCCTGGCCCTGGCAGAAGCCCCCTGGCCAGCGGCATAACTGCCAGCAAAAAGGGCAGCATGGTGGCGCAGTGGTTAACATTGCTGCCTCACAGCGCCGAGGTCCCAGGTTCGATCCCGACTATGGGTCATGTCCGTGTGGAGTTTGTACATTCTCCACGTGTTTGCGTGGGTTTCGCCCCCACAAGCCAAAGATGTGCAAGGTAGGTGGATTGGCCACAGTTCCTTAATTGAAAACATCAATTGGATACTGATGTGTTAGGCAGGTTGGTTCGACGTCGATTGCAAGTGGATGCAAGGAAGCTAGAAACAAACATCTGACACCGGACATTGTTTTATTTAACTATGAGCTGCTGTACAGGTTCAGCTGTGGGTTGACACTCTGCTAATCCTGCTGATGATCTCTTACTGGCTCGACCAGACTTACTAGCTACCACATGGTAATAGTGCCCACTAACTTGTGCACTCTGACTGTCTCAGTATCTGGGTCCCGAAAAGAACGTGAGTCATAATGTCCTGTGGGCTTTATAGTGGTGGTGTCCTGTATGGTGATTGGTTGTCCTGTTTTGTGTATTCATTGGTCATCCTCTGTGGCAATCACTGCCTGTCTGCATCTCATTATATACTGGATATTATGGCATCTCCCCTTTTATTTAAAAAATAAGTTATGGAACGTGAAGGTATATACATGCCTGACTATATACAAGTGGTGAGTTAACGGACATATGTACATGGGAAGGTGCCTATCGTGCAGATCAGAGCAAACTTCACAAAGTTTACAAAAGTAAAGTCTATAAATTCAGTTTTTGAGGCGGGCGATGAATTCTGGTTGATCGCCGCAGAGGTGGAGCAGGAGACGCCGGCATTTGGACAGGCGGGATTGCTGGCATTGCGGCGGTGTTGTGGACATGGTATAGACTCGCTGGACCAGATTCAGGAGCTTGCAGGGATGAGCACCGAGCAGGGGCACCCTGTCAGGCCGAACGATCTCGAATCGTAAAGTTGCCTTGATTTCCTTGTGAGATACCCCTAACCGACACAATCCACTGGCAGCTATGGCATTGCCATTGTAGTAAAGGGGTTGGCATGCTGGTGGAAGAATGCTTGGTTGGTCACGGATGCTGTTGAGATCTGACTGCGATATGAGGTTCGCAGACGTGCCGGTGTCCAGTTTAAATCGGATGCGAGCCTGGTTGACTGTGAGGATAACACACCACTCGTTGTCGGGATCCACACTGAGGATCGAAAGGCGGGTTGCAGGTGCAGTGGAGACCATCTCGCGTGTGGTTATGATGCCCACCCGATATAGAGACTCGAGGCAGTCAGCATCGGGGTCCGTTGGGCTGTTGTGATCAGCATCCTGCATGTCTTGTTGTACTGAGAGGATACTTCTGAGCCATGTCTGGGATCGCTGGCTGATAATCGGCGGAGCGGACCTGCAGCTGGCGGCATAATGGCCAGGCTTCCCACACTGTAGGCGTCGCCGTCCTTTGGCTCGACGATGGCGCTTTAAATGGGCGGAGCCACAATTTGGACACGTCATAACGCTGACATCAGCGCGTTCCGTGCGCCAAAGCACATGTACAGTACGGTCGGCCGACGTACGCACCTGCGCATTAGGGTTTTCGGCCTCGTCGTCCACCTGGTCGTGGCGCGCATGTGTAAGGACCTGGGAAAAATGTGCGAATCGGCCACTCTCCTCGATACTCAGGTGTTGCATTTTTGCAATGGCCTACACCCGTTCTGCCTCATGGGAGGCCAGTTTTGCAGTTTCTGCCGCCCTGATGTGGGAGTAACGATTCTTGGCATGCTCATGGACTACGCGCGTCTCAATAGCGACGGAGAGAGTTAGCTGTTTGATTTTGAGGAGCTTCTGTCGCAGGGAATCGGAGTGGACCCCGAAAACAATCTGATCCCGGATCATGGAATCAGCCGTCGAGCCATAATTACATGACTGCGCCAGGATGCGGAGATGGATCAGGAAGGACTGAAATGATTCATCCTTACCCTCAAGCCTCTGTTGAAAGATGTACCGGTCAAAGCTCTCATTCACTTCAATGTCGCAATGGCTGTCGAATTTTAGCAGAACTGTTTTGAATTTCGCATTGTCTTCGCCATCGGCAAACGTAAGCGAGTTGTAGATATGGATGTCGTGATCCCCCGCGGTCGAGAGAAATAGCGCAATCTTCCTTGCATCCGATGCTGCCTCGAGGTCGGAGGCCTTGATATACAGGAGGATTTTGCGTGAAGATTTTCCAAATGGAGGCGAGGTTGCCGGAGATGCAGAACTGCGGAGGAGGCTGGATGTTTTCCATTTCGCTGGATGGCCACTTGCTGGTCATTGCAGATTTACTCGAGGTAGGTTCTGCAGGATTATTAGCACTCTGGTACCATGATGTGTTAGGCAGGTTGGTTCGACGTCGACTGCAACTGGATGCAGGGAAGCTAGAAACAAACGTCTGACACCGGAGATGATCCAACACTGTTTTATTTAACTGTGAGCTGCTATATGTCTTCAGCCGTGGGTTGACACTCTACTAATCCTACTGATAACCTCTTACTGGTTCGACCAGACTTATTAGCTACCACATGGCAATAGTGCCCACTAACTTGTGCCCTCTGACTGTCTCAGTATCTGGGTCCCGAAAAGAGCGGGAGTCATAACGCCCTGTGGGCTTTATAGTGGTGGTGTCCTGTCTGCTGATTGGTTGTTCTGTGTTTTGTGCTCATTGGTCAGCCTGTGTGTCATTCACTGCATGTCTGCATCTCATTATATACATGAGTGGATATTATGACAGATATTTTTTTTTTAAATGACTGCCAGCAAGCTATGGCGACGTTGAGCACTTTCTGTACCCCCTCTCTCTCCCACAGCAGCCGCGGCACCCATTTCACGATTTTTAAAAGCACAACTGAACCTCACCATCGGGAATTCGCCTTGGTGGAGGCGAAGAATCGCGCAGGCCCCTGAGAATACCGTGTCAGGCCCGTTAATGATATGCCAATGGCGATTGCTGCATGTGCAGAGTGTAATGTATTGACACCGCTGTCGAGGCACTGGAGAATTGCAATTTGGCATGAAACTGGTGCCAGCCACAATTTTGGCGACAAATCAAATTCTCTGCCCAATCACGCTTCCTGATTCAGACGTTAGCCAACGGAGAATGTCCCCGTTTCTCAGCGACGTGGGGTTGGATTCTCCATACCCCGACACCAGAATCGCGGCTGACGCTGGGGCGGAGAATCCATTTCCCCACATGGAATTGGGACCGGCGCTTGTTCCCCGATTCTGCGGGCCCTGAAAAGCAACGTACTCGGAGAGTACACCGCGCCACCTTGCACTACCTGGAGCCATTATTGGAGGCCCGCTCCACCATTCACCACCCCTGGCCTGCCGAAGTCCTGATGGCGTGGACCACTCATGGTCTGGCTGGTCGGGTGGCGGGCATGGGGGGCCTTATATATGTTTGTGCGGGCGGTCAGGGTCGGGTGGTGGCCGATTGGGGTTTTTTTAAGGGCCCAACTCCGTGGTCGAAGTCCGCCATGAAGCACAGGGTGGCCTCGCATGAGCGGCCTCCGACCCGGAAGTGCGGGGCCCGTATCTGCAGCAAAAGTTATTAGATATACGCCGGGTCCTTGCTAGCTCCCTGCAGGATTGGGAACGTGTGGCCCTTTCATGCCAGCATTTCTAGCGTGAAAGTCTAGTTTTTTCGCCGGCGTGGGGACATAGTCCCAAAAACAGAGAATCCAGTCCATGGAGTCTTCCATATTCCAAATGCTGAAACCGCTGAAATTAGCATCAACTGGATGAGTTGTGCGATTTAATACATGCGCGTTTACAGACATGTGATATCAGCGAAAATGGGCCAGCATTTAATTAAAATACAGGGAAGGGACTGACCGTTTTTGTGTCGGTGGTGTGGAGGGGTTTAAAAGAAATATGAGCAGAATCACAAAACAATCTGAATCCCATTTGCAGATCTTTCTGAACACACCCAATGCTCAGTTATATTGGCAATTAGAACTGGATTTTGGATAGGCCCATATAAATTTGCCTCCGGGCCACTGTGCACCTCAATCGTTTACTGAGAGTAGGTAACTCCATTCCTTTGTCAATGGGCAGATAAATGGGTTAGCTATGATGCTTATGATCTTGCCAATCCTACTCTTCAATACAGAAGTTGCCTCCCGCACTTTAGCAATTTGATGGGTTAATCAAATGCCACTGTAAGCAGCCGCCACTCATCAGCGGCCGGCTTCATCACATTTCCAGGCAGAAATGCTGAGCACAAATTAGGAAGGGTTTTAAGATATGAAGCACAGTTCTGTTCTGACCCACAGTAACGCACACACTGTTCACTTCCCCCAAGTTGCATTCACTCTATCGTGGTCTTCCTGACAAATGATGATAAATATACATCTATCAGCTCCTGGTTCCCTGAAACCAAATGCAGTGCACTGAAATTACTTACTTAAAATAACTAAAGGAGAACGATTGATAAACAAGAATATGGTGCAATGAACCAGAATTGCTAATGGTCAAATCTATCCTCATTGGAATCCATTGTTTAAGGAGAGGGGGTGATGGGAGGGGCTGAATTGATCAGGATTTTCCCTGCAGTCTTCCGTTAGCGGTTGATGGGCGCAGTGAGAGAAATTCGATTCTGCCTCCGCGACCCTTCTGACATCCGCCGAGGTCGTGACCCACACTTTGAAAAACCCTGCACTACGACATTGTGAACTCGGGGAACTTGTAGGCTTTTAGTGCCTTGATTGAGCGAAAGCAGAGAGATAGCAGGGAGATTCCTGTGTTTCTGTGGGTTAAAGTAAAGTGATTGAGGGACAAGGATGGAGTCTGTGTGAAAGATTCAGTTTTATAGGTATTCATCTAGTCCAGGGGTGGGCAAACTACAGCCCACCAAGTCATTAAAAAAAAAAAAATTATTTTTTTTTAAATAATTTTTTTTTTAAGGTTAATGGGGGGGGGGGGCTGTTGGGTTACTTACTGGTATAGGGTGGATACGTTGACTTGAGTAGGGTGATCATTGCTCGGCACAACGTCGAGGGCCGAAGGGCCTGTTCTGTGCTGTACTGTTCTATGTTCTATATGAGGCGCCCAGAATCATAACCGGGTGAAGTAATTATTTTACTTAATATACTATGCGGCCCTTTGTGAATTGTGAATTTCTCAATGTGGCCCTTGCACGGAAAAGTTTGCCCACCCCTGATCTAGTCAATCGGATGTATAAATCTTTCGCCTCATAATTTAAAGTAGGCCAGGGAGCGAGATAAAGGAGACCAGTTGTCCTCTAGTTTGAACGGTAAATCAGAAACTGGATTGGGAGGATTTAGCTTCTGTGAAGCATTTATAAAATGCGGAAATAATTTAATTGTAAGAAATCGATTTGTAGGTTTGTTTTGTCATTGATAGGTCCTGCATAATGTTATTCACTTGTTCATTAGTTATCAGCTTTAACAAAATTAGTTTGAGAATATTATAATCCTATACTTCTGCCACGTCATTATTGATTCTATTCAAGTCTTCACCCTCATAACAGCTCAAGTGTTACACTCTCATGCTACTTCCTGCCATGCATTGCATTCATTTGTATGTACATTCCAGAATCTTGTTTGCAAATAAACAAATTACCCATGAAGCTTAATGCGTTCAGACACATTTGTTTCAAAGCATGTAACATTGCTGGGAATCATTTTGTTCTGTTTGATAGTTTACATGTTTAACAATGGAACGCACATTGCGACCACGATTTTCCCATCTAATCCCACCTGAAATAGGCTGGAACCAACATTTGAAGGCCTATCTCAACAGTAGGGGCCTTCATGCCATCTGTGGGTGCTTCACCTGTGCCATTGCTTAGATCTTGCATGCCTGGAGCAACAGGTTTCCTGTTGCAGGGATTTCCACCAGGAATCCAGTGTGTATCGCAAATGAGGTGCAAACCCAGGAAAATAGTTTGTGGGGTGAGGTGGGTTTGGAGAGACATGCATTAGTCAAACCATGTCAGAATGTGCCTCAGGAAGGAGAATGTGCCTAAGAAATGTTAATAATCTGATGTATGAGCCCATTTCTCTCCAGGTATCACAGAAATGTCAGGAATTAATACAAATTTCCAATTCAGCCCAGTGAGTGAGTATCAGAATCAATTTTCTGTCACTTGGATTATGAGAAGTTATAGTATCATACAATCATGCAGCACACATAGGGGCTATTGAGCCATCATAGCAGCGTTGCCTCTTTGAAAGAGTTATCCAATTACTCCCACTCTGCTCCTTCGTACTCACAGACTTACAAATGTTTTCTTTTCAACTGTATATATATATTTTTTTTTATTTTAAAATTTGCTATTTGCTTCCACCGTGCCTCCAGGGAGAGCACTTCAGATTGTACCAAAATGGCTCCCCGTGGTTTCCTTTACCAGGAGATTAGGAATGATTCAGCATTTCTTCTTACTCTAAACTGCAAATTACATTACGAACATGTGGTCCCTTTACCTGCGAAGGTTATGAGTTCCTTACTACTTTTATGAATGAAACATTGAATGGATCACAGATACCATTGAGACAGCGACCCTGATGTCAAAAGATGGGGAGCAGAATGGGGCAGCAAACCCAAAGGTGGGCAGCACACATGACAATTTTGGGAACGTGGAGATGTTCTTACTTTCACAGAATTACAGAATAATACAACACAGAAGAGGCCCTTCGGGCCATCGATCCTGCACTGACGCATGCAAAACACTTAACCTGCCCATCTAATCCCATTTGTCGGCACTTGGTCATAGCCTTGAATGTTATGACATGCCGAGTGCTCAACCATGTACTTTTTAAAGGATGTGAGGCAATCCGCCTCCACCACCCTCCCAGGCAGTGCATTCCAGACCATCACCACCCACGAAGTAAAAGCGTTTTTCCTCAAATCCCCCTGGAACCTCACCTTGAACTTGTGTCCCCTCGTAAATGAGCCTTCAGCTAAAGGGAACAGTTGCTCCCTATCCACCCTGTCCATGCCCCTCATAATCTTGTACACCTCATTCAGGTCATCCCTCAACCTTCTCTGCTTCAGCGAAAATAACCCAAGCCTATCCAACCTCTCTTCGTAATTTAAACGTTCCATCTCAGGTCATAGCCTGGTGAATCTCCTCGCACCCCATCCAGTGAAATCACATCCTTCCTATTATGTGGCGACCAGAATTGTACTCCAGTTGTGGCCTCACCAATGTTCTATACAACTCCAACATGACCTCCTTGCTTTGTAATATATGTCTCGATTTATATAAGCAAGTGACCCATATGCCTTTTTCGCCACCCTATTAACCTGCCCATCTACCTTCAGAGTTCTATGGACCTACAAACATGCAAAGTTTGATGGTAGAGTCTCGATTGATTAAAAATTCCCAGAGTCGTGCCCTGTCCATTATCTGGCTGCCAGTGGGAGCAAGAATTTTCCAGAGGATCAACCCCTTGTAGTTGATTGGAGGAGGGGTAAATTGATGCCTTCAGTGGGAGTCTTCATGACATTTTGAGGGTGCCACTTCTCTTATCCCTTTCTGTGGAATGTGAATCAAATACAATGCAGAGCTGTACCAGATTCAGCTTGACAAACTACATAAAGGTAAAACAGCATCCTCTAATGTGTAGTTCTGAGGCTCTTTGGGCCTACACCCAAATACCTGAGCCCACTGGGATTTGAGGCTCATTTGCCCTTGGGTTTGCAAACCCCTCCCGACTCCAGGCATGCTTCTATTGACCCCCCCCCCTGAGGAAAAATTAAAACTTCGCCGGTACCAGCAGTGGGCTGGGTATATGAGTGGAGGTCAGTAAATTGACTGAGTGGAGACATTTTGGCCATAACAAGGGCAAGAAAGTTCTGCCCCTTACGTGGCAGCCAGGGATCCCCCAGAAATCATGGTGACCAGTTGCAACCTTGATGTTTCACCGGTCTCCCACTTGAGACGACATGGAATTTTGACCCTTGCAATTATGTTTATCTTAATTTGCCTGATCCATTGTGCTTAAAGCTTCTCGCAGTAAGAATGACAGGTCTGTGCTAAATTGGAGGGTAATTTTGTCCTATGACGCAAAATCCAATGCGATTAGGAATGAAACCGCATGAGTATAATTCACTTCAGATCCAGAGCATCCATCAGAGAGAAGAGATTTTCTTGCTTGAATTTGGAGTCTACGAAATGAAAGGATAGAGTTGTAACATTGCTGCATTGGCCAGTTTTTGAAGCCTCTGCTGTGACTCTCTCTCAAGAGTGTTGATGGATAAGTAACAGAAGCAAATGAAAAGTTAATGAGAAAACCATCCGTTTATCTCTGCCCCAACTTAAACCTTCAGCAACATTACATTTTATCATCTTAGATTGTTTATCTTTACACTTGTGCTGTCAATGTTAGCTATCTGTCAAACATTCTGAATTTAAATAGGGATAACATTGGCCGGGATTCTCCGACCTGGCGCTGGGTTGGAGAATCCCGGCCAATGCTATCCCTATGTTTGACATAAGATAGCTAACATTCACAGCACAAGTGTAAAGATAAACAATTTAAGAAGATGATAAAATGTTTAGCATGTAATGTTGCTGGAGGTTTAAGTTGGGGCAGAGATATGGTGGCAGGGGATGAAAATCGCACCCCGCCACCCTGGCGGCAGCTTCCCCATTCTCCGGCGCCGTTTTTCGGGGGCTGTTGACAGCGGCCCTCCCGCCGATTCTCCGGGCCCCGATGGGCCGAGTGGCCGACGAGTTTGGTCGAGTCCCGCCGGCGAGGATTCCTCAGATCCCGCACAGCGGAAACTGGAAGGTGAGTGTGCGGGGGCTGTGCTGGAGGAGGGGGCGGGGGGAACGACCCCGGGAGGTGATCTGGCCCGCGATCGGGGTCTACCGATCAGCGGAAGGGTTGATTCCCTGGAGGCCAATTTCCTCCGCCCCAGGCTCCGCCATATTGCACGGGGGCCATGCGTGGAGAAGAGATTGCCCGTGCATGTGCCGAATCACACTGAATCATGCCAGATGTTCTGCGCATGCGCGAAAATACAGCAGCCATTCTGTGCATGTGCGAACTCGCGCGGGCCGTTCTGCACCAGCTGGAGCTGTGGGGACCACTCCGGTGCCAACCTAGCCCCCTAGAAAAGTGAGAATTCCTCACTTTCGGGGGCTGTTGACGCCGGAGTCGTTGGCGCTTGTTTTTATGCCAGCATGGGGACATAGTGCCATTATTAGAGAATCCCGCCCCAGACCTTTAATCTTTAATCTTTAATCTTTAATCTTTAATCGTTAATCTTTAATCTTTAACCTTTAATCTTTAATCTTTAATCTTTAATCTTTAATCTTTAATCATTAATCTTTATGAAGTTCAGTCAGTAAATCATAGTTAGGACATTTCATGAATCAAACCACAGTGGTTAGCACTGCTACCTCACAAATCCAGGTCCCAGGATCAATTCTGGCCTCGGTGACTGTGTGGACTTCGCACTTTCTCCCTGTATCTGCGAGAGTTTCTCCGAGTGCTCCAGTTTCATCCCACTGTCCAAAGATGTGCAGGATAGATGGATTCACCATGCTAATTTGCCCCTCAGTGCCCAAAAGTTAGGTGGTGTTACTGGATTATGGGTTAGGTTGGAGGCATGGATTTAAGATGAATGCCCATTGCAAGGGCCAGTGCAGGTCAGATGGGCCTCTTTCTGCACTGTGAATTCTATGCTTTGAATTCTCAGTTTCTGCGGCTCTGTCCGCAGGTTCCATCTGGTTTTACACCCAAAAGGTCGGCGCCGCCCCGCACTGATCCGCCGCCCGATGGGAGGCTAGCAGCAGCGCACATGAAGCCGCAGCTTTACCTGTGGATACGGCTGCAGAATAGCCGGATCTGTGGCTGCACATACACATGGCGGCGGCCTGTGGCGGCCATGCCTACGACACGGCGCTGGCCGCCAGCAAACCCGGCCTGCCAAAACCTGCCCCCTGTAACCTTCCTCGCCTCCCCCAGACAAGCCCCCATTAGTACCCCTCAGCCTCCGCCAAAGTCTCCCTGCCAGCGGAACTGCTTCCCCCCGACTGGGGCGGCACTGGACACAATCCGCAGCCGCCATGCAAGGCCCCCAAACGTTGTGAGGACATGCGCCCCTGCCGCCGGGGACTCAGCCGGACTCATCAGGGGCGGAGCATCAGGGGAGGGCCTCAGGTGACGACCTCAGGCCGTCCCGACGGCGTGGGGGATACTCCTCGAGTACACCACTTTTGACGGGGCAGAGCATCGGAAAAACGCGCCCCCCCCCCGATTCCAGCGTAAAAATGCATTCTCCGGCCAATTGCCAAATGTGATTTCGACGTCGGCGATCGGAGAATCTAACCCCATGATTCTATGGCCGCGATTCTCCACAAATGCGGAGAGTCGTAAAGGCTGCCGTGAAACTGGCCGTGTTTCACGGAAGCCTCCGCGCCCCCTCCCGGGACCCGATTCTCCCCCCCGGGCGGGGCTAGCAGCGTGGCCCCGCGAAGTACGGCATCGCGGGCTTAGCAACCATCGCTAAGCCCGCTCGCCAAGGGTCACGGCGGCTGATGCGCACAATGACGTCAGCCACGCATGCGCGGATTGGACGGCTCCAACCCGCGCATGCGCGGATGACGTCATCACGCATATGCGTCAAACCCGCGCATGCACGGGCCGTCATGCCCCTCATCCGCCCCGCGGACTGATCCTGCGGGGCGGGGGAGGTACCCACCGATCGCAGGCCTATGCCACCCTTAGCACGGCCGTGGTGCGGCCGTGCCAATCGGTGCCATGGTTGTCCGGAACGGCACTTTGCGGCCGTTTTCACAAACGGTGAGAGCAGGTGTGTTTGCGTTTGTGAAAACGGCCGTAAAGGCCTGGGAACTTGGCCCATTGGCCAGGGGAGAATCGCTGTTCGCCGTAATAAACGGCGAGCAGCGATTCGTGTCGTGGGCGGCCGTGGGGGGGGGGGGGGGGGGGAGAATAGCGGGAGGTCGGGAAAAATGTCGGGAAGGCCCTCCCGCTATTCTCCGACCCGTCGTGGGCAGCGGAGAATCGCGCCCTATGATTCTATGAACAGGGACCTGGACACATTTTTAAAAATCAGATAGTACATCTTTCATATATATTTATATATTTTCAGTTGTGACAGATAGATTCAACACCAGTCCGATACAGTTGGTTTAGCCTCAATTCAGTGAGAATGGCTAAACAATGCCTCAGCTAATTGATAAGGTGGGCTGAATTTAATTTGCAAATGGAAAATGCCCCCTCAAAATTTGGATAGATGCAAGCATTTGAAAAGTTTGCCTCAAGAGTTTGTTCCTGTATCACTTTGACTGGGGGCATTAAACCTGACCAGGCTTTGGATTTTAAAGGTCTGCAGTTTGCCATGAAAGTGAATGCTGCAATGATTAATTGTTTACGATGATACAACAAGGACAAAAACTGCTTCCTTTAATACTAACGATGTTTGATTTTGTGCGAGATACACCAAATAAATTGGTCCTATTTAAGGTTGAATGCTTCCATTAATAGTGCATGTGTAAACTGTCAGCAACTTGGTAAATGCTGTCCCCAGCCATCCAGCGGACTGTTGTCTAATGAACGAATCATGGCTGCTTCCTGGATAATGGTCATTAATGTCCATCATGCTGGTTCTGTGGTCAGATACGAGCTGAAGAGTAAATAAGCAGCACAGTAAATGCTATAGATTATGAGAAGAGGCCTTAATGCTCACATAGGTGCCAGTTGGGGCGTACTGCACTTCAGCAAGTCGCCACCCACTGAAATGCAATGGGTGAAATTCTCCATTTGGGAGTGGGCGGGATTCTCCTTTGTCCGACGCCGATATCGTAACCAGCGATCGGGCGGAGAATCCATTTCGACGCCCAAATTGGAGCTGGCGCCTGTTTGACGTGGGTCAGCCATCCTCCGCCCCTTTGGAAGAGTAATCGAGTTCTGTTGCAACAACATTGGCGCATCTTTGGCAGGCCCTCCTGCGATGCTCTGCCCCGGATGGGCCGAGTTCCCGACCGCGAAGGAGACGCGTTTTCTCAACGGCCGGGAACCCGGCATGGCAGCTGCAGACTGTGCAGCGCAGCCACACTCAGCCGGGATCCGTGCCACTGGTCGGTGGGTCATCCACGAGGGCTGGCGGGGGGGGGGGGGGGGGAGTGGCCAAGGGGTGTCCTGTGGGGTCACAAATGGTGGGTCGGGCCCGTGCACGGCTGGAGCCATGTTGTACGGTGCGACGTCTGCAGGTCGCCGCCGTGCGCCTGCGCGGCCAGGGACCGGGCCATTCTCCGGCCATTTTTGGCACCGGAGCCAGGGTTTCACTCGGCGTGGCTGCTTGCTCCTCACAGGTCCTGGAATCAGTGAGGGTTCGGCGATGATTTTCAGGTTGTAAAATGCCCGGGAATTCTCTGTTTGAGCCGGCACTTAGCCGCTGAAACAGAGAACCGAGCCCTATGTTCCCCGCCTAAACTGATGCATGTGATTTGCGCTCCCACTGGGAACTACGGGGTCTCTGAGAGGGGCGTTTTCCTTATTTCGGGGGTCTCTCTGGGGTATTTCTTTATTTAGCGGGTCTCAGAAGGCGGGGAGGTTGTGAGGGAGTGATCTTGTGGGGTTGCTGTGAGCAGGTCTTCCACTGTGGGGGAGAGTGGTCCTTGGATGGACTTGGGGGGAAACTCCCTTAAGGAGTCACTCCCTTGGCCCATGAGGTCCACAGCATCAGGCCCACGCATCCCCATGCCTGGAGTGATTCTTGGCCACATGATTCCCAGCCCAGAGGTCTGGAGAATTACACGGGCCTGGAGAATATGGTGCCCAGCCCACTAAGTGGATGCAAGTGGATCTTATCCCAAAACCAGCGGGAGTGGCGGGGGGGGGGGGGGGGGGGGGGGGGGGTGGGGGTGCAGTTGATTGGCGCCTGACACTGGATTCTCCCCCTCACCGAGAACTCCGCTACTGATGACGCGAGGCGGAGAATTTCACCCAATACCTCCTTCTCCTTCGCACAGAACACAAGTGATGAAGGTGTTGCTCCTTGTAAAATTATCATTTGTTACCTCCTTGATACAGGTGAATGCAGATAGCTGAGTGCCTCAAAGTGAATTGAAGCTGCAGTGACATGAGAGCTTGGTCCTTTGGATAGTGCTGTCTTCATTGCAGATGATTCCTGAAGATTATTCTGCAGTTCTGTGATAGCCTGCCCTCAAAATGTAAGTCTGAAGTGAGGCTCCTGTGGAGCAGATCTACAATATCTCCAGTCGAAATTTTCAAGAGAACTAATTTCTGGAGAGAGCCTGCCCTCTTTGTGCTTGAGAAGAAATTCCAGTTGTGGAAGTATTGGTAAAGATTAATCGTTAGACCCCCCACATTATGGGATATGCAGGGAGTTCTCAGGCTATCCCAGGAATTCCACCTTTTATGTGGCCTCAGTGGACCTTTCAGTTTCTGAGAGGGCAGAAAGAATCTCCCAAAGTTAAATCTTGCCACACTGGGAATTAGCTGCTTTAAGAGCCAATTAATTTTTTAAGGGCCAATTAATTTTTTAAGGGCCAATCAATTTTTTGACGTAACTCCATCTTCAGCAAAGAAGGACCTCGAGAGAATGCAAGAAGGATGAATGTAAGCTCCTCAGTTTTTCAAGAATGGATCTGGGCCGCCATCAGGGGCTTGCCTCAACTATGCGATGACCCCACCTTCAATGTTTCGTATCATTTTTGTTGTCTATAGACTTGGGACCACAATGCTTCTAATTGTCACCTCCACTTCACACAACAGCCAAAGGAAGACCGCTCCTGACGGATTCCATCAATGAGAACCCATGGTCTGAATGAGTACAAACATAAAGCATCAAGTACAGTTGCGCCTATATTTTTCGGCTCACCGTAAACTCATTTCCTCCTCTGGAATCATACGGCATCAACAGAACACGAAGGGAAATTCTCATCTTGTGTGATGCTTATGTTAATGAAGAATATTAAGGAAATATCATGCTCAGGGATAGCAAATCCAAAATAAGGGCTACCCAACACCTACAAAGTAATAATAATAATCTTCATTTGTGTCACAAGTAGGCTTACATTAACACTGCAATGAAGCTACTGTGAAAATCCCCTCGTCGCCACACTCCAGCTCCTGTTCGGGTCCACTGAGGGAGAATTCAGAATGTCCAATTCACCTAACTAGCACGTCTTTCGGGACTTGTGGGAGGAAACAGGAGTATCTGGAGGAAACCCACGCAGACACGGGGGAAACGTGCAGACTCCGCACAGACAGTGGCCCAAGCGGGGAATATTGAGTGGAACAAAATAGATAAAGGTCAGCAGAACCTTCCAAATAGAAACAACTCTGCAGCATTGATTTAAAATCTGTTGTAATAGGACATCTAACAGCTCATGTCATTCGTTAGGCTTGTCCTTGCATGTTTAGTTTTTCAAATGTCTGCATGGCAAGTCACTGAAAGTGCAAACTGGTAACATTGCAATGAGGGAAACTACGTCACTGGGACCTGAGTGAACAGAGTAAGTGACTGGCTATCTCATTATAACTGATCAGCAGGCTTCGGAGAGGGTGCAGAGGAGGTTTACCAGGATGTTGCCTGGTCTGAAGGGTGTTAGCTATGCAGAGAGGCTGAATAGACTCAGACTGTTTTTATTAGAATGATGGAGATTGTGGGGTGACCAGAATTATGAGAGCCATGGATAGAGTGGATGGACAGGCACTCTTTCCCAGGGTGGAGGGATCAATCACCAGGGAGCATAGGTTTAATGTCCATGGGACAAAGTTTAGAGGAGACGTGCGAGGCAGGTTTTTTACACAGAGGGTGGTGAGTGCCTGGAACGCGCTGCCAGGGGAGGTTGTGGAAGCAGATACATTGACGGCGTTCAAAAGGCATCTTGACAAATACATGGATAGGATGGGTATAGAGGGATGCGGCAATAGGAAATGTTGAGGGATTTGGCCAAGGGTGATATCATGATTATCAAATTAATATCCAGCAACTATTAAAACCTAAAGGAATGAGATTCACACTTCATAATAGTTTGCAATATTTTTCAGTGAGACTGAAAGTTTTACAGTGATACTGTACCATGTTGTTAAAAGTGTACTTGGACCGAAAGGGACAAGATTTAAATTTCTGTGGTGAATAGAGCTTGTATCACAGAATGATAAAGCACAAAAGGAGTTAATTCAGCTCTCACACCTTTGCTGTGTAGTTGAACCATTTATCTAGTCCCACTCCCCTGCGTTGGCCCTAGCTCTCCATTTATTTCCGCT
This sequence comes from Scyliorhinus canicula, assembly GCF_902713615.1. Classification (NCBI taxonomy): domain Eukaryota; kingdom Metazoa; phylum Chordata; class Chondrichthyes; order Carcharhiniformes; family Scyliorhinidae; genus Scyliorhinus; species Scyliorhinus canicula. The sequence continues at coordinate 163,091,184 of NC_052155.1, read as the reverse complement.
GACAAGTATATGTTCTGTTTCTTTTTGAAAGCTATTGAAGTTACTTTCCTTATTCTTTCATCCAGTGCAAACTCAAATCATTATGAGGCACTGGAAGTTCCCTGGTAAAGGTTTACCCTGCAATTGGCCAGAAGGGCTAACTTCCCCATGACAATTGAGTTGGGCTTGGAACCATCCGATAATGGTCAGATGGTTCTGCAGGTTTTACCTTCACGATGACTCTGAAAGAATTAAAAGGGGGGAAAAAAAGCACTCCTTTGGAGCAACTATTTTAAAGATCCAGATTGAGTCCCACATTGGACACCCCCACCACACACCCGACCTCCCAAGGGACCCCCCCCCCCGTGCTCCCCGTGCCCACATCACCAGTCACATCACCCCACTGACCAAGCACCCCGCACCCCTCAGTCCAAGTCCATCTCTGACTCCAACCCCCCAGCCACCATCCCCTGTCTAGGGCCGGCATGGTGGCACAGTGGTTAGCACTGTTGCCTCACAGTGCCAGGGACCCGGGTGCAATTCCGGGCTTTGGGTGACTGTCGGTGTGGAGTTTGCATGTTCTCCTTGTGTCTATATGGGTTTCCTCCGGGTACTCCAATTTCCTCCCACAAAGATGTGCAGGTTAGGTGGATTGGTCATTCTAAATTGCCCCTCAGAATCCAAAGGTTAGGTGGGGTTAGTGGGTTATGGGGATAGGATGGGGGCATGGGCCTCGGTAGGGTGCTTTTTCTAAGGATTGGTGCAGACTCGGTGGACCGAATCGCCCCCTTCTGCACTATGGGAATGTTATGACTCTATGATCCAATCCAACTCTGACTCCAACACTGAATCCCCCCATTTAACGCTGCTCTTTCCTGTTAGCTAACCAATCCTTCATCTCGTCTTGTATAGTACCCTCTGATGTGTTCAGATCTAGTAATTGGAGGAAATTCACACCCCCGTCCAACTCACGTTACTTACTTCACACTATGTTCAATTCAGAACATAAGAAATTGATGTAGAAGGGACCATGTGACCCATCATGCCTTCTTCACATTTCAACATGGTCATGGCTGGTCTTCTATCACAACTCCACCTTCTCACACTATCTCCAGGGCTTCACTCCCTTTGTATTCAAAAATCTATCAACCACTGTCTCAAAAAAACTCAATCACTGAGCATACACAGGTCACTGAGCTCAAGACTTCCAAAGACCCACAAGTGAAGACATTTCTCACAGTCCAAAACTGTCGATCCCTCTTATTCTGATACCAGACTCCCTTGTCAGTGCATACATACTGTCAAACCGCTGAAGATGTTTTTATATTTCAATTGGATCACCTCCCTCTTCTGTACTGCAAGGGATATTGATCTACTCAAAGCATCTGATTCTGTAAATCGCAAGGCTTTGTGGATTGTACTGCAAAGATTTGGATGTCTAAGAGAGCTCATCATGAGCTTGCTGCTGCTTCAGGATGATATGAGTGCAACTGCCTTGAGTGGGAGATCTGAAACAGATGCCTTCAAAATCCTGACTGGGGTCAACCAAAGCTCCACACTACCCAACAGAGGCTATTGACCACATCAAAGATCAATTGCCCCCTGGTGTGAGTAGTAAATACCACCAAGAGGGAAAACTCTTTAACCTCAGTTAAATTAACCATACCTAAATTAACCTTACTATTGTATCCACAGGATTGAAGCCAGGAGGCATGGCAGCTGACAAACTAAAAGAGCTTTATTAATGAGGTGTGTCCAGTATAGGTTGCTTCTTTACTCTACACAGTTATCCACCCATGGTCGAGATTGGTAACGTCACTTCCAGCAACGTCATGCTGTCATGTAGATATCATTGTTCAGTGCTCAGTCCAGCTTCAGAGCTGCTTCTCAGAATGCCATACAAATACATAACATTTCCTCCCCTTTTAAATCCAATGCCCCCAACAAAATATGATTGGGAAGCCAGGAGGTGAGTTGCTGTTCTTGTAGCCACAGAATATGTCAGGTCCAGTTAAGTTTCTGATCAATGGTAACTCCCCAGAATATTGATTGTGGTGGATTCGGTGATGGTAATGACATTGAACGTAAAGGGGGTTGGATTCTCTCTTGTTGGAGATGGTACTCCTGTGTTGCAAATGTTACTTATCAGCCCAAGTCTGAATGTTGTTCAGGTCTCAGTTCCTGTGAGCATGAACTGCTTCAGCATCTGAGGAGTTGTTAATGTGTTCTTATCAGCGAACACCCCCACTTCTGACCTTGTGATGGAGGGAAGGGCAGGTATAAAGCAGCTGAAAAGGATTGGGCTTACCTATCTACCCCGAGGAACTCCTGCAATAATGTCCTGGGACTGAGACGATTGGCTGCCAACAACCACAGCCATCTTTGTGCTGGGTATGACTCCAATCAGGAGTGAATTTTCCCCCTGACTACAATTTTACTGAATTGCCTAGAAAACATGCTCGGTCAAATGCTGTCTGGATGTCAAACACATTCTGCTAGTGGGACCGGACATTTGCATGGATGGTGATAGCGGAGTCTGAGATTTTGGATGTAAGGTATGAGTTGGTGAGTCTGAGTATGTTAGACTCTCAGAAAATGATGTAAGAACCAAGATAACAGATGCTTGAGATTTTATTGCATATGCAGTGATTTTCATGGAGCAACAATACAGTACGGTAGCACAGTGGTTAGCATAGTTGCTTCCCAGCTCCAGGGTACCAGGTTCGATTCCCGGTTTGGGTCATTGTCTGTGTGGAGTTTGCACATTCTCCCCGTGTCTGTGAGGGTTTCCTCCGGGTGCTCCAGTTTCCTCCCATGGTCCAAAGATGTGCAGGTTAGGTGGATTTGCCATGCTAAATTGCCCTTAGTGTCCAAAAGGGTTGGGTGGGGTTACGGGGATAGGGTGGAGGTGTGGGCTTGGGTAGGGTCCTCTTTTCAAGGGCCGGTGCAGACTCGATGGGCCAAATGGCCTTCTTCTGCACTGTAAATTCTATGATTCTATGAAAACCTAAATAATGTAATATGAACAATAATTAAACCACAATAATCAATAAGTCAGACGGGGTTGTCATTCTATGCATTCTATCAATGATTGTCGATGAAACTCAGGCACCTGCTTCTTCATGCAGTTGTAGCCTCTGGCATTTGCGGTTTGCTATGAACGTCGTCAGTGATTGTTTTGACCAGCATCAACATTGTAACTAGCGGTTCATTCTGTACTTGGTCTGAAATTCAGGTGTGGTTTTCTCCACCGGTTCTGTTGGTGTCTGGGTTTCATGAAGGTTCAGTTCAGAACCTTGTACAGCTGAATTCAGATTCACTGCAGGTTCTACCATTGAATGGTTTGTTCTCCCTGCCAACAGTTGGTCCACATGCCACCTCAAGATGACATCATCCCGGATCTGTACAGCATACAAGCCAGACCCTATCTGTGCAAATGTTGTGATGTAAGTGTGTTTCCTGTTTACTCCTTATTTTCCCTTTCTTTTATTTTTGCCAATATATTTTTCATCCTTGGGTGATTGATGGGCTTGTGCCTTTAAGGCAGCCTGTATCTTTAATTCAAACAGAAGAAAGCAGTGGCCTGTGCCCTTAATTCAATCAGAGAATTTCAGCAGCAGGAGATGCCATTGTGTTAGTCTGTGCTGGTTCAAAGCGGAGCTGTGGGCTGTTTGGCACTGTCAGAGATTGGCTGGGACTCGGTTTGATTGATTTGGCTGGTGGCCAGTATTGGCCCAAAAGCTTGTGCTCTGCCCAGTAACAGATGGTGATTGGATTTGATCCCACTGGAATGTTTTCAGAGTCACAAAGGTTCCAGTTTGGTTTCAATTTGACTCCTGGCAGTTTAAAGAGAAGACCAACTCTGTCTCCTCTCCATGTTTCTCCAGAAAGGCTGAGTTTCTGAACTGGCAAAGAGCCTGGATGAATCTGTATTCAGGAAAACTATTAAAGGCTGTTCAGGCAAAGTCCAGGATCTGCTAACTCTCTCCAGAATGCTATTGCTAATTATCTCCAGAAAGAACCAGCTAATTCCCTCTCCAATAAGCCTGTGGGTGCTGGATTCCTGAACCTACAGAGGTCCGAAGACAGGCCACAAATAGAAAGCACAGTTTGATAAAGCAGGGACACTGCTTCTCTGGGAAAGTTGTGAGTACAGGCTACAAAACAAACACTTTAATTTACAAGCTTACTGTGAAGAAATCATGCAAGGAACGATTATCTGAAGCAAAGACTTTTTTCTCTTTCACTTACAGTTTTTCCCCCTTTCCATCCCTCTGTCTTTGCCTGTCTTGTGTGTGTTAGTAATGGTGTGGGAGGCAAGTTACAGTAGGAGTTAGGTACTTATCAATATTTAACCAACTGTATTTGCTGCATATTTCATTATCGTTATAAATAAACAGCAATTGTGTTTACATTTACAAACCTGGTGACTGTAATTATTGGGCAGCCAAGGGTCAAAGACTTCAGGTATTTTTACAGGAATTATTGATTAATTCACTTGTGTTGCGATTCCAGGATGACAGGGGCTGGAATTGACCGCACACTTACCCAGGGTGTCATAACAGTGACAGGAATGCATTTCTCTACTGTAGAGTAGTCCCCAGCCATCATTTCTTGTCCTTGGCAGAAGACGCAATATTTTGCTTTGTTTTCCTACCATTCAAACTGATTTTGCTGTTTCTTTTGGACTATTTCTTTCATCTTTGGAGATTTCAATAAGTTGAATACTGAATGTAATTATCACTTCATCATCAGCAGTGCTAGAGAAATCTTTGTTGGTAAATGAGCAGTTTTCCTGTACCTGAGTGGGAATTGATTTTGATGTTTGGTCAATGATCTTTGTTCCCTGGTCACCTTTAATGTGTGCTTCCTTGTTTGCATGAAATGTTCTGCTAGTCCATTCGGAGCAGGATGGTACAATACAGACCTAATATATGGTATACCGTCCTCTTTCAAGAAACTTTCAAATTCTTGAGAGATGAATTATGGTCTGTTATCACTCACTAATTGCTGAGGAAATCTATCAAAGTCTTTTCCTAACTTCTCAATCACCTTTTCTGATGAAGTTGATTTCCTATGGCAATATCTGGCCACTTTGAATGAGCATCAACTGTGACTAGGAACATGTGTCCTTCAAAAGATCCTGCAAAGTCGATGTGCTCCCATTGCAACCTCTTCTGGTCATTACCAAGGATGCCGCTGTGCAAAAGGTGGCAGGTTTTGCACCTTCACACTGAGCTGTGCCGATCCTCAAGTTAAATCACTGCCAATCAGCTCTCCCCCTCAAAGGGGAAAGCAGTGTATGATCATCTGGGTCTATGACGACTTTCATTGTCAATGTTTAATGGTATAAGTGTGTGCAGACAAAAACAGTGCCCATTCCTGCATTCTGTTTCCTGCCAATGATGGTATTCCTGTATAAGGTCCAAACATTATCGTCAATGGACAATGGTCCATCAATAGTATGAACTTCCTGCCATACAAAAATTGGCAGAATCTGTTTACTCCAAAGGCAATTCCTAAGGATTCTCTTTTGATTTGTGCATTGTTAATTTCAGCTTTGCTCAACGTTCTGGACAAACAAAAATGGGTTTCTCTTCACCCGATAGCATGATGTGGGATACCACCACTCCAACACATCGGTGATGCATCACACACTAACTGTAGAGGTAGTAGAGGTAAGTTATGATTGAAATACGTCAGCACTTTGAGTAACACCTCCTTGGCTTGCATGAACGCGGTGTTGCACTGATCCGACCACTTCCACTTCTTATTTTGGCACAGCATGTTATGCAATAGTTTTGAAATGGTCGCAAAATTTGGAACAAATCTTAAGTTCAACATTCCTAAGAATGATCACAGCTGATTAACATTCTGAGGAGATCACATGTCCTAAATATTCGACTGAAGATTGGAAGTATTCGCAATTGTCTTTGTGGACTTTCAATCCGCAGTCTTCCAATCTTCTAAGAGTGGCATCCGGATTCTGAAGGTATTCTTCTTCATCTTTACCAGTAACCAGAAAGTCATTCAAGTAACATGGACTCCACTTAGCCCACTCAGCTCTTTGGAACAATGTCGGAGCTGGTGTCATACCCAATGGTAATCTTCGGCACTGAAACAAACTCTCACAATCGCCAGAAATTGTTGAGACTTCTGGGGCTGGATTTCCATCGGCGGGACACTCCATTTCGCCGACAGTGCACTCACGCATGCAGATTTCCCGATGGCATGGGGATCCCAATGGGAAGCCTCATTGTGCAGCATGGTAACATTGTGGATAGCACAATTGCTTCACAGCTCCAGGGTACCAGGTTTGATTCCAGCTTGGGTCACTGTTTGTGCGGAGTCTGCACATCCTCCCCGTGTCTGTGTGAGTTTCCTCCGGGTGCTCCGGTTTCCTCCCACACTCCAAAGATGTGCGGGTTAGGTGGATTGGCCATGATAAATTGCCCTTAGTGTCCAAAATTGCCCTTAGTGTTGGGTGGGGTTACTGGGTTATGGGGATAGGGTGAAGGTGCTGACTTTGGGTAGGGTGCTCTTTCCAAGAGCCGGTGCAGACTCAATGGGCCGGATGGCCTCCTTCTGCACTGTAAATTCTATGATAATCTATGATAGCTGGCTGCCAGGACAGAGGATCCCGCTGCCAGTGGGGTCGCGCTGCCCCAGAAAATGAGTGTGGCGTGACAGAGAATCCCGCTCCGGCCTGCCTTCATTTGTAGATATGCCAAGCTTAGGTCAATCTTGTTTTAGTGTTGGTCTGACAATCCTGCAAACAGATCATCGATATGTGTAGAGGCTATTGTTCTGCACACAATTCTGGATTTATAGTAACTTTGAAGTCTCTGCAAATCCATAGTGATCTGTCCTTCTTAATAACTGGTACGATCGGTGTAGCCCAATCACTAATGATGGCAGGTTCCTAGACTCCCGCCTTCAGTAATCTTTCCAAGTCAGCCACTACCTTTGGCCTGAAAGCATAGGGTAGCAGCCTTGCCTTCAAGCATTTTGCTTGGTTCCTTCTTTAATTTTCAATTTAACACTGACGTCTTTCATACTTGATGTCAATCACACTTGTTGTGTTTCTTGAGAATTTTTGTAAGGCCTGTTTCTGCATCAGTCATCAGGTTGGCTTCGGGATTTTCTAACCACGTATGTAGAATCCCATATACAATGCCTATAGTGCACAAGGAGGCCATTCGGCCCATTGAGTCTGCATTGACCCTCTGGAAGAACACCCCACCCAAACCCAATTCCCTGACCCTATCTCTGTAACCCCACCTAACCTGCACATCTTTGGACTGGGGGAGGAAATGGGAGGAAACCCAGTGCTCTCTCAGAGGATCAAATGTCCTCCTTCTGCCCTCCAGGGATTCTATAATTTCTATGCCAATCCCCGCATCCGATTCACTGGTCTAGTGACCTTTTGTTGCACTCCCTCGGGGTAAGGAGATACAGATTGTGCACAGTACTCCACACACAACCTCACCAATACCCGATATAATTGTAGTAAGACTTCTGTATTCTCCTGCTGCCTTTGTAACAAAAGGTATCATACCATTTACCTTCCTAATTACTTGCTGTACCTGCATATTAACTTTCTGTGCTTCATATACAAGAGTACCAGGTCCTTCTGAATACAACCAGTTTCCAGTCTTTCAGCATTCAGTTTATTCTGTTTAAAAATATACCTTACTAAAGTGGAGAAAATCACACTTCATCATATTATATTCTACCTGTAATGTTCTTGCCCATTCACCCAATATGTCACTATTCTCTGCATCCTTCTCGCTACTTACGTTCTCACCTAATTTAACATCATCAGCAAACATGGATATATTACAACCCAGGTCCTTACCCTTGTCTAAGCCATCAATATCAATAGTAAATAGCTGCGGCTCAAGTATTTATCCTTGATGCATTCAACTCGACACAGCTTGCCAATCAAAATACATTATTTTCATTCCTACCCTGTTTTCTGTCCTCAATCTATGTAAATGCATTGCTTCCAATCTCAGGAGACTTAATTTTGTGCGTATGTCTTGTGGGGAATTTTATGGAATTCTTTGTGAAAATCCAGGTACATTACATCTACTGGTTCTCCCTTATACATCTTAACCCTTAGACCCTCAAAAACAGATTTGTCAAACATGGGGCCTCACGGTAGTAGGGGCCTCACGGTAGCATGGTGGTTAGCATCAATGCTTCACAGCTCCAGGGTCCCAAGTTCGATTCCCGGCTGGGTCACTGTCTGTGTGGAGTCTGCACGTCCTCTCCGTGTGTGCGTGGGTTTCCTCCGGGTGCTCCGGTTTCCTCCCACAGTCCAAAGATGTGCGGGTTAGGTGGATTGGCCATGCTAAATTGCCCGTAGTGTAAGGTTAATGGGGGGATTATTGGGTTACGGGTATACGGGTTACGTGGGTTTAAGTAGGGTGATCATTGCTCGGCACAACATCGAGGGCTGAAGGGCCTGTTCTGTGCTGCACTGTTCTATGTTCTATGATTTACCTGGCGTGAAGCTGGACTTTGTGTATCTTTTAGAAGTAGACCTCCTACCCTAATACTTTGTAACCTGCAAGACAATATCAGCAACAGATTTAGACTATTGGTTCAGGTGCTGACACCTTGTATTGTTTACCAATGTTCTTCTCGTGCCGTCCCTAAATATGCCTTGGTCAAAATTAATTCATTGATCAAACAAACCTTCCTGGATTCCTGCACTGTATTTTAAATTTAAGCAAGGAACAACCATAATTTTATTATGAATTATTTTATTTACTTTAATGTGTGTAAGGGCAATGCTCAATTATTCCTTGTGCCAATCTGGGTAATTGAAAAAGGTTGTAACTTTCTCATGTCAATTAGCATTCACAAATTGCCTGTATATTTCAGGGTGAAAAGATATATATTTTCCATTGTATACACTTTTCATCGACAATGAATTTGTTTCAGGAGACAACATTTGAAATGTGAAACTAGCATGTGATGGATACGTGTTAGAGATGTTCACATTATACCACTGTGCGAGTAGGAGGGACCTACAAATAATGTGAATAAACCTACAGTTAGAGTAGGAAGCAGGTTAGAAGGGATACAATAGATGATAATGTTCATTATACCAGTGTGAAGGCTGTGGGAAGCTTGGGAGGATACTGGCTCACAGTTACAAGCTTCCCAAAAAGGCTACAGCATAAACTGGTGTAGAGATGGGAAAATGAAAGTTGGGCGCTTTTGCGACTTCGTGCCCACCTCCAAACTGCATTCCCACCATATATTTGTGCCCGAGAGGCTTAAGTTTGGAGGGGCGGGCTAATGTGAGGCTTGATACGGTGCAGGAAGAGTTTAGGTGTAGAGGTTGGCTAATTAGAAGGGTTGTCTAATTTCTCAGGGAAAAAGGCTTAGCTCCCAACATCATTCTAAACCTCACTCTTCCGCCCTCCACTCATCCTCATGGTTGCTCCATGCCCCTCATAACCCATGTGTCCTCTAAATGCCCCCTCCAAGTCTTCATGCCCCTCCATGCCCTTCATGTCACCTCCATGGTTGCAATCTATTCTCCATAGCCACCATATCCTCCATAGCCACTCATCCAGTATCCACCATGGGCAGACCTCGGGGTGTCTTTAAAATGGAAAAACTGTAAACTTCTAACAATAGAATAGAGCTGTCATTCAAATATGCATCGTCCTTCAAATACAATCCAAAAACGTAAATCCTTCAAGTGTTCTACCTGTTGTAAAAACAAACTAACCTCTATTTCACGAACGACATCAAAGACAGACAATCTTGTCATAACCTTTTAAAACTGTCGATCAAAGTGTGAACGGAATGCCCTACTGAGACAAGTGGTTCTGTTCCCTTTGAAACTCAGCCAAGCATTCAGAAGAGGTCCTGCTATCAAAACAAACCATTACCAATGCAAATAATGGAATCTACTGAAACTCCAGTAACAGGTGCCCTTTAGCTGTTTAGCTCACAGGGCTAATCGCTGGCTTTGAAAGCAGACCAAGCAGGCCAACAGCACGGTTCGATTCCCGTAACAGCCTCCCCGAACAGGCGCCGGAATATGGCGACTAGGGGCTTTTCACAGTAACTTCATTTGAAGCCTACTCGTGACAATAAGCGATTTTCATTTCATTTCTTTTGTAATAAGCTACACTTGGTTTCCAACCAATCAAAGCAGTCCAGGAGCTGGTGGCTGTTTTTCCCTTTGTAAGTGAAAATTGCTGAAGATTCTATCCAATTTAAATGGGCCCTTAGAATTTAGATCCCTTCAAATTAATATACTATAAATCCAAGCAGTGTTTTCTTCAGTTTTGAATGCATAAGAGCACTTTGACCAATGAAAATAAAATTCGAACACATTGCAACACTTGAAACATCGCTGGTAAATTTAAAGATCTAATTATTCAGGACAGAGCCCCATGATGAATCGCTGCCATTAAAACATATCAAATTTCAGTATAGCATCTGATAGCAACATCAAAAGTTGTCAAAACATTGAACACTTATCTATCAAGATGTTCCTGGCTCTTCATCAGACTTTCCATGGTTGTCACATTTCTCCAATAAATCCATTTTGGTTAGGGCTTTCAAAAGCTGCACCAGTACATGAAATTGATGGGGAGGAGATTCAAATTACCTCTCGGGCAAACAATGGTGACTCCAACCTCAGAAAAGGCATGTACGAGGTTGTGAACTTGCGGTCCCAATCCACAAAATAGCCACACAAAACTAGTGTGGAGACAGATTCCAATTTCCAGCAGAAAAAAACTAAGGTTCCTTTTTTGTGAACCCATTCCCGCATCCACAAACGTCTGGCCCTGGGAGTTAGCTGGTACAAATCCAACTTCTCTTTATTCTGGCGTCAAGGTAATTGAATAATTCTTTGCTGAGGAATCGATGAAATGCCAGCTGTGTGGATCCTTTTCGTGATTTATTTTTACTCAATAGGGTTGTTCCCAGGAAATTATCCATACCTATCTTGTGAGAAGCAATTGTCACTGCCTTGTCCTGCTTGTCCTTGACTTGTGACGTTTGGATATTATGTTGAAGTTTGGCAGCAACTCTATATAACAAGAAGATTTGAGTTTCTGTCCCCTCGAGGAGTTGGACGCTCAACGTCGATTGTCCATTCAGTCCAGCACTGAAGAAGTGTAACAGTTTTTGAGATGCTGTAATTGAGCGCAGATTTTAACATCGGCCCTTTGGATTTGATTTGGTGGATGTGAAAAATCCTATCGCACTACCCATGGAAAAAACAGGAGCTCACCTGATGTTGTGGATAATATTCCTTACCCTATGGCATTGTCAAAAGCAGATTGACTGAATAACCCCATTATTGCAAGACCTTGTTGTGCATAAATAGCTCCTGTTTGCCCACATGAATTACTCCACGCAAAAGTAATAACTTGCATGTGAAACACTTTAAAAAGCAGTTGAAGTGTTGTGAGGTGCGCTATAAATACAATCCTTGGGTTTCACTTAACACAGATGCTGTTTATTTGCTTCCCTGACCCTCCTCCCTTCCATCTCATTGTGTACCTAACGGATGCTGACTTCTGTCACCCAATTTATTGCCATACCAAGAAGCTAGTTTTTTAGCTCGGGTATATTTCTGATCAAGCTCGTCCAACAGTTTCATTTATTAAAATTGATGCCAATCAACATGCATTGTTAAATTGCATCCTCAAAATGGGACCCTTTAATTGTCACAAGTTCCAGTTTAAACAAAAACAAACATGTTTTAAACTCAACAAGGCTGATTTTAACTTCCATCCAGGCATTTTGCGAAACTGGAGAATGCTGGGTTAAATTTGCCATGTTCTGCGCACCTCAATTTGTGGCTATCTACTCCATGAACAGTGCTAGCTGAATCTCTTTTATTGCTACCAGTTGTCCCTGAATAACATTTTATAGATATTTAAATATGCAAAACTGGTTTTAGTTGAAAGCTGCTCTTACAAAACAGACAGGAAAACCTGGTGTTACAATGTCTTTTGCTGATTCTAAGCGGTTGCTTGGTAGTTTATTCTTTTTTTTATTGTCACATTTAATACCTACTTGCTTGTTATTAATTTGAAGGTTCTTTATCTGTTGAATAACATTTCAACCATCACACCCGGCTTTCAATCATTGGAATTATTTATCATGGGTGGGATTCTCCGTTGGCCGACGCCGAAATCGGGAAACACAATCGGGGGCGGAGAAGAGATTCCGATGCCAAAATTGTGGAGGGCATTGATTTGACGGCAAATTGCAATTCTCCGTCACCTCGACAGCAGTGTCAATGTGGTCCGGAATGCGGTCTGGAATGCATGTACAGTAAAACCATTTGTGGGCCTGACCCGGTATTCTCCGGGGTCTCTACAATGCTCCACCTCCAATGGGTTGAGTTCCCGACGCCGCGGTTCACCCGTGCTATTAAAAATCATGAAATAGATGCCGTGGCCAATGAGGAAGAGAGAGGGGGCACAGAAAATGTCCAACATCGTCATAGTTTTCTGACAGCTGTGCTGTTGGCAGGGGGGCTTCTGCCAGGGCCGGGGGAGTAGCGGGAGGTGGCCATGAGGTGGACTGTGGGGTCGGGATGGACGGGCACGGAACACCGTTGCCACAGCTGGAAAGGCAGCCATGCAGTTGCGCACACCGTTGACTGTCCACTGTGGACTTAAGAACACGGGTTGTATAGGTGTCCCCCCAGGTCATTGCCCTAGATGCCCTCTGACCCATCAGCTGTATGGATGCTTACCAACACAACCAGTGTCATCATGTTGGCTGGGATGAGTGTATACTGCGTGCATATACACATTGTAATTTGTATATGTGGCGGCAGCTTCTTCGCCTCCCAAGTGTCAATCATAGACCCGACGAATCCCGCATTGTTTTTCATTGGAATCGATTGTGTTCCACGTGGGGCCGGTGCTAGCCCCTCCACAGTTTCTGAATCGCTCCAGGTCCGGCTCCAGTTTTGCTGTTGTGGAAGTCGACGAATCCTACCCCGGCATCAACACTTCGATTCTTCGGCCTCATTATGCTCTTGCACAAGCAAAATGAGGCTGGTGATGTCTTGTTATGTTCTTGGCGTAGCATAAGCTGCTTCCTTGATGTTCACTCTGACAAAGGAAGGTTCAGACGTGGAGATAACTTCAACACGTTATTAAACTATTTACAATTCTCCTACTCGGATTCGTCTCTAACTGTTAATCCTTCTATAGCCACTCAGACTGATGAACCAGTCTGCTACAACCCACGTGGTGGGTGTGATGTTGAATTAACCCTGTGTCTGTACTCACTGAGTGTCTCCACTGGAAAGAGGAAGATCATGTGTGCTGTGTCCTTTATATATGGGTTGGTGTAATGCCCCTCTGTGGTAGTGTCACCTCTGTGTGTATTGTGAATGCCCATTGGTTGTGTCCTATCTTACTGACCTATTGGTTGAGTGTCTGTGTGTCATGTCTCTGGTGCTCCCTCTAGTGTATAGCTAGTCTACGTGTACTTGCATTAACCCCTTGTGTATCCATAGTGATGCATATCACCACATCCCCCTTTTTTCGTGTTACATATTTTCTGTGCACTGTTAAAGAAAATTGAACAAAAAACAGGTAGATAAGCGATGCTCTGTACAAGTTATGATAACAGTGATCAGTAAACAATAAGTCCAAATCATATGTATGAGTCCAAAACCCATCAACTATCATGGTCGAATGTCTTTCTTGTTGGGTTGGTGAGTTGGTGATTTTGATGGTGGGATGCCCTTGTGAATGCCATTAGTGTCCCTGTGCATAAGGAACCAAGAAGTGGTCAAATCACTTTGTTGTTTGATTTGGAGTCTTTTTTTCTTCCGATGCTTGTGATAGCGATGTTGGATGGCATCTGTCCTGAAAGCCAGGTTGCCTGTTGGTAGTGCAACACTCGTGAATAGGGAAGATGCATCGTCCTGCCATGGTATGTCATTGTACTGAGCACAGCAGTAACGGTGTCCCTCATGGGCAGAGATGTACCATGTCGTACCAGTCGTAGTTCCATTGGTGTAGTCCTTGTCGTGCTTGCTGTCGATGATGTTTCCTTTGGTACTCGTCGTGTCGTCTTTGATATGGTTTTCATAGGTTGTGTTGTTGTGTCGGTTGGTTTTGTTGTCGTGTTTGCTGCGCTCAAGGACCACACTCTGGATAATACGAGTCCTTCACACAGTTACTCGTGTCAGCGTGCTTTGTGACATCTGCTGTCACCTTGAGCGTGCCACCACTGAGTTTGCGGCACTCCCCGTCTGGAGTCATGTCCAGCTTACTTGTATCAGCTTTGGCTTGTGGTTGCTCCCCATCTGGAGTCTGGTCTGTTTCACCTGAGTCAGTGCTGGTTTGTTGATGCTCCCCGTCTGGAGTCTGGTCTGTGTCCCTGAGTCAGTTTTGGTTTGTCGATGCTCCCCGTCTGGAGTCATAGCAGGTTCACTGGAGTCAGCTGAGATTTCTTGATGCTCCATGTCTGGAATCAAAACATTCAGGAATGCATTTGCTTGTGGAGAGGCTCGAGCGAATGAGGTTTGAAGTAACGTGGTGTCACCAGAGTCACCAGTGGTCTCACTGTGATCGTCGAGTGCCTCTGTACACACTAGTTGAGGTCTGTCACGTTGCACATCTTGTATGGGAAGTGAGATGCTGTCATCATTTGTCTCACATACAGTGGATAGAGTCTCAGTAGCTTCTTGTTGTTCACTTGAACTGGGTAGACTGTCAGAGTCTTCTTCTTGTGGCTCAAACAATGCGGGTGGACTGTCATAGTCGCTTTGTTGTTCACTGGACCGTAGTAGACTGTCATAGTCTTCTTGCTGTACACTTGAGCATGGCAGACTGTCATAGTCTTTCTGTTGTTCACTTGAGCATGGCAGACTTGCATCGTCTGCTGCTGGTTGCTCAGAGTAGGTTGCTAGACCCTCATGGTCTTGTTCATGCAAGGACTGTGCTTTGGAGTCTTGCGTTGCTTCTATCATGGAGGCTGCATACAAGCTCGCTGTGGAGGCTTGTATCACTCGAGTCACTTCTTGTTCATGCACGGGCTGCGCTCTGGAGTCTTGTGTTTCTTCTATCGTGGAGTCTGTCCACGAGCTCGCTGTGGAGGCTTGTGACACTGGAGTCACGTTCTGTATGGAGACGTGCAGTTGTCTCGCTGTGGTATCTTTCATAGCTTTATGTGTTGAGGCTGGGACCCTTTGTGATGCGTGGATCACTCTCTGTGTGGCAGCAGGCCACTCTCTGTGGGCTTGTACCGCTCTCTGTCTCTTGGTGTCAGGCCGCAGCATAATCCTGCACTCACGAGTCGGGATGTCATATATGCTGTGCTGAAGATCCTCAAATCCGAAGAACACATCCGCGTCTGTGTCGGATCCTTCACTGTAGAACACATCTCGTTACGGTTCGGATTTGGTACTGGGGTCGCCATCTCGAATGATGAAACCTTCGTCTGAGTCCTAGTCTTCTAGGCCATATCATCACTGTTTGTGGCGGAGCTGGCATTGGGCTTGCGATGTCCAAAGAAGAAATCAAGGTCGCAGTCGTAGTATTCAAGGACTGTATCATATCTTTGGGCGGTGCTAACTGCTTGTTGCAGGGTTCTGTGGAGGTTACTTTCAGCTACTGGTCGAATTTCAGGCATTGTGCAGTCATTCCAGGTGAAAGAATCAGGTTTTACTTCTTAAATTTATTTTTTTCGTGTTTTGGGACATTTCCCCTTTAAGTGGCCGTGGCCTGGGGCCTCTGACGTCATGACTGGGACAAACTCTGCAGCACTTCGCCCACCCATCTGACAGCTAGACATGTTCCGCAGAACCTCATCTAGGTCAGCCTTGTACTGGGTGACATCCCCCAGTGAGGCAGACATTCTGCTGAGACACTCAGCCATGGCTGTCACTGACTGCGCACCACCTTGGATACCTTGACTCTTGGAGCCAACGTCTGCTCTCCACTGCAGTCGACACCCTAGCAGCGTTGGCCAAGGTGCCACGCATTGCCGGCGACAACTCCTATGCTTGTAGCCTCTGGGACTCCTCCAAGTGGCCATGGAACTGCTAGAGCGACACTGACATCTCCCGGTGAATATCCTGGCTGTTCCCTATCTTCTCCAGCAGCTCCAGATAACCCTGTTCCACAGGCTCAGCATCAGGTTGGGGCCCAAGCAGCCCTCTAACTGCTGTCTCACCTGGGGGTTCCTGCCTGCACCAGATGTGCATCAACAGCAGTGTGGTGCTCACCAGATTATGCCCCCAAAGCTTGTCTACCGACATGTCCCACTGAGGTGTGTGTATCTGCACTGGTGGACGGTGGGGATGACAGCTGTGGCGCGACTATAATGGCGGCATCTTCGTAAATCTCCTTCGAGGTGGTCTCCTGGGATGCTGGGAAAGGGGCTGCCCGGGATGGACTGGCACCATCGACTGGTCGACATGCGGGAGAATGGACATGTGGTCAGTGGAAGGGATGGGTCAGTCAGTAAGGTAATCACTACCCACATTTGACAGGAACTCCGGTGGATGACCGATATGTCTTCGGCCACCCTGGTCACCTCCAGGGCACGCTCCTCAAAGGAGGTGAGGATTGTTAGGTTCGGCAATCCTCAGTCAGCCTGGGCCCTCTCCCGATGATTATGGGAGAGTTTATCCTGAGGAGGAGGCATCGTTAGCCACATGCGTGGTTAACAGTGGTGGGAAGGGAGGGTTTGGGTGGGGACTGAAGGGGGAGGGGTTGAAGGGATGGTTGGGTGTCTCAGGGAGAGTTAAAGACTAGATACTCCCTGGGGGGTGGGGGGGGGGGGGGTTGGCATTGGTGCCTCCTCACTCGTGCTGCCTGGTGTCGGTCATTGACCTTTTTTCAGCACTGGAAGCCAGTCCTCCTGGTCACACTCCCCGAGCTCTCTGCTGCCGCCACCTCATCCCAGACAGCACTGGCTGCCTTGTGGCTGAACCTCCGGGACCCTCGGAAGAACAAGACATCATTCCTGGCCTCCACTGCATCGAGGAGCCTCTCCAGATCAGCATCCCCGGGTCTTAAGGTTGGTCTCCTCGGCACCATTGGTGCGAGCTGACGAGGATTGGCTGAGCAAGGTTTTCGTTAGAGAGAAGAAGGTTAAGAGGTGACTTAATAGAGGCATACAAAATGATCAGAGGGTTAGATAGGGTGGACAGCGAGAGCCTTCTCCCGCGGATGGAGGTGGCTAGCACGAGGGGACATAGCCTTAAATTGAGGGGTAATAGATATAGGACAGAGGTCAGAGGTGGGTTTTCTACGCAAAGAGTGGTGAGGCCGTGGAATGCCCTACCTGCAACAGTAGTGAACACGCCAACATTGAGGGCATTTAAAAATTTATTGGATAAGCATATGGATTATAATGGCATAGTGTAGGTTAGATGGCCTTTAGATTTTTTCCATGTCGGTGCAACATCGAGGGCCGAAGGGCCTGTACTGCGCTGTATCGTTCTATGTTCTATGTTCTAAGTGCAGCTTAAGTGCAGCTCATCCTTGTTAGCGGGGGCTGGCGACTGCGGTCCCGGGGAATCAGCTGGCGAGTTTTCATTTGCGGCGAGAAGCCTGTGAGGCCTTGTTAAGTGGACCAAATACCGTTGAATTGCATTGACGGCCTCGCTGTGCCGAGCGCCCGGAACGTCACAGTAATTCCTTCGTTAGCACACTTCAAAATTTTACTGGAGAATCATGCCCTTTGTCTCAGGAACAAAGAATTCAGAACCATATTTTTATTGTACATATCGTTTTGAGCCTAAGAATGAAAAACCTGGAGTAATGGAACATGATTTGCACAGAAAGCGCTGTGAAGTGTTGGAAACAAAGTGGAAATGCAAAGCTTTAGTTATGAGGGGCGGGATTCTCCGTGAACCGGCGGGGCAGCCCACTCCGGCGCCGAGAAGTGGCGTGAATCTCTCTGGCGTAGAGCCACTCTGAAGGTGCGGAATCCTCCGCACCTTCGGAGCTAGGCCGGCACCGGAGTGTTTGGCGCCACGTCAACCGGCGCCGAAGGGCCTCCACCAGTCAGCGCGAGTTGGCGCATGGGCTGGAGTGCCAGCGTGTGCTGGCATCATGCCAGCGCTTGCGCAGGGGGGTACTTCTCCACACTGGCCATGGCGGAGATTGACAGCAGCCATTGCGGAGGGAAAGAGTGCCCCCAGGGCACAGGCCCGCCCGTGGATCGGTGGGCCCCGATCGCAGGCCAGGCCACCGTGGGGGGCACCTCCCCGGAGCCAGATCCCCCTGATGACTATGCAGGCTACCCGTGGAGCCAGGTCCCGCTGGTAAGGACCTGTTGCGAGTTTTGCCGGCGAGACCTGCCGAAAGCGGGCAGCCACTCGGCCCATCGCGGGCCGGAGAATCGCCGGGGGAGCCCACGGCCACCGACCGGTGAGGCGTGATTTGGGTCCTTGCCAAAACCCTGGTGGCAGAGAATACGGCAGCCGGCAGCGGTGGGAGTCACGCTGCCCCCCGGTGATTCTACGACCCGGCGGGGGGTCGGAGAATCCTACCCATTTGCTGTTGAAACAACACAGATGTCTGTGATCTAGGCTTCAGTTGTTAGGATGCAGTGGGAAATTGCTTTGGGATGGAGAGGGCATGTTGTGTGTGTGATTTACAAGAACACCCATGGAAAGTTTGGCATTTTAGTCCAGACATTGTGAGCATGCAGTGGCCACAGACCTGATGCTTCTTTCTGAAGGGTTTCAAAATATGTGGGCAAGGGAACATTGATCCTGCTTACAAAGTTAAGATGAGAAAAGACTGAGGTTACCCTACTTCCTCTGTGGAAATCATTGCATTCTCTGAGTTTCTCCACCTCATCAATTCCGACAGTGCCACGTTCCATTTCAGTGGTTCTCATGTTTTCCTTTTTATCCCAGCCAAGGATTCCTTTCAACTATGGTTGTCGGGGCCCCCAGCTGCGTTCATCTTTCTTTCTACATATCTGCTCTTACACCTTGTTCTCCTTTCGAGCACCATGATGGGGTTACCCTTGACCTCGTCTTCCACTTCACCAGCCTCCACCATCCCCATCGTGATGCTGGTTTAGCTCACAAGGCTAAATCGCTGGCTTTTAAAGCAGACCAAGCAGGCCAGCAGCACGGTTCAATTCCCGTACGAGCCTCCCCGGACAGGCGCCGGAATGTGGCGACTAGGGGCTTTTCACAGTAACTTCATTGAAGCCTACTCGTGACAATAAGTGATTTTCATTTTCATTCATGCTGGCACCAAACATAGAATTCCCCTGCCCTTCTAGTATTGCGAATGAAGTGTTCCTTCTGCGACTTGGTCCATTCTTAAAATGCTCCCAACATGTCCTCCCCATCACAAAGCTGCTTGCCACGCAAGTGCAGTAGATGCAACATCTTCCCTTTACCTCCTCTCCTGCAACTGTCCAGAGTCCTGAACATCCCTTCCAGGTGAAACAATGATGTACTGGTACTTTTATCAATTTAGTTTACTGTGTTGTCTGTAAATTATTAGACAGTTCAACTAGTTTATTAGGAAACCTTTAACCCAGGTTCCTTTATTTACGAGGTGAACAAAGGATAGACAAATTTATTTTCAGACACAACAAAACAGTTATTCTCCCAAAATTATCTCAACTATAATCTGCCAAAGATTCTAATACTACGCGTGCCGATAAACTTGGGTCCAATCACCTGTGCGACAATCATCTCAGGGCTCTTGTCCGTGAATTTGGGTCTCACACGCATCTTCTGTCCAATCTCTGGTCTGCCATCAAGTCTTCTCCATTGCCTCTGCATCGAGACTTTGATGGGGAGGATCCCTGAGTGTCTGTTCTTGTACCCCTTTTCATGCCCTTCCAGATGTTTCTCTGGCCCTCAACCAATGAGGTGGCTGAGCGGTTGCAACTCCGCAAGACACCACTAACCCTCCCGCCAGGGGTTCATCCTCAGGTGCATTGTCCACACATAACTTTATCTCATCTAAGGTAACGGTCGAAAATCTAGGTGACAGAAAGTATCTGGCTTTGTCTGGGCAATCAATGCACAACAATCGATCCATTTGCATGGGGCTGATTGTCTTCCAATCTCCTGTTTACAGGACAGGCCCAGACTTGTCCAGGCTGTTTCTCTCTGTCCAGTATATTCAAACTTGGCTGTTTGTTTTCCCATCAGGCCTGTCTGACTGTAGTTTTAATTTAAAAGTGTTCAATTTTCAATTCAAAGTGTCCAATTGTGTATCCGGCCTAAGATTCAGGCCATTGGCTATTTTACCACAACTCTTCATGATGACGTCTCTTTTACATTTGAGAGACCAAATACAGATTGGATAGTTGCTTTGCATACTTCTACTCAACCTGCAATAATGAAGCTGAGCTTTCAAGTTGTTTGTCATTTTATTCCTTCCTCCGCCTCTAACTTTCTGTATTTGGCTTCCTGCATTGTTAAAGGAACGTCATCTCCCCTGTTTGACTTCGCAGCCTGCTGGGCTCAACATTTATTTGAACAATTTCTGATCATAAACACTGCTTCCGTTGTTTTGAACAGTAGTTGCTGATCGTGATTCTGCTTTCATCGTTTTATGATTCGCTGGGCCTCTCCTGTTTCTTTTTTGGCCCATTTTCACCCATTTTCCCCTTGCTCTTTTTAAAATTTAATCACTGCTGCCTTCCACCCTATTACAGACCTTATTATTGAACCATCCCTCCAGCACCCCTCTCTTGCTTTGTATCTGCTTCAAACATGTGGGCCGGGATTCTCTGACCCTGCGCCGGGTGGGAGAATCCCCGGGGGGGGGGGGGGGGGGGGGGTGAGAATCACGCCGCACCGCCCCGATGCTGGCTCGTTGATTCTCCTGCGCTGATTTTTGGGATCGCCGCCGCGCCAGTCGGGCGCCACTCTGAAAGTGGCACCCCACGGCGATTCTCCGGGCCTCAACGGGCCGAGTGTCCGCCGTGTTCGGTGAATCCCGCCGCCGTGGGTTACTCAGGTCTCACATGGCGGGTTCTGGAATGTGCATTTACGGGGGCCGTCCTGGGGGGGTGTGGGGGGGGGGAGCGTGGGAGGATCCGACCCCGGGGGGGGGGCCTCCACGGTGGCCTGGCCCCGCAATCGGGACCTACCGATCGGCGGGAGGGCTGGTTCCGTGGGGGCTATGTTCCTCTGCGCCGGGCCCCTGTAATGTTCCGCCATATTGCGTGGGGATGGCGCAGAGACGGGAATCCACGGGCATGCACGGAATCATGCCGGCCATGGCACGCATCCGTGAACTCGCGCCGGCCATGCCACGCCGGCTGGAGCTGCGGGAACCACTCCGGTGCTGACCTAGCCCCCTAGGAAGGGGACCATTCCTCATTATTGAAGACCGATGACGCCGGAGTGGTTGGCGCCGCTTTTCAAGCTGGCATCAGAACTTGGCCGCGAGATTGGAGAATCCTGGCCGTGATATTGCAAACATTTTTCCACTTCAATGCAAGGTCATTTTATGGTAAACTCTAATTTCTATTTTTTTATCATTAGTATTTTGATGTTGTACGGAACAGGCACAGATGAGAGGTGCAATTACTATTGATCGATTCAAATCAAAATTAGATATCTTTCAGGGAATAATGTGCAAGGACAAAGTATATGCGTAATTTGAGACATGGCAAGTGGTTAGCATCTCATGCTTGTGGGATAAAATGGTGACTTTGGACCAAACTCTCCACCATTGGAGTTTGACCAGCATTATTTCCAGATCTGTTGTAGGTTAATTGATCATTCTGATTAATTGATGATTCCATTATCATCCTACCTTCTGACTGACATTAAGGCAAATTGCAAGATGTACGAGCTATTTTCCACTATTGCCCAATACATTTCACAACCATTCTTTCAGAACACTGAACCTCGGAAAAGTCATGTGACTGCAACCCAGTCTATCCTCGAGCATACGGCAGCACGGTAGCACAAGTGGATAGCACTGTGGCTTCACAGTGCCAGGGTCCCAGGTTTGATTCCTCACTGGGTCACTGTCTCTGTTGAGTCTGCACGTTCTCCCCGTGTCTGCGTGGGTTTCCTCCGGGTGCTCCGGTTTCCTCCCACAGTCCAAAGACTTGCAGGTTAGGTGGATTGACAATGATAAATTGACCTTCGTGACCAAAAAGGTTAGCAGGGGTTATTGGGTTGCGGGGATAGGGTGGAAGTGAGGTCTTAAGTGGGTAGGTAAAGACTCGATGGGCCGAGTGGCCTCCTTCTCCACTGTATGTTCTATGTTCTATATAACAGCTGTCTTGTGTTGAGTAATCTCCACAGATTAAAGCAATTATGTTGTACCAGCCTTTTTCTCTTAAAACAATCCTCAACTCATAAAGTCAGCCAGCATGTGGCACAATCAAGATGCTCAATGACACTCTGTAGAATACAGAAACTAAGCCTTCAGCATGCCTGTTCATAACTCACACCCCTTATTACAAGTTTCAGAATCATAAACTGGTTACAGCACAGGAGGCGGCCATTTTACCATTGAGTTCATGCTGGGCATCTGCGCCAAATTACACTCTGCTCTCATTTCCCTGCAAATTCCTTTACCTGCAGGTACATATCAATTGCCTTTTGAAAGCCACAATTAAATCTCCTGCCAGCCCACTTTTAAAGAGTGCTTTCAAATCTTAACCATTTTCTGTGTCAAACAGCAGAGGTGGCAATACAATGGGTACACAGTTAGTAGGGAATTCATAACTTGGAATCTGGACCACATGAAGTCTCATGGCATCAGGTCAAACATGGCCAAGAAAACGTCCTGCTGATGAATCAGTACTCCTCCATGTTGGACATCACTTGAGAAGCATAGAGGGGAGCAAGGGCACAGAATGTGCTATGGGTGGGAGACTTCGATGTCCATCAGCAAGAGTGGCTCAGTTTCACCATTACTAAGCACGCTAGCCCAGTCCTAAAGGACATAGCTGATAGATTGGGTCTTCAGCAGGTGGTGAGGGAACCAACAAGAAGGAAAAACCTACTTGAACTCGTCTTCACTAATCTACCTGTCGCAGGTGCATTTGTCCATGACAGTATTGGTAGGAGTGACAACAGCACAATCCTTATGGAGACAAAGACTCATCTTCGTAATGAGGATACATTCCTTCGTGTTGTGTGCCACCACCACCATACTCAGTGGGAAATAGATATTGAACAGGTCTAGTAACTCAAAACGGGACATCCATTAGGTAGTGGAGCCATCGTACCACAGATTTGTATACCAACCGCAATCTGTAATCTCATGGTCTGGAATATCCCCCAGTCTATCATTGCCACCAAGCTAGGGCATCACCCCTGATTCAATGAAGAGTGCCACAGGGCAGTCCAGGAGGGAGCAACACCAGGCATACCTAAATATGATGTGTCAACCTAGCAAAGCTACAACACATGGACTACTTGCATGTCAAGCAGCAGAACCAGCAAATAATAGACAGAGCTAAGTGATCGCACAACCAAAGGATAAGATCTAAGCTCTCCAGCCCTGTCACATCCAGTCATTAATGGTGGGGGACAATGAAACAACAAACTGAAGGAAGAGGCTCCGCAAATATTCCCATCCTCTATGATGGAGAAGCCTAGCATATCATGAAGCTGAAGCATTTACAGCCAATATTGCCAAGTGGATGATCCATCTCGGCCTCCTCCTGAGGTTACCACCATCACAGATACCAGTTTTCAGCCAATTCGATTTGCTCCATATGATAACAAAAAACAGCTGGAGGCACTGGATACTGCAAAGGCTGTAGACTTTGACAATATTCCAGGAATGGGACTGAAGATGTGTGCTCCAGAACTTGCCAGGCCCGTAGCCAAACTGTCCCAGTACAGCTACAACACTGGTATCTACCCGGCAATGTGGAAAATTGCCAGGAAAATTGTCCACAAAAATGCAGGACAAATCTAATCTGAAAAATTACTGCTTCATCAATCTACTCTTGATCATCAATAAAGTGATGGAAGGAATCATTAACAATGCCATCAAGCAGCACTTCCTCAGCAATAACACTGGCACTCAGTTTGGTTTCTGCCAGAATCAGTCATCGCCTGACTTCATCCAGCGTTGGTTTAAACATGGAAAGAAGAACTGAACTCCAGAGGAGAGGTGGGAGTGACTGCCCTTGATATCAAGGCAGCATTTGACAGGGTATGGCAGCAAAGAGCCTGAGCAAAACTGGAGGCATATCGAGCGCAAAGAAAGATAGTTGTCGTTGTTGGAGGTCAATCACCTTAGTCCAAGCACATCACTGCAGGAGTTCCTCAGGGTAGTGTCCTAAGCCCAACCATTTTTGGCTGTTTCACCAGTGACGTTCACTCCATCATAAGGTAAAAATGTGGATGTTCCCTGATGGTTGCACAATGTTCAGCACCATTCGCCACTCCTCAGATAATTAAGTTGTCCATGTTTATATGCAGCAGGACTTGGGCAATATTCAGGCTTCAGCTGACAAGTGGCAAGTAACATCCGTGCCAGACATCAAGCAATGTCAATCTCCAACAAGTGGAAGTTTAACCATCTCCCCTTGTCATTCAATGACATTACTTTCACTGAATCCTCCACTATCAGCATCCCATACATTATCATTGACCAGAAACTGAACTGGACCAACTGGATAAGTACTGTGACTACAAGAGCAAGTCAGACGCTGGGAATTCTGCGGAGACCAATTCACCTCCGGACCCCTCAAAGCCTGTCCACCAACTACAAGGCGCAAGTCAGGAATGTGATGGAATACTGTCCACTTGCCTGGATGAGTGCAGCTCCAATAACACTCACAAGTACAACACCATCCAGGACCATCAAGGACTATCCAGGACAAAACAATTCACTGAATTGATACCTCATCATCACCTTCAGCATCCATTTCCTCCACCACTGACACGCAGTGACAGCATTGTAGTGTGTACCATCTACAAAGTGCTCCTTTGCCCTCCATAATTTTATACACGTCAATCATGTCCCCCCCTCAGCCTTCTCTGCTCCAAGAAAAACAACCCCAGTCTACTCAGACTCTATTGGTAACTGAAACACTCCAGCCCAGGCAATATCCTGGTGAATCTCCTCTGCACCCTCTTTAGTGCAAACACTTCTTTTCTATATTGTGGCAAAAAGAATTTACACAGTACTCCAGCTGTGACTTAAGCAGTGTTTTATACAGCTCCAACATAACCTCCCTGCTCTTATAATACGTCTCGACTAATAAAGACAAGTATCCCATATGCCTTCATGGCCACCTTATCTCACTGCTCTGTTGTCTTCAGAGATCTGTGGACATGCACACCAAGGTCCCTCTAATTCTCTGTACTTCCTAGCGTCCTACCATTCATTGTATATTCCCTTGCCTTGATCACCCTCACAAAATTCATTAACTCACACCTTTCAGGGTTAAATACCATTTGTCCCTGTTCTCCCAGAAAACCAGCCCATCTATATCATCCCATCTACATCGTCCTGTAATCTAAGGCTTTCCTCCTCAATAATTACTACACCACCATTTTTTGTGACATCTGAAAATTTACTAAGTATATCTTCTACATTCACATCTAGATCATTGCTGTATACTACAAACAGCAAGGGACCGAGCACCAAACCCTGCGGAACACCACTGGACACAGGCTTCCCGTCACCAAAACAACTTTAGTCCAATACCGCTGTCTCCCGCCCCAAAGCCATTTTTGGATCCAATTTGACAGATTGCCCTGGATCCATGGGCTCTTACCTTCTTGACCAGTCTCCCACGCGAGACCCCGTGTAAAGCCTTTGTGAAGTCCATGTATATAACATCAACTGCACTACCTTGGGCAGCAGGGTAGCATGGTGGTTATCATAAATGCTTCACAGCTCCAGGGTCCCAGGTTCGATTCCTGGCTGGGTCACTGTCTGTGTGGAGTCTGCACGTCCTCCCCCTGTGTGCGTGGGTTTCCTCCGGGTGCTCCGGTTTCCTCCCACAGTCCAAAGATGTGCGGGTTAGGTGGATTGGCCATGCTAAATTGCCCGTAGTGTCCTAATAAAAGTAAGGTTAAGGGGGGGTTGTTGGGTTACGGGTATAGGGTGGATGCGTGGGTTTGAGTAGGGTGATCATGGCTCGGCACAACATTGAGGGCCGAAGGGCCTGTTCTGTGCTGTACTGTTCTATGTTCTATTCTATGTTCTATGTACCTTCCTCCACTCACCTAGTCAGCTCCTCAAAAAAGTCAATCAAATATGCACGACATGATTTCCCTTTGACAAAGGGATTTGAAACAATAACACATGGAGAGAGAATTCAAGCTAGTTCAGAGGAGACTTGTGAAGATAAACTGTTTGTGGCATGCCCTGCACCCCGAATATGTGACCTGCTGGTCAGACAATCCTAGGAATTTAATATTCCCCCTGTCTTCGCTCTTGCTTATCAAGGATGCTTTCCCTTGCTCAGCATTACATAGCATCTGACAAGTGACAATTGCACAGCAGTAGCCAGTGATTTCAAGGGTGCTGGGTTCCTTCTACACTTCTTGTCTCTGGGATGTCTGACATAAAATTGTTGCAGTATTTTTCAGTCAATGGAGTGAATTAACTCATGCATTAAATGGTGGCATTAGTTATCATATAATTTGCGAGATTACAGGCAAAATTGCTGTCTTCGTGCAATGCACCTGCGATGTGTTCATTTTTCCCAAATTATGTTAACACTGTCACATGACCAAAGAACTCACCTATCTAGAAGAGATGCTGCGGAGATGCTGGTGTTGGATGCGCAACAATGCTGAATCGCCGAGCAGAAACTCATAGCCAAGTTCCTCAGACATGAGTACGGCCTCAACCGGAACCTTGGATTCATGTCGCATTACATTCACGCCCCCCACCATCTGGCCTAGGCTTGCAAAACCCTACCAACAGTGCTGGCTTGAGAAAATTCACATCTCTTTAACCTGTGATTGTCCCTCTCTCCAGTTTCTCCATCTGGACCTGTGAAGACTTAATTACTTGCAAAGACTTGCATTCAAAGTATCGTCTTGCATCATTGACTTTGTCTATATATATGTTTCTGGAACCCACCTCTTCATTCACCTGAGGAAGGAGCTGTACTCGTAAGCTAATGATTCAAAACAAACCTCTTGGACTTTAACCTGGTGTTGTAAGACTTCTTACTGATCTAGAAGAGAAATCTAAATGCATCAGGAGTAATTCTGTTTTCAAACAGACAGTTCACAGTTATGCGAATTGCCGAGAGTGCTCCCCTGTCAGTTGACTTTGTAGGAAGAGAGAAGCAGGAGCAATAATCTTCCAGGGATGTAATGTGGCACCATAGGAGAACCATCTGCTTTTGCCAATGTTCCACATGAAAATGAAATGAAAATTGCTTATTGTCATGAGTAGGCTTCAAATGAAGTTACTGTGAAAAGCCCCTAGTCGCCACATTCCGACGCCTGTTCGGGGAGGCTGTTACGGGAATCGAACCGTGCTGCTGGCCTGCTTGGTCTGCTTTCAAAGCCAGCGATTTAGCCCTGTGCTAAACAGCCCACATCTACAGGCTTAAGCCGTGCCTGACTAGGAAAGCCGGCTGAATCTTGGGCCTAACAGATGAACTGTTTGAAAAGTTGACAGTGATCTGCAGCCAAATGAGTGATTTTTGGGTGTATCGATACAATTAACAGTACAGAGTCAACTTTCTGAAGGGCTGCTTGCTGAAAGCATATTCAGAGAGTCACGTGTGGTTTTCCAATCGTGAGTTCAAAAATCACTTCAGGGGCAAGGTTTCTTTTTGAAGATGATAAATGCATAAAATAATCTTTTTGATCTAAAAATGAGAGTGCCAACCTCTGACATGTGAGTCCCCCTTCAAAGCTAAGCTCAAATTAGTTTGAGCTTTCAAAGAGTGCAGTTTAAGTACCTCTGACTCTGTGCAGCAGCTATCAGTGATAGTAGCCAATTTACTTCATGCAGCAGGGTCAACACCTCCATTGTGTTCCAACGGACCAACAACAGCAAAATGACAATAGTGCCTACTTTAAATTGCAACTGCATTTCTGGAAGTACAGGCATAATTCATGGTACCTGTGTGGTCCTCCTGCACCTTTCGCAAAGGTCGGCATGAACAAAAAGGGATTCGACTTCATCAAAGTGCAGCTGGTCACTGGTTGTGTGCTAACATTTTATTTTGTGGAATGTTGGGAAGAGTGCTTTCATTTTGCACCAATCATCTGAACCATACTTATTTGAAGGTTAGTGGAGGCTGGAAGATTAGCTTCTTCAAGACCAAAGCCAGCCCCTTCAGCTGTGGGCATTAAGACAACAAAGATAAGGTTGAGCAGACACAACTGGGCTTCTGCAAAAGTACAGGAGTGTTCTTTATCATATCATTATTGCATGTGCCTCGACATGTCAAGGGCATCTTACGGAATAATTCCCGCAGGGGGCGCCAAATTTATTGCCATCTGCTGTGTGCTCCAGATCTTTCTCTGCATCTGTGCCAAATCCCATCCAGTATGTTCAGTTGGTTAGATGGCTAGCATGTGGGTCAGAATAACACCAGCAGCGTGGGTTCAATTCCTGTTCTGACAAAGGTAGTGATGAGCCATCAATTGCACGAGAGACGAGTTGCTATACAAAAGTTAGGCTTTAATAAGCTAGAACTTAGCCCTGCGGTTGTCTACAATAAAATGGACGACCACCTGGCATTCCGACTATTTATACCTCTATTTATACCTCGGATTGGAGGCGTGGTTAACGCCGACCAATCGGAGAGCTGTCACATGACTGGTCTCAACCAATCGGTCGAGAGGCACATGACCGACCAGGGCCAATGGTAAGCCGGTGTTCTGCACCAATGGCAGACAGCTATGCAAATCATATCACCACAGGTAGACTTGGGACATGCCTGACACATGCTTGATGCAACGTGGTATCCTTCAAGTTACATAATCAACTGTCACTCACCCTCTCTCTATTAGACCCTCCACGGATCCTCCTGGACTATGGCTAATAACCTACCTATGTCTAATCATTGGAAAAAGATGTGGTCAACTTGTATGGACGGGTGGAGAAGAAGGCAGACATTGGCCATAAGGATATAATTGCACTCATCCTATGGCAGCCAGGAAGAGTGATGCTTATTAAAGATGTGTTTAGCTAAATTCCTGAGCTGCTTATTTCAAGGAACCCTGTTAAGTCCACATATCTGAGACAATTCCTCGAGCAATCATCCTCAATACTGTCTTTTGCACTTTCTCATTATATCATGAATCTGATTTGTTATGCCTCTTGTTATGGACAGGGACGAGATGGCATGATGGTCTCCACTTTTTCCAACATCTCAGCTGACTGCAGATAAAATGGGCTGGATTCTCCGTCGGCGGGATGCCCCGCTTCACCGGCAGTGTACTATCGGGTACGGCGGAACAGAGAATCCCGCCTGATGTCTGTTTGAAGGAAAAAAAATGTATTTTAACCTCTTATGTGCATCTATTCTCAGGAATCGAGAAAAATGCAAGTTTTCTCATAAGTTTTGAAAAACAAGGATAAATTGAATTTCTCCACACCAAAATGTATTCACAGTCGCGCCCACTCACACACTCACAAATAATCCCTGACGGCTTGGCACAATAGAGTTTGACTTGCACCCATCAACATCTCCTTGAGATAGAATGCGCTTCTTCTCACACCCACTCTGTGGAATTCTGTTCCGCAGCAAAGAAGGCTAGCCAGCTTTTTCAGGTTTTTCAGGTTTTTGGAAACCAGAGCATCCGGAAGTAATCCACACAGACACGGGGAGAAACTGCAAACTCCACACAGTCACCCAAGGTCGGAATCAAACCTAGGTCCCTGGCGTTGTGAGGCAGCAGTGCTAACAACTGTGCCACCATGACTCCCGTATCTCTTAACCCTAAATGACCCAAATAGCTAATTTAAATACATGCGCTTGAATCACGTGCTAGTGAGCTAACTTTTTCAGGTTTTTCGACAATGGCAGCCATTAAATTCACGGATGATGGCCTGCATTTTAATGAAATGTCGATGAAAAGTTCCGAATGGTTGTTTGTGTTTTAATGTCCTGTCCTGGCAGGCAGGCTAACTTCCAGCCTTCTGGAGTTCCAAGCCCATTGGCCAACAAAAAGTGAGGCCACCTGACCATTGAACTGCATTCTGTTCGTAAAAGTAATGTTTCCATTCTTCATGAACCGTTCAATGTAACTGGATGGCCATGACATTCTACATTCTCCTGTAGAGTCAAACTCAATTGCTCGACAAAGTTTTAACTCAATGCTTTGATGTGCATCATGTCGGATGTCGGTAAAACAATATTCTGAGAGATATGTTTGAAGAAGGCACAGATGAAATTACTGTCTCAAAGTAATGCCGGAGCTGGCTCACCATCTCTGCCTTCATATTGGACGTGATTCAGCGGCCTCATCGGGCCCGACTTGGTGGCAGGATGACACAATTGAATTTCGCGAGAGACCTCTCATGGGATTCTTGATGCTCGAAAAGTCTCCAGAGATTCACTGGAATCTCGTGAGGCATCGCGACCTGGATCTCGCTCTCGCTGGGCATGATCCAAGCGCATATATTTAAATGAGCTATTTGGGTCATTTAGGGTTAAGAGATACGGGAGTCACGGTGGCACAGTGGTTAGCACTGCTGCCTCACAACGGCAGAGACCTAGGTTTGATTCCGGCCTTGGGTGACTGTGTGGAGTTTGCACTTTCTCCCGTGTCAGTGTGGGTTACTTCCGGGTGTTCTGGTTTCCTCCCACAGTGCAAAGATGTGCAGGTTAGCTGAATTGGCTGAGCTAAATTGCCCCTTAATGTCCAAAGGTTAGGTGGCAATAGGACGGGTGAGTGGGCCTCGATAGGATGCTCTTTCGGAGGGTTGGTGCAGACTTGATGGGCTGAGTGGCCTCCTTCTGCGCTGTAGGGATGCTATGATTCTCTGATGATTGTAAACTATTCCCACTTGTGAAAAGATCTAGAACAAGAGGACACAGATTCAAACTAACTGACAAAAGGAGCTAAAGGGACAAGAGGAAAAACAAGAGGAAAAAGCATCAAGAGGAATGCACTGCCTGACTGCATGGTAGAACCATTGAATTGAGGCATTTGAAAGGGAATTCGATTGTTATTTGCAAAGAAAGAATGTGTGGAATTATGAAGAGAAGTCTTGTCGACATCTGGGACGGCCACTTTCAATAAGGAACAGGGAAGGTCGTAAGGTATAACGGGAAAAATGGACAATGCGGGATTCAGGCAGACTCAGAGCCTGAATGTATATTTGCGAGTGAGGAATCCAGACGGTATCAAAACCCACAACCGATTAGCATTTGATGGCCCATCTCCGCCAGACAAAGGACTGATACTTGGGCAACCGATACAGTCTCAGACATTTCGACGCCACCCCCCCGTACTAGGGAAGTGTAAACAACAGGGTCAATGACCGCTTGGGACACGCCCAGCCATCAAAGCCCCTTTATTGGCTCAAACCAAACACAGTGGTCAGGAATTACACAATTAGTGGGGTCCAAACTGAAGGACCACCCAAAAGAACGCGAAAACCCCCAAGAATAAAAAGAGGGACCACCAGGTGTTCGGCCTCTCTTGGAGCTGGCACTCCGGCAACGTCTACTTCCAATTGCAGCACCACCAGAATCAAATTCACGTTCAATGCTTGCTACCAGACGGATGAGCCCAGCTGAGCAGCAGTTACTTCTACAGACCTGATAGATCCAGAATCGAACAACGGCCACTGTTCCTCTGACCTAAGCCGGGTGCCTGAAGTTAAGTACAGGTTGTCATAGTTGATAGGTGTAGTTTAACTAGTAGTGTTTATGCTGCATGATTAATTGTGTGTGTAAATAAATTATCCTTGATCTTGAACTAACTAACTGGTGTTTGGCTCTTTGATCGATATGTGGTTTAACCTTGTGATGGTATCATTTGATACCTGGCGGCTCTGAGTAATATAATATAGATATCCAAAGAAAGGACGGCAACCTCATTGATTCCCATATTTACAGTAGGTAAAAAAGGCAACAGACTGAGGCGTTGGGGGGGGGGGGGCAGGGAGGGAACAGCACTTGGTGAATTTATCAGATGAGAGCAAGCACAGTCACAATGGTGGCAATGGCCTCTTTCTGCACTGTAACAATTCTGCCCTCTGATAAAGAAACTTCCAAAGCATAATGATCCACAGAGAAAACTCTTCATCTCTATCTTAAGTAGGAGACCCTTTATTTTTAAACTAGACCCCTAATTCTAGATCCCTCATGATTGGAAACATCCTCTCGGGTTGTAATCTCAGGATTACGCCCTGTGCCACATGCCAGAAATAGGAGGATGGTGCAGCTAAATAGGTGGCTGAACTGTGGTGTAGGATAGAGGGTTTCAGATTTCTGGACCATTGGGATCATTTCCAGGGCAGGTGGGATCTGTACGAGAAAAAGGGTTGCATCTAAACTGGAGGGGCACCAATGCCCTGGCTGGGAGATTTGCGAGAGGGTTTAAACTAGTATGGCAGAGGGGTGGGAACCAGAGAATTTGCTTAGAAGGTTTAATGACTGAAGGGGAAATAGGGAACAAAAATAAGAGAACAACTGAATCACCCTGTGTGCTCAAACACAGTGGGCTGAGGTATATTTGTTTCGATGCCAGAAATATAGCAGGTAAGACAGATGAACTGGAAGCACCAATTACTGGTTGGAACTATGATGTTGTGGCTATCACAGAAACATAGTTGAAGGATGAGCAGGATTCACAGCTGAAAGTTGGAGGATATAGATGCTTCAGGAGAGATAGAGGGGGATGTAAAAGGGGTGGGGAGTAGCAATACTGGTTAAGGAAAATATTATAGCCGTACTGCAAGAGGACACCTCAGAGGACTCATACAATGAGGTGATCTGGGTAGAGTCAGGAACAAGAAAGGATCAATCACAATGTTGGGAGTTTATTACAGGCCTTCCAACTGCTAGCGAGAGTATAGGAGCAGATTGGTATAGAGATTTTGGATCGGTGCAAAAGTATCAGGGTTGTTGTGGTTTTAACTTCCCCCATATTGACTGGGACTCACTTAGTGCTATGGCTTGGATGGGGCGCAGTGTGGAAGTTATCAAGGAAGGCTTCTTGATTCAGAGTCCAACTAGGGAAGGGACAGTACTGGACCTGGCATTGGGGAATGAGACTAAACAGGTAATTGAGGTTCAGTAGCGGAACATTTTGGGAGTAGTGACCACAATTCTGTAAGTTTTAGATTATTTTTGGACAGGGATGAGGGTAACCCTCAGGTTAAAGTGCTGAACTGGGGAAAGGCAAATTACGATAACGTTGGGCAGGAATTGAAGAATTTGAGTTGGGTGCGACTGTTGGAGGGCAAATCAACATCGAACATGTGGGAATCTTTCAAGCGACAGTTGATTAGGATTCAGGAAAGAAATGTTCCTGAGAGAATGAAGGATAAGTATGGGAAGTTTAGGGAGCCTTGGTTAACCAGGGATATTGTGAACCTCATCAAAGGAAAAAGGAGGCTTTTGAATGGTCTAAAAGGATGGGGACAGTCACACCCCTTGAGGAGTACAAAGAAAGTCGGAAGATACTTAAGCAGGAAATTAGGAGGGCTCGGAGAGGTCATGAAAAGTCCTTGTCAAGTAGGATTAAGGTGAATCCCAAATGTAATTCATATGTAAAAAGCAAAGGGTGGCCAGGGAAAGAATTGGACCACTTAAAGACAGTGTTGAGCCAGAGGAAATGGGCAAGGTACTAAATGAATACTTTGCATCAGTGTTGACCAAAGTAAAGGACTTTGTGGAAGATGATTCTTGGTTAATGTGTGGATAGTCTGGGTCATTTGACATCAAAAAGGAGGAGGTATTGGGTGTTTTAAAAGACATTAAGGAGATTAGTCTCCTGGGCCGGATGGGATTTAACCCAGAATATTGAGAGAAGCCAGGGAGGAAATTGCTGGGGCCTTGTCTGACATCTCTGTATCCTCAATGGCTACAGGTGAGATCCCAGAGGAATGGAAAATAGCTAATGTGGTACCACTGTTTAAGAAAAGAAGCAGGGATAACCCAGGAAAGTATAGGCCGATGAGCCTCACATCAGTAGTAGTTAAATTACTGGAGAGAATGCTCAGGAGCAGGATTTATACCCATTTGGAAACAAATGGACTCAGAAGCGATTGACAGCATGGTTTTGTGAAGGGACAGTCATGACTCACTAGCCTAATCAACTTTTTTGAGGAGGTGACAAAGATGATTGATGAGGGGGGGTGGGGGGGGGCAGTGGATGTTGTTTACATAGACTTCAGTGAAGTCTTTGACAATGTCCCTCATGGCAGATTGGTACAAAAGATGAAGTCACAAAGGATCAGAGGTGAGGTGGCAAGAAGGAAACAGAACTGGCTTGGTCACAGAAGGCAGTGGGTAGCAGTACAAGGGTGTTTTTTCTGAACAGAAGGTTGTGACTTGTGGTGTTCCACGGGGATCAGTGCTGGAGCCTCTGTTGTTTGTAGTGTACATAAACGATTTGGAGAAAAATGTAGCTGGTCTGATTTGTAAGTTCGCGGTTGACACTGAGATTGGTGGAGTGGCAAATAATGTTGAGGATTGTCAGAGGATACAGCAGGACATCGATAGGTTGGAGACTTAGGCAGCGAAATGGCAAAAGGAGTTTAATCTGGACAAATGCGAGGTAATGTATTT